>NC_136474.1:69410042-70033042 GCF_902686455.1 Sciurus vulgaris
ACAGACAAGAGCACAATTCATAAGTCACTCAGCGGATCATCACAAAGTGGAACAAGAAATTGAATATTATCAACATGTGGGGAACATTTCCTGGTCTATCAAAACTACAGTTTCTCCCACCTCACTGAAATTAAACTCTCTTGATTTATAACAACCAACATCAGTTTTTCCTATTTTTAAAAGGTGATAGATATGAGAGCCATCCTTTTTTGGACACAGCAATATAGGCTTACTTTCAATTCTGTTTAGATATCAGTTAGAAATATGCCAGATTTATTTATCCATTACATTCTTGATAAACATTAGGAATGCTTCACATTTGGGGATGTGAAGCATTGTGCTACTACGAACCATATTGTACTTGTCTATTATTATGCATGGGCACACTTTTCTGTTCCTTTCCAACAGAAATGTTGCTGGTCTTAACAGGCATGGATACATTGAGATTTAATAGAAAATGTCAGCATTTTTTTCAGAGTGAGTGTAACAATTGACCTTCCACCAGCCATCTTGGTAGGTATGGTAGTGATGCCTCATTAATTTCTAGTTTGTATTTTTCTGTTCACTAAATGCATCGAGCACTGTGCCATGTGTTCATTAACCACTTATTTACCTTTTTCTTCTGTAGTACTTGATTTTCTTGCCCAGTTGTTTTCTGGATTTTCTGTCTTTGCCTTTTTGATTGAAAGAACTTATTTAAATATTTTGTATACATGTGTTTTAAAATAACTCTGATCCTTTGACTTTTATATTCTCTTAAACTTTCTTTCAATGATTAAAAATTCTCAATTTTAAAATTCAGTTGATGTTGGTGATCTTTCATCTATAATTAGAGTTTATTGTGACCTGTTTGAAAAATCTTTATTTATCCCAAGTTTAAGGTTATTTTCATATATCTTACAAAGGATTATTTTTGCCTTTCTCACTTCAATTTGCAACACTCTAGTGGAAATTATTTTTTGTTAATAGGTAGCATCCTTCCAGTCTCTGCATTTTTTTATTTGTTATAACTGTCTAGTTGAACCAAGACTATGTATGGAAAGAATGTTTTTCCTTTGGTTTTGCAGCACCAGTTTTGTTGTAAGAGTTGCATGTCATCAGTCCATTTATGTGTGGGCTGTTTCTCACCACTCTGTTCCGTTCACTACATTATTCGTCTATTTTCTCAACACCAGTTTTAGTTATTGAGAAGTTTACTAAGTTTTCTTACATCATGGACTATTTCTATTTCTTAATATTTTTTTTCACACTTCTTACCCCTTTGATCATATTTTTAAATAAACTTTATTTCCTGGAGAACTCTTAAGTTCATAGAAATTTTTGAGGGAAAATACAGATTTCCCATGCACTTTCTTCCCTGGCAAAGTTGTGTGTGTTAAGAGTTTGAATTCTGTATGTATCCCAAAGGCGTGTGTGCTGAAAGCTTGTCACCAATGAATGCATCACTCTTCAGAGCTGAAGTATCGGAAAGTGATTGGATCACAATAGTACTAACCACATTAATGGGCTTATCAGTTGGTAGATTCACAGCTGAATGGACTATTAGGAGGTGGTGGAAATTGTAGGAGGTGAAATCTAGTTGAAGGTAGTTGGTCCTTGGGGATGTGCTCTTGGGGACTATGTATTGTCCCTGGCTCTTTCCTCTCCATTTCTGCTTTCTGTTCACGGTGAGGTGAGCAGCTCTGCTCCACCACACACTCCCCTTCACGAGCTCTGCCTCACCCCAGGCCCATAGCAATGGAACCATTCAACTGTGAACTAAAACCATGAGCCAAAATAAATATTTCCTCCTATATGTTGATTTTACCAGGTATTTTGTCACCATGACCAAAAAAAAAAAAAAAAAAGACTAACATCATGCACAGCCTCCTTCACCATCAAAATTACCTGTTAAAGGGGTACATTTCTTACAATTGATGAACCTACACTGATACATTATATTACACAAAGTCCATAGCTTGCGTCATAGTTCACTGTTGGAATGTGTATTCTATGGGCTTTGATAAATAGGTAATGATGTGTCTCTACCATTATAGTGACATGTGGAGTAGTTTCACTACAATAAAATATCCTCTCTTTTCTTCCTATTCATTTCTCCATCTCCACTTAACCCCTAACAACCCTTGATCCTATATTTCCTCCCCAGTTTTGCCTTTTCCAGAATGTCATACAATTAGAATCATGCCGTATGTAGCCTTTTCAAGTTGACTCTTTTCACTTAGTAATGTAGCATTTAAGTTTCTTCCACATATTTTCATTGCTGGATGGTGTATTTATTTTTAGCACAGCATGATATCCCATTGTCTGGTTGATCTACATTTAATCTCTCTGTTCACCTACATAAGGACATCTTGGTTGTTTGCAGGTTGAGTCAGTCATGAAGTAAGCTGTCATAAACATCCATGTGCAGGTTTTTGTGTAAACATAAGTTTTCAGCTCCTTTGGGTAAATACCAAGGAACATGATTGCTGTGTCATATTGTAAGATTATGCTTCGTTTGGAAAGAATCTGCCAAACTATCTTCTAAAGTTGTGCTACCATTTTTATTCCCACCAACAAGAATGAAAATGCTTGTTGGTCCACATTCTTGCCAGTTTGTGAGTGCATGTGTGTGTTGTCAGTGTTTTGAAATTTGTGTATTTTAATAGGTGCATAATATTATCACATTAATGTTTTGACTTACTATTTCTGAATGACATAGATGTGAAGCATATTTCTTATGCTTATTTGCCATCTTTATGCTTCTTTGGTGAGGTGTCAACTTGTCTTTTGTTCTTTTTGTATCAGGTTGATCTTGTTTTTTTATTGTTGAATTTTAAGCTTCAACATGTATTTTACTTAACAGTCTTTTACCAAATATGTCATTTCAAAATATTTTCTCACAGTTTGTGGTTTATCTTCTTAACACTATTTACACTATTTGCAGTCTTTCACAGAGCAGAGCATTTGATTTAATGAAGTCTAGCTATTCAATCATATCTTCTTGCCTTGTAAACTGGGTGTATCTAAATATCCATTAGCATCCAAGGGTCATCTTTGTTTTCTCCCGCATTTTTTAAGAGGGTTATACTTTTGCATATTGAATTTAGGTACGTGATCCATTTTGAGTTAGTTTTGTGAGTGATGTACAATCTGTGTTCAGATTCATTTTTTTTGCTTGTCTATGTCTAATGGAAAAGACTATCTTTGCTCCATTGCACTACCTGTGATCCTATGTCAAAGCATCAATTGACAATATATATGTAGGTCTATTTCTGGGTTCTCTATTGTGTTCCATTGATCTGCTTGTCTTTTTTATTTTTCTAATACATTGTCCTGATTACTGTATTTTAACAATAAGTTTTAAAGTTAGATGGCATCAGTCCTACAGATTCATTCTTTGGCTTCAATATTGTTTTGGTTACTCTTGGTCTTTTGCTTGTGCATAACACTTTAGAATCAGTTTGCTGATATCCACAAATAACTTCCTAAAATTGTCACTAAAATTCTGTTAAATCTATAGGTTAAGAAGAATTGACATCAATAATGTTGGATTTTTATTCATGAATGTGGAATGTTTCTTCATTTATTTAGCTCTTTGGTTTTATTCATCAGAGTTTCATAGCTTCTCTTATATAAATCCTGTATTTTGTTAGACTTATTTCTAAACATTTCATTTGGGGATCACTGTGAACTTAAAATGGTGTTGTTTTCTATTTCAAATTTCACTTGTTCATTTTTGGATATAGGAAAACAATTGACTTTTTCTGTGTAGTAGATGAACTTACATTTTAAACATTTATTTGTCTTTCATGTCAACTCTGTTAGTATTTTAATTGATAATATTTGTATATATTCATGTCGTACAGTGTGACATTTTAACAAATGTACACAATGTATAAAGATCAGATCAGAGTTACTGGCATCTCAAATTTTCACTATTTATTTCCGTTGGGAACACTTAAAACTGAACTTGGGGCCTCACACATGCTGTGCTAAGCACATGTTCTACCACTGAGCTATGTCCCCAGTCTCTTTTCTTTGTTTATCTTCTTGCTTGAGCTAGGACTCCTAATACAATGTTGAAAGAGTGCTGAATTTTATCGTGAATGGGTGCTGAATTTTGCCAAATGCTTTTCCTGCACCTACTCTTACAATTATATGGTTCTTTGGTTTATTGCTGTGATAAACCACATAAATTTATTTACAAATGTACCACCCTTGAATACCTACAATGAGTCTTTCTGGGTCATGATATGTGGTTCATATATATTACTGAATTTGATTTGATCATATTTTGTCAAGTGTTACTGCACTTGTATTCATGAAAGATATTGGTGTAGTTTTCAGTTTTTGTACTGTCCTTGTCTGGTGTTGATTCTGGGGTGCTGCTGGTCTTTGCAAAATAAGGAAATATTTTTCTTTCTTATGGAAGAGATTGTAGAGAATTGGTACAATTATTTCCTTAAATGTTTGGTAGAACTCAACAGGGGTTGATGATTTCTGTTTTAGAAGATTATTGTTGAATCATTTTCTTTCATGGATATTGTTCTATCAAGATTATCTCTTCTTGTATGAGGTTTGGCAGGCAGTGTCTTTCAAAGAATTGAACAATTTCATCTACTCTGTCAAATAGAAATAGAGTTTGTTCATAATATTCATTTATTATCCTTTTAATGTCCATAGAATCTGTAGTGATGGTCCTTCTTTCATTTCTAGTATGAATAATTCATATCTTCTCTCTTTTCTTATTTAGCTTGCCTAGAAGCTTATTGGTTTTATTGATTCAAAGAGTGAGATTTGGTTCTTTTGATTTTCTGTTTCCACTTTCATTTATTTCTACTATAATTTTTATTATTTCTTATATGCTATTTGCCTTGGAATTAATTGCAATTTTTTTCTAGTTTTCTAAGGTAAAAATATAAATTACTGATTTTAAATCTTTGCTTTTTTCTAGTCTATGCATTCGGTGCTATAAATTTTCCTCTAAGGACTCCTTTCACTGCATATCACAAGTGCTGATGTTTTGTTTTCATTTTCATTTGTTTTTTTAAAAAATTTATCTCAAGATTTCTTCTTGGACCTATTTGTTATTTAAACATATGCTGCTTAATTTGCAACTATTTTGGGATGTTCCAGGTATATTGCTCTGTTTGATTTCATGTTTAATTCCACTGTGGTCTCAGATAAGACATTGTATGATTTCTATCCCCTTAAATTCATTAAGGTGTGTTTTGGGGGCCAGGATGTGATCTACCTTGCTGAATGTTACGTGTGAGCATGGAACTGTACTACTAGTACACTATATGCATTGTGTTAGTCAACTTTCCTTTGCTTGGAACCAAATACCTGACTACATAACTTAGAGAAGAAAAAATTATTTTGAGTCCATAAAGACAGAGATTCAGTTCATGGACAGTTAACTCCATTGCTTTGGGTCCAAGTCTTGGCAGAACAACATGGTGAGAGAGCATGAAGGAAGAAAATTGCTCAGCTCACGGCAACCAGGAAACAGAGAAAAAGAAGGAGAGGACAGAGAGGACATGATAAAATCTCCAAGGGCAAGACCATGATGATCTCTAGCCATATCCCACCTGCCTACATTTTAGCACCCAGTACAAAAGTTCCTTCAAATTATCAATCCATAAAATGGATCAATTCACTGAGTAGGAACAGCTCCACAATCTAATACTTTTACCTCTGAACATTCCTGCATTAAAAGGAGATGTTAAAGAACACCTCATATTCAAACTATAATATGCATCACTATATTTAAAGTGTTTTTCCTTTAGACGAAATATAGTTAGATCTAAGTTTTTTTTTTTTTCTATCTACTCTGAAACTCTTTTAACTGATAAATTAGAACATTGGAATTCAAAGTAATTATTGCAATAGTTGAATTGCTAACATATTTATTGCCATTTTCTATTTATTGCTCTTATTCTTTGTTCTATTTTGTCTTCCATTCTTTTACCTTTTTTTGATTGTTATGGTTTGGATATGAGGTGTCCCCTAATAAGCTCATAGGATTAACTACACAGGGATGATTATAGGTAAAATTATCAGATTATGAGACCTATATTTAATCAGAAGATTAATCCACTTGACAGGTAGTTTTAAAGGACTCTTGCACTAGATGGAGGAAGTAGGTTTCCTGGGAGTGTGGGTTTGGGGTTGATATTTTGTCTTTGGCACCATCTTTTCTTTCTCTCTCCCTCTCTCTCTATCCCTCTCTCTTCCCCTCTGCTTTTTGGCTGCCATGAACTATGCAGTTTTTCTCACCATGCCTTTTTCACCATGATGTTCTGCCTCACTTTGGGCCCAGAGCAATGGAGCTGTCTGACTACAATTATGGACTGGAACTTCTGAAACCATGAGACTCACATAAACTTTTCATCATTTAAGTTGTTCTGGTCCATATTTAGGTAACAGCCATTAAAAGTTGATGAACACAGTGATATTGAGCATGTTAGATAATTGTATTTTCTCCCCTTCCTTGGCCTGTAAGTTATATTTTTTTTGTACCAGAATTTGTAAAATATATTCACAACTTATCCAAGTCCACTTTCAAAATAGCACTATAACCACTTCACAGGGATTTCAAGTACTTTATAGTAACAAAACATTCCTTATTTTCCCTACTATCCATCATATCATTGCTCTCATTCATTTCTTTACCTATACAAATATATAGCAATATATCTATGTGTGTATAAATCTGTCACATAGATATGTGAGCATGTATAATTCAGAGACATTGTTGCTATTACTATTTTGAGCAAACCTATTTATTAGCTCAATTAAGAAGAAGAACAAGTGTTGATTTCATTTTTCACTTATTCCTTCTCTGATATACTTTCTTACATCTGTTCTTTAGGTGAATCCAAGATTGGACCTAGACAATTTTCCTTTTCTCTGAAGTACTTCTTTTAGCATTTCTTGCAAATTGTCTACTAGTTGAAAATTCAAACTTTGTCTGAAAAAGTATTTTTAACTTTATTTTATTGATTTTTTATTTTATTAATTTTTATTTGTTCTAATTGCTGTACATGACAGTAGAATACATTTATACATTTTTATGGATCATACATAAATGGAATGTGATTTCTCATTTTTCTAATTTGTACATACTGTAGGATCACATCAGTCATGCAGTCATAAATGTCCTTGAGGTAATAGTATCTGTTTCACTATACTATCCTTCCTCCTCCCCATACCTCTTCCCCTCCCTTCACTCCCCTCTACCTAATATACATAACCCCTATCTTAACCCAGTCACCCCTGCCCCTGCCATTTATGGTGAATTAGTATCTGCTTGCATATCAAAGCATACATTCACTGTTTATATTTTTAGGTTTGGCCTATTTTGCTTAGCATGATATTCTCCAACTTCATCCATTTACAGCAAATGCTATAATTTCATTCTTCTTTAAAGCTGAGTAATATGTGAATATATTTTACAAATTCTGGTACAAAAAATAAATGTGATTTGTGTTTGTAAACATTTTCTTTATCCATTCATCTGTTGAAGGGAATCTAGGTTGGTTCCATAGTTTAACTATTATGAGTTGAGCTGCTATAAACATTGATGTGGCTGTATCACTGTAGTATGCTGATTTTAAGTCCTCTGGGTATAAACGAATGAGTGGGATAACTGGGTCATAATTTTACATGATACAATCTAGATTGTTGGATTTTTCCCCTTTGGCATTTTACATATTTCATTTCACTGATTTCTTACTTGAATGGTTTCTAAAGAGAAGTTAACTAGCTGTGTTCTTATATTTGTTCCTCATAGATAACTTGCCCTCCTCCTTGTCTTCTTTCAAGGTTTATTCTCTATTTTTGATGTTCTAAAGTTTGAATATGATATGCCTAAGTGTAGAATTGAGGCATTCATTCTGCTTTGTGTTCTCTGAGCTTTCTGTGTCTGTGATTTGGCCTGTATTAGTCAGCTTGGGATGCTGTAACAAAATATCATTCACTGTGTGTCTTCAACAGCAAATATTTATCTCTCACAGGTTTGGAGGCTGGAAGTGTGAAATTATAGTGCCCATGTGGTTGAGTTATTGAAGTTTTCTTCTTGACCACTGTCACTTTTTCACTATACTCTGATTGGTGGAAAGCAGAAAGATAAAGAACAAGTTGTCTTGTGGCTCTTTTAAAAGAGTCACCAATCCCATTATTGAGAACTCCACACTCACACATAGCACTGGGGATTAAATTTTCACATGTGATTTGTAGAGGGGACAGACATTCAATCTATAGCAGTGTCTGATGTCAAGATGAGGAAATCCTCAGCCTATATATTATTTCAAATACGTCTTCCTGCTTCTTTTTCTTCTCCTTCTCTAATTAACATTATGCACACTCTGTCTTTTGTAGTTGTTGTGTAGTTCTTAGATACTTGCTTTGTCACTCCTACTCAGTCCTCTTTCTCTTTGCTTTTCTGTTTTGGAAATTTCCTTTGATATATACTCAAGCTCAGAAATTCTTTATTTAACCATGTCTGGTCTACTAATAAGGGCTTCAAAGATAAACTTTGTTTCTGTTAGAGTGCTTTTGCTCATTTTGATTCCTTCTTTGATTTTCATTGCATTTACACTGTCCCTCTGTTCTTGCATGCTATCTAGTTTATTCAATAGAACCTTTGGTACGCTAGCCATAATTGTTTTCAATTCATGGTCAGATAAGGGCAACATCCTTTTCATTACCTGAGACTGCATCAGAGTCTGCTTTACTCTTCAAACTGTGTTTTTATTTTTGTTGATTTGAGTTTTTGGTTTTTATTTTAGAATATTATAATTGTATGTAGTAGCTTGATTCATTCCAATAAAATCATACATGCATAGAATCTGACCCACTACATTTCAGTCCCCATTCTTTCCCTTGCCCCTTTTGGCACCACCCCAAACCACCTCCCTAATTCTCCCCTTACTGGTCCTTTATCCTTCCTGGATTGATGCTTTCCCCACACACATAAGGTTAAAATTCCTTAGGGTATATTTATAGATATATATAACATTATTTTGTTAAATCCATTCTGCATTTCCTCTTCTTTATCACCCTTTCTCCCTTCCTCTCAGTCTCCTCCTTCTATTCCAATGATTTCCCTATATATTTATGATATCCAGTCCACCCCCTTTCTTTTCCTTATTTTACACTGGCTTCCACATATGAGAGAAAACATTCAAATGGTTTCTTTCCCTTTCTCTTGCCAGAATCACAATGGAGTTTTCTCCAGTCTTCACTGTGATGACTTAGGAGAGCTCCTGAAAGCAAAAAAAAAAAAGAAAGAAAAAGAAAAAAAATTACAGAAATGTGGGAACACCCGCCCCCATCTGTGTCCTCCTGGAGTTTCTATCTTTCAGACTTGTCCACACTGTGCCTCCAGCAATTCTTCAATTACAACTCAGATTTCATACCCTGACTTTGCTTCCTGTGGAGGTTTTTCTTATGAGTTTCTGCTCTAGTAAGTTGTCTTTGTCTTTACCCAGTCTGTCTCTTTCAACAGTTTTAGGGGGCAGACATTTGTCCTGTGTTTCAATGCATGCATATCTCCCAAAATGGTGGAGCTACTGAATAAAAATAGTCTTTCACAGGTTAGTTCACATTTGAAATCATTATTAAACCCTGAATGTTTACTAATAAGTATATTATAGATTTTTTTCTTTCTTTATAACTAATAACTATATTTCTGCCTTTTTTTTTTTAGTTGAGGTGATAATGCTTTTTCCATTGATTTTTAATCACTTTTTGCATTCCTTGGGTGATAACCTATCATCTATAAATTTTGTAGAAAATTATTTCCTCTTGCTTAATGTTATCACAAAGATGAGTTCATGAATATAATTATGTTTCCTTTAAAATAGTCCCATATCTCCTATTACCAGGTTCAGTTTAGAAGTTTGCATTTTTTGGCATGACCCTAAGTTCAATTCTCAAAGCTGCAAAAAGGGTCAGGGGATTGGAAGTTAGCTGTTTCATTTATTCAGAAAAATATCATCAGTTTTGCTTCTGGAACTGAATGACTTTACTTGATTATATTTTTGTCTATTGGACACAAAGATCATCAGTTGCTTATTTATAAGGGTCTTTGGGATTTAGTTAGGGAAACCTTTCTTAGAAACAGCAAACTAAAGTCTTGGGTGCAGAAGAAGTGACTGCTTCACATGCCACAGCTATTGAGCCACACAAATGGAAATAGACCCAAGGCCTCTTGACTCCATATCAAAACAGTGTACCAAGTCAAACCACTGAACAATTAGCAAAGATACCTTCAAAGAGCATGCACAGGGGTTGCTTGAGATAGAAATAAATGCATTTGTAACTATAAAAGTCCAAGTTAAATAACCCTATGCGTGATATTCTTGTTATCTGAATGACTAGATGGCATATCAGTGTTAGGAAATAGGAGAATCAGGCAGAAAGGCTAATGATGCATCAATGATAAACAACACTGGATAAATGTACTAGGACTGAGCTTTAGCTGAAAGTTAATACTTGACCACCAAGGAGAGGAAAATAGCAGGGACTAATATGTTGTAATGAAACAAACCACATGGCCCCACTACATGCATGCTGTACTATGCTACATTAATCGTCCCTGTAGCTTTCATTTTGAGTGGCTACCTTAGCCCATCAGTGTAATGGGTAGTGGAAGAAATTGCATATTACATTTAATTGTCACATCGAGCAGCACTGCAAAGCAGGCTTTCTTGGAATTTTAATAAAGTGACCTGGCTGGCTTGCCAGCTAATATAAAATCAGCCTCCTAACTACTTTCTTTACTGCTGTCTCGACGACCTCAACTGATAAACTCTTATGACCTTTCTCAATTTAATTCAATTTTCTAGACATTTAAAATTGAATTTTTTTACACAAATTAATGTTAAATGAGGGATTTCCCCCACCAACTGCCCCTCCTTCTTTCCTTCAGGAAAGATTACGATAGATGAATGGAAATATAATGACATAAAATCGCATAAATGTTCAAGGCACTCAAGTTAGCATGCAATTTTGAAGTGTAAAATATTCCCCAAATTTGTTGGTCTGGGAATTCTCAGCCTTTCTCTGTTATGTCTCGTCAGAATCTGTTTCCCAGAATATGCATCTCCCTGAGTCCCCAGATTCTTCATTTCAGCCAGATGTTCTAAGGTAACACTGGATTTAATTAACCAGGTTGGGGTAGGTTCCTGCACAAATGGAAATCATATAACAGTCTTGAATTTCATAGAAATTCATGGAGGCAAGGATTAGTAAGGATCTTACTATAGATGCTGTAGACACCTTGATGCCTCATTAAGACAACATTGCTCAATACAAAGGCTTCCATGGATTCTCTTTTACAAAGTTAAATTGGAAGATCAAATCTGTCCATAACTGAGGTTACCATGGTAACCATGAGCCTGTCTTACAACAGCTGTAAATACTTTCAAGATATCTCACTACTGTCCTTAGTTAACCTGAATTGGGCTTCCCAGTTCTGGACTTGGAACAATTCTAAATCTACCAAGACTACTTGGTACAGCTATGCAAATCTATTGTTTTTCTCATGTCGGATGGAACAAAACTGGTTAGTCTCTGCATCTGAGGAAGAACAATTAGTAAATGGATGTGTGTATAGGCACCTCTAATAATTCAACTCAAAAGTTGAAATTATGAGTGTTTATCCTCTGGTATATATGAATACATGGCTTCTCTGGAAACATATGTCTTTTGAAATCCCCAAAGTTTATTCTTTATGATCATAAAAGAAGTTCTAGAGGAGAAAGCTGAATAGAAAAAATTATTCTTAAATGGGTTAAGACTTACTTACACTATCCATATTCACTGATTTGTCTCTAACCATAGTCAAATGGGAAAATGCTTTAGATGTGCGGTACTACCTCCATCAGTATTATCTTTCTAAACTCATTACTTTTCTCTACTGAGTCCAAACACCCTGAACACCACACACCTCATCCTCCTTTACAACATCATTCCTCACTAAACACTTCTCTCTATTCAGCCCAATGAATACTTCAAACATGTAGTAAGCCAGTGCTATTAGTGCCTCTCAGTTTCCTCCACTAAAAATAGCAGACACATAAACTCCCTAATTCCCCATTGCAACTAATGGAATTCCATCCTCAAAGATTTTAACAGTTATCTGCTGTGCAACCCAAGTTACTAAAATGTCCCCTGCTCTGTTGGCTCAGGTATCATTATTTGGGAAATATTACAGCTCAACATTCCATTTTTCTAGTTGTTTGCTTTTTTCATTATTTGCAGTTCAGCAGCTATTAAGATCCAGCACTACAGAAAACAACAATAACAACAAAAATCCGCCTAATAACTAAACTTCAAAACCAAACTAGTCAGCAGTGAACAATGCCTTGTCAACATTTCTAAATGGAGCAGAAAGAAGGCAAGCCAAGAGGACAGAGAGAGGGCAGAAGAGAGAAAGGGATGCCTCCTGATGGATGAGCATGCACAAGAGCTTCAGATAATGACTAGAAGGCAGAGTCTGCAGCGCATCGAAGAGGAGGACGAGGGAATAAGCAAACAGTCCCAGAAGGAGACCTCAGTGCAGTGATATGGGCAGAAGCAGGCCTTGGAGAAATGCTGAAATCAATAGGATTTCTCTGGAGTGCTCCCTGACACCACCCCCAACTTCAAGTCTCTTTCCCCATTTCAGCATGGTCACCTCTCTTTTGGGTTCTGTTCCCACAGGGCCTTACCCTTGGATAAGAGACATAAATCCCTAGCTGATGAGTTTAATATGCTCTCCCTCTCCAAGGTATTTACAGAGGCAGCAGAGACAGAATCCCCAAGGTCTTCACGCTCCAAAGTAAAACAACAGATTTCCAGGAGGAGGAGATATTTTGGCCTGGAGAGTTTTCCAGTCCTCATCAAAACCCTCTGCATAGGCATCTGTGTATTAGGTAATATATTCTTAAATGAACTTTCTATGGTGTTTTCTATCTTAAAACAAAAAAGCAGACTTGTGAGTCCCTGTGATGTCAGTTCCAGGATTAGGACCCACACTTGAATTCCCTCTGAAAAGAGAAAACGAAGTACAAAAAACAAAAACCCTTTCCTCTGGCTTACTTTCAGGACTTTAGTTAGGCTGAGCCTGCCAAGCAGACAGACCACCCACAAAGTGCAATAAATAACAGCCATCTCTTCTCCTAAATCACTGTATCACCCAAGGCACGTGATTAAAAATTTCAATTCCTCCCTCATAACAGAGGTGCTTTCTAATTTCAGCCCCTCACACGGTTTTGTGAGCTCACCTAGAAAGGTCCACATGCTGGATTTGGCTCACCACCACTGCTCTGAAATTTTCAAATCAACACCAAAACAGAAATGTGCAGGTAGAATTCCCCATGCTATCTTCTGTTGATTCTACTGATGTTGTCTAATAGATATAAATCAGTTTCCTTGATTTTTTTATATGACCTGTGATGGAAAATCTTGCCCAATTTTTTGCTACACTTAAAATGAACTTCTGAAAAAATAAATGGTGTTGCCATTCTGGTGTCATTTCCCAAATATTCCACTAGTCTCATACTACCACCTCTGAAAAACAAGCTCAAAACGCACCTCCAGCAGACCTCCTCACCTACTTTCTCATTTAGGGCTTATCTACTGTCCAGGTGAATGAGGCCCCTTATAGACCTTCACTAGCTGATGCTGCTTGCACGGCATCATCTTCACATGAATATCTATCTAATAAGGGTATTGAATTTATCATTTCCAAAAATCACTCACCTCCTCCTAAGTGGATCTATTTAGATAAAATTCTTGAACAGGCAAAAGGAGCTTCCAATAGGAAAAAAAAAAAATCAAGAGTAGTTGCTTCTGAGGTGAGATGGGATGAATGGGAAAGAGGAGTGAGGAAAATTTCCAGGGTGATGGTCAAGTTCAATAATTCCTAGGATTTTAGGGTTTTGCAATTTCAAAACTCAGTCCGTGTGCACTTAAAATTTGTGCATTTCATTTTATGTCAGTTTTCAAAGAGATTTACTGATTTACATCCTTCTAAACTTTTCTTTTCCCTCAGAAATTCTCCATCTCAAAAAAAAAAATTCACTATTTGTTGTTAATGCCCAAACTTTGGAGTTCTCTTTGACATACCTCTTCAAACCAATCCACCAATGAATTCTGTTGGCTCTAACTTCAAGATATAATTGAATATACCTTGTTTGAAGTGTTGTGTTATCGACATTCTAGGCCAAGCCTTGGTGACTGCAAACCTCCTACATGGTATCTTTGTTTCACTTCTTGTCCCTAATCAGACCCTCCCCCAGCCTCCTACTCCATTTTGTACACAAGGTCTGTATTGAATCACATAAGTCATACATCAGATCATGGTTCTCCTCTTTCAATAATTTCTCATCAAAATTAAAATGCAATCATAATCAGAATACATTTATCCCCATGGATTAGAAGGCACTAAATTATCTGTCTCCAGCCTGACTCTCCAAACTAATTTCTAATCTTATTCTCCCTCTCCTTCCACTCCAACCATGATGGTTTCCTTGATGTTCTTCCAAGTGAATCCCTCCTTCTCCAGCCGTGGCACATCCCCAGACAAGAGCACAGCTAATCCTCTTACTTCGATCATGGTTCTCTAATTTTACCTTCCAAGAGCAGTTTTCTTGACAACTTTCTCTTAATTAGGACTCCACAACTCTCTATCCTTTACCCCATTTTATCTGTTTTCATTAGCATTCATCATTCTCTGACTCCAGTCATTTTCTATTGTCTTCTGCACTTGCCTATAATCCCCAGGAAGTCAAATGATTATTTTGTTTATAACAAAACTATTATTATAATTCCTGAGCCTACACAACAGGTGGTTAAAAATGGCCACTTAAATCAATGAATGGACAAAAATGTTATTCAAAAATGGTTTCCAACTCTTTGTGGTAGATGGTAAAAGATAGTCACTCTCATTTCCTTCCCTCCCTGTACCTACCTGCTCTTCCTGACATCGAAAACATCTAATCACCATCTATTTAAATGTATGGTGGCCTCAGTGACTTGCATTAGCCAATGGAGTGTGGTGGAAGTGAAGTTTTAATGTGAAGTCTCTAACAGCAATTATAAGAAATCTTGTCATTAAATCTGAGTATCCTGGAACTAATTCTTTGACCCTCTTCCTAGGAAACTGGCCACTTACTGAAAGCCAACTTGCCAAGAGAAGCTACATGCAAGCTCTTCAGTTAGTACAGCTGGAATCCCTGCTACCAGCCAGGATCAACTGGCAGCCCTGCAAGTGAGCCATCTTGGATGCTCAGTGGGGTCATCCTTCAGAGAATGCCAGGTCCAGCCACTCTTTAAGGACAACTGCATGATTCATTCCAAGTAAAAGCCTCACAATTGAGGGCACTCAACTCATAGGATCACTAGAAATAAGAAGTTCTTTTAAGCTACTAAGTTGTGAGTGTTTCTGCTATGCAGCAACAGGTAATCAGACGCTCTTTAAGGTACATTTTTTTTAACTCAACCTCTTTGGAGTTCACTGTGGACCATCTCCTAGAAACGAAGTTGAAAGGCTCATAGTTGAGTTAAGCAATAAATGAATAAATAAATAAATCCCACAGTGGAAAGGCCTCTTTCCCTCTTTCTGATATTATAAAGTAAAAAACTGAACATGCAGCTAAATAACTCCCTCAGCTATTTTGGGTGACACACACCATACCCCTTTCCTGGGTCCCAAGAGTTTGGTTTATAGGGTTTTCTTATCAATTGTGAACTTTAACCAAAATTAAAAGGTCAGCAAAAATTAAAAGTTCCCATTGATTCTTCCAAAAATGTTAGGAGAGTTTGTATAGAAATGTGATACACAATTTTTGCATTTCTGCTTCACAACAGAGTCCCTTCTAAACAACTTTTAGTAATTCCTTTTAAATATCACTTTAGAAACACTTTAAAAATAATCATTGTTGTTAGAATGTGTGCTATGATATAATCAGAAATATACATACATATGTACGTGTATGTATTCTTGTGGGTTTGTATATGTACGTGTTGTCTCTATACCAGTTCCTGCCACAAAGCTCCTAAAAGCCTTCTAGTTTCCTGAACAAAATTGTGTCAGGTGTATCTTTGGTTTAATACATGGTCTTCAACCTTGAGTCTGAGCACAAAGCTCCCCATCCCTTGGAATTTCCTAGATGATAGCAATGCCTTTGGTCCTAGTGATGTGGCTGTTAGTAAGCACCTAAATGAGCCTGGTCTGCAGAAAAACCAAGCCATGATTGGAACTTTCAGCAGCATGACTTCCATTCACAAGGAAGTGGTGGAGGGCTAGTGATTGAGTTAAAAATTGATCATGTTCACATGATGAAGCCTCCATAAAAATCCTGAACAATAAGGTCTGAAGATCTTATAGGTTGCTGAACACATGGGGGGGGGGGGTGGTATGCCCAGAGTGGTCATGAGCCTCACTAGGCTCCATGGTACTCATGTTCTTTATGTTTTGTTTAAAGTTTAAGGAACTTGACTTCACCTCCCTACATTCTTTCTTGTTTTTGTTACAACCTTGGTTATTCACCATGTTTGAATTTGAAACACTGCTTTCAGTTTCATGCTAGTTATTTCTGGATTACCCAAAACACAGGTGTCTGCAGATGAACCTTCCAGTGGCCCTCTGCCAGCCCTGGTTGTTGTTGGAGTCATGCCAATAGGACAAATTCCACTGGCCATGTACCTGCAGGAAATTCCCAGTGTGCAGAGCATTTCTTTTGGAAATATTTTGATCCTCAGGATATTTTGATCCTCCTGGGATCTACCACTGATGCTGATAGAGATAGAGGCCACAGAGTCATGCAGGAGATGCTTCCTACCCAGGCCAAGTAAGATGATGATGCCACTTTGACTATGCTGCTGGCCTTCTTCCTTGACTCCTGACCCTTCTCAGGCTGCCAGTGTTCTGCTTTGCTGCACTCTTCTTAGAGTATGAATTAAAACCTGACTAAAATTCTGCTGCCTCATGTTGGCAAAGAACCAATGTTGTGCCTTGTGGCATGGGAAAGGATTGCAGCTTGTTGGAACCAGTTGAAGGCAAGAGCTTCAGGGAGAGAGTGTAACCCTCTAGCTCAGATCTCTTGAAGCCCAAGAACAGATGTGTGGCCATTACCTTACTATATTTCTGGTCCATCAACGAGTGCTGGTTTTCTCCCCACTTATAATCCACAGACAACATTAATTCATCTTCTTAGAAGACCTTGTTGTCAGTTCCAACTTCACTTTCATGGAGTCAGTTTTTCCAGTGGTCTTGAGGAAACAGTTGTTGCCAAAATGTCTCTCCTTCTCAGCAGTAATAGCTGAGAAGTCATGCAGAATGTTGGACTTATTGCTGGCCTTAGAAGAATGATATCCCATAGTCAGTTTAGGATTGGGAAAACCTGGGGGGAATCTGGTCCAAATCACCTCAAAAGAAAATCAGAACCAAAATTCATTTGATGAGCGTATCCTTACAGTAGTGTCAAAAGAAATACCAGACAAAGAAATTTTAAAACCACTGATATTAACAAACTAACAAAAGAAAATGAGATATAATGAAGAAAAAAGTGAGGAAAAGAATAAAGTAATAATAAATAATAAAGAAAAATATGAAAAAAAAAGAAAATCAGCAAAAAGTAGAAAAGATTAAAAATGACAGGGCTGGGGAGATAGCTCAGTTGGTAGAGCGCTTGCCTTGCAAGCACAAAGCCCTGGGTTCAATCCCCAGCACCGCAAAAAAAAAAAAAAAAAAGAAAAGAAAGAATAAAGATGTTTGTTTATGACTCTGCTCAGAAAAAAATCTATATAAATACTTAAAAATGAGGGAAAAATAAAAAAGTAAAAATCAGAAAAACAAAGGGATATAGATAAGTAAATAAATAAAGAGAAAGGTAACAAAATATTAGGCAAAAAGTTGAGAAAAGCACCAACTAGTTTTAGTCCAAGTTCCTCAAGTCATAGAAAACCAGCTTCCTAAGCCAGAAGCACCAAAAGCTTAGGATGACCCAGGGACTAACATAAGTGTTTGGGATTCCATAACAGGGACTCCATTAAAGGACAGAACCAGAAATGGACCTCTCATGGTTGGGAGTGATTTACCATGGTTCCATCATTTTCTGGTTTTAAGAACCTTATTAAAAAAAGGGGAAAATTGATTCCCAAAAGCTTTTATTTTGTGTGGGTTATAGTGATTCATATTTACATTGCTAGAAATTGAAACCTGAATGACCCTTTTAAAAAGAAAGTGATCTGGAAATGTGGTAGTGATTTAGTAGAGAGAGAGAGAGAGAGAGAGAGAGATCTATGTTGGCTGAAGAAGTCTGAGAAAACTTTTTGAAAGAATTGGGCCTCAGGACAGGTCTTGAAGAACAAATGGGTAAAATTGGATTTGGGAAAATAAGTACAAAAGACTGTCTTGGGAAGAGAGAGATTGAGAGCAGAAAATGCATGCTTGTGAAAGAAAATTTTGTTCTTGAAACATGGAGTGAGGCTGGAGAGTAACACAAGATGGGATTGAAAAGGTAACTTGAAGTTCAATTACAGAATCAGAATGTGTTCCTCTCACTAGAGTACACTTATAAATTCCATTTGCCCAATTTTAGAGTCAGTTGAGAATATTGGTTGAGTGCACCCATCCTAAAGCCAGATTGTCTAAGTTCAACCCTAACTCCCACAGTTAGTGGCTTGTGTTAACTTTGGGCAAATCACTTGACTTTTCTGTTTATTGTATCTAAGAACAAGATTACAACAAGAGTGACCATATAAGGTGGTTGTGGGTATTACATGCAATACATCTCTAACAATGCTAGAACCTCATTAGCACTTGATAAATTTGGTTAAAATGATTAACACAGTAGCCCTTCTGTTACCCACCACTTGCTTTCTGCTATTTAAGTTACCTATGGTCAACCACAGTCTAAAAGTATTCAATGGAAAATTGCAGAAGCAAATAATTTATAAATATTAAATAACTTTAAATAGTTTAATATTATCATTATTCTATTATTAGTTATTATTACTAATCTCTTAATGTACCTAATACAAAAATTGAACTTTATCTTAAGTATGTGTAGGAAAAAACACATTAAAATATATGAAAAACATGTTATATACAGGATTCAGTACTGTCCAAATTTTCAGGCATCCACTGAGGGTCTGGGAAAATAGACCTCATGGACAAATGGGGACTACTGTATTGTGCAATGGAAGAAAAACTTGCAATAGAATGGCCATTTTGCCCTCTGCATGGCACTCTCAAGTCTTCTGGAGTTTATTGTCACCTAAAACATTCTTGTGTTTCTTCACAGAACTCAACTGTGTCATCTTTGTTTACTGGGCCAATTATCTCAATCACCAAATAATTCTACTTCACTTGCCATATTCATTGTAAAAGAATACCCTAGACTGCAGACTTTTAAGCTTTATTTTCCTATAGCTAAAATTCACACAATGTGCTCAGCATTGTTCTTCCTGTATTTCACATTTCAAACAACCTCACAAGTTGCAAGAATGCATAGTCCCATTTGATCTAGTAACTCAAGGCTCTACAAGTTCCAAAACTGCTCTGTGTTAATCTGAAAACATTAGGAGTAAGACAGCAGTGGTCACCACACTCACAGACTTTTATTTTCTAGTGTCTTGCTCTTAGACTGGACAGTCAGAAGGACTGCGCTCCTCCACATCTTTTTTTTTAGTAATGAGTAAACAGGTCCATGAACTTACCCAGTGTCATGCAAGTCAAATGCTTTTTCCACTTGCCTGCTTAGCTGCTGTGTTATATAATTGAGAACTTACTTATAAAGATGGTTTTATCTGGTATTTGGAGATAATAGCACTGTAATTTGTTCAATGAAGCTTCCATTAAAATAACTGGTCTCTGAACAACATCATGTAACCTCTTTCTTCTTCCTACTGACTCCTTAGTCTCTCTCTATGCCTTCCCTTCTCCAGATATTCTCCACCGAAACACCATCACCTCACCAAAGTTGTCACTGGATTTTGAATATTTACTCTGAAATCTAAGACTCATCATCATTTTCTGAAAAATAATCTTAAAGAAAACTAACATGAATATATAATTTATGAGATTGTTTGAAAAGTTGTGCTAAGATTGCAAAAAGTTTTGGAAATAGTTATTTAATTCAGAATCCCTACCAAACAGATTTTAGAAAAATGTCTTTCTAGTGACTGATGGTTATTAGGATAATTCCTTAAACAACTGTTTTTTTTTTTTTAATCCTTCCTGACTGTCCTAAAATTGCAATTATTCCTAAAGAGTATACAACAATTATTTTAGTAACTTTGAAAGGTGAGACTAAAAAATCTGAAAAGATTGTTAGGAATTAATCTAGAAATCTCATCCCCATCAGGAGGAAGTTCATAGAGTCATTTTTACTAGGTTGTGGAAGGGAACCTCTCTCAGCTTGTATGACCCACACACTGGAGGATATAGGATAATTCGTGGGTAACAAGGAAGAGAGGAAAATAAACATGAAAGGAGAAATGTCAATAAAGAATGTGTTGACTTGGCTACCATAGAATCCCTTGCTCACTCTCAATCCTGCAGGAGCTTTGGGTAAATCTCATGAGCTGTACTCAGAATCATCTTAGAGGTGATAAAAGGGAACTTCCAGGTTCTGCATGTCAAGTTCCTACAAGCATGTTGCAGTGTAGGTGAAAATCCAGGACAGGAAAGCAGAAACATGCAGCATGGCCCAAAAAAGAACACCTGCATGGAGCTAGCTGATCAGTGCCTGCTGGACCCTGAAGCAAAGGCTGACCAACATGACCAAAGCAAAGCATTGAGACCAACAGGCTTTGGAGTAGAGCACAGAAAGAGTGTGGCGTAGAAGCTCAGAGACCATTTAGCTGAACCTGTTCTTATGGGCAAAAAAACCATTGGCCAAACAATAGGAGTCATGGATATTAGTGATGGCAATAGAGCTACATTGGTAGAGATACTCCTTTATCCATAGTATCTGCTGCTTCTTTTTCTCTGGTTGCAAAACAATAAAAACATGTTAACTATGTTCTTTTTGAATTTAAGCTTTTTTAAACAAAATTTGCAATTCCTCCAGAGGTGAAGGAGAAGGTTGCTATGAGTCTGTTAATAGGTAGTGCAGAGAGGCACTAATCTGAACTGCAAAGCAAAGTGACAACTGTACATCACACTGAGGGCCTGGGTTGTGGAGGCAGACTGCAAACCTTCAACTTACAGCTCTACTTTTCTTCACATGGGTACCTAGGTCAAGTTGAATCACTTCTATAAGTTTCAGATTCCTCCCTTATAAAACCCAAAACACTGGTGCAAGGATTAAACAAGATATCTTATATCAAATGTGTGAGACAATGTATAGAAATATAGTTATGAGAAAACTACAAGCAACATGACCAACCAAGACCAAAATTTCAACCACTGTCAATTACCCAAAAATCTGGGAAGATACTCCATAATATTATTTTTATATACACTTCATCTCTTACTTATATCAGGTCCCTTGAACTGTTACATTCATCAAAGTGATTGAAGCATTAACATCTAATCACACTTTTTACTACCCTCTTTTATGATGATATATACTTTGTTCACTTTCAACCTAGAATGTGCTCTGATTTCTTTTTCCTACAGGAATTTAAATCTTGCCTGTTTGTGTTTCATCAAAATGATCTCTGTCTCACAGAATGACTAAATCCTGTGGCCTGGCCTACAGCATGTGGCAGAAGAGCCAAGTGGTGAGCATCCCCTTAAGCACTGTAGCTTCGGATAACTCCAATTAAGCCAGTAGAGGCGAGGAGCAAGCCATCCTTCCTACAGACCTCCACCAATCTCCCATCCACAGTAGGCACTAAGGGACAGAGTAGTGAGCCAGGAAGACCTACTCTTTGACTTTACAACACTTGTAATAGACTAGTGTGGAAACAATCAATGATTGTAGTAAAACAAACTTGTTTTCCTATTGTGTTTTAAGGAAATAAGGAGATGCAAATAAGGAGGGAACACAGTGTTAGTGTTGTATAGTAGAAAACTGGAAGGGGGATATGGTAGGGGATTCAACTTGTTCAGGAAAGTCAGTGGAAGTGAGATCTGAAACATAATGGCAAAATGGCCAGATGTGTGTGTGGGAAGGAATCAGAAAGAGAGCATAGCCCAGGTAGAGAATCGGCATATTTAAAAGATGCTATGTAAGTAAAAGAAGCTTGTTCTAAGGAGCAGATGAAGAAAACCCAGAGGAATCAGTTCACAAAAGAACAAAGGAAATATGGTCTGTTTTATAAGGTCCTTAAATGATTTAAACAGCAGCTACAATAGTATATTTTCAATACAGTATAGCTAATGACACTCTTATGTGCAAGATACTAACATTTTATTTCAATGTGCCATGAACAGTCATGGAGAGATAACCAATAGTCAAATGTCATCATCTGGGTGGAGTACCTCCCAAGAATTGGTAATCATAACAGGTATATTAATAATTCCTTCTTTTTGTAAGTCTGTAGTTTATAAATATAAATGTTTCTAGTTAATATCTCAAATATATATAGAAAGAATAGATGAAATGTATATGTGAACATGTATATTCCTATACATCTATGTTTGATTTAGAAAAAGGAAACTTTAAGATTTGAAGGTCATTTATCTTTCAAAGCACATATTCTATTTAAGAACTCATTTAATAAAAAATTGTACAGAAAATTGGCACACCTCTTGTAATTAAGAAAGGCAAGGCTTACAGATGAGCACATATTTAGTTAGTGGCCAAAGTCGAATGAAAACCAAGACACCGGGGATCCTCGACCATTATTTATTCAGCCACCCCAGAAAGACGTGGAAGTTTGATGATCCCTGGTGATCTGATTGACAATCCCAGAGTGCTATAGTCACTGCATTGCAGAACCCAAAGTTTTGATCACCTAACTTCCTCATTATGTTTCCTAGAACAACAGTTCTTATCTACACACACACACACACACACTCTCTCTCTCTCTCTCTCTCAAGAATATCTATACAAACAAGGATATGGTATGCTAGATAGAGAGCTTCATGAAAACCTTTGCTTTAATGTGATCAAAACCTTTCTCTTTTTCTATGAGAGCATAACAGAATCCCTATGAGTAAGTGATATTATAACAGGTATGACCTTGAAGTCACTCTAATGTATTCCAAGAGTTAATTATAAAGCATGTACCCTATTATGACTGACAAGATTCATGTGCTGCCCCTCACAACACGTAACAGCACTCTGGTGTGTCCGGCAAGCTCAGTTGATAACTTTTACTTTAACATCTGCTATTCATGTTATCTTTTCTCCTTTCCTCCCTCCTCAGTTTCCTTGCTTTCTTCTCTCTCATATCCTGCCTCTGCAGAAGATTCCATCCCTTCAGATGTGTGTCCTGATTATTATAAGAAAAAGGAAGAGTCAGATGTTCATGAAATTGCTGATTTCTCTCTTAGAAATGAACATACAGATACTAGCTAGACAGACTGAGAGAAGTGATTTTCACAAGGTCTGGGAAAAGTGTGAACCTTTTCTGACCCAATCATGCATAAACAGAGAGAGAGAAAATAATACTATACTGGTTAAAAAAAACTCATTGCCTACCCACCTTTCTGTTGAGGAAGTCCATTCAAGGAAACCATCTAAGCACTGAAAAGGTGAGGTAGGGGACAGACAGTCAAGAGAAGGCTATTTTAAGGGTTGGTTTAATTTATGGGATTTATTTGTATCCTCCATCGTTCAGCAGGAAACCTTGTAAATGATGTTTGCATGCACTAAACTGTGATAACTGAACTGATGAGTTAAAGACTTGACTGAACATTTAATGTTGCTTATTAAATAATTATGACGAGGTTTGATGAATGGCTCTGATTCCCTGAACTTCCAACTGAGATTTTCAGCGTGAGTTTCATTAGACAGACATGGATGGAGCCTGCTGCAACCCAGCTGCAAATGAGCTTGCAAAACATTTGAACTAGAAACCTTCAAATGTGAATAATTCAACTGTCTTGGTCTATCTTTCTCAGTCCCCAAACTAGTATTTCATTTTCATTTGATGAGAAAGTAGAGGCAAATTATTCTATGACTATGGGGCTTTCTAAAATATCACTGCAAGATATCTTTATATGTACTTAATGAAAAATTAATCTGTATTCTTTGTGAAAGAAAAAAAAAACTATTTTACTTAAAAATAAATGTCTTATTCCGATATGTCAATCTCCTTTCTTTCAGGATACTAGAGTAATGTGTGTTCAATGCAGAAGAGAGATGTAGAAGAAAAACATTACAATTGATGGAAGCCAGCGAATTTGTTCAGCATCTGAGTCAAGTTCAAATGTTGTTAATGACATAGTCATCCACTTTTGAAACACCTCCATGCATTGGTAAAAAAGGCTCAGTAAACCATCCAACAATATAATTTCAAATTAAAAGCCTTGAAAATCTGGGATGATTATTCTTAAGTAGTTGTGTTATATTTTTATGGAAAATTCAATGAATGAATCTACTGACAAGTTTTTTTAATGGTTTTTATAATGATCATGTTGAAAGCCTACTCCACAGTCAAAAAGAAAGTAGTCTGCAGTGCTGTGCAAAGATCCCTGAAATTCGAGAGAGATAGGCTACATTCAGAAAGGTGGTGGAAGACAGCAGTTGAGAGCACAGGATCTGGAATTTCTTTGTGTTGGAATCCCAATTCTCCCTCCACCAGCTGGAAAAGAAGTACCAGTGGGGCATCCAGGGATCCCTGAGTCTTAGTTATATATTTTAAGTGGCAAATCTATACCTGGAAAATTATTGAAATTCTTAGTCTTTTGTTGTCTTATTTAGAAAAGATGCTATTGAACCCTAATCATGCTCATATTAGAAATTGATTAGAGATTTTTTGATAATTTTTAGCAAGTAGTTTCTAGATTTAATATCATTTGTAATTACTTAAGGATATTCAAAGAATACATAAAATGTGATATTTTGACAAAATTAAAATATTTTAACACAAAATCTCAAGATACAGTTTGGCTTACAATTTTCTGGGTTTCTAGTGCTTTAGAAATGGCAATCTGCCTTATCATGAATCCCCAACTCATAAATAAAAAATGGGCAAAGTATCTAAATTAAATTTCTTTGTATTTTAATTCAAAAATAGTTTGGAAGCCTTCCATCAATGACGGAGAAGCACAGGAGGTCATAGATCACAACTGACAATGTCTCCAGATATGATCATGACTTGGTCCTGAAGTTGTTCAGTCATTCATCCTTGGATTCATCCCTTCAGGAGACTTTCTTCTCCGGCATTAATTTCCACTAGTGCTAGAGAAAAAGGAAAATAGAGAAGCAGCAAGACTGCTACACAGTAATGGAACAGAGGATTGCAACTATTTTTGTTCAGGTATTTGACTGAGAGAATCTGAAGAGGTGAAAACCAGGCATGCATTATTACATTGCCAAAATGTGTCCCCACAATGATTACTAAAAGTCTTTATTGAGATAGTCTCACTTTTATTTAATTTTTAATATAGTCTTCCTCACCATACTAATCTACCTACATAATGGTCTTATCTATGGACTCTATAAATAAAATAATAAATTAAAAATCTGAGATACACAGGTATTCTTCACCAGAGAGTACTAGACCTGGCATTCCCAGTTGCTCTGGGGGAAGGCAGTTAATGCATAATTCTTACACTAGTAGTCTCATTTATTGGCCTGTCATCTGGTCCCTTCTCATGTCCCTTTCCATCTTTTCTCCTCCCTTTTTAGTCCCTAGATTAGGGAGCAAATTCAGGAGCTAAAACCTAGGGCTTCTTATTTAGCTCTTCCCACTATTCCATGATCAAATCTATATTCTCAGAAGCCTTACTAATCTACTTCGTATTTGTTCTTAGCTAAAAAATTATTCTCCTCCAAACCATGCCCTTAATATTTTATTTTTTTCTTTTTAGGCTATTGGTTCCCTGACATCCAACTCTAAGATGAAATGCTGACTTCTTCTATAACCCATAGCCTTATTTACATTTCTGTTTCTCAGAAGCTATCTTTTATGTTCCAAAGTCATGGGTATTATGACCTGGTTTTGGTTCTGCAAGTGGCCAATTTCACCTTACTGGGGATAATTAAAAAACAAATAAAACAAGTAAATCCCTTTAAAAGGGAGAAGGGATGTTCAATTAATGACTATTAAAAAAAAAAGATAAATTTTACAAGCTACCTGAAAACTAGTTCTGTGTGCTATTTGAAAAGCAAATTAACAGATAATTAATTGGTCTGATAAAGACTTGGACATCTTTTGAGGATGACATAATTCAACCTCCTACTATAGTACAACTATATTAAAATTATGCTCAATTATTATAATCAGTTTTAATCCATCATGATAATGCATATAAAGCTTTTTCTCTCTAGTTAGGTGAATCCCTAAATAATAGCCTTGATTTTGCCTTTTGACCCATAAAGACTAATGAAAAACTTGCTAACCTTGCTTCTATACCTATCATAGTCATTTTCATGTATAAATGAGTCCCAGACCACCTTTTGCATTTACTACTTATTAATCAGCTTTTCTAAGTATTACAGGTGAATAGTTCTTTGGAGTGTATTGCTGGAGAATGACTGTGATAGTAACTTACCCATAATACTCGGTCACATATTTTTTCATAAAAGGACACATGGTAGACACACCATCAACAAACATAGCAGTGTCTATACATAGAAGGAAGTTCACTCAATGTGATCAAACTACTAATCTGAATGCTAGAATAGACATCACTATAGGTCGTTCTTAAGCACATGACAGTTTAAAATAAACAGGCTCCTCCTACGCCTCTCTCTCTTCTTTCTAAAAACAAAATTAAAGAAATTAAAAGCAGATATCTTTTATGACCAAATATAAAATATATATTTCCCACTGTAAACATCGATATTGAAAAATATTTTATGCCTTTTAGCTAAGAAAAATCCAAAGTGAAGCTGGTGAAGGAAAACATCCAAAACAGGGCAATGTTGCATCACAAGGGAACAAATTATGCAGCCAACTTGGGCTAAACTTAGAGCAACAATAACAAAATCCCTGTCCAGGGTTAGTGTGTGACACCCACATCAACATAATAGCAAAAAGATCAAGAGCAAGATGGAGGGAGTCATGAGGTCACTGAGATTTCTTAAAGTCCTGAGTCAGATTTCCAACGGCCTTTGTGGAACGTGGGCCAGCTATGCCTTTGAAGAAAGCAAGCCATCAATCTTGCAGAACACCAGGGCAATGGTTAGTGCCAAACTTCTATTCTCTTCTCCCACATTCCACGGCCCCAAATAAACTGACCATATCATACAAGAAAAAGCCCCATAAGCCAAATTTCCCACAGAGTTCTTATCTGCAAGATAAGAAATGTTGTCAGAAGTATTCGAAATGAGAAATGAAAATCATCAGTTAAAATAAAGAAACTAAATGATGCCAGAAAAATATTGTTCCAAGAAAAATTATGACATTTCAGTTGCTACAAAAATTCTGACACACAATAGATAACAACAGGGAAGCTCCAAATTTCATTTCTCTCCAAGATTCTGGGGCAAGTGCTTTAGTCTTTTAGGCAATCAATAAACAGATGGTCTCACTAACATTCAAAACCCATTTGTTCCCCATTTGCTCTCTGAAACAAGGCAATCAGGCTAAGGGAACAGTCATTCCAGCTTCACGTGGCTGTCGTGTACATGACAATCTGATGGATATTGTTCTTCAAGGGTTTTTTCATGGGGAGGGGCTGAAGAGATAGCGTATTTCTAATTCCAAACAAAAACAATCGCATTTACAATTGTATTGACCAAATCCCTTACAAAATGCTCCCTATCAGCAGATGGTTATCGCAGAACCTGGATCATCAAGGTGAATTAGGGTAGCAGAAGAACTCTGACCACCATCATGGAAATGATGGCCACAGAACATACCAAAATAGCAACCTCCAAGGCATGATCTCATATCTCAGTATGATGGATAGGCAACATAAAACTTTGGGTTTTAGTTAAGAAAGGGAAAAACATAAGTTTTTTCTCTTTCGGTGACAGTGATTTATTGTATTTTGGCTTTGGATGTTTTTAGGTTCAAGCATTTTCTTTATTGACTCCAGTCTGTGGCCAAGACCCAGACTGGCAAGAGCTGCCAAGCCTGAGGATGGTGGGAAGGCAGCCCAGGGATCAGAGATCAAGAACAAAGAAGACTGAGGTCTAACCCAGAAGAGAAATAAACTTTTGTATTCATTCCACCCTAGTCCAACTCTTTCATTTTGGGCAATCCAACTTCCAGAGTTCCTGGGAACTGGTCAAACCTCAAGTTCCTTCCCTTGCCACAAGTCGGGCTAGCAAAAGCTGAATAGTCTTGCTAGATTGAGCCAAGATTTGGGGGTTTTGTTTGGTTAGCATTTTGCCTTTGAAATCACCCTGTGCCAAGCAACATACTCCATTGCAGTTTATCAACAAAATGAGCCCATTGAACTCACTCCAAAGGAGCAAAGAGTTCTCCCTTCAACATTCGGTCATCACAGGAAAAGGTGGCTATCACCTACTGATGTGAGAGTCATCGTACATGTATGAATGAGTGTAGGGGTATTACATATGCTCAGGCTGCATGGGCACATTACTTGAGAGGAGTTTAATATACCGTACCTTTTCTATAATATTAACCTAGGAATGTGCCAATGGACAATCTTTCCTTATATACACCATACTTCATTTCCTCTCTCTATTCACAGTGATATAAAATCAATATTCATTTGTTAATAATAGTTAAATCACTAGAGAATAATCATAGTTTCTTAGCATACTCATTGAAAACAACCTAGAATATATATTTTTAAATGACAAAGAATAATATATAGTAATGCGGGTTAAAGCTGTTGTAAATTTCTTTTAGCTGAGATATTATACTCAACATGTTAGAATTTTAAGGATAAACAGTCTGCCTATATTCCCCAGATGTTCTAGCTGTACTACTGCTGGACTCTAAGGTGACCTAAGTGATCTCTTAAGGTTCCTTTTGAGACTCCTTTGCCTCCTCAAGGTTAATTCTGTGCTGATCCTAGAATTTGAATTCAATTTAAATGTGTCTTAGAAGACTTCTCTGTGTGTCCAGGTTTCATGGGAGCTGTAGTAAGTGCCTTCCAGAAGAAAAACAAAACACAAAATTTGTCATGGGTTAATGTTCAATTCTCATAGTAAGGATAGGATTTATGATCTTACAAGATTCAGACACATGGGGATAATATGGCAAATAAATGAGATTCCCAAGTGCAAATGAAGACAATAAATAGAAGAGTAAAAAGTCCAATTTTTTTTTTTTTAAAAATGTATAGAATGGAAATCTTATAGATCTTTAAAACAGGAGGGACAAGAGAAGTCAGGAACCCCAGGGAGAGCCATAGTAGATGATTTCCTTTCCCCATTACCCACCATGTGGGGCAGCGTGCCTCCTGCTCTCTCTAAACACAATAAGAATGCACTTTCTTTTTGAAATTTAGTAGAAGAGTATAGGAGAGATATTCTGCCAATGGAAGTGTAAGGGTTAAGTAGACTTTGAACTGAATTTAAACCGCGAGACAAAATTGATGCATCTCCTTTGATTGTTCAAAAGCCAATAGAATCCCCTGATCCATTTCATTCCATTTATTTCTGTCGTGCTGAGCTGAAGGATAGAGAAGACCTTTCTTACTCTAATAAGTGGATAGCCCTGCCTCCCTCATTGCTGCTGCATCTTTGCTGACCTATATTTCTCGCATATGGATGGATCACCGCTAGCGGGTTCGACAGACGCTATAATATCATTATGCAAATGCAGGTTCACTGCCACTCGGGAATCCTATGGACTGATCGCTTCATTATCAGCCTTATCAGAAAATACAAGAGAATTGTGTTCCATACTCAATGAGATGAGAACATAATTTAAATGAAGTAGTTTACTGTCTGGCTACACTATTGGCTGGGGGGGCGATGAGGAGAGCTGGTAACAAAAGCCGAGTATCAACAGGCATCAGCAGCCAGAACTGGCTTCCCGAGCTTTCCCCGAAATAAGGACCTATGTTAAGACGCTGTGCAGCATTTAATTTGTTCACCTGCTGTCATATGCCCTTGAAGAGTGTCTGCCTGGGAATAGAAGCAGTTTAGCCCTGTGTCTAGAGATTCAGGTTGTTTAGTGAAAATCTCTCAAACCTTAGGATCAGGAAATCTGGATTCCACACAATGGGTTTACCGTGTGACCTTGAGCATTTTACATGATTCCTTTTTTTTAAAATCACTTGACCTATTTAGAGCTCTTATCTATAAAATCAGGGAATTAGTGAAGACTGCCTTTAAAGAGCTTTTAGCAGTAACACTCTTCTGTTACTTGAAATCTTAATCTGATATAGTTTTTCAAGCTTTGTTCAGTAAAAATAAAATATGGCTATTGATAAAATGTGCCTATGTGTCAATCCCAATTAGCAATTATCACAGGTTCCTATTTAAATGGGGCAACTACACTTGTTCAGGCATCAGATTATGAAATATAATGTGGCATCATTATTACTAATGAGACTACACATCTAGTCCAGAACACACCCTTACATTCCATCTTCCTGGAAAGTTTCTACTTGCACAAGACCTAACACTCAATTATCACCTCTTCTGTCAAATCTGCCTTTGTATCATTATAACACTGTTCAGACTTGATGACATCATTTCTTCTGTTGTAATATAGTTGTTTGTTTACATTTTTCTCTATTTCTGGCTATCGACTTCTTGAAGAAATGGACTCATTAAAAGTTTATTCAACACAGGTTAAAACAAAACTCAGAAGTATCTGAAGACAAAATCCTAAGGGAAGGTGGTATGCAGAAGAATCCCCCAAACCGAAGAGCTGGAAGATGAGGTCATGACCTCACAGGAGAATTTCCCCAGACCAATAGCTCCCAGAGACCCTCAATGCCTGTCGGAGGAGAAATTGACACATTAGCCTCCAGGAACTGTACCAAGTCAATCTCCAGTCAGCACCTGAGAGCCTTCCTGTAACTCACAGGTACACTGTTTCTGAGATGTGTCCAAGCATGCACTTGGGGGACTTCCAGCAAGTGGAAACACTCCGTCTGGACAGTGGCAGAATCTAGCATTTACACACAGGCTTTCCTCTTATGAAAGCTCTACCTGGAAAGCAATTCCACTGGCCTCTAAGTCCCTAGAACAGGTGAGGATTAGTGCACATTCCCTTCAGGTCCAGGAGACATCAGAATACCCCACCAGAAACTCTGAAAGAAGGGTTTTACCCCATGCCAAGTGTTAGATTAATGTGCAATTATGGTGTTTAACTCTCATGAGTCCTTCTAGACCTTTTTGTTTTCTCACTGTTCTAAAGCTAAAGCCCAACACAAAGTATTGTTGTTGAGTAAATAAGTGGATGAATGAATGGATAAGTAATATCTAATTTAGCTCCTTCCTAACTGAATACCTCATTAGATGTTTGAAATTGAAGGGACATTTGGATTTATCATATGTCATTGTTTAACAAAAAAAGAAAAATACAACCAAGAATGAGAAATGCTGTAAATCTTTTTCTAGATTCTTATCAGTGACCATAGCTCTTCTTGCTTCTACTCTATCATTATAATTCCAGACAACTAACTCTGGGATCTGCTCTTTCACATTAACCTCTGGCTTCAACCACTGATAGCCAAGTTCCTAGAGTTGACTAAGATTCTCTTCCTAGGAAGTCACTCACAAGGGTTCAGGGCAACCCTTCATTCCGTAAATAATCATCACATTCCAAATGTTTGCCAGAGATTCGAATCAAACTCCAACTGTATTCAAAGATGAAAAAATACTGTGATTCTTGTCTTGCAGATACTTAGAATTTCCTATACCTATTTAATGATTAACTAGAATTCCTTCCTTTTCTCCTTCTAACTTCCTGTAATAGTTGGCTGCCTCCTAAATAAGCAGAAGATACATGGATCCCTGTGATGAGACATTATAATTGAAAAAAAAAATTAATCCAAAACACCAACTCCCAAGGAAATTTTTTAGGAAGGTTGCAAAATCTTAATCAGCTTTGAAGTTCCAAGGAAATGGAAAATTGTTTGGGTAGATTTTGCAACTAGGGTGGTAAATTTTGGAAATGTGTAAGGGATCTATTTCCCCTGTTCCCATGAAAGTAGAAGATGGATGGAAACAGCTTTTGAAGTCAAGGGGTACAGTTTAACCAGGAACCAGCCCTCCTTGTGCTCTGGAGGTTTCTGAGAATGTGAGGCTCATGGAAGCTTTGTGCTGCAGATCCACAGAGTATGAAAGTGGGAGTGGATACCCCCGTGCTTGTTCCCTACAGGTTGCAGGAAGTTTTAAAGAAGAGCAACGTGGTTCTTATAACTCTAAAGGAGGTGACCATAACAGTTAACCAAAGCAGAAGAAGCAAAGGAACTATTGATCTGCTGTAGACACAAAGGAGATACAGCCACTGCCTGCTTCCTCCTTCCTAAGGGAGTCAAATAAAACTGAAAACACCAAACTAAACCATAATCACCACAGTTATTTCTTTTCCTGCTATCAGAGACCACATATGACTTAAAATAATAATAAAAAAATAGGTGATGATAGAAGTGGGAATAAGAGGCAAGAGAAAAGGGTAAAGGAAGGATTGATAAAGGAAGAAGTGAGCTTGAAATCATACATTAGTCATTAATGACCAAATTAAGTTATAAGACATCAAAGCAAATTGACGAGTGTAAGTTACCTGATATAGGTAAAGTGAGGTTTCAAAGCTAAATGGACTGTAGATATAATAACAAAACAATGCTATTGTTTACACAGGACTGAATGGTAACATTTCTTGCCTGTCACAGGAAAAATATGCATGAAATATAAGCATATCATATCCATTTGAAATACCTTGGAACGACCAATTAACAAGAATTCAGAGGAAGGGTGGAAGGAAGGGTATGAAGAGCTTATTAGGGAAGTCATCTTTGAGCCGACCTGTAAAGACAGAATAGTCATCCATGCGCCCTAACAGGTAGGGTTTACTTTTTCATTAAGAAGTGTATGGTGGATTCCAGAAGACAAAATTGCTCTAAGCAACTAGAGAAGATGAATCCATAAAGGCAGGACCACCGGCTTCTAATGTACACTATAACAGCCTAGGGAGGCACTGAATGTGCTCAAACCATGTCCAGAGTCTGGGCTGGGTCACCAGAGGCCTCCCAAACTCAAGGCCTATCACACAGAAAACAGTGAATGAATGTTCCTGGCATAATAAGAGCAGCACTTCCTGAGTGCTTGCCAGGTAGCCAGTAGTGTGCCAAGTCCTTTGTATATACAATTCACACCATCTCACCACCTTATGAGGAAGGCAATGATACCATCTCCATTTTCATGTAGAGAAACTGAGGTAAAGAAAGACCAAGTAACTTAAATGAGGAGTTTGTGAGAAACAGTCTGGATTGGAACCCAGGCTAAATGACTCCAGTGTCCACGTTGCTAATTAATAATATACAAATGAATAAATGCATGGATGAATTTATGATTGGGTGGGTAGAAGGGTGCATGGGTGGAGGGGCAAATAGGTAACTTCTTCAGAAAGCAGAGTCAGCTGGCTCTGTTCTTTCCTGCCTCTGTGCTTTACTTCTCATTCAGTTTCCGCAATTTATTTACTTCCTAGTGTTCTGTCTTTAACCAGATCTTAAAAGTAGACTGGACTGTCTGTCCCCAGATTTCATCTTTGAAAAATGAAGCAAAGTCTGGTTAGTGGTTTTGGACAACAACATGTAATAAAGGGGGAAATATTTTTGGTTAAGATAGAGCTTCCTGGTGACCCTCAAATTGCCACTCCTCATAGGTTTGAAAAACCTATTGACAAGCTCACACACAGGAGTATTGAGTGAAATATGATATATTTGGTAGTTAAAAAGAAAATTCCTCAAACTAAAATGCCAGATTGGGTATATTTCCAGTTATTTCCACTCTGGGTCTGTTACTCTGAATCCTGAAACAGATTCTTTCCTGTAAGGCCAGCCCAAGACCATCACTGCTCAAAGTGACAGCTGAGGGACCTATTAAAAATGCAAACTCCTGGGGATTCAACCCATAGTTCCAAAGTAAAGGTAGAGTCTTTATCATGATTTTTTTTTAACAAACTTCTTACCCAAATCTTGTGCACACTAAAATCCAACTATGAAATATACATAATATCATGATTCAATATATATTCACAGAAGTTCCCTTAACTGAAACTTTCATGAAATGATACTTAGGTTACTACATACAATTTCCTGTGTTCTATTCTATTTCCTTTCTGTGTATTTGAAGATGCAACTCACAATTAACAAATTGCCCATTTACATGACACTATGCACTGGCTCCCTCCCCATTCTGTGCCTTCTCCTCAAGTGGTCCTCTAAGCTGGGCTTCAGCAACTGTCCCTGTTCCGGATCTTTCCATCTCTCCTCTTCTATAGAACTTTCTTTATCTTCTATTCCCAACATTTAGGATCACAAAGCCCTCTGTGTTATACTGAGTTTTCCTGATCAAATAATCCAAGATATTGATAATCCACGCTATTGATATTTCTATTTCATTCCATAGGTATATCAACATATGAATATAGAAATACAAATAACTCTAGGTTCTTTTTAGGGAGCACTTTATACTCCAATTATTTTTTCCCCCACAACAGGACCTTCAAGCAGGACATTTGCATCTCAGTTTGGAAGTGGATCTGTTGGATCTTCCACCCTGCCCAATCCATTCCACACCCCACAGCTTGAGCAAGTCAGCAATCTCTTTTTTAGGTTCCTCATCTCTATAGCAAGAACACAATGAATTCCTGACAGGGTTGATAGCAAGACTGAATAAATAAAGTGCATGTAAATGTGGCTGGCACTGTGGTGGATACATGGAAAGAATTTTCTGGGTAGTGATTAATTTTTTTCTTGTTCTCTGTCCTGCCCTTCCCATCGCCTTTCATTTCATCTCCTTACTCTCCTTTCCAGCATGTGCACACCTCATACTCTGCATGTACCTCCAAGGGTCCTTCCCATTCGTGCCTTCTGGTGTCCCCCAGACCTGAGGCAGTCCTTTCATTTTTGCCACAAATGTGAAAGATATTGTTTTGTACTTTCATTTCCCAGGATTACTCATGTGTTGTCCAGTTATCCTGAAAAAAATTTCTGACAATATAGTCCATGGTAAAATGTGAGTGACAATGGCTTACAATCCAACAAGGGCAGTCGCTTCTGTTTAAGCAACTACTTGTCTAAGGAAATAACTGGCTGAATGATCCTTTTGTGGCAGGATTTTAGGCAGCATCAGGCCAGAGGGGGACGTCAGAGGAAAAAAAGGACCAGAGGGCTGCCTATAAGTTCCCCATCCAGCTCAGGCCTGGACCTGTGCTCAGCTCTTTTGTGGTTTCTGATATTAATGAGCCAACTTCATAGGGGTCAGCTTAGAGGGAGGGATGACAAATTGCTGTCCTCTTCTGATTTCATTTGTTGTCAAGAGTCCTTTGATCCGTGACTGCTTAGCAGAGATTGCATTGCATCAAACACAATTAGAGTTGGACAGGCTGGCAAGCATCGCTGAGGAGCACATCAGGCCAGGCAGCCACTCGCCTTTCAAGACATTGGGGTGCTAGTGATGGCCTCCCCTCCCCCCAGATATCTACATCAGCCAGTCGCAGCGCTACAGTGCTCTGAACACAGCACAGCCTCTGTGATGGCTTCTTCTGATTAACAATGAGGGAAAGACAGGGAACGTAGTAGGTGTCAGATTTATATTCTGTGACTTATTCCAACAATCCATTTTTAAATATCTATTTTTCAACTACTGTGTTGATATCACTAGAAGAAAGGAAGAGACAATAGTGGTTGAAAAAAAAAAGGGGGGGGAGTAGGAACTGTACTTCTAAACTGTAAGGGGGACAACTAAATTCATTTGTGTAGACCAGCCCTGCAACCCAGAGGAAGATGACTTATTGCTGATGTGATTTTGCCAGCTTTACTACAAACATCTTGGCTATGTGTAGATTCTTAGAATTTAAAGTAAAGACTCTAGCTAATAATAAATCAGTTTTATCCACATTTTTAGCCCTAGCTGACTTCTTTCCAAATAGGCAGTAAATTATCTGTGTTCCACAGCACAAGATTTGAGATTACACACTGGCCTGTAGTAGGCAGTTCTGAAATTTTTCATCAGTGTGATGGAAGTCCCTGTTGGTGCTGCTTCTCTACAGAATGACTTCAGCTACCTGCTTCCCTGGAGACTCCCAGATAGATCCATCCCAGTAGACACAGATGCATGCTGCTTAGAAACTAGAAGAAGGAGATCAAGTAGACAGAAGCAGAGATTAGAGTAGAACAGCTACAAACCAAGGAACTCCTGGAGACATGAAAGTCTCAAAAAGACAAAGAAGGATTCCCTCTAGAATCTTCAGAAGGAAAGTCACCATGATAACACCTATATTTTGGACTTGTGGCCTCTGGAACTATGTAAGGAAAGGTATGTGAAGGAGAAGCAGCTGGAAAATCTTGTCTGAAACATCTTCTGGAAACTGATTTCCAATATGGCTTGGTAGAATACTGTGGAAATTCCTCCCACAAATCTAGGTGAAATCATCTTTTAGACTTGAAAAAAAAAAAGTTGTTTTGCACATGAAATGTCCGCCAAAAACCTTCAATATTAAACTGCTCCTTGATACATTCTGTGAAGACAAAAACAAATAAAGAAACATCATTGGCAAAAATTTAACCTCAAAAATATATATTTTTATAATACATAACCTTTCTTTGGAGGCCAAAGTGGGTATTCAATAGGAACTAAATATTCCCCTTCTTTTAAATGAGTCCAAGCTACTATGGTACACTAAATCTTAGCCTTAATGCCCCAGAGATAAAAGATACCCAGATACCACTCTCCACTTTGAAAATACAAGTATATTTTTCAAGGAAAAAAAATGGAGGAAGGGGAAAACAGAAAGCATACTATATAGATTGAAGAGAACTTCTGGGGTGAGAAGAGAAGACACATGCCACCGTACAGAGAAAAGGGCAGTGCCAGCATTAGCCTATCGGAGCTAGCACCTTTGCTACCTGCTGGTGGGCCTCTTGGAGTCACTGGCTCTCAGACACATGAAGGACATATGCCTCAGACACAGTTGCTAGGAAACTAACACTGATCTACTTTGTTCCAGGGGAACTTGCTGACTTTTCCCTTTTTTTCCTGGGACAAATCCAATATAACAAATGACTCATCCTTTGCCAGGGTTTACACTTTTGAGGAATCTGTCCCTTCTGGAGAAGAAATACAGTCCATCGATCAACAGTGTCTCTCTTAATTATCCATCTTGGACAGAGTGGTTCATCATCTCTCTGGTGAAAGAAGTCCCCAAACTCACATCCTCATCTAGAATGGAGGCTTTGATTGGAGTCTCTTGGAGCCTTCTTTTTCTACATTTTGGTCTAAGTTAGTGTTCTAGCCCCTCTGTGAGACCAGAAACCTTGGGATACATGGAATACATGTATTCCTACTACCCCAAGTCCTTTCTTCTGTCCTGCAGGTAAATGTAGTGTCCTGGAAAGTGGCATATCTCCTCCTACACAGTCCAGGTGTAGGGCTCTAAGCCCTGAAGAGACAAACTGTTTGAGTCATGGCTTTTCAGAGTTGTCGCCATTAGCTTGAGGTTCTCCCTTCATTTGGAGTTTAGGCCTCCACCAAGATGGTCCTGTTGATGTGATTTCTGTAGGTCTTGCTCTTTCAACATTCTTAGTCATGCACAGATAAGCTCCCTAGATTATTCAATTTTCCATTTTGAGTTTAGGAACTTCAAGGGTCCTTCCTTCTCAAGATGTCCCTTGGTTTTCATTCGCAAACGATAGACTTTCACAAGGAGAAGCAGCCTGGCTTTCACTTGGGTTTCCTTGGGCAACTTCTCTGATTTGCCTCCAGTGTTCCAGAAGAAAAGCCTTTTCCAAAATTCACTTTGTTGCCTGCCTCAGTTGTATTAGAAATGATCTCTTCTGTTTCTCCAGCCACATCTGAATATTCTTTGTCTCTATGGCACATAGTTCCTGGTACTTCTGGAAAGTAAGTTGAAGCATACTAAAGAAGCTACTAGTCTCCACAAACCTGATGGTGCGGTGTCTTCAGGGAAAGACCTGTGGATAATTAAACAAAGGGGCACCTTTGCATTACACTAGGAAAACCTAGTGTAAGAAATGAAAAAGATAGTTTTTTGATAGATAGCTGCCTCCAGTAGAAGGCTGAAGTGGGAAGGCAAGATTTTCCAAGGTCTGGGAATGTTAAAGAAACAGAGTCCAACTCATATAGAAATTCTGGAAATGATGCCTCTGAGACAGTATTCAATAAAAGGGAAGAAAGTCAGGTGGAGCAGGCATGAAGCTGTTATTTGTCACAGTGCGATAGGTGTGTAGTGGAAATGGCAGGCAATGATTCAGTGAGGTCCATGAATGGGCTTGTCTAGTGAGAGAAAGATTTCCTGAGAGGTTGGGGTCAAGCAAAAGAAATTCTTCCTTTGACTCTGCCTTGACCCTTATAAAAAGAAACTGAGATTTCGTTTTCTCTCCCTCTATTTAGGTAAGCTGCAAACAGACGGTGATCATTCGTGACTTTCTATTTTGAATTTATGGAGCACTGTTTTCCTTTCCTGTTATTCATTTAAAGATAGTAAAGGTATTTTCTATTTTTGCTTCAAAAAAAAAAAAAAAAAAAAAACTCAACAAGAAGGACTTTCTGTTTGTGATCTTCCAAAGATCTTCAGTCATGAGTCCTCTGCTGGAAACAGGCACAGAATCTCTGACCTCAGCTGCCTGTATGATCCATCAAAAAGGATTCTGTTCCCTGAGGCCTTAGTTACCTCAGTTTTTAGCCTCTGATCAAAGAATTTCAGAGCCTTGGACTGGCTCTAAGAATCACTGCTAGGACAGGAGATTGGCCCAGAGACATTGGATAAGTAAAGAGAGATGATGAACTATTATTGTGTGACTCTATTCCTTAGATATACCCTATATTCACTCAATAATCTTTTTCAGGTACAGAAAATCAGAGTGTTTGGGACTTTACTTTAGGGTCCTCTACCATCCCACAGATAGATGAATCTGCCAATTTGGATAGAAGACCTCTGGCCTGCTCACCCTATTCCCCTTGAAGGTAAATGTTCTAGTCTTTCCTGGAGGGCCAGTATCAGATTGTATAAACACGACTGATACATTAAAGTGAGAAGATGAGTAGAGAAAACATGAGTCCATCTGCACTGTGGCATTGGAATTAGGGTTTCCTTCCCTTATTTCTGTCTACCATTGGATTCATCTAAACAGAATACAAAGAAGGAGGAAGAGGAGGAGGAGGAGGAAGATGGAGGAGAGGAATGGAGGGAGAAGAAATTCATAGCACAAGAAAATGAAATAGATAAAAAAAAAAATACTCAGGAGATTGAGCTTACACTCATCATCTACAGGGTCCTGTGGCTATTCAGTAAATAAAGAACTGTGTCCATCTTTGCCAGGGCACTGTTGCTGCAGACAGCACTGAGCACTGGGCACTGAGGCCACATGCTCTGGCCTAGAGATCTAAGACTGCCTCACAAAGCCACAAGGCAGTTACCAATGACTCTCAAGGTTGGAGGAGGAGACACAAAGGAAGCCAGAGGTGAGCCCTAACCCTGTAACTCCTATACCCATCATGCAGACTTCCAGCATACCCTAGACTATTACCTATTTTACCTATTACCTCCTGCTTCTCTGGATTTTGGTGTTTTCTAACTCCAGTTACAGCTTACAGTGACAGTGCATATATATATTGTAATATATATATATGCTACAATTTTCTATTATCCAGATAGGAATTGCCTCCAGCTTTACCCCTTGACTTTCTTGGTATTAATGACACCAATTCTTCAAACCTAAAAGTTTGACATTTTCCCAAGGATTTTGCTAATTCTTGGGGCTTTCCACTTCAGGGTTTTTGTTTATTTGTTGATCCTCAGCATCAGCCTTCCCACATAATTTGGTTTTGCAATGTATTAAACCAAACATGGAACCCACTTTCCCACTTCAATTTTCCCCAAACGAATGGACTTCACAGAAAACAAAACTGAGCAATGCATCCCTAATAAAGCTACTAGAAAAGAGTGACAAAGCCGGAAAGAGGTGCTAACACAACCTGTGGAAAATAATGCAGTAACTTAATATTGATAGTTTTTTTTTTTTTTTTATTGTAAACAAATGGGATACATGTTGTTTCTCTGTTTGTACATGGCGTAAAGGCATACCATTTGTGTAATCATAAATTAATATTGATAGTTTAATGATTTAAAATCAGCAATTTTTGTCTGCCAGAGTCTCTTTGAGGCCACTGTGTAGGAGAAATCATAGGGAATTAATAGTGCTTAATTAACTTGGAGAGGACAGAAGGTATAGATTCTGGTTCTGTACTTTTATCCTCTTAAAGTATTTAAATGTTCTAACCATATAAGTATATATTAGTTTTAATTTTCTATTGAAAATATGTTAAGAGTGGATTACTGGGCAAGACGATTATGTACCTGCCACACTGATTTTTTAATGCTTTTTTTGTGGAAAAAAATTAAATTCCAGGATTCTATGTGATTATTAACAGATTTTGAGATAAGGGTCAAGGACAAGTGATCCCAGACAGCACCAGTAAAGAAACTGGAAGTGAAACAGAGAGGGAAGACAGCCCATAAGTGTGTGCTATTTAGGTCAATTCACTGAATCTTTCCACTTGACCAAATTGGAATTTGGTGTGGCACATGAAGTCTCAGTTCTCCCATCCAAAGAATTATCAGTTGAGGTTTGATCCCACAAAGCTCTAATTCTCTGGCACTTCAACTTTTCAGAGACCTGAGGAGAGCAGGCTCTGGCTACTAGGAAGCATCCTTAGATGGATGGCAGTTGAGCACATGAGCAGTGCAGTTGTCATGCCTGAGGGGACACAGAAAGGAAGTTCCAGATTTCCTGAAATACCTCAGCACATACTCAGAGGGGGATGTACTTTATCATCACTTCCTCTGGTTTGAAGATTCAAAGGACACATCCATTTCCCCTATTCTTCAACTGCTCAGTGTTGGTGGTCTGTCCTTCAACTAGCCTGGATGTCCAGAGCAGGCTTGATTGGAAGTTAAAAAAAACTATATTGGAAATAAGATAAACTTCAGCTACCATTAGAGTAATGTCCATTTTAGTTTCCTCACATGGAAATTATTATGCTATGGAAACACCTTCAGTTTATATTTGTGGAGACTCCCTCCCCCAAGACATACTTCAATCCACATGAATCAGGATATTCATATCCAATGAAAAGCAAATTAAAAAAAAAAAATCAACAAGGAAAAGATGAGCAAAGAATGAAAAGAGCAAGATAATAAATAGTTTAAGTTTTGTGGGTCAAGAGGCCCAATATATGCAATATATAACAAGAAAAAGAACAGATTTCCATAATTTTTAAATTCAAAAGACAATAATAATTTATTCTGATTTTGTTTACAATGCAAGTCTATTAATGAGAATAGAAACTTTCTGAGGGAAATAAGATTGCATTTAATGAGTTTCAAAGTTAGTACTCCCTATAATCAAAATCAATTACAAATGTTCATCTGTTAAGGTAATTTGCAATGAGATCTTACATATTTCAACTATGAAACTATGAAGATAGGTATTGCCATATACATTTATCAATCCATGATCATATAATTTTAATTAAGAATATTCATCATTTAGAAGAAAGTTGTAGAATGAGATTTTTTCCTTGATATTTGGTTTCTTGCATTTCATTAGAATGCAAAGTAATTTCTTCCAATTGAAGGTTACATAGAAGTTTCTCAATTGTACACTCAAATGCATTTTGAAATATAGGGATTTTATTTGTACTTTTGTTGAGATCTGAAATATGATGCTAGAACTGTAGTTTCACTTGAGAACTATATCTGTGGCAAATTTGAGTGAAGTTAGAGATTTTACTTCTCAATTTAATTTTTATCAGTATAGGAAATATATAAATCAGCTTGACATTACTTGTGAATCAAATAGTTGTTGTCAAAATTACTCTGACCTGGTACATTCTACAAATAAGTGCTATATTTCCATGTAGTTTTAGAATTAAATTTTTTACAAAAATTATCAACTGTTCAGCAAAACTAATCTCAAAAGCTATACATCATTTGATAATTATAATTGAGGATGTTTCTTCTCATTTAGAAAAAACTTGGACCCACCATTTGACCTACCTATCCCACTCCTCGGTTTATAGCCAAAGGACTTAAAATCAGCATACTGCAATGATGCAGCCACATCAATGTCACAGCAGCTCAACTCACAATAGCTAGATTGTGGAACCAACCTAGATGCCTTTCAATTGACAAATGGATAAAGAAACTCTGGTATATATACACAATGGAATATTACTTAGCCACAAAGAATAAAATTATGACATTTGCTGGTAAATGGATGAAGTTAGAAAATATCATGCTAAGTGAAATAGGCCAAGCCCAAAATACCAAAGACTGGATGTTTTCTCTGATAAGTGCATGACAATATACGATGGGGGTGACAATAAACGATGGGGGGTGGCGGAGGGAAGAGAAAAATGAAGGAAATTTGGATGGTGTACAGGAAAAAGAGGTGGGAGGGGGTGGGAATGGAAAAACAGTAGAATGAAATAGACAGTATTACCCTATATATATGTATGATTACATGAATATACACTGAATATACATTGTGTACATTGTGTGAATATACATTGTGTACAACCATAGAAATGAAAAGTTGTACCCCATTTGTGTACAATGAATCAAAATGTGTCTGTAAAAATAAAAAAAAAGAAAAACTTACATCTTAGCCCTGAACTGAAACAATTGCAAAACAAACAAACAAAAATTACCACAGATATGCTATAGAACTTATATGAGATAGGGCAAGTCAGGACATTTATCTTCTATTTCTAACAACAACAAAAAAAGAAAAACCCACAAAACTAATGATAGCCAAGTCCACAAACAATCAATGCAATTTATCATTGAGACTTCTAGTCCAATAACACATACTAGATTTAAATAGTTTCTCCAAAGTCTTTGATGACAAATATGACAATGAATAGGCTTTAACATCTTATATTTTTCACAAGCTTTGTAAAATGTTTCAACTACACCTTTTTTTGATTAACACGTATTTTTTACTTCTTCCAATTATAACACATCTTAGCAGATTCTACTTCAGATGTTACTGAATTACTGGTTTTTTTTTCAATTTTTTAATAGTCTTGTTTATAAATGTTTCATACAGATTATTCATAGAGACAAATTCTCCAGTTACTTAAAACTTGGCATTGACTTCTCAAGAACTGAGAAAAATTACTCATTTTTTAAATTGTTTTTTGATAATCAACATTGATTTAAATGCCTTCAACTTTTTGACAGTTTCTCTTGCAAATATGCTAACATCTTGGACTAGTTTTTCTCTAGATACATTTCTCTTATTGTTGTAATAAAACATAACTTAATGAAATCAACATCAGTAAATGTTTTTTTCCTGCAAAAATAATAGAGAAACCACTTTTAATTTTACTTAGATTTTATTTCTCATTGTTATGAAGAAATTCTGCAGGGATGAGATATTCTGTATTTAAATCTGCTTATTTTTTTTTTCCTGGTCAATGCTTTCCTTTGAGTTGAAAATATTTTCAACCTGCTTAGTATGATAATGTCAATATGTATTCTATATCATTTCATAACAAATAGAAATTTTGTCATCTGATCTCTTTAAAGGTTAGGTAAGATCAAGTGCATGTATCCATCCTTAAGCTACAGCCCTTCTCTTTGATGAACCATTTCTTTCCCTGGAGATAGAAAGGCCCAGGTATAGACACATCTGGTCCCCTGTAGATAGTAATCTGATGATTTAATTCTCTTCATAAGTTTTTACAAATTTGTATCATCAACTTGCCCTTCTGTATCAGTCAGGGTTTAGCTGAAGACAATAGTAGACAGTTTAACTTGTTTAGAGAGACAGAAATTTATTACAGGATTGTAGAAGGGCTTATAAAATTGTGAAGAGGGTTCAAGAAATACACCATTGGCTGAGCATCCAGGAAAATCTTGGACTTTCTCTGCAGAACAAGTCTCCATATTTGTTTCTACCTCTGTAATGACCAGAAAGCTGGAGGATTAAGAAGCTGAGGGGACAGGAGACAAATTACCTGAGAATCACCAAATTGGAAAGCTACTTACCAAATCATGAAGTCACTGATCTCCATTCACTAGCTACTGGGCATGGGTTAGACCCAGAAAGTCACAATTCCCACAATGATTTTTCCAAGTGTCTCCATTTCAATCAGTCATTTGAAAGCATCTCATTGACAGAAACAAAATCACACCTAGAATTCTGATAGAGTCATCTCAGGGAGTCTGGAAAATGCAGTGGTTTATCTTTCCTGCTTCAACTTATTAGGAAAGACATTTTGTACTGAGAACCATTCCACAATTTCCACACTAGCTTCTCCTTCATGTTTTTCAAAACTTGACTATTCTCTTGTAACTAGAATAGTGAACTAAACCTCACTAAGTTGTACATGAGGGAGAAGACAATATTGATCATTAACCTATTTCCCTGGCAAATGAACTTAAAAGGAATTTTTACAAAAATGGTCCCTGGAAATGAAAATGAAGAACTAATAATTTGCTTTCATTTAGGGAGATACCTGACTAAAATAGCGAATGTTGCACATCTGAGGAAATGTTCTTTTATCTCATCTAAATCAAATAATTTTAGACAAATTATCACTTTTCCCTTTAGGCTAGAGCCAATCATTTGAGATAACTTCCCCATAATGAGAAAAAGTTGTGACTATGTGGCAGAGGAGAACAAAAAAGGCTATGAAAAATTCTCTACCAAGGTTTTCCACTACCAGCTGATTTTCACATGCCTCCCTATAATTCTTTACATGAAAAATCAACACAAGTGGAAAAATACGGTTTATATAAAGTATATGGTTAATATGGAAGGGTAGATATTATTGACATGATGTATCATATAATAATATATTCCTCTAATAAATATAAAGATAAAATATAAATAGGAATTATAAATTATAAATATTATAATAAATTTATTTGTCACTAAACTATTATAAAAATTGGCAAGCATTGATGTTTAAGATGAGTAAATGAAGGGGATTTCAATAATTTTCCTTAATACATATATGAGGTACAAAGTCAGTTTTTAAACTAATTTAAATTTTTATGATAGTAATAAATATCATTTTAAACTAATAATATTTAAAAATGCAATGAAGCAATTCATGCCTCACATGACTCACTTCATAGTCATGCTCCACAAAGGCAACACTTTTACTCTTTGAGCTCTCTTTGTATATTTTTACCATTGTATATCTAAATAAAATGTTTAAATGGTAACTTCTTTTTTCAAATTATTTTTAAATTTTTACAGACTGCCTTTTGATTCATTGTACACAAATGGGGTACATCTTTTTGTTTCTATGGTTGTGCACGATGTAGATTCATACCATTTGTATAATCATACAAGTACATAGGGTAATAACATCTGTCTCGATCCACCATCTGTCACCCCCCCATTACCCTCTATGCAATCTAAAGTTCCTCAATTCTTCTCTCACTCTCCACCCCCCCAACCCCATTATATAACGTCATCTATTTATCAGGGAAAACATTTGGCCTTTGGTTTTTTGGGATTGGCTTATTTCACTTAGCATGATATTTTGAATTCCATCCTTTTATCTGCAAATGCCATAATATTATTCTTCTTTATGGCTGTGTAATATTCCACGGTATATATATACCACAGTTTCTTTATCCATTCATCTCTTGAAGGGCATCTAGGTTGGTTCCACAATCTAGCTATTATAAATTGAGCTGCTTATAAACATCGATGTGGCTGTGTTTCTGTAGTATGCTAATTTTAAGTCCTTTGGGTATAAACTGAGGAGTGGGATAACTGGGTCAAAAGATGGGTCCTTTCCAAGTTTTCCGAGGATTCTCCACACTGCTTTCCAGAGTGGCTGCACCAATATGCATGGGCCAAGGAACTGGACAGTTTACAGAAGAAGATAAACAGATGATTAATAAATATATTTAAAAAGTGTTCAACATCTCTAGTAATTAGAGAAATGCAAATGAAAACAACTCTAAGATTCCATGTTACTTCAATTAGAATGGCTATTATCCAGAACACAAATGGTTACTTCTTGATTTATCAGTGTTTGACATCATTTGATTACATCTTGTCTAGAAAGAAGTCATTCAATGCCCTTATTTCTCGCCTCTCTCATCTGTCCAACAGAGTCACATCTCAATTTTTTAAACCAATATTTGTCACCATTGTGATGTCAAGTAATATGCTATGATTACATATCTGTTCTTGCCAATACTTTTTTCATCTAAATATTTGTTTGCTTCAATTTTTACATGTTCTATTTCCCAAGTAACTCACACCATTTTTCATAAATATTAAGAAATCTCAAAAATGTAAAAAAAAAAATTAATAACAATTCCAAGACTTCAAAGTCAATTTTTTAAAGTCTATCAATTTCAGAGGATATCTGTTTCTCGGTGAGGCAGTTTTTGCTGCTTATTGATCCCCTGGTGTTTACCCTATTTATCTGCTGTGATGACCTGAAGTCTGCCAGAATATCCACACCTTTTTTGAGTGCAGATTGCTCACTGTCAGGCGCCTATCATCCGCCATTTGCCTGCCTCTCACCTGTCTATCGCCTGTCTTACACCTATCCATCACCCAATGCACGAGGTTCACCTCCCAATCTTCCGACATCAGTCAGCAAACTGATCACCGACCGCCAGTGGAGCACCAGCTGCCTGCTGTTGCCTGGAAGTTCACTGTTACAGTGCCTGCAGGTTTGATTACACGTGGCTGCTGCCATTTTGACACAACCCCTGCCTCTGGGGCCCTCACATCAACTGACTGCTCCCTGCCGCCAGGACCCCCAGACCAACTGACTGCGCCCTATCACCGGGACCCCAGACCAATTGATTGCATGCAGCCTCCAGGATCTCAAAACCACACCGAACACACACAAACTCCAGGACCCCTGCCGGACCAACCGCATCCCGTCTCCAGGACCTCCAGCTGACCACGTCCACACCCTGAGATGCAGCTCCCCATTTGCCAACACATTTCGAAGCCAGAGCAGCCATCTTGGATAACCCTGGAAGCCATAGCTCCGATCTTTGGGTGGGGCAAATCCCATCCTGCAAAGCCTGCTGGAGGCTTGAAGCTCATTGTCAGGTACCTCTCATGCATCAGGCTACTAAACACTGGGAGGTTTCATTAGTAATGACTGTTATACAATATATATTCTTTTTTCTCCTTTTTAAAAAATTTAAGTTTTTATTTCTTTACTTTTCTCACTCTTTTCCTTTTGTTTACCTGTTCCCTCAGAGTCTCTTTCTCCCTTTTTTGCATGCTAACATCTGATTTCTTTTGATTAAACTCTCACCCTCTCTATTTTCTAGAACTTCTGTATATTCTTTTCCTATCCCATTAACAGTCACATTCTACAGTCCTCTACATCCTGTTTGTCCTCCATTAGAAACTGCAACCTTATTGCAAACCTGTTTGTTTTATCAAAGATAATATTTGAACTCATTTTGTTTACTATGACAATTTTGTTATTGTCCCCAAAGGGGCTATTTGGTCTAGGATTGCATAGTGTCTGATTTGGGCACTGCTAATATTGATCTCTCCTTAAAGAAAGGGTTTTGTAAACCTATAGGGCCACTATAAGCTTATAGGGGGAAATCTGCAATACCCCAGATCCGCACTGTTAGAGGGGAAGATATATGAACAACATGAAAAAAGAAGGGAAGAAAATGATCCAAACAAATCTAGATTCTATAGTAATAGAATCCAATGACAGTGTTAGAAGAAATGTCAGAAAAGGATTTCAGATTATACATGATTAAGATGATTCACCAAGCAAAGGATGAGATAAGAGAGCAAATGCAGGCAATGAATGATAATACCAATAAGCTGAAAGAGCACCTGCAGGAAGCAAAAGATCATTTCAACAAAGAGATACAGATTCTCAAAAAAAAAAAAAAAAAATCCTTGAAACGAAGGAGACAATAAGCCAAATAAAAAACTCAATGGAAAGCATCACCAACAGACTAGACCACTTGGAAGACAGAACCTCAGACAATGAAGACAAAATATTTAATCTTGAAAATAAAGTTGCCCAAACAGAGAAGATGGTGAGAAATCATGAACAGAATCTCCGAGAACTATGGGACATTATGAAAAGACCAAATTTAAGAATTATTGGGATTGAAGAAGGCACAAAGATACAAACCAAAGGAATGAACAACCTATTCAATGAAATAATATCAGAAAATTTCCCAAACCTGAAGAATGAAATGGAAAATCAAATACAAGAGGCTTACAGAACACCAAATGCACAGAATCACAACAAATCTACACCAAGGCACATTATAATGAAAATGCCTAACATTCAAAATAAAGATAGGATTTTGAAGGCCACGAGAGAAAAGCATCAGAATCATGAAGGGGGAGACCAATATGGATAGCAGCCAACTTCTCAACCCAGACTCTAAAAGCTAGAAGGGCCTGGAACAACATATTTCAAACTCTGAAAGAAGATGGTTGCCAACCAAGAATCTTATACCCAGCAAAACTAACCTTCAGATTTGAAGATGAAATAAAATCCTTCCATGATAAACAAAAGTTAAAAGAATTTACAAATAGAAAGTCTGCACTACAGAATGTTCTCAACAAAATATTCCATGATGAGGAAATGAAAAACAACAACGTAGGTCAGCAAAGGAAGGAACTACCTTAGAGAAAAACCACTCCAAGGAGAAACCAAGCCAACTTAAAAACCAAAAATAAGCCAAATGACTGGGAATACAAATCATATCTCAATAATAACCCTGAACGTTAATGGCCTAAACTCATCAATTAAAAGACTTAAACTGGCAGAACGGATTAAAAAGAAAGACTGCCTGCAAGAGACTCATCTCATAGAAAAAGACATCCACAGACTAAAGGTGAAAGGATGGGAAAAAACCTACCACGCACATGGACTCAGTAAAAAAGTGGGGGTTTCCATCCTTATATCAGATAAAGTGGACTTCAAGCCAAAGTTAGTCAGAAGGGATAAAGAAGGACATTTCATACTGCTTAAGGGAACTGTAAATCAGGAAGACATAACAATAGTAAATATTTATGCCCCAAAAAATGGTGCATCCCTGTACATCAAACAAATCCTTCTCAATTTCAGGAATCTCATAGACCACAACACAATAATTCTGGGTGACTTTAATGCACTCCTGTCACTACTAGATAGATCTTCCAAACAAAATCCAACCAAAGAAACCATAGAACTCAATAACCTAGACTTAATAGACATATATAGAATATTCCATCCATCAATGAGCAGATTCACTTTCTTCTCAGAAGCACATGGAACCTTCTTGAAAATAGACCATATGTTATGCCACAAAGCAGCCCTTAGGAAATGCAAAAAAATAGAGATACTGCCTTGTGTTCTATCAGATCATAATGGACTAAGAGTAGAAATCCATGACAAAATAAAAAAGAGAAATTACTCCAACACCTGGAGACTAAATAATATGCTATTGAATGAAACATGGATAACAAAAAACATCAGGGAGGAGATTAAAAAATTCTTAGAGGTCAATGAGAACAATGATACTACATATCAAAATCTCTGGGACACTATGAAAATGGTATTAAGAGGAAAATTCATTGCATGTAGTGCATTCAAGAAAAGAATGAAAAGTCAACAACTAAATGAGCTACCATTACAGCTCAAACCCTAGAAAAAGAAGAACAGAATAACAGCAAAAGTAGTAGAAGACAGGAAATAATTAAAATCAGAGCTGAAATCAATGAAATTGAAACAAAAGAAACTATTCAAAAAATTGACATAACAAAAAGTTGGATCTTTGAGAAAGTAAACAAAATAGACAAACCCTTAGAGACACTAACCAGGAAGAGAGAGAAGACTCAAATTACTAAAATACATGATGCAAAAGGAAATAGCACGACAGACACCACTGAGATACAGAACATAATGAGAAGCTACTTTGAAAATCTGTATTCCAATAAAATAGAAACTACCGAAGACACTGACAAATTTCTAGACATATGCTCCTCCCAAACTGAACCAGGAGGACATACACAATTAAAACAGATCAATACCAAGCAATGAAATAGAAGAAGCCATTAAAAATCTACCATCCAAGAAAAGCCCAGGTCCAGACGGATTCTCAGCTGAGTTCTACAAGACCTTCAAAGAAGAACTCATTCCAATACTTCTCAAAGTATTCCAGGAAATAGAAAAGGAGAGTACCCTACCAAACTCATTCTATGAAGCTAATATCACCCTCATACCCAAACCAGGAAAAGACACATCAAGGAAAGAAAATTTTAGATCAATATCCTTGATGAATATAGATGCAAAGATCCTTAACAAAATATTGGCAAAAGGTATTCAAAAACATATTAAGAAAATTGTGCACCACGATCAAGTGGGGTTCATCACTGGAATGCAAGGATGGTTCAACATTCGTAAATCAATAAACGTGATCCAAAAAATTCTACACAAAGAATACAAATAACCCAATCAACAAATGGGCTAAGGAAATGAACAGACACTTCACAGAAGAAGATGTACAAGCAATCAACAGATATATGAAAATATGTTCACCATCTTTAGTAATAAGAGAAATGCAAATCAAAACTACACTAAGATTCCATCTCACCCCAATTAGAATGGTGATTATCAAGAACACAAGCAACAATAGGTGTTGGAGAGGATGTGGGGAAAAAGGTACACTCATACATTGCTGGTGGGGCTGCAAATTAGTGCAGCCACTCTGGAATGCAATGTGGAGATTCCTTAGAAAACTTGGAATGGAATCACCATTTGACCCAGCTATCCCACTCCTTGGCCTATACCCAAAGGACTTAAAATCAGCATACTACAGAGATACAGCCACATTAATGTTCATAGCTGCTCAATTCACAATAGCCAGACTGTGGAACCAACTTAGATGCCCTTCAATTGATGAAGGAATAAAGAAACTGTGGTATATATATATATATACAATGGAATATTTACTCAGCTATAAAGAATAATAAAATTATGGCATTTGCAGGCAAATGGAGAAACTGGAGAATATCATGTTAAGTGAGATAAGCCAATCTCAAAAATCCAAAAGATGAATGATCTCACTGATAAGCGGATGATGACACATAATGGGGGGGTGTGTGAGGGGGGCAAGAATGGAGGAAGGATGGACTGTATAGAGGGAAAAGAGAGTTGGGAGGGATGGGGGGAAGGAAAAAAATAACAGAAATTGGTCAAACATCATTACTCTATGTAAATGTATGAATATGCAAATGGTATGCTGTTACTCCATGTACAAACAGAAACAATATGTATCCCATTTGTTCACAATAAAAATAAATTTAAAAAATAAAAAAATAAAAATAAAGTCTATCAATTTAATTTTACTCCGTTGAAGGCCATCTCTCAGTTCTGAACTCACCTGCTGTTTTCATCCTGTTGCCCCAAGAGCACATGGTATGACATTCTTTGGAATTTTCCCTGTGCCTTCCTGTGTTGAACTCATCACTTACTGAATCAAATATCTTATATGAATTAATCTTTCCTTATGCTGAAACACAATCTCCATTAACTTCCTAAGCAAATATAAGGCAAAATGGAATAAAATTTTAAAAAGATAAATGTGTGCTAACTGTATTTAGCACAAAACAAGATTAAGATACCAACCCTGAGGATTTAAATCAGGATTAAGAATTCAACATATCAATAAAACTTTATTAAAAATTACAAGTCTGGAATTAAGAGTGGAAACAGTGGATGGACTTTAATGAAAACAGTCTGAGTTCTCAAGAGAAATAGAAATCTGGAAAGTGAATCAAAATATATATAGAGGGAGAGTGAGTAAAGCTTAAGAGACAAAAGGACAGAAATTTTAGAAGAGATCATGAGACAAAATTGATATCATGAAAGAATATAATAAGTGGGTTGTTTGAGGGTCTAAACTGAAAAGAGGAAGAGAGTCAGGCATAAGCTTTATCTGAGAATTTTCTCAAAATGCACTCAAATATCATGCCAGAAATTCAAGAGGCACTACAATCCCCAAGGATAACAAGACCATGGTTTTGATACCAAGAATGGCAAAGACGAAGAAGAAATAGGGAGAAGGAGGAGGAAGAGGACGAAAGAATCCACATTTGACTGACCATAGAAAAAATTGCTAAACACAAGAGCAAAAGGAGAGTTTCAAAAGCAGCAGAGTATCTTGAAAGGGGCAATAATAAAAACAACTAACTTCAAACTTGCAACAATGAAGGCAGAATTATTGCTGAATTACTTTCTTAAAGTGCAGGAAGAAAATGACTGCCAAACTATAATTCTGGGTTCAAGGACAATATTCTTAAACATAAAGGAAAACAAAGATATTTTGAAAAGAAAATATATCTAAGAGAATATTTCATGAATAGATACACAGTAAATATCAACAGTTGTCCTTCAGACAGAAGCCATATCATGTCTCAGACATAGACTCAAATTGCCAAATGAAGTTTGAATTGGTGGTGTGAGCATTCATATATTGGTTTATAGTTCTGATATGTATCTCTCTCTGGGTATATATTACACATCATACAATTTTAAAAGGATAAATTTATATGTATGTATACATAGGTATGTGAGCTGTTTTCTGTACCATTAAAATGTTCATTTATTTTATATCATTATTACTATTTTTAATGCTATAGCCTTGTAATATATTTTATGATCTGAGAGAGCATGTAACCCCATTTTTAGCCTTTACACTTCTTGTCAAATGTCTACTTATTTCTAAGTTTTAGTTTTGTCATATAAAACATGGAATAAAGATATTGAGTTCCTCAAAATATCAAATAGAAATTTTATTAAAACTGAATTACAATAGAATCTGAAATTCCATTTAAACACTTCTTGCTGCTGGACAGAGAATACATTTGTGCCTGTGTTCTTTCATGTTCCTGGAGGTATATCTTCAGTACAGATTTCTAAAAATGGGATTTCTGATTAAAAGGAAAGGCACATGTGTACTTTTATTTTTGATTGTAAAATTCCTTTCCACGATATTTATACCATTTCTCATTTCCTGCAGCAATGTGTCAGAGTGCTTGATTTCATGACAGCTTTCCAGGGCAGTACATTTATTACAGAGTGGAGGATGGGCAAGAGGGTGGTAATAATGGTTTCACTAATTTAATAGGTGTGAAGTGGTATCTCCAGGTAGTCCTGTGTATTCTTCTTATTGTGGAATAAAGGAAATAGATTTTTTTATATATTCCCAGGACACTTTTTTTTCTGTGAATTCCATGTTTAAATCTTCAGCCTAATTCCATCTTACCAAGATTTGAGTTTTGTCATCCCCACTTTTTAGAATATTGTATAGTTTAGGGAGGTTTTCTTTAATATTATTTGAAATCATATTCTGATTTGTCATTTGTTTTGACTTTGTTCATGGCATTTTTTCCCAAATACTTTATTACTTTTTGAATTACAAGTTTTCTTTTATTGCTTCTGAGTTTTGAGTCATGGTGAGAACTTTCTGCACTTGAAGATTATAAAAGAATTCACCTTTTATCCTGCACTTGTATGGTCTTGCATTTTATATTTTTTATCTGAAATCTGTTAGGAATTTATTTGGGCATGGATAAAAAATTATTAAAAATTTATAGCTATCTAATGTTTTTAAAACCGTTTATTGAAAAGTCTATTTGTCCCTGGTGATCTGAAATATTACCTTTATCATATACCAAATTTTTATACATATGTGGGCTTATGCTTTGGTATTTTTATGTGTCCTACTCATGGATTTAATTTACTTGTTCTGATTCCATAGTGTCTTAAATAGAGACATTGATTTATAGATGTTTTAATATATAATGAAGCTTAACATCATTATCATATCTATTTAGTATGTACCCAGCTAGTTCTTTTATTTGTCCAAGCCTGCTGTATTCTCTCTTCAAAATATTTCCATAAAATTTCAACATAAAGATGCTAAATATTAATAAATAAATACCTGGATATTTTATTTTTTCAGTTCTATTATAAACAGAATATTGAATAATTTGACAAATTGTTGAAATTTCAAATTTGTTGAAATTAATATTTATTTTCAGCTAAAAAAGAAATTAATAACTTTAATGTATATTTAAGATCAATTCAAGAAGATCAATTCCTAGACTTACACAAAAATTTGCAGCTTCATATGTGTAAGTCCAATCAAACTACAATTATGAATAAACATCCTTTAATATTTTATGTGAAGAGAATAAACATTTGGCCAATGGATCATTATATTACATTTGGTTAATATTCATTATTGCTATGAAACCAGATTAATTTGAATATTGATAAACCCACATATTCACACAGTGATAATATAATCATGTTGGATTTACGTAATAATTTGAAAATGCATATTTTCCAAATATGATAATGACCTAGTTTTTTCAAATGTATGAAGATAGAGAAACATTTGCTTTCAATGAACTGAACAAAGGGGGAGAATTCAGAAACTAATAACTTTGGATTGTCAGAAGATACTGTCTAGAAAATGAGAAGACATGCCCTAGATTAGGACAGAATAGTTGCAAAACAAATATTTTATAAAGGATTAATACCCAGAAGATAAAAAGAATTTCCAAAATTTAATAATAAGACATCACATAACCTGATTTTCAAACAAAAACATGTAAAAAAGTTTAGGCAATATATTCAAGTAGACAGTTTACCAAGAAAGATACAAAATATAGGAATGAGAACAGAAACATAAAACATGAAAGATTCTTGGCATCAGTACTCACTAGGGAATAACCAGTTAAAACGACAGCGCAGACCAATGCACATCTGTTAGAATGCCCGAGATAAAGGGAGTTTAAGGTCCTCCCTCAACACCTCCCCCAAAACAGGAAGGACCATCCTCCAAAGTGCTCAAATATTTGGTCATCAGCTCTGAAGACTACCACAGATGACCCTTCTGCCTAATTCACGCTCTGGCTACCAGGTTCTCAATCCCCTCAGCCTTGTTCTGTCCTTCACGCCTTCCATGGTTCCTGCAGCCACAGGACTTGTGTTCGCATGAGTTCCTGTGCCTCAAATTTTCTTCTCTCTTCACCTGGTCTTAGTTCTGCTCCTCTGAAGACATATTTGTCTCAGTCCTCAGTTTGACTTCTCCTCCTTCAGAATGGCTGTTTCAATTGGAACTTAATATTGATCGTGAACATAGTGATTAATATCTCTTTACCCACCAGCCCTTAAGACTCTGAGGAGGTGCAGAACACACTCACCTCCCCCTGGTGTCCTTAGCACCTACCACGGTTCTGGCACAATTTAGGCAATGATTCAACAGGATTGAATCAACATATGAATGACTTAATATATAAATTAAAATATATGATAGAGTAATATATAATATATGAGAGAATAAAGTATGAAAAATGCATGAAAGTCCAAAAATTTGAAGGCAGAAATCTTTAAGGACTTCCTGTTGGAGACATGCTAGCTTCCCAGGTGGGCCTTGGATGTAGAACCAGACTTAGGACGATAGTGGTAGAGCACTTGCCTAGCATGTGGAAGGTTCTGGGTTTAATCCCCAGCACCACAAAAAGAAGAAGAAGGAAGGAGAAGAAGGATAAGGAGAAGAAAGAAGTGACACATTTAAAACAGAAGCAAGGTGATGTTAATTATCAATAAAATCTGAGGCTTCCTTAAAAGGTATTTAAAGAATACTCAGTTATCAAATTAATTTATTCACCATGTATTGTCTCTAAAATAGAGCAGTCTCCAGAGACATGGAATTTTGGAATGTTAGGATTTGAAAAAACTTAGAAATTTCTTTCTTAATCAAGGTGACTTATTTTACAAAAAAGGAGTCTGAGTTAGTTTCCCATTTAGAGGTAACACTGAGTATATCTGTTCTGATTTCTACAAGAGCGATGCTGTATTTCTTTCCTTTTCGTTTTAACTTATGAGTCCTATTTTTAGCCTTTTAAAATACATTTCTGTCTTTTTTATTCTACGGGGGTTACCTGGAAGCTTACGTTAACCAATACTAACCTCATGACAGTTTACCTCACCTTAGGCACATAATGAAAAACAAATAATTATTCTTTGGTGTGTGCTTAGTTTTTCTAAATGCTTAAATAGAAGTGGGACTTTAATACATTTATTTCTTAAAGCATTGAAATTTGTTGGCGAATAGATTAATTTCTCCACACTGTCTCAGAATTATGTTTCCCAAGGTCACTGATCTTCATGTCACATCGTTTCAGATATATCACCTCCAATATTCTAAATTCCAAAAGCAGAAGATTTGGGGTAGCCCCTGGGAATTCATATTGAAAAAAAAAAAAAACAAAAAAAAACAACTAAAAATCCAAAAGCACAGCTCGGTTAGGAAATCACTGTCTTTGAGGATTATCAAATTTTGATAACCCTGAAACTAATCTAATGAAACATACCTAACTCAATCTAAAATAATAATAATGATGATGATAATTCTTGATGGGGATATGATGTAATAGAATAAGGGGTTACCTAAGCCTTTAAGGTCTTTCTATTGAAGCACCCAATTATTTGCACAGACAAAATTTAGTACAAGCTGAATTGGTCCAACCAATAAAATCATCTGGACTTTGAAATGTCTAAGTCCTATATTATTCAGATTTAGCGAGCACCCCTCCTGACATTTCTTTCCACTGCTTCACAAATGCCATCATCTTTATGACTGTAGCCCTTTTACTTTTCCTTACTGCCGTTGCCTTCCTGCAGACTTTATAGCAGCTTTGACAGTCCCCCTCTTGATTCATTTAATCCCCCCTCCTTCTCTCCGCTGTCTTTTTCCTCCGTCTATTTTAAGTTACAGGGAAAGACAAGAAAATCACAGCCTAAAGGCTTTCAGAATTTAGCGCTTTCACTCTATGGAATACATGAATCACACAGTTGCACATTCTGGGGTTTAGTTATTTGTTTCTTTTTCCAAGAGAAATTGTTTTTACAGATTGCAAAAACATGGATTTTGATATTGATTATTTTTTGACACTCTCTCCCCATCTGAAATTTCCCTGGCTTTCTGTTCATACTCAAACATGCTCACAATATGTGGCCAGCAAACTAAAACAGAACATGACTAATATGGTACATAGTCTTGAGTAGACAGCATCCTAAAATTACTGAAGCTATGGGAATCTAATCTTAGTTGAGAGCACCAGAACCATGTGCTCAATGGCTGCACTTCAGGACCCTTTTCCAGCTCAACTCTAGGAAAAAGAAACACTGGCTGTGACATCAGGCCCTGCAGCTTATGACTTCATGAAGGTGAAAGACTCTTACCTGTTAGGTGTTGTGTCCTCTGTGTATTCTGCCCTTTGGTCATTTTGAGAAAATAACAATTCTCAGATTATATGAAACTCGAAACTGGTCTAGGATGCCTCCCCATACTGAGGGGTCCTGAGACTTGCAATATCTAAACAGACCAGGAAGAGCACTGACGGAGCTAGGGTGGGCAGTGCCTCTTTACCCAGCTGCTGCTACTTTCAGAAGTCACTTCCATGTCTTGGTGAGCTGTCCTCTGGTTTGTGTTTGCTGCTGCTTGTTAGAACTTTCAGTCATCAAGGTTCAGAGGAGGGGACCGGGCAATATTTAGTCCTTACTACTAAGACTTCAGACACAGTTCAGCCCAGTTCATGATGTCTGGAAGCAAAGCCACATGTTAATAAGCCATGAATTTGTCCCCTATTTCCCTTCAACATTATCCCTCTTGAACTTACCTATAGACACAGAAGGCACAGTTGAGTGTTAAGGACTTGGGATTCTGGGTCATGACTCTCTCACTATCTCTTCCCTCTTTGCCCTTGCAGTGAAGAATAATCTGTACCAGAGAGAAAATAGTGAATGCCCAAGACTGGTGGACAGTCTATGTCAAAAATCTAAGAAAGAACAAGACATTTCTTCAAAGTTGAGGTCAGCACAGTCAACAACTAGGGCAAGAATAAACAGAACAATGAATGATGTTTGGAGAATGTATGAGATTCAAATGCACATAGAAAGAATTAGACAGGAATTAGCATGGTAGTCATACGTGTGTGTTTGTGTGTGTGTGTGTGTGCGCGCGCACATCATGCCGGAATCAAATAGATTATCTTAAATACTTCTTTTTATGAAGGTCTTAGATTTTGTAACTCCTAGAAAGCAAAACTTCACAGGTAGTTCTGAATTCTAGACACACACTGGTTTTAGAGAGACTCTAATCTGTTTCATTTTGTCTATGTTCTCCATAGACACACAGTAGGACACACAAAAAAATCAGTCTTGTGACAAAGAAAAGAATCTGGCAGTCTAGAAAACATTCCAAATCTACTTCCATGGGTTAGGTCACATACCTCAAAGGAATTTAAAGGCTAAAAGAGCATTTTCATCTTCAGAGAATTAGCTAGATTTAAATCAGAAGTGGAATAATAAATACAGGCTCTGAATAAGGAAGCCTGGAACTTCTTTCCATTGTTTTGTCTTCTCTCTCTTTTATTACTATTTGTTATGGTTTGGCTCTGGAGTGTACCCTAAAGTCTCATCTTGAAAACATGATCTCCAAAAGAGCAAAATCGAGAAGGAGGGAGGTCTTTTAGACAATCATTGGCTCATAAGGGCTCTGACCTCATCAAGTGAATTAATCCACCAATTAATCCATTAACAGTTGAACGGACTACTAGGAATTGGGATCTAACTGGGAGCATGGCCTGAAAGGGTTGACCTTCTCCCTAGCACCTCTTGTCCCCTCATTTGCTTCCCTGCTACCATGAGCTTACAGCTTTCCTCCACCACACTCTTCTGTCATGCTACTCTGCCTTGCCTCAGGCCCAGAGTAATGGCGTGAGCAGACCATAGATTGAGACTTCTGAAACCTTGAGATGAAACAAACTTTCTTATAGGGAATTTTGGTCATAGTGACACAACATGCTGCTACTGCTGCTACTTTGAATTTCACTAAAACAGCTCTCATGCTGTCCATAGGAACATCTTTATCATCAAGTCTCATCATTGCTTCAGCAAGGGATGTCCCTGATCACCCAAGCTCTATGGTATTGCACATGGACATGCCACATCTCTGAGATGGTGATTTTTCTTGCTTTACTCCTAGAACCAAAATTTTGATTAATCGTGAATTTATATCAGTATAATAGCAAGCTTCTCAATTAAAGTCCTCAATGTACACAGCTTAGTGACAAAGAAGAAAAATTCAAAACTGCAGAAAGAAGGACTAAGAGAAAGCAAGAACTGGAAGAAAAGCATCCTCTAAAGCCATTCTGGTCAAACACCAGGCTACTCCTGAATTCTTTTTAAACATTGACTTTTCCCTATGCATCTCTCTCTCATATAAATAATTTTAAATAATCAAAGACAGTCTTTTCTTATTTTTACTATTCTGGTTGCTATTGGTAGCAATATTTTAAATGACACTGTAATAAGAACTTGATTCAATTTTTCAGATATGGTTTTGACTATCACTGAGCTTCTCCTTTGTTTTGGATTATAGGCCTAACTCTTTGATGAATTACTTGTATCAAGAAGAACAGAAAAAGGAGAAATAATTGAGATCACAAAGATAATTTAGATAATCTAAATGACTATTGGATGAATTGAAATGACAAAGATAATTTAGAGATCATAATTTTAATATCTGAGTTTCTTATTATACCTTATATCTATCTATATAGTAGCTAGAGATTCCAAGTTAATTTTATATATAGTATATAATTCAATCCACACATCAAGCTATCAACGTAGGTAAGACAGAGTAATAGTTTTTATCTTATTTTCTTGAAAAACTAAGTATTTATACATTAGAATGTTTAAAGCTGAGAGTAACTATATTGGAATTCTCTCTTGTTAGGGCCTAAATCACTGGCATAGGTATATTTGCCTCAATGTTTTTCCCTTTATTCCAAAATGAAACACAACCTTCAGAGTTTGTTAACAACACAGGATATGTTTTTCTCTTGGAATGCTGAGAAAAACAAAACTCACAATGCATTCATGCTATAAAAACTTTTTCTTTCTCTTTTCTTTCCTCACTTTAATTTGAAGCACAGTCTGCTCAAAAATAAGGTCCTTTCTCTCCTTAACATCATAAGATTAACTTTTTTCCCTTTGTCCATTGTACAATGATCCATGATTTAGTATCTGTGGTCTTGCACATGGAGAAGAGGGATATATGTCCCACTTCCATTCTGATTTTAAGATTAGGAGCTGAGAGCAGTGTGTCTGTCTGCCTTTGAGGCTGTACCTACCAACACACACGGCATCATGACCTACTTGTATGGGGGCCCTACCAGGTGCACTCTCAGATTGACTCCTTTGGTGTTCCAGTTCTGTTACATCTCCCCAATGTGCCAGATGTTTCCTAAATTGCTCTCTTGCTCAGTTGATTTGAAATCAGTGGGGCTTGGTGGTAAAGGGAGAGGGATGTTGTTTCTTAATTTTGTTTCCTTCCTTCAAAGCCTTCTGCTGCATCTGTGCACTGACAAAAACGATTCCAGTCCCTCCCCCTGTGACAAATTTTGAGTTTCAGGTCTGATATTTCATTAGCCCAAGCAGTGTCTCCTGGAAGCTATTTCATTCTTCATAACCCATAACCCCAGGCGGAAGTTTACATTCTCAAAAAGGGGAAGAAGAGAGTCTTACTGTGGTTTTGTAAGTGCTTTTTGATGCCCCATTGCAGGTGCATACACATGGTTGCTGGGCTTCTAGAGAAGGTTCATGCCCCGCTCCTGTCAGTGGTTTTCTATAAGCTGTCCCTTCCTCTTCATGGGAACTTATGAAGCACAAGTGTGGTCTCTGAGCAGACACTGCAGTTCACAGAAACCTTCGGAGTGAGCAGAACCATACTGGTTGCATTGTGGAAGCATCCTTTGTTATCCAACTCAATGGAGAAAGCGTACAACATCATGGGGCAGCATTCCAGGAAAAGTGGTTAGACTCGAAGCCCTTCCTCTCACCAGTAGGATGGCATCACACAAACGACTTAGCATCTCTGTGCCCAGTTTCTTCATGTTCACAGAAAAGACTTGATGATATCCATGCTTTCTCCCAAGATGACCACCTTATGTTTCCAGCTCTTTTCCCAATCTAATGAATATTTACTGCCTGCTCCTTTGTACCAGTCTTTACTCTGGACTCTAGAATTGAAAAGACAGACCAAGGGCAGTATCCACACTGAAGGTATATAATCTACTTGGCATTAAATACATATGGCTGATGAATAAGTGTAAGAAATGCTGATAATTAGAATAATCAAGATTCCTGGTGAACTGTGGTAGCAGAGGAGGAATTCTGAATTCAGATTGTGGAGAGAAAGTGGAAAGTGAAAATTGGATTTTATTTACTTTCAATTTCTCAGTTGTCCAAGAATAAATGACAATCATTATTTGTGTGTGTACATACATATGTTTACAGTATTATGCTATATATACATGCTATACTTAGTGTTAATAGACAGTTATTTAGAACTTGCTGTGTGCTGGTGATAAGTTTCATACTTAGTATTGATTCTGTGTCATCACTTTTAAATTTAAATTAACTATGGGTAAGTACTCGTGTTTGGTACTTAACTTTAACTGCTAAAACAAACCCTCAGTTTTAGCAGCATAATGTAAAAAATACTTATGTAACACTCTAGCCTCTGGTGGATTTTTGTTGTAGATTTCTACCATCTAATGACTATAAATTCAGGTTCCTCTGTCTTACAATGCTGACACCTTAATGGCGTGATCCCCAGGTTCCTGCAAGGAAGACTGAGAGCTCAAGATTCAACTCTTAGAATTTCCAGTCTTCCATTTCAAAACTACTAAATGATTTATAGTTTTTTGAACAGCTATTCTTTTATTCATCCTTGTCTTTACATATCCTATATTTTTAAACTGGAAATAATTTTCCCTTTTTTCCTCTTGGAAATTCCCACTCTATTTTCATAAAGGGTACTCCTGTAAAAAAAAATTAATGTTGCATATATTTTCCAGTTCTGTAGAAACTTGATCCTCATTATGTGCTACTAAATGGTAAGAGCCAGACTTATAGTTAGTCACACACATAGCATCCTCTACCAAATATATATTGTTCTCATTCAACTAAGTATGTCAGAAATCAAAATCACCTTTCCCTTCACTTGTCCTTTTATGATTGATCTCACAATGCATTGATAGCATAATTTTTCTTTTCCCTGATCTATGGACCTGACTCCCCCTGCCTTGAAACTTAGTTCCTAAGGGCCCTGCCAGTGTTGTTTCTGTAGCAAGACTCATGTATGAACTCTCTCCTCTTTGCCTCTGCCATGGCCAAGGGTACAATTCATATCCTTGCCCCCTCTTTCCCTGACCACATCAGAGGCTTCACAACCTTTAGTCACTTTTGTCTTCAATATACTTGACTTCTATTCCCAGTTACATTTCTTTTTTTTTTTTTAATCTTTGTTTCATGATGCCTTACATATGTCTTATAAAGAAAGGGCACTTAATCAATGACTTTGCTCTAGACAATTACAATAAAAAGGAATTAAATAATCCAACTGTCTATCTGTATATATGTAACAAATAATAGAGGACAATTCATGTAGATATTGCCACAAATGAATTTGCAATATTCTTAAAAATCCAAAGATTTCAGAATTAACACTGAGATACTATTTATATGTAATCTTGATTTGTGTGTGTGTATGACTGTATACATTTGCCTACAAGAACACACACACACACAGACACACACAGAATGATCCCTCCTGTAATACCAAAGCTACCCTCTTTCTAGCCTTTTTCTTCAAACAATGCAAAATTTCTTAGATTAATTTCATAAGACCACTTAGAAGCATATCTTAAAAGATAAATACAAAGGAATCTACAATAAAGAGGGCTCTGATCAGAAGGAGCAAGAAAGTAGGATCTACCTATCTGTCCAAACTATAGGGTATTTTTACTGGTGACCCTCTTCTCAATTAATGAACATAAGTCCAGAACTGCACAGGGCATTTTAGGGAATAGAAGGAAGTAAATTATACAGAACCTGCCTTTAAAAATTAATTTTCATGCCTTCAGGTGTGAAAGAACTCTCAGATCATGGTGTGAAACCAGAAATTATTAAAAATATACTGAGAAACTCAATCAAATAAAAATATAAAACTCCCCTATGTAAAAAAGCAATATAGAAGTGAAAGGCAAGCAGAAAATGGAAAATAATATTAGCAACATAAATAAAAAGGGCTAATGTCATTAATATACAAATAGTTGTCATAAATCAATAAGAATCATCCAGGAAAAAAAATGAGCCAAGGATATAAATTGGCAATTTTCAAAAGAGTAATTATAAATGGCTTCTAAATGCATGAAAAAATGTTCAATCTCACTAGCAATGAAAGGAAAACAAATTAAATTAAGATATAATTTTTCACCTGTCAACTTGGCAAAGATCTAAAATGATAGTGTTCAGTTTTGGTAAGAGTTTGGGTAAATAGGCTCTCTCTCTCAAATACTGCTGCTGAAAGTTAAAATTTGCTCCATGTTTTCAGAATGCAGCATCTCCATACATCTTAATAACGTGCAAAAAGTTCATCTACTAACATGAGCTGTTAAATTTATTTCCAAACAGTTACATAAATTTTGAGATATATGCAAAATGATTTTTATTATTTACAGTAGTGAAAATAGATATTACCTTAATGTTTAACAATAGGAAATTGATTAATTGATTATATTGCTATCAAAATGATTTAGAGCTATAACTTTTAAGAGAAAGATTCTCATACTGAGGTAGAAGAAGAGAGGAGAGAATAATATGTAGAATAATAACCTATTCTTGAGGATAAATTCTGGAAAGGCCAGTATACAATTTAAGAGGGTTTAAATCTGAATGATTTATTTACAAGTGATTATTTTCTTGGCTCTCATCAGTATTTAAATTTTCATCATGAAAGATTATTTTCATAATATATATATAATTTATGCTATAGTTTTAAATGAAGTTTTTAAACATAATAAAGTTTTAAATTTAGACGGAATCATTAAAATCTAGTACAACCTGGAGATTAGTTTAAGAATTCCCAGCACAGTGTCCCTAACAGATGACAGCTGTGTTTGTCCTGAATGCTTAAATGGAGAGAAAGACAATATGTTTTATTCTAAAATATTTCATTTTTTTTCTCCCAATACTTTCAGTTATTGGTTGTAGTTTTTGCTCTGGAGAAACCTACATATTTCTTTATCTGACCAACACATCCATTCTCTGAATGAAATGCTTTTTTTCCCTGATTCTTGTCTTCACAAAGATATCAGCACCCATGGTTTGTGGGCTTCCATGACTGCATGATCATTTTCCATTCCGGACACTCTTCCAGGTTCCTCCAGTCCAAAGCTGGCACACCAAGAAAACTGATCATCAAATCAGAATAGGGCTGATGGTAAATAAAAAGGGACCTCAGAAAAGAAAAATACCTCTGGGAGCAAGAATGATAAACTCAGGCTTCATGAAAAAGGTATGACCTGCTGGAGATCACAAAAATCAAGTGAATTTTTGATGAGTGAAGAGAAGGAATAGAAACTTGGGCTCTATCCAGTTGCCTTTCAATATAAAACTTATTTTTAATAGTTAAATTTTCAATTCAGGAGAGAACAGGAGAATTACAATCTGCCTTTCTTCTCGTCTGTTCTTATATTCTTCTTCCTCCCTTTCTCCCTTCCTGAATTTTTATTATTTTAAGAAATGCCAGAATAAATAAATAAACATCAGTTGTGGTTACTATGCCAATTTTTAAGAATGGTTTTGTTTTTCAAAGTTTGCTGATTATCCTTCCATAAATTATTGACTAGATGTAAGCTTTGAATCCCCAATGAGATGATAAGCCACCTGAGCCTAGGAAAGCCTCTTGAATTTCTTCGCCAGGTCTCTCCATGCCCTTTATCCAGTAAAAGTACACACTATACCTAAACTATTGCTTTGATTTACTAAACCAAGGTGATCTCTTTTTATTGCCTGGTGACAGTTCTTCCCCATCCCATACACATGATATCAACATTCTGTTGTCACGCAAGCAGGAGAAATAAAGTAAAAAATGTTGTCTTTTCAGAGGTCCGTGTTCCTTCCAGTTTTAGATAAACTCTTACACATCTTCTTCATACTACCAACTGTGGCTTTTGTGACATTCTCAGTGGATAACAATAGGGATCATTCTCCCCCAAAGGAGAGTTGTGGCTCTTAAGGCAAAAAGATAAGCAAGTTCTCCCAGCCATTGAGCATCCATGGTGAGTACCACTAGTCTGGCATCCAACATTTCTCTTATTTCTTTTCTTTTCTTTTTTTTTTTTTTTTTAGGGATTTTCATTTCTCCTAATACCTTCTGAGGCTCTACATAATAACTCCTCTCTTCAAATTATGAACTTATGATTCTCAAATCCTGGAATCAACTCTTATCCAAGGGCTCAACATTTTTTCTTTCTTCATGATTAGTCCAGTTGAACAGAATAGCAGAGCAGCCTCTGGAAGTTAATACGGCATCTACAAAGAAGAGGTGGTAAAGGAGGAGCAGTGGCCACCTGTGACGATCTGGGGGCTTAATTTTCTTTGTTCACTGTAGTCAAGAGTGACTGAGAACTTACTCCATGAGGTAAACAGCTGACTCATGATCCTATAGCTGGGGCCTTGAATTCCTGAACCTGATTTGACTTCCACGTTATACACTATCATATACCTTGCCAAGATATTTCAAGTGGACAGGGTTTGAGGGGAAAGATATAGTAAATAAAAAATTAGCACCTCACACAACTCATTTTTTCAGCAGATACCCTTCACTTAGTCATTTCTCTCACTGCATAACTATGCATCCAGTTTATTCCTACAGTGTCCCCAAAGTGATAATTTGCACATGTTCAGTCAGAAATGCTTTAATATTAAAATAGTTTTCTGAAATTAAATCATGGCTATGATTGCAAACTAGGTAGGCTGTCATTTGACATTGAATTAGGGGGACTTCTAAGCCCCCACAGGAAGTTTGCTTATTCTGTATGACCCTGAATGACATAGCAAAGCACAAGCACCCATGGCCGGAATCCATTACCTGCTCTTACCTCATTTCTTATTCATTCAGCATAAACTAAGTTGAAATTCTCTTTGATGAAATTTTTAAGAGGAAATTTGTCATTATGAATGCAGGGTTGAAGAAAAATTCATGTTCATAGTTCCTACTCAGACAACTACTTCCATCAATGCCACTGCCATGGGACAAGTGGCCAGCATCAATCTCCTTCTCGGCAACTAACAGATATTAGCAGGTTTAGAGCCCAGAATGTGATTGAAATTTCTAATAGAAGAATAATGCTGAGTTAAGATCGGTAGCTGGCGGGATCCTGAGCCTTCACTAAAGAAGATGAGGTCAGTGGTACGGAGAGGTTTTTGGTAACGGATGAGGGAACCAGGAATAGAGAATGTTCAAAGAGAGTTTTCCAAAAATAGTCTAGACTCTAAGGACATTATTTTATTTATTTTCTCCTACCAAAGCCCTTGATCAGTATACCAGCAACTGCTTCACATCACAATTCATCAGTGACTACCATGGAGTTTGTATGATATGCTGTCTCAGGAAATAGTGACATAATACTGGGTTTCTATTGCCCTCCTTTTATCAGTAACTAGTTTCCCACTTCGTAATTTGTAAATAGAATTTCTTGGGTATAGCTGACTATTATTGGCAAGAAGGTTCTCACACTGTGTTAGAACAAATGCTTCATGAGAAGAATGCACCCAGATTCTCTGCTTTCTCCTTCTCATGAATGCCACATCCTCCCCAGAACCAAGCCCATGACTGACTGACAAGCCCAATGGAGAAAGAGCAGAAAACAGGAAAACATGTCGTAGACGTCGCCCTGCATTCATCAGACCGCCCTTCAGAAAGGGGAAATAACAAAGAGTGAATGGTGGGAAGTCATTTTATCTGCTAGAAAAATATGCCCTGTTCCCTACTCAAAACACAAGTGGTTGTGAAGCAACCACATTATTTAAAGCTACAAGGCAAACAGGAAGAGGCAAACCAAACACGCAGGCCCTGAGAACTTCCCGCAAGGGCTCCCCTCTGCTGGGCTGGTTTGCAGGCGTGATGGGTGAGCTGGCAGGCTCGAGTGACTGCTGTGGACCCAGGACATGCTCGATGAGAAAGAAAAGAGGGAAGGAAAGTGCCAGTTCCTCCTTAGCAAGCTGTTTAGGAGGTGGTTGCTAATTCAAAGGAATAATAATGATTTCTAGGACCAACACCATCAGTGTAAGTCTTGGCATCTGAGAAAGAAGCCTGATGTATAAATGCAAACTTGAAGCTGTAAACATTGTTCAAGAATAGGAGGTAGAAGAAGGCCTGCCACAAAACCAGGGAAGATGGTAGTACCTAAAATTGACTGGCAATGTAACTGCAGTGGCAACTGAACTGTCATCGGCAGAACTTGAAAAGCTTACAGGTTGGGCTAAGAGTCCCCAGCTTTGAAGTATGTGATGCAAATGGACAGCTGTTCCAGGGCAATGTGGGATGACACTTGGCCTAAAGCTCCATTTAGCACATTTTGAAATTTCTAGAACCACATTTCATGATCAGCTGTGAGCTAAATAGCTACTTTGTTGCTTCACAGATCAGGTCTGAGAAGAGGATGAATCCTGTGACCACAAAGTAAGTTAGGCATTGTTTTTAATCTTTAGTCTGTTGAGTTAGGTATCAGCATCATTCTTGGGGTGGCAAACAGGAGTTCTGGGATGGGAGCACCTGACAAATCATCAAATCAGAGGGATCAAGTCCACCTGATGGCACATCCCTTCTTTTTTCCCTCTTTGCCATGAGATAAGATAGGTTTAAGGGGTGGCGGAGAGATGATGCTCCATGACAGGGTAATTTCTCATTAAAGACCCAGAGAACTTCTGTGAGGTCAGAGCAAGGAGTCACATGGAAAAAGTCTTTGCCTTAAATCCAGCAGGAAGCTTGTCTCTTCTGCACTGTCAGAACCCAGATCCCCTCCTGGAGGTGGACAACCCAAGGCCCTCACCTTCGAGATATGGACTACGTAGAAAAATGTACCAGTTGGCTGACAGGGATATTAATGTATGTTTTCCCATTTCTCTCACTTCCCTGACAAGATGTAGTGTCACAGAGAACCAAATTAACACACCGGGAGGCTTTGTCATTAAAGAAATACAAGCACGCTTTGATTATTGCTGGCAAGAGAGCTGGGTGTGTGGCGCAAACAGCAATCCTATTCTCAGAACTAATATTCTTGCAGACAGCGCGGCTCTGTCTCAGTGTATCTTGAATTGGGAGACGGGGTGTAATTTTTCAAATCTAGAGGGACAAAATGATTTCCAGGCTAGGTACTTAAAGGTATAGCCAACCATAGATTGCAATGAACACAGCTGTCGATGTCATAAAAAAAAAAGAGTGAGAGAGAGGAAAACATGAGCGATGGGGGAGAAAATCACAAGAAATGTTTCTAGCTCTATTTGTATGAACAGAATATGCCATTTGTGATACTAAGCCAGAAAGGCACTTAAGTGGAAGGGTGAAAATAAGATTTATTTATCTGAAAGAAGTTATCAAATATAATTAGGCAATTTACCCAAAGAGCTTCAAGAGTCTTCACTTTATTGTTGTGAATCTTATTGTTTGCCTTTGCATTCAAATTAAGGGGGTTACCATTTGGGAGCTTTTTTTAAAAAAAAACAAATTTACTTATACTTGTTGTTCTGCTGTTGGATTGAAATCTGTTAATCATGGAAAAACAGACCCTAGACCAGGAATCAAATGTCCTGGCTCTAATGCATGAGTTTCCCTCATTCGTTACCACTCGATAAAGTATTTCATCCTTTAGAAACTCAGTTTCTTCATCTGAAAAAAAAATAACAGTAATACCTGGAATGCCAACCCTATAGAGGATTGTGCATATCAGGTGGGACAATTGATGAGGAAATGCGCTGGAAGTATCAGGCCTGTCCTCTCCTATGGACAGTGTCTCAATAAGCACAAAGCTAATGAAATCACTCTCGTACCTGGCAGGGAAGGGAATATATGGAGGGTAGGAAGGGACTGCTGGAACTCTGCTTGTTCTCTTAGAAATGGGTGGGGGGGCTGGGGAGATAGCTCAGTTGGTAGAGTGCTCGCCTCGTAAGCACAAGGCCTTGGGTTCAATCCCCAGCACTGCAAAAAAAAAAAAAAAAAAAAAAAAAAAAAATTGGGTGGGGGATTTGTTTTGCCCCCTGAAATAGCAAAGTCACTCAGAGATCTGAAACCTGATTCACTGCTTACATCTATCTGATGAGCTGCACCTACGTCACATAAAACATAAAATAAAAATAAACAATTCACATAACTGTCTCAATTAATTTTCCCACAAACCACTGAGATATTTTTTCCTTAAGGGGATAATTACAACTATCACAAAATATTTTAGATCTGAAAAGTAATCTGAACAACTGTAACTAAAAGCAGCAATTCTGAAGGAGCTTTACGTCTCCAAAATAAAATATTTCAGATTCCTATGAGGGAAAAATAAATAAACGATCTCCTACACAAGTGACTAAATAGTAAAGAACAATATCTAAGGAACAAATACTGTCCCAATTCTGCAAAGAAAAATAGTAATAAAAGCTAAGAATTATTCAGCCTTTATCAACTAGCTTGTAGGGGCAGAAACCAAACTAAAATGATCAGGTCCCAGGACCAGGATCAGGTGGAATGGGTGGGAGAACATCAACCACAACAAAAATGTAACAAGTTATATCCATGAAATGATTCCAACTTTTTTTCTCCCCAAACTATGTGGGTATTTCAGTCCAGAGCAAAACAAAGTTGGTTTACAAATAAACAAAGAAAGTTCCAAAAGTTTAAGAAATGTGTACAAGGTCACAGTTTATGAAAAAGGAAAATGTTCTTAAAAATTCTTATTAGATTTATGTAGAAGGAAATGAGAGGGAAGGGGGTATGAAAAATGGTGGAGTGAGACAGACATCATTACCCTATGTTCATGTATGATTACACGAATGGTGTGAATCTACATCATGTACAACCATACAAATGAAATGATACACCCCATTTGTGTACAATGAATCAAAATGCAATCTGCAAAAACTTAAAAGATAAATAAAAAAATAATAAAAATTTCTTATTACCATAGTCTTCAGTTGAGCTCCATGCAAAAGACTAGTAGATTTACATTGCTGACAAAAAACTTTTAAAATTTTTTGAAAATAATGGATTATGCATCCACAACTGATTGGTAATGGAGTGTCACATGAAATGCTAGTCAGCAAACTGGATCTTCAAGGCCATTTTAACACATACCCATTGCCAGAAAAATTTAGAAGTGGGACTCATTTCATATCTATAAAGAAGAAATAAGTATTTAGGCAAGCTGACCACATATATTCAGAGTATTAGGCAAGAAAACAGCCACAGAGGAATAATTATTTTTTTCTCCAGAAATGGAGTATACATCCTGGCTCAAAAGCAGTTTCTATGAACAACAATTCCCTCAATATGTTTATTTACATTTCAGATTCTCTGAGCTCATACGTTGTGTGTGAAAGCTAAGCAATTCAAAGGCCAAGTGTGTAAAAATTTTATTCCTTTATAACTAAAATTAACCAAAACCTCAATTCCCATTTCCAATCATGATAGAAAACTGAGTAACTGAAGTCAAACCAGTCTTTCAGTTTATACACAGTCTCAGAGGAATCCACTCTCTCCCTTACTTTCTCTCTGAAATGAAGTTAAATTCCTCATGAAAAGAACATTTTGTGATCAAGTACAACTTCTCAAATTTTCTTTCTATATTTAGTGTTCTTAGTGTCATTTCTAAAGTCCCTGTTGGCCTCAAAGTCATGAAGATAATATCCTGTGTACTTTTACAGCATAGCTTTTATGCCTGAATCTAAGAAACGTCTTGAATTAATTCCTGTGTGTGGTGTGAGGTAGGAATCAAAGTCCATCTTTTTCCTGTAAGTTTATCCACTGGTCCTGATGCCATTTGTTGTAAAGAGTTCACAATTTCCTACTAACTTGTATGGGCATCCTTGTCAAAAATCAATTATGTATATGTGGATCTATATCTTTGTTCTATATGTATATTCGTACATGCTTGCTAAATTATAGTAGCTCTTTAGTAAGATGTGTAACCAAGTAGTTTAAATACTCCAACATTGTCCTTCTTTTACAAGATGTGATATGGGCTCTTCTAGACCTTGGTATTTCCACATAAATTGTATAATCATATTCTCGATTTCTTTCTAAAATTTTATTTCATTTTATTTTTTATTTGTTGTATTTAGAGATACATGACAGTAGGTTGTATTTTGACATATTATACATACATGGAGTGTATGTATACACTTTGATCCCATTCTTGTGGTTGAACATGATGTGGAGTTGACACAGCCACTTCAATGTTTATAGCAGCTTAATTCACAATATCCAAGCTTAGAACCTACATAGGTTCCCTTAAACAGATGAATGGATAAAGAAAATGTGGTATATATACACAATAGAGTATTACTCAGTCATAAATACAAAACATAATTAGAAGCTATTTTGAAAATCTATTCTCCAACAAAATAGAAAATCTCAAAGACATCAACAGCTTTCTACAGACATATGAATTACCTAAACTGAACGAGGAGGACATACACAATTTAAATAGATCAATTTCAAGTAATGAAATAGAAGAAGTCATCAAAAGCCTACCAACAAAGAAAAGTCCGGGACCAGATGAGTTCCCAGTCAAGTTCTACAAAACCTTTAAAGAAGAGCTCATTCCAATACTTCTCAAAGTACTTCATGAAATAGAAGAGGAGGGAACCCTCCCAAACTCATTCTATGAAGCCAATATCACCCTGATACCTAAACCAGACAGAGACACATCAAGGAAAGAAAATTTCAGACCAATGTACTTAATGAACATTGATGCAAAAATTCTCAACAAAATCTTAGCAAATCACATACAAAAGTATATTTAAAAAGCATATTAAAAAAAGTACATTAAAAACCATGATCAAGTGGGTTTTATCCCAGGGATGCAAGGATGGTTCAACATTCAGAAATCAATAATGTTATTCACCATATCAACAGATGGTGATATCATCCATTCTTGACACAATCATGTGTGTCAAGAATCACATGATTATTTCGATAGATGCAGAAAAAAGATTTGATAAAATACAGCATTCCTTCATGCTCAAAACACTAGAAAAGATAGGGATAGTGGGAATATTTCTTAACATTGTAAAGGCCATCTATGCTAAGCCCATGGCCAAAATCATTCTAAATTGTGAAAAACCATTCTACCTAAAAACTGGAACAAGAGAAGGATTCCCTTTTTCACCACTTCTATTCAACATTGGCCTGGAAACTCTACCAGAGCAATTAGACAGACCAAGGAAATTAAAGGGATAGGAATAGGAAAAGAAGAACTCAAACTATCTCTATTTGTTGATGACATGATTATATATTTAGAGGAACCAAGAAATTCCACCAGAAAACTTTTAGAACTCATAAGTGAATTCAGTAAAGTAGCAGGATATTAGATCAATGCTCATAAATCCGAAGCATTTTTATACATAAGTGATGAATCTTCAGAAAGAGAAGTTAGGAAAACTACCCCATTCACAATAGCTTCAAAAAAACTAAAATATGTGGGAATCAATGTCACAAAAGAGGTGAAAGACCTCTACAATGAGAACTACAGAACACTAAAGAAAGAAATTAAAGAAAACCTTAGAAGATGGAAAGATCTCTCATGTTCTTGGATAGGCAGAATTAATATTGTCAAAATGGCCATACTACCTAAAGTGCTATACAGATTCAATGCAATTCCAATTAAAATCCCAATGATGTACCTTACAGAAATAGAGCAAGCAATCATGAAATGCATCTGGAAGAATAAGAAACCCAGAATAGCTAAATCAACCCTTACCAGGAAGAGTGAAGCAGTGGGTATCGCAGTACTAGACCTTGAACTATACTACAAGCAATAGTAACAAAAACTGCGTGGTATTGGCACTAAAACAGACAGATAGATCAATGGTACAGAATAGAGGACATGGACACAAACCCAAATAAATACAATTTTCTCATACTAGACAAAGGTGCCAAAAATATGCAATGGAGAAAAGATAGTCTCTTCAAAAAATGGTGCAGGGGAAACTGGAAATCCATATGCAACAGAATGAAATTAAACCCCTATCTCTCACCCTGCATAAAAATCAACTCAAAATGGATCAAGGACCTTGGAATCAGACCAGAGACCCTGTACAAAAATCAACTCAAAATGGATCAAGGACCTTGGAATCAAACCAGAGACCCTGCAACAAATCTTCAACTTGTTGGCTTAGGATCAGACTTCCTTAACAGGACTCCATAGCACAAGAAATAAAAGCAAGAATCAATAACTGGGATAGATTCAAACTAAAAAGCTTTCTCTCAGCAAAGGAAACTATCAATAATGTGAAGAGAGAGCCTACAGAGTGGGAGAATATCTTTGACACTCATACTTCACATAGAGCGCTAATTTCCAGAATATATAAAGAACTCAAAAAACTCTACACCAAGAATACAAATAATCTGATCAACAATCAACAAATGGACTAAGGAAATGAACAGACACTTCACAGAAGAAGATGTACAAGCAATCAACAGATATATGAAAAAATGTTCACCATCTTTAGTAATAAGAGAAATGCAAATCGAAACTACCCTAAGATTCCATCTCACCCCAATTAGAATGCCAATTATCAAGAACGCAAGCAACAATAGGTGTTGGTGAGGATGTGGGAAAAAAGGTACACCAATACATTGCTAGTGGTGTTGCAAATTAGTGCAGCCACTCTGGAAAGCAATGTGGATTTTCCTTAGAAAACTTGGAATGGAATCACCATTTGACCCAGCTATCTTGGCCTATACTCAAAGGACTTAAAATCAGCATACTACAGAGATACAGCCACAAAATGTTCATAGCTGCTCATTTCACAATAGCCAGATTGTGGAATTGTGGAACCAACCTAGATGCCCTTCAATTGATGAATGGATAAAGAAACTGTGAGATAATATATACACACGCACACACACACAATGGAATATTACTCAGCCATAAAAAATAATAAAATTATGGCATTTGCAGGCAAATGGATGAAATTGGAGAATATCATGCTAAGTAAGATGAGCCAATCTCAAAAAACCAAAGGATGAATGATCTTGCTGATAAGCAGATGATGACACATAATGGGGGGTGTGAGGGGGGCAAGAATGGAGGAAGGTGGGACTGTATAGAGGGAAAAGAGGGGTGGGAGGGGTGGGGGGAAGAAAAAAAATAACAGAATGAATCAAAAACCATTACCCTATGTAAATGTATGATTACACAAATGGTAAGCCTCTACTTCATGTACAGAGAAACAAGATGTATCCCATTTGTTTACAATAAAATAATTTTTAAAAAAAGAACAAAAAAATTATGGCATTTTCCAATAAATGGATGGAACTGAAGAATATCACGTTAAGTGAAAGAAACCAGTCCCCCAAAATAAATAAATAAATAAATAAAAGGTCGAATGTCAGCAGAATGAAACTAAACCCCTATCTCTCACCCTGCACAAAAATCAACTCATAATGGATCAAGGACCTTGGAATCAGACCAGAGATCCTGCACCTTATAGAAGAAAAAGTTGGTCCAAATCTTGAACATGTTGGCTTAGGATCAGACTTCCTTAAGATGACTCTCAAAGCACAAGAAATAAAAGCAGGAATCAATAACTGAGATAGATTCAAACTAAAAAACTTTCTCTCAGCAAAGGAAACTATCAACAATGTGAAGAGAGAGCCTACAGAGTGGGAGAAAATCTTTGCCACTCATCCTTCAGATAAAGCACTTATCTCCAGAATCTATAAAGAACTGAAAAAACTTTACACCAAGAATACAAATAACCCAATCAACAAATGGGCTAAGGAAATGAACAGACACTTCACAGAGGAAAATATGCAATCAAACAACAGATATATGAAAAAATGTTCAACATCTTTAGTAATAAGAGAAATATAAATCGAAACTACCGTAAGATTCCATCTCACCCCAATTAGAATGCCAATTATCAAGAATACAGGCAACAATAGGTGTTGGAGAGGATGTGGGGGAAAAGGTACACCAATACATTGCTGGTGGGGTTGCAAATTAGTGCAGCCACTCTGGAAAGCAGTGTGGAGATTCCTTAAAAACTTGGAATGGAAACACTGTTTGACCCAGCTATCCCACTCCTTGGCCTATACCCAAAGGACTTAAAATCAGTATACTACAGATATACAGCCACATCAATGTTCATAGCTGCTCAATTCACAATAGCCAGACTGTGGAACCAACCTAGATGTCCTTCAATTGATGAATGGATAAAGAAACTTTGATATGTATACATGATGGGATATTACTCAGCCACAAAGAATAATAAAATTATGGCATTTGAGGCAAATGGATGAAATTGGAGAATAGCATGATAAGTGAGATAAGCCAATCTCAAAACACCAAAGGACAAATGATCTCACTGATAAGCGGTTGATGATACATAATAGGGGGGTGGGAGCGAGGCAAGAATGGAGGAAGGAGGGACTATATAGAGGAAAAAGAGGGGTGGGGGGATGTGGGGAAGGAAAAATAATAGAATGAGTCAAACATCATTGCCCTATGTAAATGTAGGGTCACACAAATGGTGTGCCTTACTTCATGTACAACCAAAGAAACAAGTTGTACCCCAATTTTTTACAATAAAAAAAGAAAAAAAAGGTCAAATATTCTCTCTGATATGTAGCTTCTAACCCATAACAAGTGAGGGTAGGGAGTGAAGTATAGAAGTTCATTGAACTTGACAGAGGGGACTGAAGGAAAAGACAGTAGAATGAAGTGGACATGACTTCCCTATGCTCATATGAATACACAACCAGTATAACTCCATCTTTGCAATTTCTTGAAAATATCGTTTAAAAATAAAAAAAAAAACTATTGGGATTTTGTTGAATCCCCAGACAACTAGAGGAAGTGTCTACAATACCAATCTTCCAATCCATGCACATAGCATGTCTCATCATTAACTTAGTTTTTAAAAAATGCCTCTACATCATGGTCTGTAGGATTCAGTGTAGATTTCTTATAATTCTTTTGTCATATGTAGTCCTGATTATTTATGTATTTACTTAAAAACAATCCATTTCTGTGAGTATGTGCATATATAAATATATGAATGTGTGCATACTATAATGAAACTATCTAATGGAACTTTGATAATAAAAATGTTACATATCTACACTGCTCAATTTGGCAGCTTCCATTCATATATAGTGAATGAATAAATGTATAAGAAACTTATTTTCTAATTTTATTTATTCTTAAAATTAAAAATTATTAAAATCTTAAAATTATTAAAAATCTTAATAGTCACATGTGACTGGTGGCTACTATATGTGATAGTGAAAATTTGTAGAATAACTCTTCAGTCTTTTTATGTAGCATGTTCTTGATAGTTTTGATGAGTAAGGTTAGTCACTTCAAAGAAGGCATATCATCTTGGGTTTGCCAGCTGGGTTTTTTTTCATAATTAAATTCAGATTATGAATTCAGGGCAATAAAATTTCAGAAGTGATATTATGTTCTCAGTATATCATATCAGGAGGTCCAAGATGTCAATTTGTTTCATTACTTGTGATGTTTATTTGGATTACTTAGTTGACAAGGCTTCTGCTAGATTTCTCCACTGCTAAGTAAATAGATTTTCCTTTGTAATTAAAAAGCATTTTGTGGTCGGTACTTTGAGACTATATAAATACCTTTGACTCATCAAACTTGCACATATTATTTTCATATTTATTGATGTCATTACCATGATTTAAAGTTACTTTTCCCAAATTTCTAATTATGATCTGCTGAAGATTAGTCCAACATAAGCCATTCAACCATTACCAGGAACAAAACCCTGGATTATCATTTTAAACATGAATTCTTGTCATCTAGAATAATTCAGGGAGAAGGATATCAACTAGAATAGGCTAAGTGTAAATATACACAGTGAAATGAATGAATGGAATACATAACAGAAGTCAAGCTAAGTTAGAAGGGTCCTTAAAATGAGAAAAATTATTTTCTTTTACTATAAGATGTCTTTATCATTATTTTTTGCATACACTTGCCATTTTAGAATATGGGTTTTATATATATGGTTATCAAGTGTAATCTTCATGTAATCCAATAAGTAGGTGTTAATCATTATGTTTGAAAAATGAGGAATTTGGAGATTAGAAAACAATTAATACCTTGAATCATACTAGTGGTGGTGGAATGGATGTATAGAACGTAGGCCTCCATTACTGAATGCAATTTCATAACTCTGTAAATACCACAGCACCGCCAATATCTTTAATTTTAATAATAAAAATATTAAAATAAAAAAAAGTGTGACTGTAACTCATATCTAATGTTATTGGGACTTTTCCATGTTTATATTACTGAAGTATGCCATTAGATGGTTCCAGGTAATCAGGCTAGCACCTGCAATGGAATTCCATCCATCTAGACAGTGTGTTCAAAGACACAAATTGAATGCTATTAATAAGAGGGAAATAAACGACCAACACCACTGGGAGATATATCTAAAAGATCAGAAAAAGAGAAACATTCAATTTATATGTATATTCAAATTCTTTCAAACAAACATTTTTCTTGAAGGATGAATGTCTCAGAATATAATAATATCCCTGACTTGTCCACTGGGGCAGGTCATGTATACCAAGAAATATAAAACTACTGTTTACTCCTGTCATCCCTTAGATGTTTTCTTCTATAACTAGCTCAGGTCTGAATTATTAAAATAATTGGAAAAGTGTAAATATATTTACCCCATATTTCTGAAGGACTTACCCAATACTTAATTTTATTCAAAGATCACTTATATAATTGTAGGGTGGGAAATACAATATATTGTAGACCTTACTACTAAGAGGTTTTAAATCCAATAAAGATGATGCAGAAATATGAAATACTCACTGACATTAAAGGGCCTAGGCTAAGGTCAAAGTGGATCCCCTGGCAGTTGAAGTTATCACAAAACAAGGAGAGTGGGAAATGAGCACGTGGCAGGGGCATCGTGGCCCAGGGAAGCACTGCACAATGGAAACGGCACTATGGCACTGAACAGCTCATCATTTTCACTCACCATTATTCCTAAAACACAGGTAAGACCAGGTGAAACCCACCAGTATGTCAGTAATGTGGGCTGTCACTCATCCCTTCCTTTTTCAATCAAGAAAGCACAAATATTAGTTTTGTAGAAGAAACCTTAAATCTCTATTATATTAAAAGGCAAAATCACTGGTATACTTTAGTACTTAACTCTTTAGTGACAGTTGACCTGTGAAAACCTCCTATATCCTCCATGTGTCTCAACAAGATGGTCGAAACATCTGTCTTCATGGCCTCAGATCATTTTGCCACTTTGGGCATTCCCTAAATTCTTGATTAGATTACTGACTGGGTGAATGTGCCATTTGAAGTATTTGTATAAAGAATAATTAAGATAGACTTTATTGTTGTCTTTTCGTAATTGAACATTTATTACCTCATGAAGTCCTTAGAAATAGTTCATCTTAGTGAGAAAATGAGAAGCAGAAATCAGTCTCAAGACAGGAAATTTTAAAAATTATGTCAGAAACCTAGAAACCACCCTTGGCTGAAAGGATCTCTTGAACTAGAAGGATACTAGACTGAGTTCATTCTCTGACATGGCATCTCTAAAGAGTGGTGTAGTATGCTGTTAAAGGGTCAGCTGTGGTGTTAACCACAAATAGTGTGAAGACAGTGACCATGAGACCGACTGCACGGGAGGCAGCAGGTGAGGGAGAAGAACCGTGAAGCATGTCACTTCAGAAAGGGCATCTCTGCTCAGATTTCAGTGAATTCTGCAACTATGACTATTGTTAAATTCTTCCCAACAAAGTTACCTTTACGCTAAGGAAACAGATTTAAAGAGTGTAATCAGAATTTAGCTTTTTTTTTTTTTTCTTGCCTCTCCTATTCCCTCACCCCTCTTCCCCAGTTTTACATCTATCTGGGTGGGGACTTCGATAATCTTTCTCATGTTATACAAATTGGTCTTTGTATAGAAACACTAAATAGTCCTGATTTAGTAACTAAAATATTCAATCCCATAAAATTCCAAATTGGTTTTCAAAGACCGTCCCCCGATTTTGAACATGAATCCTGCAGTTGGAACAATAGGTAAGGTCAGCACCTTAAGCTTTCTAATGACATGTACTCACTTGGCTTCAAATAAGAGACAGTTACACCCATAATGCTCTGTAAAACTTTGCCCTCAAGTTATCAGTTCCCAACTTTTTTTTAATCCCTGCATGCATGGGAGGATTAAGAATTGTGTATTTAATTCATTTTTATTTGACAATTTCTTTAAAAATCCAACACCCCTTTGTTAACTAACTAATATGCATGCACAATGTTACCCCATAGAATCTAAGGGACATGGGGCAGAGCACTTACTCCCTTCAGGATGACTGTCACCAAAGTGGAACAAAAAATTCACAGAAGGAGGAGAGGATTGGTAGCTGAATAGTTAGGAAAGTTTCCATAGAAGGCATGTTCTGTCTTGTGAGTTAAAGGAGAGATGGGTTCCCAGTAGGTAGAAGTGAGTGAGAAATTGCTCTATAACTACTGAACAAACTATAGTTGGTTGGTCAAATTGTAAAAGAACCAGATGTTTTAGAAACTGATTTAATATGTGCTTGACCCATACTTAGAAAGCATTTATCTTACACATTTTACTATATTCCTGTATGAGTCAAATGAGATATAAGTTGTAAGAAGATAGCAACTGAGATGGGGATTGGCCCTACTGGTCTACCCACTATTGGAACTCACTTCTTTGGAGGCCAGATATGTTTTCCCAGCTCCTGGAAGGTAGTTCACAGGCACTTCATTGAAACTCAATGAATTGCACATTTTCCCTGGGACATTAATTGAGAGCCAATAAAGCAAAGACTCAGGGAGCAAATTGGACTGCATCTAGCCGTGGTGATGGCATGGCAACCTGGCAATGGCGACTTCTAATAATCAAGCCTGGTTTTGCAGGCCAGATTCTTTCTGTGGCATCTTCTTAGATGTCATTCTGGCATGCTTCATCACTGAGACTGGGTTGAACTGTTGGTCTTAGATGTCATTCTGGCATGCTTCATCACTGAGACTGGGTTGAACTGTTGGTCTCCTTGACTTTATAATTCTTATTATACTTTTATGGGACTCAACCTATCTGGAACACCTGGGAGATTCCCAAATATGCCAAGTTAGAAGGAAAAATAAGTAGAAAGTAGAACTAGGCTACTATTGCAAATCTATCAAGAAGGATTAGGTCTGACCATGAAAATGGACAACTTGAATTTCACATATTATCTAAAATAACAATTTCAGTGGAATAGCAGTAATGAGTATGGAGCTGTAAATGCAAACAATATCTTGAATATATGAATAGGAGGTGATGATAGGGAGGGACAAAACTGAACATATGGAGTTATTATAAAATATGAGAATTGGAGTCAGGCTGCTTAGATTCACATATCGGCACTATTATTCCCCACCAGCTCCTTGACCTTAGGCACTCAAAGATTACCACTCTGTGCCTTGGTTTCTTCATCTCTGAATGGAGCAATAGTTCCTATCTCAAGGAGTATTAAATAAGTTTGTATATATAATATACTCTGAGAAGGTAGAATAGAAAAACATTAATAAACACTGGTTCTAAAGGGAGATTTCTCTCTTTGATTATATTGTGAAAAAGAAAAGCATATTTTAAGAGACCTAAATAAGAAAGTAAGTTTTAAAAAATGAAAAAGAGAGAAGATTCTGGCAGAGAGAGATCTTTAAGGCAAGAAGACAACAGAGCCTGGATTTATAAGATTGGCCTTCAACATAGAGATGATACTTTTTATCAAAGACTCGGAGAGGAAAAACAACTCTGAGAACATATCCACAATTTTAAAGCGAAGAGGAAGAATGTGCTAAATAGACAGTATTGTGCGACCCATATGCTGTTGTGCACCAACAGAGAGAGTGGGGGATTGTCTAGGAATGAATTGCAGATAGAAGGATCTTTGCAAACTTCACTGGGATACTTCGTGATCACTTTGGTTTCAGCCTAGTAGGAGTGACTTAGGTGGTGATCTCACTCCTAGAAAACCCATCTCTTTCAACATTTAGTCCTACTCCCTGCATAAAGCAATAGGCATGTCTGTACACCAGGACCAGAAACTGAAGTTGCTATGGGGAAAACATTTACGCATCCCAGATAGGTATGTAAATTGGAGAATTACATCACATTACACTTAGGTGTACGCTTTCCCTGCTCTGGGGCATCTGAATTTGTCCCTCCCACCAGGGAACTGTGCCAAGGAATTTCTGAGAAGTAGACAGTCCATAGGCCTTAAAAGGGAGAGGACCATTCTCTCTTTCATTCCTGTCCCATAAGTTAGATTCAATCCGTAAGTAGGTCTTGGGATCACTTCAGTTCCAGACTTCACTGTGTCACAGGCCAACAACCACCACCCATTGCTCCATTGGCTACTGAAACAGCAGTGACTCTGGGTGGAAATCACAAAACACTATAAACAATACCTCCTGGGTGAGAATACTGATAACCCCTCAGAGACCTCTGGCATCTATCTATCTCATTTCCTTCCAATAATAATCCAGCTGGTCAAAAGAGACTAGAGTTCATAAACCCCACTTATAACTAAGATAACTGAGGCTCAGACCCACATAATGAAGTGATTTCCATTATGCTTTAGGACAGCCTTCCTGCACTGAGTTTTTTCTACTTCTACAAAATAAAACAAGGGAAAATTCACTACCTAGTTATATATCTTCATTACTATGCAGGCAGGGATTCAAATCTAATCATCTTTGTATTCTCAGCATTTACCCCAATACCTGGCATGGGATACTTGCTCAATTAGATGTCAAATATCTAAAATATATCAAAACCAAACCAAATGGAGTACTTTATTATCTGCTTTTTTGGGTTTTTGTTACTCTCAACTTTGCTGAAATGAAGAGATTCAATTTCACTCTATTACATAAACCCAAGGGCTACCAAGAGAAATATTGACCCAACAGTAATAATAGGTAACTTTATTCCAAAAATTTATTCATTCCTTGACTAAGTCTACAACTACTATTTCTCTAAGGATGGGTAAAGTACACAGAATACATTCCCCTTTACAAATTTCCACAAGATCCAGAGTCATGTCATCTTTTTCTTTCTACACCTCAACACATTGCACAAACTTCTGCAAATATTTTGAGGGAAAAAAGCAGTTTCAGGTGAGTACATTTGGAATCCTGAACACCATTTCTTAATGGCATAGAAGTCAATCAGATCATAAAGTCACAGATAATTTCTACACAAAGATAATGTGCTATGGCTTTGTGCTAAGAGCTGTAGGAGATACAAGATTTTTAAGCAAAGTATTTTCCCTCTGTATGCTTTCTTGTTAAGTAGATAATGTTATTAGAGACACAAATATAAAAATAAGTATAGGAGTGACATATGGCAGAATGGTCAGGTCTTCATTGAAAATGTGGTGTTGGGTGTTGACACTCATCAAGAAGGATTCTAAATGAAGAATGTTGACCTCATCAACCATCTTCATTCTGATGGCATAAATATCTATCTGCCTGAGGTTGCAAGCCCAGTCATATTTGATTGCAGATGGAATAGTTTTGCAAAATATACCTCCATGGTCAGATGTATTACTTGGTGGTACATTTTTGGTTTTGTTTCAAATTTGATTTAGTAGAAGTTGTTCAAAAACATTGGCACCTGAGTCCAATCATCAAGATATGAAAAGAAAAGGTGAAAAAAATAGGAAGGTTTAATTCTTTTTTATTATTTCTTTTTAATTTTTTCAGACTGCATTTTGATTCATTGTACACAAATGGGGTACAGAATTTTCATTCTATGGTTGTGCACAATATAGATTCATACCATTCATGTAATCATACATGTACATAGGGTAATGATGTCTGTCTCATTAATAGCACCCATGCCTGTCAGAAAGATCGAGGAGACCACAGTAACATGATATCCACACAAACCTATCACATCACTAACACAGAAATCCCACACACAATCGAATTTCCATGCTCAAGTCAACACATGCTTATAAAGTTGTCAAGGTCAACATCGGTGTTCCACTCTTAGGAGGAAGAAAACAATTCCCACCAAAGAGCTAATGCTTCTTCTTAGAAAATCTCTCCTCTCACCTCAGCATGATTTCAGTTTACTTTCTCCAGGGTCACTTAGGGTTTCAATTCAGTCATTTCCAAAACTACTTGTGGCATCAAAATTTTTTCCTTGTCTTCCTCCACCTTAGTATCTGCAGCCAATGAACTTTAACTTAGAAAGAAGTATTTACATGCCACATTTGAATTATTTATTTAAAAAGGCAGCCACATCATAGATTTGGCAATTCACCCAAAACTATAACAAAAAAAAAAAACTATTTACAAATTCACAGCAACAAAATTATAATTAGTGAAGTTTAACTGTTCAGCAATCTAAGGTATTTAAGGGAAAGACATAAGTGCATGTGAAGCTATAGGGACTGAATTTCAGTTCTCTGTCCTAAAAGCTTAAATGTTTTTACAAAGTCCTCTGCTTGACCCTAGAGCTGAGAAGCAAAGGAAATCCACTATTTGGAGCATCCTTCACCTCCAACATCCCCCACCCGAGCTCAGTTTCCAAAGGCCAACACAAAAGGCATATTATATGCCTTCAACTCCGTGGCCCAAAGGTACCTGACTGGAACTGGGACCCTGTCCAGTCCAGACAGAAGGAAAATATTACCCTTCTATTTAATGAGGCAGTGCTGAAGGATTAATCACAAAGTAAACAGCAACAAGCCAGGAGGTTTGCAGGAGGGACAGAACCCCACCCCATATTCTCAATTTTTTCTGGGATTCTGGATGGAAATTATTACAGGAATAGTTTGGAAGAGGCTTCACTGACAACCACCTTTCAGGGCAAGAAGGAACAATGTGTGAAACCTTAAGTATGACCCAGCCAAGAAGGAAGTTCATTCTCAAAGCCTTCCAGAGAACACAGGTTCCTTTTGTCTAATAGCAGACCTCTGTGCATCAAATTGATAAAACCTGGAGAATGTCCACAGACGGGACATGTGTTGCTGTCTGACTTTAAGGAAGTCCTTAACCTTTTTCATCGTTGACTTTCTTGATGTAAGGCGCATATGTTACCTATATTGTCAGGTATGTTACAACTAGCCACTCACAAAATATAAAATCCCTGTCACTCAGAATATGTAAGTCTCTTCAAGCCTCCCTACTGTGAGATGAGCTCCAAATAAGTGCTTCCTCTCTTAAGAAAAAGCATTTCTGTAACCTGAGCCAAGAGATTTGAGGCATTTGTCAGAACAAAATAGAACACATGCCTTCTCTTAGGAACTAGATCAGGCATTGGTGCGTGAATGGATCATGGGATTGCAACATGCATAGTCCAGTCCATGTGACTAGAAAATGTTCAAAAGACAGACATTTCAGGAAATATGTTACCTTGAAGGTGATTACCTGTTTTAAAAAAAGAAGAGTTTGAACAGGAGTCTGTATCTGCCACTGGATTTAATCTGTCTCTTATTTTATAGATAGATATAAGATTTGTTCTGAGAAAAAAATTTCCTAGAATCTAAAAGTGTGCTGAATTGAGTGCTCAATGCTATACAGAACTTGAGAGAACTATGAAACACAACATCTGAATGTGTGGCCATTCACCATGCAGTCATGCTGTACTTACATAGAGAAGATAGCACAAGCAAAATATGTAAGTCAAATGTAAGACAGAATACAGAATTTGGAAGGAGGCCTGACAGCTACATGTTCACAGCAATTGCAGGAAGAACTGTGATGCTTCTTTCCTGTGTCCAGAGTGACCTGGTGGAGGAGCAGCAAGAGTGCCTATGGTCCTGGTGCCTGACATCATGCTGCTGGCCAGGTTGTTGAAGAACATCACCGACATGTCAGTGCAGGTGTATTTGGATAGGCACAGGATTCATTTCCTAAACACCCACTGGAAGGTTAATGGGCCCAACCTCAGACTGTAGACTGAGCTTTAATCCCAGGCTTCAATCCTGTGCTCCAGGGCAAAGGAAGCAGAAATACCTCCAGGGAAAGGAGATCACAGAAGGAATCTTTGCTATGATGTACCCATCCAGATTGAGGAGGGCTACTCCCTAGTTTTGAAATTTGCTGAGCAGTCCTTTCCTCTTGCTGATTGTTTACTGTAATTGAAATGCTATGCCATGGTGAAGGACTTTGGTGGTGTTGAACCCAGCACAGGTGATACTACCCCTCTGAGCATCAGAAAAGGGAAGGAACAAATATCCACTGTCACTGGGAAGTGACACTGGGTCTGTCAAAGTGGTACTCTAATAACCCAAAAATCTGTGCATTCACTATTACTATGCAGACCATGAAAGACAATTCTCCAGGAGTAGAAAAGAAAAAAGACAGAGAAAGAAAAAATTGTAATGAAGGGTCTAATTTCAAAAAAATCAATTAGAATTTCGCTTAGCTGCTTCCTCTCCCACCTGCCCTACCTCTTTGCTTTGGATAAGAATAGCCTCGTATTGTCCATCCTGGTTGTCTTTGGAGCCTCTATTCCATCCTTCTTTTGACTGTTAGTTGTGAGAATAAAGTACTCTCCTGAATTAAAATGAAACCAAACATGCAATAGTTGGTTTGGAATCTTCACAATAATTAACAAGAAATAAATGAAATTTTAAAAGGAAACATATAAATATATATGCATATGTGAAAGAAATAATGTGATTATTAAATTAGAAGAGTAAATAATGCATGCTTAAAGGTGTCCCCAGATTGCAATATTGGCATGGTCTACAATCAATAGATAAATTTCCATGGAGGAAAGCCGAGATTAAAATGAAAGTTTGGACAATAGAAAAGAGTAGAATAAGACAAGAGCATACAAGAGAACATACCCAGTAACAAGAAGGATTTTCTAATTTAAGCAAAGATGTAAAGATAAAATGAGTCTTACAGTGGTGAGAGGTGGGTAGTAGCCAAAATAATTTCCATTCGCTAAGTCTCAGAGTAAAGACTGACTTTTGGAGCATTCTTCTGATCCTCCCCCTCTTGTCTTGCTCCTTTTCATGCCCATTTCCATGTGACTTTGTCAGGGAAGCTGCCCAGGACTCTTAAGTCAGGATTGTCCTTTCATCCTCTGACATAGCAGTCATCATATACTCACTCCTCTAGCACTTGCTTGTCATCTGTCCTAAATCCGCCACGTTCACAAATATATACCCTGACCAGTGCCAAGCAAAGAGTGGATTTTAAATGAATTAAATGAATGAGCAGATGATTGTCAGATTCCTAAGACTGAGATCTAGCTGCAAGGAATGATTTCACTAAAGATGAAAAACAGGTTTCAAGAATTCAGAATGGAGTGGTAGTGGGAGAGTCCTGCATAGGATGAATTGCAAAGTCATGTCAAACCTTTCATAGATGCACATGGAACTGGTGAAGTATGGAACAAGGTATCAGCACTGCTGGGAGGGTCAGGAAGGCTGCACAGAGGAGGTGAGCTCTTCACTGAGACCTGAAGGACTAGAGGAGTCGGGATGCTACCACTGACAGAGAGTAAAGCAGGATTTAAAATATGAGTAGTGTAGTGAGCAGTAGATTAAATTGGAGCTCAGAGATGCTTTGAATTGCAGCCTTTGTTTTATCTACAGAGTCACAGCCAGAGCATATTGTCATGAGTTGAAGTCTAAATTGCTTTAGATCACAAGTTCCCAAAGGGTAAGAACCATGTCTTTGGTGTGTTCTCTTAGAACTTCATGCCTTCTGCACCGTGGGTGTTAAATAAATATTTAATAATAATGAGTTGATTAATTGAGAGCATTCATGTTCCATATGCATGGGTAGAGCTCTCTTTCCACTTTAATTACTATTGCTTTAATCATCATTAAATAGCATTTCTTAGATAGCAATTTGGTTCCTTGTTAAGTGCTCTGGCTGCCTGAGTTTCTAGCCCTAAGGTAAATAGCAGTATCAGAGAATAACACAGTTCTTACTTTAGGTGAATGATTTGGTGAAGCAATAGAATTCTGGAAGGACATTTGTTGAGAGATAGGACTTGAACGGGTTTTGGAGAGGACTCTTGATACCAGAAACGAAGGGAATACTCTGCCAGGAATCAGGAATCCAGTGAGCAGTTTATCACATGGAAAAGACTGAAATAATATCAGAAAGATGTCTTCCAACAAATGTGGCAAGGAACGGATGGGTTAATGTACAGTCGGTGACATCCACAGAGAGAATCATGACAAGTCATAGCTACTGGTGGGTGTGTTCCTGACCCAATAAATCTAATGTGGCAGAAGAGAAAAATGGAAACACACACCTGTATGTCTGAGCACCTTTGCCAGCCAGATCATTAATGACCACACCGCTCCACGTTGTAAAAGGCCAATTTCACCTCAACTGAGCAATGCATAAGAGACAGCCATGACTCTTGCACCAGGATAAGCCTGGAGAGAGTAAACTCTAGTGCAGAGGTGCTAGAATTGCACCCCTGCAAATCACTGCCAGATAGTAGAGCAGAAATAAAGAGGAGGTAAAAGGTGGGAAGGAGGAGGAAACAGGAAAATTGAGAATACTTACAGCTATTCATAACACAAGAGGAGAAAGGATTTATGACCACAAGAAGATCAATGTAATGCCTCTGATACCACCTAGAGTGCAGTATGGAGCAGGCAATTGCTATTGACCAAGTATGAGACTAGGACTTTCAGGCAGTCATCCTGGACAATCTTAATTCATATTAATAGGTGTTATTGTTTTCTTTCTTCCATTCTTACCACAGTAGAGCCTGTTATTTATAAAACATCCAGAGTGAATTCTTTTAAAAATACAATTAGACATATCCTTCTGTGTAATGCTCCCAATGGCTTCCCACAGTGTAGCTCTGTGATTATTGTAGCTGAGGGGACTCAAAGTCAGAAGTCTAAGAGAATGGGATTGTAAGTATTTAACATATGTTATGAAATTGGAGGGGTCTCTCAGAATTAGTATGTGACTCTTTATAAGAGCTTTGGTAATGCTTACCTCCAGCCATGGGTTACCATGTGGAAATGTGAACCTAAAGTTGCTAGAATTCCTAATTTTCTAACACAACCTATATATCTAAATTTTCATGAGTTATCTAATTTTGGAATGTTAGATCAAGTTTATGAAATCCAGTTTAGGCCAAACGAATTGTATCCACATGATTGTTTTGCCTTCTTGCTGCCAATTGGCCTCCTCTGGGATAGGGTTTAGACCACTCTACAATTAGTGTCAGCCAAGGTTATCTCATGATTGCTGACACAGGGGTTAAAATTGTAGAAAATGTCATCAGTGTTGTGAAAAGCAAATGGCCAGGTCAAAGGGCTAAGCTTATATATGAGAAGTCTAAAGAGTAGCATCCAGGGCTGAAGATAAGAGACGAAGGGAAGAGAACTCACTGGAACCAGTATGTCACAGCAACAGAGACAGATCCTTGAAACCATAAATATTTCAGTAACTTTCTAAATAACAAGTCAACCTAATGAGATAGTCACGTTAGGTCATTACTACAATACTTCACATTTCTGATCTCTAACTAGACAATTCCATCTTCGATATCCATGTATGAAGAAGCTATAGAACCTAGAGGAGAAGGTGCTAGCATACTAGTCACCAAATGCTCAGAATAGTATCTATCTCTTCAGAAGGTCAAGCAAGTATATGTGTCTTAAAGAACATGCCTTTGCTGAGCTGGTTTCAAAAACATATTTATTAATGACATTTCCCAAAATCAAGCTTTAGAATTGGGGAAACAAGACATGGGTACTTATTTCAGTTAGAAATGATACCAAAATGTACCTGGAGCAATTCTCCATTGAGAGGCACATTCAATCAGCAAAGGGAAAGTTCAGAAGCTCAGAGTGGAAGAAAACAAATAGGTATGAGCAGACAAAATTTTGGAGAGGAGACAGGACATGAGAAAAAGAACAAATTGATGTACTTTTCATTAATTAATTCAACAAATGTTTACAGAATGCTAGGTATTATGGCTACAACAGAGAAAAAAGCAGTGTTCCTTAGGAATTTTATATTCCAGTATAAAAAATAAAGCTAACAAATAAATAATTTCAGGTGGCCATTAGTGCTGTAAAGAAATTAAAAGAGGGCAACAGAAAACAAAGGGATTGGCACAGTTGGGATTTGGGCATCTTTTAGGAAATGGCACCTGATCTAAGACCTGAGAAACAGAAAGGAGCCAGACAGGTAAGGGAGTCAGGGAAAGCATCTTAGGCAGAAAGAACAGACAGTACAAGGTGGAGATGAACTTACTGTGTTCAAGAAAGGAAGTGCATGTGTAACTAATTAGAACAAATAAAAAATTAAGGAAAAAAAAAGAAAGGAAGTGGAAGATGGGTAAGATGAGACACAGGGCTGTTGGGTAAGGTCCTGCAGGATGGAGAGGGTTGGTAATTATTAAGCTTTATTTTATTTTTAATGGGCAGCTATTGGAGTGTTAGGTAGGAGAATGTTTTGATAAGAACAGTCTCTTCCAAAGATCACACTGGATGTTATGTGGAAAATAGACTTTAAGGTCAAAGAATAAAAAGATGTAGACCTCCTAGAACTAAGCATAATAAACCAAGCAAAAGTGTCATGAGTTGTCTTTAACAGTCTTGAGTTTCTATATAAGTGCTAAGGCTCATAACTAAGATGGGACCATTAAATAAAGGCTCTTGAAAGTCAAAGTCAAGCTATGTGAATTAATTAAATTCTTGAGGTGAACATAGAGGGACCTGACTACAGATCTGATGTGACAGCAGAGAAATAATTTATTTGCTGCTTATTTGTTATCTATTTCCCTCCACTGAGCATAAACATCATGAGGAACTTTGTCTCATTTTCCAGGATCCCATGAGTACCATTACCACAAGATGTTTAAGGGTCCTGAAGAAGGTCATGCTAACTTGTCACTGAATACCCAACTGTTAGTATATAGTAGGCTCTCAATAAATGATTAATGAATACAATGAGTAAATAAATGGAAGAACAATGTGTTGGATAAAACTAATGAAATTTAATGGAAAATACTAGGACCATAATTGGCATCAATTTTGGTACAATAATATACTTTTGAAGTATTAAGGAACTAAGCTAGAAAGAAATAATGGAATCAAGAAGATTAGAATCTGTATTTTTTAGGAAGATCAAGAGAATGTAGCTATAGCAGTGACCCATTCATCAAAAAGGATAAAACTGAGAAAGAAGTAGAAGAAGACTGTGATAGATGTGGTGGATTAGCAAATTACATCCATTCCACTCCCCACCTATGCCCCATGAACAGTGTGCTAATCTGGTCTGCAAAGTTCAGAAAACTGAAAACCACATTTCTCATTCTCTCCTTGCTAGGGTTCTAGAGGGAAATGAGTTTGGTCAAGTAGATGCATTCACATATTTCACAAAGCAGACTTGAAGTGGAGGTTGCACTGCCTGACTTGGCTGTTTTTCTGATAAGCACAGTCATGTAAGCATTGAACTTTTAATAGCAGCATTTAGCAGAGGTCTCAGGGTCTAGTCAACAGATTCCTGAGGGTCAAGAGTCAGGGAACACGGCTTCCATTCTGCTGATGCAGATTATAGAAGGTTCAATTGGTCCTAGGGGGACAGCAGTAATGGTTCCTCAATTATAGCAGTTTGCTGGTGATGACCTCTTCCAAGTCCTTTCAGTTTCGGGGCTGGCTACCACCAAGACCCAAGAGCTTCTCTGGTGGGTGGATAGAGTTGATGGCCTCGGGAGCTATTCCTGGATAGGTATTATATATCTCATTTCTTCAATCCTGTTGGTGATTCTGTAAGTCATTTAACTTACTCATAATCAACTGCTTATTAGCTGGAGTGGATGCTATTCTCTATAACTGAATCAAGAGATATGAGGACTATTTTGGGGTCCAAATCTGAGGGATGGAGACAGCAAAGGAAACAGTACAAGAAAGGAAAATTAGGAAGATGAGCCAAAGAGAGAGATTAAAAGAGACAATAGTTTTTCACCCTAAAGGAGTTGAAATAAGAAGTCTGATGATGGAAGCAGAGCTAAGACAGGGAAGGAAAACTTCGGTGCATCTACAAGACAAGAAGCAAGGATTAACAAACAAGCATCCTGAGTGTGAGCACAGAAGTGCACTAGCCATGGGGGCTCTGGAATCAGGGAGCCCCCACAGGAGGTGAGAGCTCCCGGAAGAATCACTGAAAGCAGGCAGATCCATTGGAAAGCACACTCGTAATAGTTGACATGAATTCAAATAGGCTGTGTACTCATTTTGCATATTGTCACCAAAAGGAAGCACAAGAATGAGCTGTTGGACATACTCACTGCCTTCTGAATGAGCCAGAGCCACAGGGGCCTGTGCCCATGTAATGCAGCAGAAATGGATAGGAGTACTTGGCCACCAACAAAACACAGGCCATTCTGGAGGCTGCTCTTAGACAATAGTGATGCAAAACTGCCTTCCCAATAGAATCTGAATGGTCTAGGAAAATCCCATAGAGTGAGATATTGGAAATTGTTTTCTAAATGGAACACTAGGATAATTTACAGATTTTTGGAACTATCTTGGGTTTAGCAATGGCCTGAATTTTCAGATGGCCCTTGCCAATTTTAGGTCAAGAATTAGACAAGAAGAATATGATGGATGTGGAATATAAGAAAGGGAGACACAAACATGAATATGAATGTGGGTGTATATTACAAGTGTTTATAATTATTCACTTTATTCCTTTGCTCTTGCATATATTTGTGTGTGTGTGTGTTGTTTGGTTCTGTTTGGGCTTTTTTTACTCTGACCCATTTTACAAAGCGCTTGAGAATCATGCATGATATTTTCAGTGTTTTTTTTTTTTTAACTTCATTTTTTAAAATATGTATTGGTGATCTTTATCTTAATGATGTACACAATGTGTTTCCCATCCCTCTTCCTTTTCTGCTCTCCATCTCTGCTGAATTTGTCAAGGACTTTTGATAGAAGAAAACAAAATACGCAAATGTCAACATACTTAGCACCGGCATCACTCGCACATGTAACGTTGTGTAAGTCACCCTTCAAACATGCTCACTGTGACAATCACACCACCTCCATAAATGGTGTTGTGAAGAGAAACATACACCCCCTCAAGTTGCGGTTCCTCCTGCAATGACTCATTGGCAAAAACTACAGGCTGTAATTTGCTGTCAGGCTGTCAAATTCTGAACCCATTGGGTGGGCTGATTTCATTTGTCCTTTCTAAGTTGCATCTTGGGGCTAAGTAGGCTTCCAAATAGAGATAACTACAATGCTGAAAAGAAAGCGGGAGGTGGAAAGATTAATTCTTACAGTTTTCCAATACATGTTAGCATGAAAACACAAAGATACTCTTTCTGACTTTCATTTTGGAAGTTAGGAAAGTCTCCTTGAACATGACCTATGAACTCCACTTGACTCCCTCTGTGGTGGGGCCACAGGAGTCAGAACCATGTGGGAGCTATTTACCTTATTAACATAGAAGTTTGGAGGTGAAAGGGATAATAAGTGTTTCATAAGGTGTTAACAATCCCATGCCATCTATTCATGTGGTTCACTTTCAGCATTTTTATGAAGTTTTGTCTTTCAAAATTATTCTGTGATGATGAAGGAAAGTGCAATGTTGTGAACCAGAGAGACTATGTCAAAGTCAGTCCCTGGAAGTTAAAAGAGCTCTACAAATTCTCCCTTTACAAGATGATAATAATGATGTTGGCAATGTTAAAGATGTGCTATGGTTTAGATGAGTACCAAAGCTCCTGTGTTAATGTGGGAATATTCAGAGGTGAAATGATTGGATTATGATAGTTGTAATCTAATCAGTTCATCCTAGTTTGAAGGGACTGGGTGGTGACTGCTGGCAGGTGGGGAGAGGCTGGAGGAGGTGAGTCACTGGGGTCATGCCCTGGAAGACTCATCGTCTTCCCCAGGGCCTTTTCCCTTCCCTTCTTATCTGTTCCTCATGGCCATGAGGTAAGCAGCACCCTTCCACCATGCCTTCCGCCATGTTGTGCTGCCTCACCTTGGGCCTAGAGCAGTGGAGTCAGCCAAATCTTAATCCCTGAAAATGTGAGTCAAAATAAACTTTCCATTCTTTAAGCTGTTTTTAACAGGTATTTTGGTCACAGAGATGCAAAGCTGACTAAAATGGTTAAATCGTGTCCCCCTAAAAATTAACATTCCAAATAACTCCCATTATTTGACAATGTGGTATTATTTGGAAATTGGGTCACTGCATATATAATTATTTAAGAAGAACTTGGAATGTAGTACAATGGGCTTCTAATCCAATATGACTAATGTCCTTACAAAAAGGGAAAATGTGAACATGCACAGTAAGCATTCAGGTGAAATGAAGGCAAAGATCTACAAGCCAAGGAATGCCAAACATTACCAGCAAAAGTTAGGAGAGAGGGATAGAACAGATTCTCCCTCATAGCCCTCAGAAGGAAACAACCCTGCTGTTAGTTCCTTGATCTGGGACTTTCAGATTTCAGAACTGTGGCAGAATAAATTTATGTTGCTTAAACCACAGTCTTTAATACTTTATTATGACAACCCTAGAAAACAAATACTGGCAAAGATACTAATCAAAGACACTAATCATAACCACAGACATCTAATAGCATTGACATACATTGTATAACTCTTGCAAGGTTGTTTCCACAGGTCAAGAGAAGTTAGACCAAAGATATTTATTTGAAATAAGCTAATGAATGTGACAGGATTTTCTCCAGCTTATACCAAAAAGTAATAAAAAAGCTGAGACCAGAAAACTTTCAGAACTGACTTTCTAGAGATTCTAGGACCATGGATCCCTGGCCTATGTTGGAGGAAGAAAGTGGGAAGGAAAAGAGGGAGTCCAACTCCAAGATACTCCTGTTACATGGCTAGCAGTTCATCTTCAAAAAGATGTTGGAGGAGATGGATGCTATAAACTCAGAGCAAATAGAGGTGTGGGAAGTAGAAATAATAATGGTGATAACAGCATCTTTTCTTAAAGAAAATTTTCCCAGTCTCTATCTCATTGGACATTGACTTGCAAATGTGAAAGATGGTACCAACACTTATTATCATCCCTTCAGTAGATAAAGAAACTGAGACTGCAAGAAGTGAAGTGAAGCTCAGGTCAGAGAACTTGGTCAATGTGCTTTCTAGACAACTATGGTTGAAGACAATGCTTTACATGAGGATTTTATGTAAGAAAATGGTTACAAATACAAAGCCATTATATTTTCACTGAATACCTGAGGGTTCTGAATCCCTTCAGCATGACTGACATAAGCATATCTAGGAATGTGGCCAGGGAAGAGATAGTGGAGTGAGAACCCAGAGACCACCAAGGAATCCAGGGACTCACTTCACAGTTTGAGAAGCTGCAGAACAGACATTTCCAACGACTTCTGTGACTCTAGCTTTATATGAACAACCTGGAAAGAGCATTGCACCACCCCCATTGGCTCTATTCTCTCTAAGCAGGGCTCTGGAACTCTGTGGCCAACGCCTCTGCACACAGGCTCTATCCTAACCTTGGGGCATAGCCCACGGGTAAAGCTCTAGTAGGAAGTGAGCATCACCGCCACTTTAAAAGGCAATGATACTTTAATTGCTTCAATCTTCCTCCTTTTGTCACCTGGGTATATAATAAACTTTCAAATAAACCTTTTATATTTTCATTGCACATTCTCTGGGAATAGTGAGATGAGTTTGCTTGTCACTCTGTTGAGTAAAGTGACAACTGATTTGGCCTACACTGGCCTCACTATCTTACCATGTCCAAGGGACACCCCCACTTCTCATAATCCACATTTGGTGGACAAATCCTCATCCTCCATCCCCTGACCAAGTGTGTGATTTGTATCCTGTTTCTGCTCAGCCTTCCTCTGTTAAACCATCTGGTCCCATAGTCAGAGTTGCTCTTTTCTATGGGTTCATTAATTTGCAAATAAAGTTTTGATCACTTTACTTTTGTAAGTTGCTGATCAAGCCCTGGTGACACAAAGAAAAACACAGAATTGACCATATTCTCCAGTATTCACTCTCCAGAGGCAGAATTAGAATCAAATGAGAAGATGAGGGGAAGGGGGACTGAGCCCAGCGCATCAAAATGTGATGTGGGCTGTAAGAACAAGCCCGGCATATGGGCTTTGCTCCGAGGAGGGCCACTATGTTGAACAGAGTTCTTTGCAAACAGCGGAAGTGAATTCTGGCTTAAATAAGCACCAAAAGGGAGGGGCTGGGTTATTTGAAAGGCCTCAGGAGATCAACACAGGCTTCAGAAAGCTGGGACCAAAGCCTGTTTCTGGGATTTAGGGAGCATGAATTGTTATTAGAATAACTGGCTCCAGTCATTCCTGATTCCATGTCTCACTTCATTTTAAGACAGGTTCCAAAAAAAGAGTCGTGTTTGCTCGATGTCAGTCCTATACCCACTTCTTTTCCAGGGAGACCAGCTCATTTTACAGATACTTTGTTCAGACCACTTCATTGGGGAATAGGGAATTCCTCAAAAGTGAAAACATAGAGGTGCTGACATTAACGCAAGAAGTGGCTGCCAGGTGGAGCAAATAACAGATGTCCATAAGAGGAACTAAAATTGGCCGGGAGGGTGGGGAAGACTCCTGGGAGGAAATAACAAGAGCAAAAAGCTGAAGAAAAGTTAGCATTAGTGCAGTGGGTGTTAGAGAAAAGGGAAGGAAAAGGGAGGCGCTCAGGGTTTTTAGAGAGCAGAGACAAAAACAGGGAGCGAGCCCTGGAGATAAGAAGTCAGGATTCTGTGGGGGGTGGCAATGCAGTGGGGAGGGGCAGACAGGCCTGACTGCCTTCTGCAGAATACCAAGACTGTGGGAGAGAAGACAAGGGGGAACCACAGAGCGACCGAACACAGGACTCTGGGTGGCAGCAGTGCAAAGTGGGACAGGGACTGAGGCAGGGTGGGGAAGAGTAAAGGGGCGCAGTGTTCAGCACATCGTGAACACTTGAAGAGCATTCACTCCATCATCAGTACAGCAACAGAACGGGGGCTATGAGCACCTTCATCCTGAGCTTGTCTCAGGGAACTGCCTGGCGTACAGTTGGTGTTTCCAGTTTGTTCCGTACCTCCATCCCTTTCTTGCAGTAATTCAGATCAAAATGATTTCAATAGCACCTGACCTAAGGTGATTACGTGGAAGCCAGAAAGAAAAGAATGAGCGAAAGGTACATAAGGTAAATGGCAGATATGAGGCAGAACTGAGGAAGGAGTCTAGAATCCCAATGGTTTCTGATGTGGGTAGTTGGGTCGAGGGCATCATTACTCAACAAGATGGGCAGGGTGGTTTGAAGGAAAGCAGATGTGCTCGGTTTGTTTGTGCTGAGATTGAACAACCTCAACTGTGGCTTCGTGTTGGGTTTGAATGGCAGAGGAGTCCCATGGCTGGTGGAGTTGCATAAAACTGGCCTTTCCCCAACTTGCCAGAGTGTGTGACCTGAGTAGCCAAAGCACAGACTGTCCTACTGGGATCCTCATCTTTGGACTGATGAGGAGGTACTATGTCATGGGACCTGGTCAGTTTTAAACCATTCTTAGCTCTATTCTCCAACCCTTTATGTATGCAGTGCTTGCTGAAACATTCTAGCTCCTCATTTAAATTCCTGTGGACATCTGCCACCTGAAGATGTTCCTACTAAACAATCTTTCCAAAAGGAAAAGGAAAAGGAAAAAATTTTTAAAAAGAAAAAAGAACCCTCAGGGAACATTCAATGTCTGAAAAGCTTTTCCCCCTGAACAGCTCCGCAATCTGGGATATAAATAGTTTCGAAGACCTTTAAAACTAGTCAGGGGGACCTGAATCCTCTTATGGCCTACAGAGCCAAGTCCAATCTCAGCATTCCTCACACGGCGATGAATCAGGAAGAATGGAAGAGTCAGACTGGAACTGTTCCTAAGCCCAAGGAGTAATTTTTTTCCCCTTACTTATGATGTGTTTCAGATCTCACAACATCTGCCTGTTTAAATTTCAGCTGGGGAATTTTTTTTCTGGTTAAAAGATTTCCTGATTTCTTACACTAGTAACTGATGTTTTGCAGTCCATACTAACTTTTTCATGACTAGTTTTCTATCTCTTTGCTTTCCTGATTTCCTTATTGCACATACATTATCTTCATTTGACACCGAGCACCACCTATGCTGGATGATAATTGCACAGGTCAGAAAGAACGGGCTGCCAGGGCTCTTGACTCCTCGTGCAGGCTCTTGCCATGGGGTCTTTTCCATATGTCTTCTTGGAAGCTTCTCTAAAAGCAGACACTAATCAGAGCACACACCACACTAACACACAATGAGGAGGAGGTTATCATCCACCTGCTCACTCACCCAGAGAATACACGAAGCAGCTCAGGCAGCACTGATTACAAAGGTCAGTAGCCAACATGGGGCTGCAAGTTTTGCTGAGCAATAGTCAGGTTGATCTCTTTCCTTCCTTTTAGAGTTTTTCAATTTGATGCAGTAGCATGGTCAAGTGTGTAAGTTGACCTCTTGGAGTACCACAGCTTCCCGTTCATGATATTCACTTTTGAAAGTATTTGTCAGCAGAAATACATCAAGTGATGAAATTGAGGGATTTTGCATCCTGCCACATGGGGGGACCCTCGAGGATTTTATGCTAAGTGAAATTGGCCAATCACAGAAGGATATGCATGGCATGATTCCACTTATAAAAGATGCCTAAACTCAGAAACGGAGTACAGTGTGGTTGCCAGGGACCCAGGGTAGGAGAAATCAGGAGTTGCTGTGCAAAAGGTGTGAGTCTCAGCTGCACAGACAAAGAAGTTCTTGAGATCTGCTGTAGGACACGGGGCTTAGAGCTACCAATCGTTTGTTGTGCACTTAAAATTTTGCATCTCTTGTCTAGTGTTCTTACCACAATAACAATAAAGAAATAAAACATGGGAAAGAGCAAAAAGAGTCCCGTTCACTTCAATTCATAAACAAAGACACTCAGACCTAGGTAGACAAAGTCACTTGTCATGCAATCCACAGAGCTATTTGGTGGCAGGCTTGGTGGGAGATGGCGAGTCACTGAAATACCAAGTCAGTGGTGTTTCCATGCATTGTGCAGTATATATCTGCAAAAGATACCCAAAGCAAATGCATTTGTTTCTCATTGATCAAGTCAGAAGGAAAACAGGTTTAACAAAGAACAAATTGGAAACAGGCCTCCAGGCACCAACTCCAAAGCTGGTCTGAGAACCTAGAAGCTGTGATCCTAAGTTCTAAGCTAGTCCAATGACTCATATTTCAAAGCTGGTCTTCTTGTACTTCTCACCATACCTGTAGGAGAATTTCCAACAAATATACAGGTTTAGTGTAGACCATAGACCAGAAAGTCTTCTCCTGTTTGTCTGGGGCAGTTGAAAGTACTTGCTCATTATGACTTTTGATTTATATAATACTCACCTGTACCTGAGAATAAATCCGAGCAGGCAGTTTCCTATTATGGATTGACTCAAGAAGCAAGTATCTTCCTCCAAAACATCCCCACCAGTGTTAAAGCATCTATTATAACAAATAAAAAGTTTTTCCTCCAATTTTAATAGATTTTTATCTTTTATAAATCACCTGAGAAAATGAGATTCTTCAGAGAAGGGAAATAAGATGTCACAGAGGCTGCTGGGAATGAGAAGAGCAGAGGCTGCTGGGAAAGGATAGATAGCAGTGAAAAGAGCATTTGGAAGAAGTAAAAACCAAATCCATGTTTTATCTGTCATTACCTTTTACTGAGCACTTACTATATACCAGGCACTGAGTTAGGTGCTGGGAAAACAAAGATAAAGAAGGCACAGTCTCTGTTCTCAAGTTTAAGGGTCTTGTAGCCAAGCAGAACAGAGATGTGAGCAATCATAACCCATACAATGAAATACCTTAATGGTGACATGCTTGCAGTGCTACTCTGAGAAACAGATGGGGGCTCTCTAAAAGTGCCCAAAGAACAGATTGTACTTGTTAAGGAAGGGATACTCAGACTGAGCTTTCACAAATGAGAACTTACTCTGAAACAAGACAGGAGGGTATTTGAATCAAAAGGGGCAACATACTCAAAGGCACAGAAGCAAAATAGACAAGCAATTCAGAATAAATATAATGGTGATGAGCAACTCAGAATAAGTGGTGACATCACAGACAACTTTTCTTAGAGTGACCAACATCTTTTTTGCCCTGGAGTAAGAGGAGTCCATGGGCATGAGATCACTAGTACAAAAAAACAGGAAGTCCCAGCTAAACAAAAATCAGCTGGTCAATCCGGGTGCTTTAAGTTTCGAGAAAAGTAGCAAAACAAATCGCATAATAGAAAGAGAACTGAGTCAGAAGTCCTGAGATCAGACTTGGCTTTGCCACTACTCCAAGCCCTCCTGGAATCTGTTCTGCAACCTGTTCTCTGGCAAGGAGCTCTGACAGACTTTCAAGTTCAAAAACTCCATCGTTCTAAATGTCTGAGGGAGTTTCCACAGAGTATTTAGGTAGAATCACCTGCCTGGACAACAGAACATTCCACAAAAAAGCAATCCTGTCTGCATACCTCTCACACACAGATCCCTTGAAGTTTTCTTGTCCAGGAGCATAAAGAGCCCATAGGAGACAGAAATCTTAGACACTACCTATCACTACATGGCAACCCATAATACTCATGACTATGATTATGTCAGTGCCGCTTATCCAAAATCAGCCTCTTCCACGTGTAAGTAACCAGCTTATGAATGGGTATTAAATGATTTACTGTCATGGCCACGTATGTACATATTATATTGTAATGATTCAGAGCTGCCAATCTCAGTTCACTCTGGATTACTGCAGATTTGCTTATTCATTTACTCATTTGTTAAACCAATGGATTATAATTGTACTTTTGTTAAACAGTAAAGAGATAGAAGGAAAATGTGGTCCAGGAACCATCATCTCATTTAGTTGATGAGGTGATTTAGGAGATTACCTTATAGAATCACTAATATAGATCAAAAAGCTAAAATTACATTTGTAATTATTCTAGATCAATGTTCAAATTACTGACCAAGCTCCAGATTCAAATTCAGCCATATGAATCCCCAAATTCCAAAAAAGCAACTCATGTCTTCACTGCTCCTTGACTATCTAGAAAATCTAAAAGTGACCAAGTTCAGTCAGAGGGAAACAAAAAGATAAAGTCAATATTTGGATGGGTTGGAAGAAAAGGTATGGAGAGGAATCATGTGGCTCAATAATTGATTGACTGACTAAATTACTGCTTCAGGAACTGATCCAGGCAATCTTCTTTCATGTGAATATTATGAATCCAAGACAAAATGTGAGCTTCTAAACATAATTTTCTATTTTCTGGATTTTTAAATTTCTCATCTTCTTCGACAGATAGGAGATCAGCACTTACAATCCTTGGAAAAGTTCTGAAAAGCAATCAGTTCCATTTCCAACCCCAGTGATTATTCTCAGCTTCGCAGCTTGTAGCCTCTGCCAGGAAAGGATGCAAGCGTTCCTTCTCAAAGCAGGTGCAGCAGTCTGACAATAATCCAATAAAAAACCTATTAGCTGGGTCTCCATGACACTCCTGGTATCCATGGGACCCACAATATCTTTAATGTAGATAATAAATCCAGACCATTTCCTTCTACAATTGCTCCCAATATGGCTCCACTCTGAGGACTGTTCTACTAACCTTTTGTTGCTACATTTTCTCATGAATGCTGAATCACTCTCTAATCTTTGCCATGAAACATGTGCAGTCCCACTCAGTGAAATGGATCAATCTGCTGTACTAGCCAATTGCAATTGCCTACTGGGCCATATCTGTAGATTGCAAACAGCAGGCCTAAGAATGACCAAGTTGTAAATTATCAGTCATGGGTTGGTGGTTAAGTAATGATGGGTAAAGCCGGAACAGAAGAGAAGGTTAGTGACCATTGCAGTCGCTGCATACATCTCTGAGTAACTTTGCTCATGTAAACGCCAGAACTGGTTAAAATGCCAAACAAAATTACAAGGAAAAGATGTTCCAATCCGTCCCGTGTTTCTTCCCCCTCCCCTTGATATTCCTGTTCTCATATTTCATCTCAATTCAGAAATCTTTACTTCAAACTATAATTATTTGGCACCTTATATATATCCAACCCCAATTCTTATTGTTTCCATATCAATACCATGCTTAAAGAAGGAAAATGTCTCAGTTAAATGCACGCCATACGCACTGTATCATCCCTTCATTTGCTAGACTACAGCCTTCTCAAAGTTTGTCTTTGACACTCTCATATCCCCTGCCCCTGGTAAAGCATCTAATATATGCATAATAAATACTGAAATGATAATTTTATTTATTTGCGTTTTTACTCTAAAAATTAATGTTCTTTTCTCTCTCTGTATTTTCCTAGTTCCCAAGGCTCTGCTTAAACTTTAATTATTCTTGACAGATTTTCTCAGGCTATACTTGACCATATTAACCTCTGTTCATCAAAGTCCAATTATGTCAAAGAACTCATGTGTCTCTACCTCTTGACTTGGAAAGTATTAATGCTCAAAGAATTCTTAAAGGTCATCTTGGCCAACACTCCAATTTTTACAAATGAGAAATTTGAGACCAAAGAAAATACAGTTGTCCCTTGGTATCCATGGGGTATTGGTCCCAGACAATCAAACCCCCCCCAAAACAAATCTGTGGATGCTCAAGTCATTTATATAAAATGATATTATTTGCATATAACTTTTACACTGTGTACTTTAAATCATTCTCCTGTATACTTTAAATCATCTTTACATGACTTATAATATATAATATAGTGTAAACACTGTGTAAATAATTGTTAAACTGAATTGTTTAGAGAATAATTACAAGGGAAAAAAGTCTGTGCATGTTCAGTCAGTTCAGACACATTTTTTTTCCCAAAAATATTTTCCCTCTGTGGTTGGTTGACTCAGGGGATGCAGAACCTACAGCTATGGAGGGCCAGCTGTACTTCCCTTGTCCAAGTTTACATAGTCCATCACAACTAAGACCAGAACCAGGCAGGGGCTTTTGCATTCTGCCTCTGTCATGACTTGATCTGGGCTGTAGCAGGAGACTGTCATTTCTTAAAGACTATTAAGTACTAACTCCTCTACAGACCCAGGACAGATTCATCCTGATGTTTGATGAATATTATTCACTGGCATATTTGTTCTCCTTTAAAATGTTGAATTCTAAACAATAAAACTGTAAATTCAATGCTGGATAATTTTTAAAGTTGTTACATTTTCTCTTTGTTTCATGTTTAATGAAAAATTAAAGTCACCTCAGATCTGTGGTAATTTGTCTTAAACTAACAAAAACATCTGGGTAGCTATTAAATGTCTTGCAAGCTGTAACAAATCAACAGCCACTCAGAATCAATAGTCCTCCTGGGAGACTGCTTCCACTCACCAGTTCTTCTGCAAAATGTGACTGAAGATTATAATAAGAACCTGGAAAAACAGGATGGCATGGGAAAGTATGAAGGGGTGCTATTGAATCAGAAGACAAGGAAGCCTCTCCATCCCCCGAATTCAACCAACCACCTGTTCCCTGGAAAAATGTGTCATAAGAGACATATGAGGTCTTGTCTTTGTCAGCACCTTTTGTCTCTGGAGGAAAAGTACTAAACAATAGCACAGGTTGCCAAGATCCTAAACCCAACTACGTGACAAACTGGTTAGGTAGGTAGCATCACAAAGGTCTGAGCATTAGCAAATACTATGTTTCTGCAACTACAAAAAAGATAAAGCTGTGTCTATTGGTAATTCACTACTGTCCACTTCCTCTTCCTCCTGGAGACACAGGTCATTTACATTCCCAAATTTCTCTTACAGTTGTCTGTGACTAAGATCTAAGCCAATGGAATGGAAATGAAAATAACCTGTGCCACCTCTTACTGATATTTTTGGTCACTGAAACTGCCTATGTTCTTCCATCCCCCAACTAATAATGGCCACCCTGGAAAAATCTTAGCAGCCACAGGTTGAATACAACAGAGTTGTCTTGGAATGACTATATCAAAAAGAGGGACCCTGCCAATCTAAACACAAGCCCTTGAAAATGGCTGTTAATAAATATGTAACAAATTGACATTTGGTGACTACGTGTTATTATAGCTTAATAAACCCTAATCAATTAAAAATCATTTCAATGTTACAAAATTGTTGTAAGTACAAATTCCTTTTGAAAAACATAGGAATATCAAAAAAAGGGGAGCAAATAATTTTTCAAAATTACAGATAAATAAATTCTCTTTACATCTTTTTAAAGGACAAAAAAGAGATACCTGTGTGTTTTATATTCACATTACTATACTATTTTATCCTGGTGTATGAGAATAGGAAAAAAATTTAACTTTTCAGATACTGTATATAAAATTTCCTTAGTCTTTTTATTTTGTTTTTATGACAAGAATACTTTAGAAACAAGCCAGGTTGGAAGGAGGAAATTAAACAAACAGGATCTTCAGTTTTGATTTTATTTGGTTAATGTAAATACTGATCAAAAGAAAGAAGCTGAACTCTTAGGATCTGTTAGGCAGAGACTTTTAAGCAGAATATTCAAGGAATTGTGAGCTTTGTCTATGACCTTTAGACTTTGAAGAAGGAGAAAGAAGTGCTTCTAGGAACCTGAGAGCAGAACAGTATATGAAATCAGGTTCCAATAATGTGTTTGGGAATAGACCTTACCTGGTCAGGGTGCTGTATGCCAGAGTCAGTCTCTCCTGACTTAATATCCAGATGACCATAATTTAGTAGGCAACAGTGATAGCTAACATCTCTGTGGCAACTCATAGTCTAAAGAATTCTCAAACTTTCTATTTCAGTAAATGGCATGGCCCTCAGGTTTTCAAATCTTAATTTGAGTCTTTACATAGAACCTGGCTTATCACTGTTTCTAAATTTCATCTTTAAGCTTCCATTTCATTAAGCACTATAGGTTGGACTATATACTAAATAGTCTACATTTAATACTTTATGTTAATTTCTGCAACTGCTTTATGTAGTAGATGTCATTTTCCAGCCCATATAATGGGTTTTGAGAGACTTTGAGAAGTCAAGTCATTTGTCTTCAGTTGCAAATCACTGATGATAGGGACAAAATTCAAACCCTGATCTATTTGAATTCAGAGCTTGAAATTTTGACCACTACATAATAATGTCTTCAAAATAATTATAAAAATGAAATATTCCTTAAAATACTTCTTGGTCTCTAAGTAGAAACTTCTCTCTCAATTCTCCCCTTTTGAACTCCAAAAATTCAAAAGGGCCCATATGTTGTGACACATTCTCACTTCCCAACAAAATTTGAACCCATTCATGGTACCTCCCACCAATCTCCATTATCTCTTTAACTACAGGGAATAGCCATTTCAACCCAACTTTTCTTTGAGTGTATGTGCTATACAAATATATATATATATATACACACACACACACACACACATACACACACATGTATATACACATGTACATATATACATGTATACATATATATAACATATATATGTAATTAAGAGAGGAAAAAAATATATATATAATATATGCCCTTATACTGCCCTTTTCAGCAATTTGGTTAGTTCATAATCATCTTGTCCAACAATTCTCCTTTCCCCTCTGTCCCTGCAACTTCCTTCCTTTTTCCATCCTACTTAGAGTTTAGATACACACACACACACACACACACACACACACACCACACTCACACACGCCTACAGGACCCTGTGAGGCAGAGTCCCTAAGGCTCCAGGAAAGTAGTTGTGAGTAAAGCAGAGAGTTTCAACCCTTAAGGAGCTCCCATTCCAATAGCAGAGAATGACAATTAATTATGAACAACTGAAAAGAAAAATTTAAAAATTAAAAAAATAATGCTATGAAGAAGATAAACAGGATGGGCTGATGGAGAGCCATGGTGGGAGGGGATGATTCCAGCTTTAACAAGTGGGAAGGAGCTGTCTAAAGACATAAATTTGGACTAAGACCTTAATAAGGAAAGATCTAGTCATGCAGAAATTGGAAGAAATGGATTTCATGCAGAAAGGAGATTCAGATCCCTGTCCTAGGGCAAGAATGAGTTCCTTGTGGTCACTCCAGAGAATACAAATGAGCATGACCAAGGGATAGGGAAGAATGAAAAGAAGAGGATAAGGTTGGTAGAGTGGGTCAGAGCTAAGTTACCTGAAATCTCCAAGTCAAGGTCAGGACCTTGGGCTGCATTCTAGGTGTGATGTAAAGCAGCAGGCGGGGCTGAGCCCAGTTTGGTGTTTTTGAAGAGTCTACTCTGGGTATTGTGTGGAGAATGGACTGGAAATTCAACATCAGTGAAAGAAAGAAGACAAGTGAAATCTATGCAGTGATCCAGAGGAGAGGTTTTTATTATATGGACTAGGATTTTGTTTGTGAAGATGGGAAGAACTGCATAGATTTGAACAAATTTCCTTCCCTTTGTTTTCTTTACATCTAAGTTATCCTTTAGAAAAAAATCTAAATCTGTACAGTTTTCATGTTCCATTAAAGTCTGAATCTTTCTTCCAGGCTCTATTCCTCTTTTTGTTACTCCAGGATCACTTAGTATGTGAATGCCCAATGTAGAAGTGTTGATGGATATAAGTTATATCCCATGTGTATATGCATGCATAATTCTACTGATTTGTATTGTTTTCTATTCTACATCAGCTAAATTCATCTGAAGTCTGCAATCCTGGTAGAACTGTGGCCTCTCACAGTGAAGAGCTGGGTCGTTTTTTGATAGGAGTAAGAGTGTCTAGACAGGACTTGGCACAGTGCTTGACACACAAGTTGAATTTGAATTTGAAATTTTTCAAGGAACTTAATAGTGAAAATGACACTGATATGTCAATATTCAATTCAGCAAATATTTATTGAATGTCAATTATAGATTCTTCCCCAGGCAGAAGCCAAGTGTGATACGTTGACATTTTTTTTAATGTAGCAGAACAACAGCACACTTCATGTAAAAGTTGAGGAGTTAGACTTAGTAAAGGTGAGATTTTTATGTAAGGTACATTAAAGTTAAGGTTTGCTAAAAATACTGAGGCTGCATGATGAAGGACTTTAAAAATATTGCCTTCATCCTCCAGGCAATGCTGAGAACTTTTGTGAATAGGCAAGTCACATGAGCAAAGTTTTGGGGGATCAGTATTCATTGACAATGGAAGAACCTGAAACCACACAGGGCAGAAAGAATCTGGCTCAATTTCTTGTGAATAAGGTAGAATAAAAAGTAACTGATATACTTTAATGTCTACATCTGCTTGTTGAGTGTCAAGAATGGAGAGAAATTATATAATCTCATGTCAATTTTTGCAAAAATATAAGATAACTATTTGAGCTTACATAATATTAAAAATCATAAAAGCAGAAGCAGAAAGGTAAGAATTAATATCAGTGATGCTTCAAAGATATTTTCAGAGATTGGAATTTATAAGTGTATAAGAGAGGAAGCTGGACACCTTTGCAAGTTCTTATTTGTGTGATATTAGAAAATGGGGAGTTGTCATTAATTGGTGAGAGCTGAAGTTAATAAAACAATCCATTATCCATTTATTTTCTACAAATTCTGGATTAATTTTATGGATATCTGCCATTCTAATAAGATTCCTTCCCTTTTCAACATACTCAATTTTAGCCTATATGTTGGCAAATGTCCTGTTTGTAAATACCGAATACATCCTATAAAGACAATAATTTTCTACCACAAAATGTGAAAGAATTATTGTATTTCTCTTTTTCTAGTTGAATATTCATGGAGTTTTTGTCAACAAACATAAGTTATACAAAATGTTTTTACATATAATTTGTTTGAAAAACAAAAAGAATCAGAGCACGGGTGGAGTTTGTAAGATTCTTGGGTTTTTGTGTGTGTGTGTGTGTGTGTATGCAAACAGTAATTCCAGGTTTAGAATCAAAATAGAAATTTATTATTTTCCTTTATCATGTTTTTAAATATTTTTGTATGCACTTCATTTGGAAGAATAAATCTGGACACCTAATAAGAAAGTAATATATAGTCATCACTGTTGCGTTTGGAGAATCTTCAATTTATGAACGTAATATCCTTTCCTTCTCAATGACGGTCAGTTACCATTCTCACTTTGCAAGTGAAAAATGTCAAAATACTCATTGTAGGGTAAGAAACAGAACCACTCAGAATAGGATATCAAATATGTTCTTAAGAATAGAAGGAAAATTTTTGATAATTTATTCCCATCCACCTACCCTCAGCCCACCCTTGGTCAAGGAAAAATAATGAATGTTCCTAGCTTATCCATACTCTGTCCAAATAATGTTGAATATTCTTGAAGATGCACCATATTACATATGTGCCCATCCTGGTTTCTCATCTATAGTCACATTTTATGCTTGTAATAGCCCCAGAAGATAAGGAAGCAAGTATTACTGTCCCCATTGTGCCCAGATAGATTTCAAGTTCAAGAACCTTGCCTAAAATCACACAAATGGGTATTGGCAAACCAGGTCTCTGCATAGTCTATTCATGTATGTTTTTCCTCCTAAACCAGGCAGACTCTAAGGCTGGAATAACATTTTTATCAATTAAAGTTATCCAGATTATTTACTGCTATTTTTCCAAGTACGCGGATGGGTAACAAACAGCTGTCCTTAACCCTAAAGAGGAGCAAGGGCAAAACCCCAGAGAATGACAACAGGAAGCCTCTTTCAGACAATTTACAACTCGGGGCCAGGCCTCCATCTGCTGTGACAAATGGAAGAGGGACCGGGTAATTACCTCTGATGTGATCCCTGTAGATAGCTAGTCTCCCTGGACCCCTCAAATCACTTTGTCCTTAGGAGCATTTCCTTCCTCCTCTCACCCTTACATTTTCTGACTAATTACATGGTAAATACTTTGAAGGCAGGGAAAGGGTTTCTATGGCCCACATAACTGAACTGATGGGCTCAGTTGGTGCTATTGAACACCCGGGTGTCATTTAGGGTCACAGAGAGGAGGCAAAACCATCTTTATGCAGCTCTGCAACCTGCTAAGGGCTGTTGTTTATAAGCACTACCTGGTTAGTGTGGATGTTCCCTGATGGCTTTCCTTGACTTCTTCACACTCCAGATTCAACCTGTTCTTCAGACCTAATTAGTTCCACCTTTTCCATAAAGCTTCTCCTAAATATGCTAGGAGGATTCCCCACCTTAATAGACTTCCAAAAGTGATAGAGAACTCCTTTTAAGCCCCAAGCCATATTCTGCTTTTAACTATTATTTAACTTCTTCTCAATTAAAATCAAAGAGCAGAGGCTACATGTTTTTCCCCTACATTTGTGCTCTACCCACCCCCTCCTCTCCCCACCCCTACCTTCAGCCAGTGTGAGGATCTGGCACAAAAGTGAGGTCCAAGGAACAATGACTCTGTGAATAATTTTTATAAATATTTGAGATTTATCCATTCAAACAAATATTGTTCCCCCCACAGTAGTTTTCTGGGAGGAATCCACTTACTTCTGCCTTTAATGATTGTTCCTTTCCCAGGTTAGTTCACCTTTTAAAGGATAGGTAGCTAATGTTTACCTTGTTTGGTATCGAATGAATTAACCTCTCCTGTACTTATCCCCTGCCAAAGGACCGGACATTTTTTCATCTTTGAAAATCTTTTTTCCATCTTTGAAAATCTTTTTTCCAGCTTTCTAGTCGGGATGATAAATATAAGGCAGATGAGGTGTTAGAAGGTGTTGAGTGCCTTCGCTCCGCTCACTCCTGTGCAGAACAGACCTTTGTCCTTTAAGTTCCCATGACTGTGGAAACTTCATCAGATCACAACTCCATCCCTGCAGCTGGGGCCGCCCTGACTCTCCCTGCCCCACTGAACCAGGAGCTGCAGTTGAGCAGTAAACCGGCATTGCTCATCTTCCTTTTTTTACTCAAGACCTAGAATTAACAAATAAAAAATCAGTCCATTAACTATTCAATAACTCTTTCCCACTGCATTGCTGAATGATCTCAGGAAAGGAACTGAGGAAAGTGGGTTTGAGAAGTCAGGTGAGATTTCATGGTTCACCAGGGACCTGACAGAGACCATCACAGATGAGTAACATGTAAGTGGAGAAAGAAAGAGGGAGTCAAAGAGGACCCCGCCTTCAACATACTGATACGTCATCTATCCAGCATCAACAAGAAGGCTGAGGCATATTCCATCATCATGGACTCAAGTAAATCCTCTTCATTCTATGAAAAACGTTCAAATAAGAAATGGTCTCCGTGTGGTAAAAATTGTTTCAATGTAAAGATTTCTAGTTCTTTGAAAGTGTGGCCTGCTGAACACAACTCTGAGTTATGTGGCCTTGGGAAATCAGACAAACTTTCCTGGTCCATTTTCCTCGTCTTCAAAATGAATTAAGGATGTTTGCCACCCTTAGGTGAGGGTGAAAGTCATATGAAATAATGTATATGGAATTCTGTGGAAAGCACTGGGGCACATGTCAGGAATTCTCATCAAATTTGGCTGCTGACACCAAAAGGGAATGTAACTCTCCAAAGATGCATATGGCAGCCATGTGAGCCATTTATTTCCAACCCTCTTTCTACCAGAGCCAAAGTTTCTGTATGAGAAAATATAATCAAGCTTGACAAAAGATGGTTCCATTCCCCTTCCTTTCTCCTTCACCTTCCAGAATGTAGGATCCAAGGAAGGCTCAGAAAAATTTACTTGAAATTATTTACTTGGATGGGCTCTGTCGCTAATGTCGAAGGAGCACATTTTAATCATCATTGTTTCTCCATGTCTAATGCAGTAAGAGAGGTTGTTTGGTAAAAATTGATGAATGAGTGAAGCTACAAACCAAGACTTGGAATTTATTCATTAATGAATTTAGTAATTTATACCAAGAATGTATCCAGGTCACTTAGGAAATGGCTCCTCTTTCTTGTGATTTAGATCCACTAGTTAATTGGTTTCTCTGCCTCGCTGATTGTCAGTCGAGCGCCTACATGGCTTATAACCAGCATGTCCATAAGCAGAGCAGAGTTATTAATTTAATCTGCTTCAGTTGGTAGGTGATGTGAGGGAACCAGCCTGTGTGCCCCTGGTTCCCTTGGGTTTGTTTGCTTTCTGGGTTGGCACCTCATAGAAAGCCAGGCTGCCACTGTCACCATAGCACCTCTGTCACCAAGCTATTTAGGCTATGTATCCAAAAATCCATTGATTCAGTAGCAAGTAACAATGGTTTGACTGAATTTCTAGTTGTCTAGTGGAAGGGAATGGCTAATGAACTTCAGTTGGTTGACCCAATTATCTTATGGAGACATATTGTTTTATTTTTCTTTTTTGGAAAACATATTTCATTCTCCAAAAAAATAATGATTACTTTTAATCACCTTTACACAAATAATCTGTCTAGGTTAGTATTAAAAAAAAAATTAGACCCAAGAGATCTGAATGTACTCCAAATCTCTATCAGTTGAGGCTGATATAAAAAAGATTTAGGAACCAAGAGATCTGGATATCCTCTTGCCTAGCCTCACATCTCCTGTTACTTACTTCGTTGATCAGAGGAAATGTATTTAAACTGCATGCCTACTTTCTCCCCCATCACCACACCCCACCTCACCTCCCACTTTCAGCGTCAATGTTGCCACTTGTAATGGAAAAGTTCAAACCAAAAAATCTCCAATTTGTGTCTTATAGACTTCTCATGTCATACCATACTGCCCTACCCACTGTTGAGTCCTTGCTTGCCTAGGCTTCAAGTATCTGAGAGACCTGACTCCACTGTCACATGTAGATTCCGTCTCCAAGAAATGAATCACACAGACGAAGTTTCCCAAGGAAGCCAGCACCTAAGCTTCACTTTAGACAATGGGTAGACTGGTGACATAGAGGGACACAGGCACAATTGTGTGGAAGAACAAGAAATTGCAGTGCTTCCATGGAAGTGGTTCCTGCTCACTTGATTTATCTGGAATGTAAACTGAGAGGCAAGATGTGGCAATAGTTAGATAATTAGACAGTGTCTGTGGGGCAGTGGCTATCACATTTATTCACTAAAGTTCCAAAATTTGTGATGACAATGACTCTTACAATGGAGCTCACATTCCTAAGCTTAGAATCTTCTGATGCCTCCAGATAGACAGTCCACACCAGTGTGCAATGTGGTTAGAAGAGAAAGGAGGTTGGTGTCTCTGCAGGAATACCAGGTAGGAAGCTGCCAGAACACTCAAGGAGAGAAGTACTGAGGGCCTAAATGAACACGGTGAGGTGGGTGTGGAAAATGAATTATTTTACTTGGCATGGCCAACACCTGAGAAACCAAGGCCATGAGCCTCCGCCCCTATTTCCACAGGGCTGCACTGTTCTCCTGTCCTAATTTGGGATTGTGGTAAGGTCGAATATATTTTACTTTTATTTATTTTTTACACTAACAGTAACAAAACATGTCAGAGCTGCACACCAATTAATGAACCCCTGCAGGTGAGGCTGCAGTTTTGTTAGACACTATAGGAGGTCCAATGGTGTAACAGCCCAAGGGAGGCCCCAGGGCCCACAGTAGATTCCGCTGTGGCATCCACTGCAAAGCTGTTTCCCTGCTCCACAGTCATCCCTCTCACAGCTGTGTGTCCCAAGAAGTGACTTGTTCCCCTGGCTTTGACCAGCCACCCACGCATGCTCACAAGAGAATGCACAGTGTACAATATAAGACAAAGGGCAGGAGTAACAAAGGAAGGCAGCTTCCTCTGGAGTCCCTGCCTGTGCACTTACCAACCCTTTGACTGTGACTGAATCCTGGAAACTTTCTGTATCTCGGCCTCTTCACCCACCATCCACTGAATAATACATACATTCCATAAAATAATGATTAATAGCAGGGGCCATGGGTGGAGTTCATGGGAGTATACTTGCCTGGCAAGTGCAAGGCCTTGGGCTTAATCCCCAACACCACACACACACATACACACACACACACACACACACACACACAATTAAAAATCAAAACAAAAGAGAAAAGTACCACAGCTTCTTTAAAGATCTGGAAAACAGTTATCCTATGGACCCAGGAAAATAAAATTGCCATGTGAAAAACCTGAATAAACTATAAAACACTACACATGTGCTCATTTCCGTATTGTTGTGTAAGTATTATATGTGTTTTAATTATCGCTTGCTGTCCCCAAAACACCCCAAAAGCTAGAGGTTTTAAACTCACATTTAGTACCTTTTTCAGTTCCGCAGGTTGGAAATCTGAGTGGTTCTGTTTTTACTGATCAGTCAGTCAGGTGGCTACAGGTACCTGATGACTTGAAGTTGAAGCCAGCTACCATTTATTTGCTTCTTTCATGAGATGCTTACCCTCCAGTGGGCTGGACTAGATTTCTGCAGAACATGACTCTCTCAGAGGTCCAAGAGCGAAAGCAGAAGCTCCAAGGTGTCTCGAGGTCTAGCTTCAGAAGCCACCTAGCACCATTCTGCACATTCTCATGATAAAGAACCCACAAGGTCAGCTCAGGTTCAACAAGGAGAAGGGGAAATATGCTCTATTTATGATGGACTATTTGAAAATAATGTACCATATGTGAATATAAAGTTTTTAAATCATGGTCTAAAATTTCCTCTGAAACCAGGACTAGACAGGCAGGTCAGGAAAAATCAAGATCCAGGTCCCTGCATTTTTTTTTTTTTTTTTTTTGGTAGTACTGGAGATTGAACCCAGGGGTGCTATCCCAGTGAGCTATATCACCCAGTATTTTTTAGCTTTTATTATGATATAGGGTCTCACTATGTTGCCAAGGCTGGTCTCAAACTTGTGATCCTCCTGCCTCAGCCTTCTAAGCAGCTGTATTACAGGCTTGTGCCACAGTACCCAGACCAGCATTTTAAGTTTCATCTTCATATTTTTTTAGACCTACAAATATCTGGACTAGAAGCTTTCTCAATCATTCCTTCCAGAAATCCCAGAGTCCTGAGTTAGCACTATTTTTCCACCTCTTGCCTGGGAAATTTTTAATGTGATTTAAATTAAAAAGAACAATTAGAACATTGGTCTAAACCCTAAACATGTTTCCATTTGTGACATTACCAAAAAACTAATGTGAAGACTGGTCAAAAGCATTGAACCTCCCCACACCTGAAATTTTACCACTCCCCCCATAATAAAATAACAATGAGAAATTATCAAGGAAAACAATGAAAATTTACTTCCCCTTCTGATCATCATCTGCCAAAGGATCATTGACTTACTCATAAAATAGCAATGACTGAGTTGATTTTTTCAATTCTGCCTGGGTTATGAGTGTGGTATCTGCCCCTAAGCCTGTTCCCTCCACCACTGAAATCTTCCCTCACTCTTCACTACCTTCCCATGTACACACGTCATTGACAAAGACCTCCAAACTGAAGTCAGATTTCCTTGCAAGCCCTTTCCTTTCAGCACTAACCTCCTACACTTCAAAACCTCAGAAACATGGTGTAGTGTGTCAAGATACTTCTTCATTTCCTTCTACTTCCCAGCTCTCTTGCTGATGTCTTCTATCCCTGGCTGCAGGTGATCTAAAGTAATGGCAATTAGGAAGTCCCTGGATGATAATAGTTTCAGGAAGCTACCTGCTCCAAAGGTATTACTGTGTTTATTGGCAGCCTTTAAATCAAGCCGCGACTGGTGGTACACACCTGTAATCCCAGCTGCTTGAGAGGCTGGGACAGGAAGATCACAGGTTCAAAGCCGGCCTCAGCAAAAACGAGGCACTAAGCAACTCAGTGAGACTCTGTTTCTAAATAAAATACAGAATAGGGCTGGGGATGTGGCTCAGTGGTCAAGTGCCCCTGAGTTCAATTCCTGGTACCCCACAACCCCCCAAAAATATGTAAATCAAAGAAAGATAGTTTCATAGATGGGGAGACTGTCACAAGTGGGATGGAAGATGTTGGAAGAAAACACTTTGACGTGGACCCTTTGAGTAAAACAAGGAAAGGGTGATCCTCTTTCCCTCCCTTTCTGACTCACTCACTCACTTCTTTTCCTCTTTCTTCCTCTTTCTTTCTTTCCTTTCCTTTGTTCCTTTCTTTATTCAGTTCATAAATGGGCTGTGGTTTCCATGCAAGAAAAGCATCTTGCATGAGCAGAAAAATTATTTTTGGTGAAAGAAAGAAATTTTCTCTTAATATTGATTTTAGTCAACCCTATTGTGATGAAAATTTAGCTAACCAAAGAATTGCATGCTACAGATAAAAGGTCACTTCTTTCAGACTCCATGCCACACAGTGTAAGTTTGACTCTGTATCCATTGCCATTTGACATGGCAGCTCTACAGGTATGAAGCTGAAGATTCAAAGAGTCAACCAGCCTCATCTGCAGAGGAACACTAGTCTGTGATTTGGGAGTGCCTAACAGGCTCCTTCACCTAGGACTTCCCCAACTACTGCATGCCTGAAAGCCTGTAACCTCTACTGTACAAGACTCATTCCCTTGAATTTGTTGTGGTCGGTTTTGGTACTGGGGATTCAATCCACAGGAACTCTGAGTCACATCCCCCACCCTTTTTATTTATCATTTTGAGATGAATTTTTTTTATTGTAAACAAATGGGATACATGTTGTTTCTCTGTTTGTACATGGAGTCAAGGCATACCGTTTGTGTAGTCATAAATTTACATAGGGCAATGTTGTTTGATTCATTCTGTTACTTTTTTCCTTCCCCCCACCCCTCCCAATCCTCCTTTCCCTTTATACAGTGCTTCCTTCCTCCATTCTTGCCTCGCTCCCTAACCCTAACCCTAAACCTAACCCTACCCCTAACGCTAACCCCTCCCACCCCCCATTATATGTCCTCATCCGCTTATCAGCGAGATCATTCGTCCTTTGGTTTTTGAGATTGGCTTATCTCACTTAGCATGATATTCTCCAATTTCATCCATTTGCCTGCAAATGCCATAATCTTATCATTCTTTATGGCAGAGTAATATTCCATTGTATATATATATATATGCCACAGTTTCTTTATCCATTCATCAATTGAAGGACATCTAGGTTGGTTCCACAATCTGGCTATGGTGAAATGAGCAGTTATGAACATTGATGTGGCTGTATCTCTGTAGTATGCTGATTTTAAGTCCTTTGGGTATAGGCCAAGGAGTGGGATAGCTGGGTCAAATGGTAGTTCCATTCCAAGCTTTCTAAGGAATCTCCACACTGCTTTCCAGAGTGGCTGCACTAATTTGCAACCCCACCAGCAATGTATGAGTGTACCCTTTCCCCCACATCCTCGCCAACAACTATTGTTGCTTGTGTTCATTTTTTTTTTTTTTTTTATGGGTGTTGGGTACCAGGGATTGAACTCAGGGTCATTTGACCACTGAGACACATACTCAGCCCTATTTGTATTTTCTTTAGAGAGAAGGTCCTACCAAGTTGCTTAGGGACTAACATTTTTTTTATTAAAAATCATAAATTTACATAGGGCAATGTTCTTTGATTCATTCTGTTATCTTTTTCCCTTCCCCCCACCCCTCCCACCCTTCTTTTCCCTCTATGCAGTCCTTCCTTCCTCCATTCTTACCACCCTCCTTATCCCTAACCCTAAACCTAACCCTAACCCTAACACTAACCCCTCCTACACCCCCTTATATGTCCTCATCCGCTTATCAGCGAGATCATTCCTCCTTTAGTTTTTTGAGATTGGTTTATCTCACTTACCAAGATATCCTCCAATTTCATCCATTTGCCTGCAAATGCCATAATCTTATCATTCTTTATGGCAGAGTAATATTCCATTGTATATATATATATATGCCACAGTTTCTTTATCCATTCATCAATTGAAGGACATCTAGGTTGGTTCCACAATCTGGCTATGGTGAAATGAGCAGTTATGAACATTGATGTGGCTGTATCTCTGTAGTATGCTGATTTTAAGTCCTTTGGGTATAGGCCAAGGAGTGGGATAGCTGGGTCAAATGGTAGTTCCATTCCAAGCTTTCTAAGGAATCTCCACACTGCTTTCCAGAGTGGCTGCACTAATTTGCAACCCCACCAGCAATGTATGAGTGTACCCTTTCCCCCACATCCTCGCCAACAACTATTGTTGCTTGTGTTCATTTTTTTTTTTTTTTTTTTATGGGTGTTGGGTACCAGGGATTGAACTCAGGGTCATTTGACCACTGAGACACATACTCAGCCCTATTTGTATTTTCTTTAGAGAGAAGGTCCTACCAAGTTGCTTAGGGACTAACATTTTTTTTATTAAAAATCATAAATTTACATAGGGCAATGTTCTTTGATTCATTCTGTTATCTTTTTCCCTTCCCCCCACCCCTCCCACCCTTCTTTTCCCTCTATGCAGTCCTTCCTTCCTCCATTCTTACCACCCTCCTTATCCCTAACCCTAAACCTAACCCTAACCCTAACACTAACCCCTCCTACACCCCCTTATATGTCCTCATCCGCTTATCAGCGAGATCATTCCTCCTTTAGTTTTTTGAGATTGGTTTATCTCACTTACCAAGATATCCTCCAATTTCATCCATTTGCCTGCAAATGCCATAATTTTATCATTCTTCATGGCAGAGTAATATTGCATTGTATATATATATGCCACAGTTTCTTTATCCATTCATCAACTGAAGGGTATCTAGGTTGGTTCCGGAATCTGGCTATGGTGAATTGAGCAGCTATGAACATTGACGTGGCTGTATCTCTGTAATATGCTGATTTTAAGTCCTTTGGGTAAAGGCCAAGGAGTGGGATAGCTGGGTCAAATGGTGGTCCCATTCTAAGCTTTCTGAGGAATCTCCATACTGCTTTCTAGAGTGGCTGCACTAATTTACAACCCCACCAGCAATGTATTGGTGTACCTTTTTCCCCACATCCTTACCAACACCTATTGTTGCTTGTGTTCTTGATAATCGCCATTCTAATTGGGGTGAGATGAAATCTTAGGGTAGTTTTGATTTGCATTTCTCTTATTACTAGAGATGTTGAACATTTTTTCATATATCTGTTGATTGCTTGTACATCTTCTTCTGTGAAGTGTCTGTTCATTTCCTTAGCCCATTTGTTGATTGGATTATTTGTACTCTTGGTGTAGAGTTTTTTGAGTTCTTTATAGATTCTGGAAATTAGCGCTCTATCTGAAGTATGAGTGACAAAGATATTCTTCCACTCTGTAGGCTCTCTCTTCACATTACTGATAGTTTCCTTTGCTGAGAGAAAGTTTTTTAGTTTGAATCTATCCCAGTTGTAGATTCTTGCTTTTATTTCTTGGGCTATGGGAGTCCTGTTAAGGAAGTCTGATCCTAAGCCAACAAGCTGAAGGTTTGGACCTGCTTTTTCTTCTATAAGATGCAGGGTCTCTGGTCTGATTCTGAGGTCTTTGATCCATTTTGAGTTGAGTTTTGTGCAGGGTGAGAGATAGGGGTTTAATTTCATTCTGTTGCATATGGTTTTCCAGTTTTCCCAGCACCATTTGTTGAAGAGGCTATCTTTTCTCCATTTCATATTTTTGGCCCCTTTGTCTAATATGAGAAAATGGTATTTATTTGGGTTTGTGTCCATGTCCTCTATTCTGTACCATTGATCTACCTTTCTATTTTGGTACCAATACCATGCCGTTTTTGTTACTATTGCTTTGTAATAGAGTTGAAGATCTGGTATTGCGATACCCCCTGCTTCGCTCTTTCTGCTAAGGATTGCTTTAGCTATTCTGGGTTTCTAATTCTTCCAGATGAATTTCATAATTGCTTGCTCTATTTCTGTAAGGCACATCATTGGGATTTTAATTGGAATTGCATTGAATCTGTATAGCACTTTTGGTAGTATGGCCATTTTGAGAATATTAATTCTTTCTGTCCAAGAACATGGGAGATCTTTCCATCTTCTAAGGTTTTCTTTAATTTCTTTCCTTAGTGTTCTGTAGTTCTCATTGTAGAGGTCTTTCACCTCTTTTGTGAGTTTGATTCCCAAGTATTTTATTTTTTTCGATGCTATTGTGAATGGGGTAGTTCTCCTAACTTCTTTTTCTGAAGATTCATCACTTATGTATAAAAAATGCATTGGATTTATGAGCATTGATCTTGTAACCTGATACTTTACTGAATTCATTTATGAGTTCTAAGAGTTTTTTGGTGGAATTTCCAGGTTCCTCTAAATATATAATCATGTCATCAGCGAACAGGGATAGTTTGAGTTCTTATTTTCCTATTCATATCCCTTTAATTTCTTTGGTTTGTCTAATTGCTCTGGCTAGAGGTTTCAAGGACAATGTTGAATAGAAGTGGTGAAAGAGGGCATCCCTGCCTTGTTCCAGTTTTTAGGGGGAATGCTTTTAGTTTTTCACCATATTAGCCATGGGCTTAGCGTAGATGGCCTTTACAATGTTAAGGAATGTTCCCACTATCCCTATTTTTTCTAGTGTTTTGAGCATGAAGGGGTGTTGTATTTTATCAAATGCTTTCTCTGCATCTATCAAAATAATCATGTGACTCTTAATTTTAAGTCTGTTGATATGGTGAATGACATTTATTGACTTCCGGATGTTGAACCAACCTTGCATCCCTGGGATAAAACCCACTTGATCGTGGTGCACTATCTTTTTAATATATTTTTTGTATGCGATTTGCTAAAATTTTGTTGAGAATTTTTGTGTCTATGTTCATTAAGGATATTGGTCTGAAATTTTATTTCCTCAATGTGTCTCTGTCTGGTTTAGGTATCAGTGTGATATTGGCTTCATAGAATGAGTTTGGGAGGGTTCCCTCCTCTTCTATTTTATGGAATACTTTGAGAAGTATTGGGATGAGCTCTTCTTTAAAGGTTTCGTAGAACTTGGCTGAGAACCCAGCTGGTCCCGGACTTTTCTTTGTTGGTAGGCTTTTGATGACCTCTTCTATTTCATTGCTTGAAATTGATTTACTTAAGTTGTGTATGTCCTCCTCGTTCAGTTTAGGTAATTCATATGTCTCTAGAAACTTGTCGATGTCTTCGAGGTTTTCTATTTTGTTGGAATAGAGATTTTCAAAATAGCTTCTAATTATGTTTTGTATTTCACTCGTGTCTGTTGTGATATTTCCTTGTTCATTCTGAATTTTAGTAATTTGAGTTTTCTCCCTCTTTCTCTTTGTTAGCGTGGCTAAGGGTTTATCAATTTTGTTTATTTTTTCAAAGAACAAACTCTCTATTTTGTTAATTTTTCTGATCGTTTCTTTTATTTCAATTTCATTGATTTCAGCTCTGAGTTTAACTATTTCCTGTCTTCTACTACTTTTGGTGTTAGTCTGTTCTTCTTTTTCTAGGGCTTTGAGCTGTAGTATTAAGTCATTTATTTGTTGATTTTTTCTCTTTTGTTGAATGCGCTCCATGAAATAAATCTTCCTCTAAGTACTGCTTCCATAGTGTCCAGAGATTTTTATATGATGTCTTTTTTCTTGTTTACCTCTAAGAATTTTTTAATTTCCCTCCTGATGTCTTCTCTTGTCCATTCATCATATAATAGTGTATTATTTAATCTCCAGGTGTTGGAGAAGTTTCTGTTTTTTATTCTGTCATTTATGTCTAATTTCAATCCATTATGATCTGATAGAATACAAGGTAGTATCTCTATCTTCTTGTATTTGCTAACAGTAGCTTTGTGGCATAAGACATGGCCTATTTTAGAGAAAGATCCATGTGCTGCTGAGAAGAAAGTGTATTCACTCTTTTTTGGATGGTATAATCTATATAGGTCCGTTAAGTCTAAGTTGTTGATTGTGTTGAGATCTGTGGTTTCTTTATTCAATTTTTGTTTGGTAGATATGTCCAGTGGTGAGAGATGTGTGTTAAAGTTGCCTAGTATTATTGTGTTGTGGTCTATTTGATTTCTGGAATTGAGAAGGATTTGTTTGACGTACATGGATGAGCCAATGTTTGGGGCATAGATATTTATCATTGTTATGTCTTGCTTATTTATGCTTCCCTTAAGCAGTATGAAATGTCCTTCTTTATCCCTTCTGACTAGTTTTGGCTCACATTATCTGAAATGAGGATGGATACTCCAGCTTTTTTGCTGTGTCCATGTGCATGGTATGTTTTTTCCCATCCTTTCACCTTTAGTCTATGGTATCTCTTTCTATGAGATGAGTCTCTTGCAGGCAGCAAATTGTTGGATTTTTCTTTTTAATCCAATCTGCCAGTCTATGTCTTTTGATTGATGAGTTCAGGCCATTAACATTCAGGGTTATTATTGTGACATGATTTGTATTCCCAGGCATTTGACTCATTTTTGTTTTTTGCCATGATTTGGTTTCTCCTTTATTTGGTTATTCCTTTAGGCTAGTTCCTCCCGTTGCTGATTTGCATCGTTGTTTTTCATCTCTTCCTCATGGAATATTTTGCTGAGAATGTTCTGTAGTGCTGGCTTTCTTTTTGTAAATTCTTTTAGCTTTTGTTTTAGCTTTTAGCTTTTGTTTTTTCTTTTAGCTTTTTCATGGAAGGATTTTATTTCATCGTCAAATCTGAAAGTAAGTTTTGCTGGGTATAAGATTCTTGGTTGGCATCTGTTTTCTTTCAGGGCTTGGTAAATGTTGTTCCAGGCCCTTCTAGCTTTTAGGGTCTGAATTGAAAAATCTGCTGATAGTCTCATTGGTTTCCCCCTGAAAGTAATTTGATTCTTTTCTCTCATGGCCTTTAAAATTTGTCTTTATTTTGTATGTTAGGTATTTTCATTATAATGTGCCTTGGTGTGGGTCTGTTGTTATTTTGTATATTTGGAGTCCTATAAGTTTCTCGTACCTGGTTTTCCATTTCATTCTTCAGATTTGGGAAATTTTCCGATATTATTTCATTGAATAGATTGTTCGTTCCTTTCGTTTGTTTCTCTAAGCCTTCCTCAATCCCAATAATTTTTAAATTTGGCCTTTTCATGATATCCCATAATTCTTGTAGATTCTGTTCATGATTTCTTACCATCTTCTCTGTTTGTTCAACTTCGTTTTCAAGATTAAATATTTTTTCTTCAATGTCTGAGGTTCTGTCTTCCAGGTGTTCTATCCTATTGGTTATGCTTTCTATGGAGTTTTTAACTTGGTTTATTGTTTCCTTCATTTCAAGGATTTCTGTTTGATTTTTTTTTCAGTATCTCTAACTCTTTATTGAAATGATCTCTTGCTTCCCGTATTTGCTCTTTTAACTATTGATTGGTGCGATCATTTAATGCCTGCATTTGCTGTTTCATCTCTTCCTTCAATGCTTGCATTTGCTCTTTCATCTCCTCGTTTGCTTTCCTGATGTGTTAATTATGTACATTCTGATCTCCCTTTCTGACATTTCTTCTGTTGTGCTGTCATTGGGTTTTATTGATATAATATCTAGGTTTGTTTGGGACATTTTCTTCCCTTGTTTTCTCATATTGGTCAGATATCAGTGGGACTCTGAGATATTGCAGATTTCCTCTATTGGTTTATAGTGTCCCTGTAGATTTCCAGTATATCACCTCCCAGCCTTCAGTAGCATGAAGTCTTGGAGGAACTTGATAATGCAGTGCTTCCGAAGAAAGCTACCCCTAGCCCGCTACTGGTTCCAGGACTTGGAGCTAGCTCTGTGCAGAAATGCTCTTACTGGGCTGGTCTGCTCCGAGGAGCTGGCTGTAGATCACGCCTGCCGCAGGAGGGAGCAGGGCTGCTCAGGGAAGTCTCTGATTGTCCTGCCCTGGTCCCAGAAGCTGCTGTGGGCCGGGACACGCCGCAGGGTCCAGGGCTTGGAGGTCGGCCTTGTGCAGAAAAGCTCTCACTGGGTGGCCTGCTCTAATAAACTGTCTGTGGAACAAGCCTGCCACAGGAGAGAGCAGGGCTGCTTGGGGAAGTCTCTGGCTGCCCTGCCCTGGTCCCAGAATCCACCTGTGGGCCGGGGCCCACTGCTGGGTCCAGAGCTTGGAGTTGGCTCTATATGGAAAGGCTCTCACTGGGCGGCCTACTCCAAGAAGCTGGCTGTGGAACGAGCCTGATGCCGGAGGGAGAGGGCTGCTTGGGGAAGACTCTAGCTGCCCTGCCCTGCTCTGAGAAGCTGCCCCTGTCCGGGCCTGCCACCCGGGCCGAGCTTCACCCAGTGGGAGAGACTCACCCTGCGGCTCTATGTTAGTCTGAGTCTCTCAATGCCTCCTCTTCTTGAATCCTGGGTTCTGGAGTGACAGGAGATGCAGTCACCCTCTAGTCTGCCACCCTGGATCCTTGAGATGACTTTGACACAGGGTCTCACTAAGTTGCTCAGGGCCTTACTAAATTGCTGTGCCTCACCTCACACTTGCAATCCTCCTGCCTCAGCCTCCCATGTGGCTAGGATTCCAGGCATGTGCCACCACACCAGGCTCCCTTAAGCTTTGAATTCCAGTTTTTCTATTAATATGCTAAAGTCTGGAGGGCATAGGTGAAACTATTTCTGGCCAGATTTTAAACAAACCCTCTGCTGAGAGGAGGGCTCTATGTCAGAAATTTATGACTCATGAATTCATAGAGGTTTAATAAATGATGAGAAACTTCCAGAGACCTGTGATCCCTGAAAATACATGCAAAACTTCTTTAGTTTCAATTACAGATTCCTCCTTCCTGTCCCTGTGGGGTGTGATAGAAATTTAAACTCATGCAGAAGCATTCTTCTAGGAAAAAGGGCAGCACTTTCATCCTGATCAGGTCCCTGATACATAAAGATCTGTAACAATGAAAAGACACTGGATGGGATGAGGGACCAAAAGTGGTTCAGGAGCAGCTGTGGGAAAAGCGAGGGGACCAAGTCTAAAAGGAGAGGCAAAGGGCTCTTGAGAACAACTGCTCTGTGGTCACAACTGGGCCCAGACTCAGACTGGCTCCTAATCCAGACTCCTGCTCAGCAATAGTTCAGATCCTGTTCCCACTATTTTCATCTATCCCACACCCCAAGCTCCCAGTTCAGAGACACTCCTGCTCTGGGGATACCTCTGGACTTTGCAGTGACCAGTTTCCTCATGCTTTGAAATCCCTCAGGCAAGAACTGGGTATGCACAGAGGTAGGAAAATGACTTTGGTTCTCAGCTATCCCTCCTCCCCTGGCCTGAGGATCATGGTAGAGCCAACCTTTTCTAACTGCTGCAGGGAGGGGTGCAGTAGGGCAGAGGATGCAGGCCTAGGAGAACCCTAGACATATTTGACTGACAGCTCAGCTGTAGGAGGGAGGGGAGAAGCAGAGACTGAACAGGTCGGACTGATCTGAACACCAGCCCCTTCTACAGAAATAGCAGCAGTAAAGCCAGGCCAATATTTCTTTGCTTGCTAACTGTTTACTGGGTCCCCCAGAGAAGCACAAAGAGCAACCTTGAAGGGAGATCGAAACCCATGCAGCACAGGTAACTTTACATGGACCTGTACACACAGAAGTGGTACCTGCAGGAGCATCCCAGTGCCTCAACCCACCCCTCCCAGCACACATGAACACACATAAATTCAGTATCAAAGTGAACCAAAGGAAAAGGAAAAAATGCTACTAAGCCCATTGCATAACATTCAGCATATCTTTAAAAGTAATATCTGCCCATTATTTTATTGAAAGGGAGAAAGAAGGAGGGGAAGCACACATATTCCTACATGGGAGATATCACATAGGCACATCTTTCTCTTGATAGGACGCAAATTTTGTATATACTTCATGCTAACACTCCAAACTACTCCATTTTCTTAGTAGTAGGAACAGATCTTAGAAGGATGCTCAGAGATGATAAAACAGGCAGGTCAGTGTTTCCTGCAGAGTGTTCATGTGCCCTATGATTCACCACATCCATGCATATTAATAAGGCTCTGGTAATTGCATTTTGTGGTCAAACAAGTTTGAGACCTTCTCAATTTGAAAAAAGTAGGTGTCCTTATTACTGAGTCTTTTTAATTTTTTTTTTATTTTTAAAGATTGCCCTTTGATTCATTGTACATAAATGGGGTACAGCTTTTCGTTTCTATAGTTGTGCATGATGTAGATTCATACCATTCGTGTAATCATACAGGTACAGAGGGTAATGATGTCTGTCTCATTCCAACATCTTTCATACCCCCACCCCCTCCTTCCTCCCTCTCATTTCCCTCTACGAGTCTTTGAGATACAATATGTGTTCCTAAAGACACAGAGGCTCTGGAGGATTTCTCAAATAGAGTTGGACTGTGGAACCCTTCTCACACAGCATTTCATTTCATTTGGCTTCTATTTTGTGAATACTTTTGAAAATACCTAAATTAAAAAGTCAAGGAAGACGAATTCCATGGTAAGTTCTGACTCTACCATTTAATAATTGACCTTAGTTATCCATTGCTGTGTAGCAAATTATCTAGACACTTAGTGACTTGATTTGTCATTTGTTATCTCATAGTTTCTTCAAGAACCAGGAATCCAGGGATGGCTTAGCTGAAGGCTTACGGTCTAGATCAGGGTCTTTTACAAAGTTACATTCTAGGTGTTGGTTAGAGTTACAGACATCTCAAGGCTTGACTGGAGAGGAATCTGCTTCCACGCTCATTCATATGGTCATTGGCAAGATTTAACTCCATTGGGATTGCCAGGACAGAATCCTCAGTTTCTCGTTGGTACAAGTTGTAAGTACCCTCAGTTCTTCACCATGAAGGCTCTGCAGAATGTTAATCTTAGCAAGAACAATTAGAAGAATCAGAGAGAGCACACAGCAAGAGGGAAGTCAGTGCAGGTCCAACCTAATCTCAGTGGCTCCCATTATATTTACTATGTTCTATTTGTTAGAAGCAAGACATGAGGTTCAGCCCATATTGAGGGAAGGAAACTATAGAGGGACAGACTACAGACAGGGATCACTGGAGGCCATTAAGAAGCAGCTCATCACAACTATTAATAAAAACCCCAGGATCTTCATCAAAGAGAACCTTTGGAGATTAATTGACTTAAACATCAAAAAATAAGAGAATTGCCATCCTGGAAGGCTATGTTTTCCCAGATCAGATCACACCTCATCTGAAGATGACCATCTCTTGATAGGAATTTATTTTATTCCAGTACCGGGGATTAAACCCAGTACTTCGCACATGCTAGGCAAGTGCTCTATTGCGAAGCTACATACCCTGCCCTTTTTATTTTACTTTGAGACCTGGTATGCATTGCCCAAGCTGATCTTAAACTTGTAATTTCCACCATGCCCAGCTTAGTAGGAACTTCTAAATCTTAGTTTGGTGCTTTTTCCCCTATGCCATAGTGTCCGCATCTATAAAATGGGATGATCCTGGGCTGCCTCTGCAGAGATGTGTGAAGAAACAAGGCAATCGAAGAAGTGGAAATGCTTTTCAAGCATAAAATGATAGCTCTGAAAAGTTAGGTTCCTATCCTTATTATTCCTATGAATAATGCTGTGCTTGAGACCAAATCTGTGAGATAAAATTTCTTTTTACTCCTCCTTTTCCCTTCTTTGATGGTGCTCTTATCAGGTTTAGGGAAACACACGTTTCCTGTTGATGGGACTAGATGACCAGACCTCCTGTCTTTTGCCCACTCTTTTGCAGCCTGAGTTAGTAAGCCTTTCAGTTCCCACGGCATCCCGCCAGCGCTGACCACCTTGAGTTCCACCCGTGAAGTGCTCGTCTCTCCTTGATGACAATGCCCACTTCCTCTTGAAGTCGCCTCCATGCAAAAAGAATGACTCTGGCATCCTGCCGAGATTCAAACATGGTGCCCCATCACCTTTCCGAATCCTTCCTATCACACGAGATACAAAAGAGGTCACCACAGCTGCAAAGTCCTCCCTGTTCCTCCCATCACTAGGATGTTTCCAGGCACCTGGAACTTCACCTCGCTTAAATCTAGAGCTACCCTTTGTTGATGAGCCACTTTGTGCTGATCACTTTTTCAAGCACTTTATAGATCCTCTTTGATTTTTGAACACACACACAAGTGTGTAGATGAGATCAATGAGACCAGAGTAGGTTAAGTCCCATGGCGAACTTCATAATCCACAGCAAATCCAGGAATCAGCCCAAGGTCTGTCTAATTCCAAAATCCAGGTTCATGTTCTTCCCCGCGTCACCATGCATCTCCACATGCTTGACTGTATTCTCCAGCAGATCCAAGGCAGTTAGAGGGACAAGGTTTGCCTTACCTGTAACCTAGGTGACCAGCACAGTGTTGGAATTAGTACCAGTTAATTATCAATTAATGCATATTGCCCTTTTAGGCCTCTTTCAGTCATAAAATGTTGCCCTTTTTATGGCCTTTAGAAGGTCACATTTTGCTCTATAGACCTGACAGCAGCTAAGTGAAGTACTGCTGTGGATTACAGATGTGTCATCTATTTCTCCTCACTCTGTGACTTCATGAGCATCTGGCAGTGACCCCAGGAGGCAAAATCATGTGTTCAGTGACTGGAGGTGGAAAAGAGTATTTGGTAACTTGGATTAGTAACCTAATCCAAGTTATCCCAAAAATGCCTGCCAGGGAATGGCTTCTGTTTTACTCAACTTTTTCTTTACTGTGATCAAAGGACCTTAGAAAAACAATTTTAGAGGAGGAAAAGTTTATTTAGGGCTCACAGTTGCAGAGGTCTCAGTCCCTTGAAAGCCAATTCTGTTGCTGTGGGCCCAGGTGAGGCAGAACTTCATGGAGGAAGGATGTGAAGGAGAAAATCAGCTCAGGAGATGACAATCAGGAAGCAGAAAGAGGTTCTACTCACGAAGGACAAAATATATACCCCGAAGGCATGCCGCCAATGATCCACCTCCTCCAGTCACACCCTACCAGCCCCCTGTTACCATCCTGTTAACGTAGTCACCTGGATTGATACACTGATTAAGTTAAGGTGCTCAGAGGCCAATCATTCCATCTCTAAACTTTCTTGCATTGTCTAACACATGAGCTTTTGGGGGACAACTCGTATCCAAACCATGACAGCTTCATGCCACACTGTTACTGAGGAAATAATGAGGTGGGCATCCCAAATGTTGTTCTTTGCATGCAGAAGAAGGCACCATACCAAGGATCCGGCTTCAATTTATTCTAAGCCATCTCCCTCACACTTTTACAAAAATCACCTGTTCTTTTATGCTCCTTCCTGGAAAAAGATTATCCACACATGTGAAGACAGAAGAGGAAGCCAGGAACTTCCAGATAGTCCTTCCTATTTTCTCCTGTGGCACATTGTTTAAAAACATTTGTTCTTCTAAGAGTGTAACAAAGTACCTTTGTAGTCCCCTGAGGCTGCCCATATTTTAACCTTCTCTCAGCTTTAAATATAAGCCTAGCTCAATTGCATATACAATTAAAGTGTTTGTTTATAGAATTTTCTAACACAAGTCACAAAATAATAATCAGGTATTATTCTGTCAGTTCACATTGCCAGAGAAAGTCTTCTTGATGTTTTCCTGGATTTCTCTCACATTCGTTCACCTCGTCTGTAACTTCCTGGCTCCTCACGCTTGTTCTCTTCCTTCCTAAGGTAATTGAGAACAGGAATCTCTCTGTCACGTTAGTTCTTCACTCTTTCTGCCAAATGCTCATTTCACTCATTTATTGAACTCATGCATGTCCCTAGAGTTTACAATAATCCAGAGAGTCACTGAATTCCAATTTAGTATTTCCTTTGCCACTAAATTCATCTATTACTGATGAAGTCTTAACAGTACGCCTTCATGCCAGAAAATATAACATTTATCTCACAGCTGAGGTGCAAATAGGATATTCCTCGAAATATCTTGCCCTTTATCCAGGAGTTATAAAATACCAAAAAAAAAAAAAAAAGTATTCTATTAATTTAATGTCAGCCTCCTAGCTCCAGCTGTGCTGTCTACAGTTAGACTAACAACCATCATCTGTACAGTTAAAGCCCAGGAAAAGATTTACTGAATACACATGAGGTAGTAATAATACTTTAATTCTCTTTGTGTAAATTTTCAAATATATTTAGTTATTTGAGGTAAGATACGAAAAGCGGCTTTACTTTAGTCAACATTGACATTAAAAAAGGCTCATTCAAAATTACCCAAATTTACTGAAAATCAAAGTCAAATGACACAAACTCTGAGAACACAGACCATCAGAAACCAAGATCAGATTCTGATACAGCAAAGGTGCCAGCCTCTGGGGTCCTCCTCTTCTGGGTTCTTTGCTCTGAGACAGCTCAGTCCTTCCTTTAGCATCCTAGTCTCTCATCTCACTCCACAAGGAGGGTCTCCCCCAGACCCCACATCTTCACATCTGTGTGCAGCAGCAGATCTGAGGCCTGGGGCAGCTGGACCACTGTATCCTCATGATGCATGGCATGTTTCTCCCCTCTGGACTCCCGATTAAAGAGCATGTTCAAGTCATGCTGAACATCTTTATATTCAAAGCATGCCTGAGTATATACATTTTTTTTAAATTGCAAGGATGTGAAGGAAATAAAGTTTTAATAAGCTAAAAGCTGTGAAGAGAATGAAAAAATAAGCAACTGTTTCTATTTTAATGTCGTCTAGCTTTGAAGCAACTTGGTTAGTTTAGGCATGTAAAATTGATAATTTAACATTTAAAAAGCTTATAAAATTCTGGGTTTGTGTATATTAAATGACACCAGGTCTTCCCCAGATAGCTTTAGGATAATGAAACTAGTTTTTAAAAGAGAAAGGAGAATACTGAGTCTTAAAAATAAAGAATAGATAACTAAATATTCTGTGGGTAACTTTTATACTTTCATGTTTTACTTCTAGATCTTCCTGTCTCTATAAACAACACTCTGCTGAGTCCTAGATAAGACAATTTAACATAAAACTATTTCAGTAAAACATCTTCTTTTGTACTCAGTATGTTATAAAGTTTCATATTTGAAGGATAGGAAGGACTGGTAACAATTCATACAAGTGAGTAAGGGAAGACTTTTTGTTTTGTTTTGTTTTTAATTTTTTAAATTTTATTTGTTCTAATTAGTTGCACATGACAGTAGAATGCATTTATACATTTTGATAGATCATACATAAATGGCGGAAGTTTTTTTTTTAATATTTGATTCATGGCAATAAGTTCTGATCTTCAGTTTTACCATTCGTTCACTGTAACCAGAAAAAGTCTATCAAACTGTCTAAGTGGCAGTTTCTCATCTGAAAAGGAATTAGCAGTATCTCTTTTTGTTTTTTCTTTTGCCATATTGGGGATTGAACCCAGAGCCTCACACATACTAGGCAGATTCTCCACCACTGAGCTATATCTGCAGCCCTTTTCTCTTTTATTTGAGACAGGGCCTGGTTAAGTTGCCCAGACTGGCCTTAAACTTATGATCCTCCTGCCTTTGACACCCAAGTAGCAGGGTTTATAGGTACAATTATAGGTATTATATGGATGTCACCACATTCAACAGCATCTTTCATGTTTGCTTTACATTTTTCTGAGACTAAAATGAGTTGACAAAGAAGAAATTTGTTAGTGACTAGTAGAATCTAGTATTTAAATTATTCCTCTTCATGTGTCTTCACTAAAATTATGGTTCTTTCTTCACACTATCCATATTAATGGGTAAATATCCTGTTGAATTCAACCAGTGTTTAGTGTCCAATGCATCCAGTTAATAGGAGCTTACATCATTTCATTCTGATCCAAAGTGAGGGAGAAAACTTGTACTCACAACCACCAATAAACATCAGGAGTAGACTAGGCAAATTCAGCCCAGCACTTGACAGGTTTAATTTTAAATGCAATATCATGACATCAACCTAAAAAGAATAGCTTCATAAGCTCTTTCTGGTCTTTTTATTGTTTATTTATTTTTCTTGCTTTATCACACTGGCTAGGACTGTCAACAGAGTGTTGAATCAAAATGTGAATGGCAGATATTCTAATCTCTTGCTTTTCTATAACATTGTTGAAGATTACGGAACAAAATATTCCCTGATCTAGGTTGTCTGTGATTTCTTCAGGATTAAATTTGAGTTATGCCTTTTAGTAAGAATATTTTCAAAATGATATTTTGTTTTTTCCAGTACATCCAGCTAGAAGGCACAAAATGCTATTAGTGATGTCATTTTTCATCATCTGCTTAAGGTGATATCTGGCAGGTTTTCCCCCTGCAAAGTTATTATATTTCCACATGTAATTAACAAATATTTTAAAGATTTTGAGACTATAAAAATCCTGTTAATCCTCAAAATTTAACCTATGTCTTCATCCAATGACTTTCAGCTCAATTGGTCATTAAAATGATGGTTGTCTACTGGTAATTTCCTGACTTCATCTGCCCTACATTTATTTACTCATCGACTTCTACTGTAAGAATGAAATTTCTCAATTATTTATTTTTATAGCAGTATAGCTCATCGACTCTTATTTTATTCAATTACAATTCTTTACAATCATTACTGATTTTTGAGTTTGGCCAGTGGGAACTCCTTTATATTGGGTTTCATATCCTCTTGATATGTCATCGTTGGTTTTTGAGCCAGTTTAGTTTATCCTCCTTCTCCTGAACTGGAATATGCCATTTTTCAAAGAATTTCTTATTGCTCTTGGTACTAGATATATAATTGGGGTCTAGGTGCAGTCATTGTTACTTATAGCTTTTTGATTATTCATTTTATCTCATCCGAAAATCTCATTTTTATTGAAATATTTATTCCACTTTCATTTAGTCTTATTATCAACATTTCAATTTGTTCCATTCAATGTTCCTTTTTCTATTCCTGTCTTGCCTTCTTTGAATTAATCATATTTTTTCTTATTCTATATATTCTCTTATTTTGTTATGAATTCATTCTTTTGTTATTACTTTAGTGATTATCCTAAAGATTATAATATGTACCTTTCCCTGACTAGTGTATAGTATAAAAAGACCTTGCAAAGGTTGAATGGATTATTCTCTCTCCTGTGTTACTCTTATCATGAAATTTCAGGATACATATATTTCAAACCTCAGAAGATATTCTTCTGGTTTTACATAATAAAGGTTAGTTAGATTTACCTACATGCTTACCCTTTCTAGTGTACTTTATTTCTCTTTACAAGCATTTTTCCTCTATGTGAAAAACTCCCTGTAATATTTCTTTTAGTACAGGTCTGATGGCCACAGCTATCTCAGATTTCGTTTGCCTAAAAGGATTTTTATTTCACTTTTATTTTTGGAAGTTTTTTGTTGGGAATAGAATTCTAGGCTGAGATTTCTTTTCTTTCAGATGTCATTCCAGTGCTTTTCTGAAGCCTATTCTCTGTCCTTTGGTTAGGACACTAAATGTAGCTGTGCTGGATCTCTGCTTTGAAATTTTTCACTGATGTTTAGTTTTCTGCAGTTTTACAGTGATGAACCAACAATTCTGAGCCAAATTGTGTCCCCGGTCTCATAATGTGGATTTTCTTTGAAATGATGGTCTTTACAGAGGTAATCAAGTCAAAAAATGGCCATTAGTGTCCTAATCCAATACTAGTGTACTATGAGAAAGGGGACATTAAGACCAGGGGCAGTCACTCTTGATGCCCATGTTATGATTCAGGCTGCAAGAGAGAGCAAGTGTACCAGAGGGAGCTTGGGTTTTTGTTGTTGTTGTTGTTTGTTTTAATTTTTTAAATTTTTTTCATTAGTTATGACAGTAGAATGCACTTTGATACATCATATATAATGGAGTATAATTTCTCATTCTTCTGGTTATACATGATATAGAATCCCACCAGTCATATAGTTATATATGTACATGGACTAATAATATCTGATTCATTATACTATCCTTCCTGCCCCCTTACCCTCTCCCCTCCTTCACTTCCCTCTACCTGATCTAAAGTAACTCTGTTCTTCCCTAGCTACCCACCATTGTGAATTAGCATCCACATAGCAGTGAAAACATTCAGCTTTTGTTTTCTTGGGATTGGCTTATTTTGCTTAGCATGATATTCACCAACTCCATCCATTTACTAGCAAATGTCATAAATTCATTCTTCTTTAAGACTGAATAATATATGCAATTTTTTATCCATTCATCTGTTGAAGAGCGCCTAGGTTGGTTCCATAGTTTATTGTGAATTGAGCTGCTATAAGCATTGTTGTTGCTGCATCACTGTAATATGCTGATTTTAAGTCCTTTGGGTACAAACCAGGAAGTGGGATAGCTGCATTAAATGGTGGTTCTATTCCAAGTTTTCTAAGGAATCTCCATACTGCTTTCCATAGTGGTTGCACCAATTTGCAGTCCCACCAGCAATGTATGAGTGTACATTTTCCCCCACATCCTCGCCAACTTTTATTGTTTGTATTCTTGACAGTTGCCATTCTGACTGGGATGAGATGACATCTTAGAGTAGTTTGATTTGCATTTCTCTAATTGCTAAAGATGTTGAACATTTTGTTATATTTTTGTTAATTGGTCATATTTTTTTCTTCTCTGAAGTATCTTTTCAGTCCCTTAGCTCATTTATTGATTGGGTTATTTGGTTTTTTGGTGTTATGTTTTTTTTTGGAGTTCTTTATATATCCTGGAGATTAGTGCTCTATCTGAGGGGCATGTGGTAAATATTTTTTCCCATTCTGTAAGCTCTCTCTTCACTTTATTGATTGGTTCCTTTGCTGAGCAGAAGTTTTTTAAGTTTGAATCCATCCCATTTATTGATTCTTGATTTTATTGTGCTTTAGGAGTATTGTTAAGGAAGTCAGATCCTAAGCTGACATGATGAATATTTGGGCCTACTTTTTCTTCTGTTCTGTTCTTCTATCTCTGTTCTAGTGCCTAAGTCTTTGATCCACTTTGAGCGGAGTTTCATGCAGGGTGAGGGATAGGGGTTTAATTTCATTTTGTTACATGTGGATTTCCAATTTTCCCAGCACCATTACTGAATAGGCTATCTTTTCTCCATTGGATGTTTTTGGCACCTTTGTCCAGTATAAGATAACCATATTTATGTGTGTTTGTCTCTGTGCCTTCTATTTTGTACCATTGGTCTACATGTCTGTTTGGTGTCAATACCATGCTGTTTTTAATTACTATAGCTCTATAGTACAGTTTAAAGTCTGTTATTGTGATGCCTCCTGCATCATTCTTCTTGCTAAGAATTGCTTTGGCTATTCTGGGTTTTTTATTTTTCCTAATGAATTTCATGATTGCTTTTTCTATTTCTATGAGGAACATCATTGGGATTTTAATTAGAATTGCATAAATCTATATAATGCTTTTGGTTTTATGTTCATTTTGACAATATTAATTCTGACTATCCAGGAGCGTGGGAGGTCTTTCCATCTTCTAAGGTCTTCTTTAATTTCTTTCTTTAGAGTTCTGTAAATTTCATTGTAGAGGTTTTTTATCTCTTTTGTTAGATCGATTCCCAAGTATTTTATTTGATTTTTTGAAGTTATGGTGAATGGGGTAGTTTCTCTAATTTCTCTTTCAGTAGATTCATCACTGATGTATAGAGAGGTGTTTGATTTATAGGTGTTGATTTTATAAGCTGCAACTTTGCTGAATTCACTTATGAGTTTTAAAGTTTTCTAGTGGAATTTTTTGGCTTTTCTAAATATAGAATCACATTATTGGCAACTAGTGATAGTTTGAGTTATTCTTTTCCTATTACTATCCCTTTAATTTCTTTTTCCTGTCTATAGTTTCAAGGGCGATGTTGAATAGAAGTGGTGAAAGAAGGCATCCTTGTCTTGTTCCAGTTTTTAGAGGGAGTGTTTTCAATTTTCTCCATTTAGAATGATGTTGGTCTTGGGTTTAGCATATATAGCCTTTCCAACTTTGAAGTATGTTCCTACTATCCCTAGTTTTTTTAGTGTTTTGGACATTAAGAGGTGCTGTATTTTGTCAAATGTTTTTTTCTGCAGCTATTGAGGAGGTCATATGATTTTTGTTTTTAAGTCCATTGATGTGATGAACTGCTTTCACTGATTTCCATAGGTTGAACCAACCTTGCATTTCTGGGATGAACCCTACTTGATTGTGATGCGCTATATTTTTAAGATGTTTTTGTATGCAATTTCCTAGAATTTTATTGAGGATTTTTGTGTCTATGTTCATCAGGGATATTGGTCTGAAGTTTTGTTTCTTTGATATGTCTTTTTCTGGTTTTGGTATCAGGGTAATGTAAGCCTCATAGAATGACTTCAGAAGTGTTTCATTCTTTTCTATTTCATGGAGTAATTTGATGAGTATTGGTGTTAATTCTTCTTTAAAGTTCTTGTAGAACTTGGCTAAGAATCCATCTTGTCCTGGACTTTTCTTGATTGGTAGCCTTTTGATGGTGTTTTCTATTTCATTACTTGTAATCGATCTGCTTAATCTTGCATATCCTCCTGGTTCAGTTTCAGTAGGTCATGTCTCTAGAAATTTTTCGATGTCTTCAAGATTTCTATTTTATTTGAGAATAAATTTTCAAAATAGTTTCTAATTATCTTCTATATTTCAGTAATGTCCATTGTGATATTTCCTTTTCCATCACTTATTTTAGTAATTTGAGTTTTTTTCTCTCTTCCTCTTTATTAACATGGCTAGGGGTTTATTAACTTTGTTTATTTTTTCAAAGAACCAACTTTTTATTTGTCAATTTTTTCAATTGTTTCTTTTGTTACAATTTCCTTGATTTCAGCTCTAATTTTAATTATTTCCTGTCTTTTATTGTTTTGGTGTTGATTTGTTCTTCTTCTTCTAGGGCTTTGAGTTGTAATGTTTGGTCATTTATTTGTTGACTTTTTATTTTTTTTTTTAATGAGTGAGCTCAATGCAATGAACTTTTCTCTTAGCACTGCCTTCATGGTATCCCAGGATTTTGATATGTTGTATCACTATTCTCATTTACCTCTAAGTATTTCTTTTTCATATCTGATTTTTTCTGCTATCCATTCATCATTCAATAGCATATTATTTAGTCTCCAGGTGTTACAGTAGTTTTTTTTTTTTTTTATAACAAAGTCACTCCCTTGATAACCCATTAATCCATGAATGGTCCCAAAGGACTTATCTCCAAGTATCATTAACATGGGACTTGGAAGATTAAATGCAGCACATGAACTCTGAGAGACAAGCTTCCATGTGGTATGGTTCTGTTAGTCTTTTTCTTATGTGCTGAACTAGGCAGTAACCATCAGCACAAGGTATCTATTTTACTCAGGGACTGTGACACTGTGGAATGTACAACTTAAGACTCCAACAAACTCAAGGAAATTTCTAGAAGTTATCTTCTCTTCACATATTTCTTTTATCTAATTCTATATTTTTTTCTCATTCTAAGAAGCCAGTTTGTTGAAATTCTTCACCATGATCTCTGTCTCTTAAACATTTTTCTATATCTTCTTTTTGGTTTCTTATGGTTCTTATTCTTGTTCTTTGTGTGCTTTGATTTGAGCAATTGCTAATAATCTATTTCTATTCACTTATTCTCTTGTCTGTTATATCTGCTGTTAAAATGCATAAACCTATTAAATTCTTAGTTTTAATTATGATAATTTTTAGTTCTTGGATATCCTTCTATTGTGTTTTATAGATACCAGTTGTAGGGCTAAATTATAATTTTATCTTGAATACATTCATCATAATAAGTCTATATCTAATCATTCTAACTTATTCGCTAGTATTTACGTTTTCTTTTCATTTTTAGTTATTCATTCTTGTTTTCTGTCTTATCTGACAAATTTTGATTGCATTCTGGATATTCTGTGTAAGAAATTACAGTTACATGATGTGATGTTATCTTTCTTCAGGTAGAGTATTGGCATAAAAGCTTGATCCATCGGGGACAGGCCAGTTGCAAGCTAACTCGTCTTTCCTGGGTAAAGTCATTTGAGTTACCTCCTTATAAATCTTGGGGTGTTTGTTCACCAGGGCCCTTTTTCCTTGATGTGTTCTGAATGCCAAATCTTGACTCTCTTGTACCATGAGACTGCCAAAGTGAGCTAAATTTTTGACCTCTGAGCAGAAATTTTTTGCATTATTTCTGAGAGTATTACCTGTCACAAGCCCTGCTTTGGAGTAAAAAAAAAAAAAAAAAAAAATTTCTCCAGGGTAAATTATAAAAAAAAAATCCAAGTATACCTTACTGTGGTTTCCTTTTCTGTAGGATCTTTCCCCCTTAAATCATGGTTGTCTTGACAGCTCCAAACTCCTAGCTTTGTCTCACTAGACCTGTGAGTCTGCCAAAAGCCCTAGGCTGCCACTTTCTGTTTGGCCTTGGTGCCATGATATGTGAATCAGTAAAGCCCTGAGGGGGAAAGCAGCCATAGATGCCAAGCTTGGTTCAGTGCAACTCACTTCTCTTCAGGGTCCTGGACCTCAACGTTAGCCTGGTTGCTCTAGTAGCTTTCTAATGCCTTAAAAGAGCTAATTTGTTTCCTTCTTCCTCCCCTCAACCTAACTCTCAGATTTCTTGAGGGAAGTTCTTTTTTTTTTTTTTTCTGATACTAGCAATACCCTCATAGCCAGAAGTAAGAGTGCCTCCGATTTTTACTGCTGTAACAATGGTGATGATCATTTCTGCCTTGCTCACCCCATGGGGAGATCTGAAGCTAATTTAGCCTGGAGAAAGGCAAAATAATAGGAGAGGAAAATTATTAATAAATTTAACAATTTAAAAATAGGGATAGTAGGAACATTCCTCAACATTGTAAAGGCCATCTACACTAAGCCAATGGCTAACATCATTCTAAATGGAGAAAAACTAAAAGCATTCCCCCTAAAAACTGGAACAAGGCAGGGATGCCCTCTTTCACCACTTCTATTCAACATCATCCCTGAAACTCTCGCCAGAGCAATTAAACAGACCAAAGAAATTAAAGGGATACAAATAGGAAAAGAACAACTCAAATTATCACTATTTGCCAATGACGTGATTCTATATTTAGAGGAACCAAAACATTCCACCACAAAACTTCTAGAACTCATAAATGAATTCAGTGAAGTAGCAGGATATAAAATCAATGCTCATAAATCTAACGCATTTTTATTCGTAAGTGATGAATCCTCTGAAAGAAATTAGGAAAACTACCCCATTCACAATAGCCTCAAAAAAAAAAAAAAAAAAAAAAAAAAAAAACTCGGAAATTAATGCAACAAAAGAGATGAAAGACCTCTACATTAAGAACTACAGACCACTAAAGAAATAAATTAAAGAAAACCTTAGAAGATAGAACGATCTCCCATGTTCTTGCATAGGCAAAATTAATATTTTCAAAACATTTACTGAGTACTAAATTTCTAGCAGTCATTACTCAGTCAAAGAGAAAAGAAAACTAATAGTAATAAGGGAACGAGGGAGAGACTGAGAGGAGGGAGACAGCATGAGAGAAAGAGGAAAGAGGACCACCCTATTCTCATGGAGATTTAGTGACTTTAAATATATTGGAAGGCAAATAAAAAACTGTGAGATCACTGCTATTCAGAAAATTACAACAAGGTGGAAAACAACTACTGTAGATTAAGAGGGAAATATCTTTCTGGAGGGAAGATGTTAAAACTAAAATCCAAATGGTAAAAAGATAATAGCCATATGAAGACCAAATGGGGTCGTATTACCAGTAAGAGGAACAGTAAATGCAGAGAAGCCTTAAGACAAAAATGAGTGGGGTGAACATTGCTATTAATATCAACAACTTTTCCCTCTGCTTTTTGATGCCTCCAGCAGACTCTTCTGTATTGGAGAACCTAACAGGAAGCTGGCTGGCAAAGGAGACTGGGAAATGTAATTTGCAGACTCAACCCTAGGAATAAAGGGCAGACTACAGAAGAGTAATGTGTGAAAAAAAAAAAAAACTAGAAAAGTCTACCCATTTGGCTACTCTCAATTTTCTGTACATAAACTTCTACATAAGAGCAATAACAGCATATTTATCCCATATAAGATGCAACCATATACACATATACACTCTACTGTCAGGTATATCTAAAAAGAACAAACAAATTTTTTTTTAATGAAACCATCCTTTATGCCAATGAAGATACTCTGCCCCTTTTCTAATCAAAAGGTTGATACCCAGAAGCAATTGTTTCTATCTTTAGATGATATGAATTTCACTTAGAGTTAAGTCACAATCTGCAATGATTTTGTAATCCAAAAGCAAAATTTTAAAATTAATTGCAATTGAAACCTCTTATATAAACTTGTGGAAGGAAAATGGACAACTGCTCACTGGGTACATAATCACCAGAAGGAGGCTCTGTTTAACTGTGACTTGCTATGCAGCCAACTTGGTACAGCTTCCACTGTTGACTACTTGTCATTACATGTTTCCTTACTCTCCTCTATCACCACAGTTGTTTGGGATCCTTCATTTGAGGGTAAACCAAGCTGCCCCACCTGAAGGGTATAAATCCTATCTATATTTGGTTGTTGGATTTTCCATTAATTTGGGGGCATGGAAGCATTAAGGGACACTTTCAGGAAACCGAGAGTTCCAAATATAGTTCATAGTCCTCTTGTGGTACACCAGTTATTTTTCTCCTTGTAGGAAATAAATCAACTTAACTAATAAAATATACTTCTTTCATTGCCCATTAGTTCTGTGGCATAAATATCAGATGTCCGCCTCAACTTCCAGTTCAATCAAATTATCATTGTTTCTCTGGTGACTGCATCTCTTCATTGACATCAGAGATCTCCAAATTAGTCAGTTAGGGTCAAGCAACATATGCTTCTTGAATACCAGTGCTTCACCAGTCATAGGCCAAGGAAGGTTCAGAGCAGACCTAGAAGAGCACATGAGGGAGAAGGCCACTGACACCTTTTAAAAGTTTTGTGATGCTTGATCTCTGTATACCGAGGATGATGGTAGGGGATATCGCCACTGATATGACTTCCTCATTTCAGTTAGAATGATGATTTCCCAAAGAGGCATGGTCCACATCAAAGCGGTAACATCCAGAGACAACAGAGGTATAATTATCACAGTGGGCAGCAAAACAGTGAGAGTTCCAGTGAGGCACCCAAAATTCTGCATGGATTGTTACAGGTGACTGAATGATCGTGCTTTCCTTAGAAACAGATAGGCAGCTTGCCCTAGCAGTGCTTTATCTGTATATTTCAGCCCTTATAAGCATTTCCTAAGTCCCAAATGGGAAGTCATTATTTCAAAAAAGTTCTAAAAAGACATAAGTGGGAAGAAAATATGTTAAAAGACTGAGTTTCGGTCATTACTACCAATTTTGGCATGACCATGACCAAAAGACTTCTCTTGGAACTTCATTTTTTTTCTAATTTTAAAATAAAAATAAAAAATGACTTAAAAAGATAATAATAATAGCCAGTATTGATTTTCTACAATATACCAAGCATTGTTTTAAACACTGACTATGAATTATCTCATTCAATCTTCTTATGAGATGGGTACTGTTATCAAACCCATCTGGCACTTGAAGCAACTGAAACATAGAAAGGTTAACATTCTATTGAGCTTCAACAGCTGGTCAGTGGTAATCTGGGGTCTTAGGTTCATGCTCATGGTACTATTAAGTCATGGATGAATCCCCTTCCCTCTTAGTTTTAATGTCTGTAGGTTTTTTGTTTTTTGTTTTTTTTTTTTTTTCCTAAGTCTGTAGTACTATCTCAAAATGGCCCAAACTGATCCCCAGGAATGACCAATTTAAGTAAACAAAAACCAATTTTCTAAAATTGACTGATTGTGTAACTTAACTCAGGTGGACTAAATTGGCTATAAATTCTTTTACCAGGCATCCATGCCCCACAGGCTTCTGGGCACCAGAACAAAAATAACCAAGTGCATAATGATCACAACTGGGACAACTTGCCCAAACAAATCTCTGTGCCAAAGCACACTGGAGAGGATGGGAAATAATTTCCTATCAACACCTTAATCACTCTGGGAGACTACTTCATATATAACTGCTAAAGCAGAACTAGGGCAATGGGTGGGTGGGAAGGCTGATGGTCACAGGGTACTTTGAGGATGGCACTGGTTTGGATGTCAGACACTCATGCTCCAATTCCTGCCTTTGACTCTACACTGCTCACAACGAGGAATTTGTTATAATCATCATGGAAAATTAACACCAAAGGAATCATAAAGTCCAAACTTCAGATTTTGCAGAAGAGAATATAGAGGCTAAAAAAGTACAGCCAAATAAGATCTCAACCATCCTGAATCCCCAGTCCTTCCTTCTGTCGGCACTGCATTGCCAGTCCAAACCCTACGCCATTCTGAGCATCAGTTTTCTCACTTGTACCATGGGAATAACTTTATATGTTCTAACGACCTATTATACATGATCAAATAAAATTAAATTAAAAATAATGGAATGAATCAAATATCATTACTCTATGTAAATTTATGAATATGCAAATGGTATGCTGTTACTCCATGTACAAACAGAAACAACATGTATCCCATTTGTTTACAATAAAAATAAATTTAAAAAAATAAAATTAAAAAATAAAAAATAAAATAAAATGACAAAAAATAAATAAATAAATAAAATTCACCAAATTGGAAATTAAAAAAAAAATTAAATTAAATAATGTAGGAAAAAGTATATGCCATTGGTCTGAGGGCTTGGAATGTAACATTTCCTTCTCACATAGTGACCATTTACACAGTTTGGCAGGAGAGACCTAGGGTCTCCAGAAATAGACCCATAGTTCAAAAAGAGACACATCGTTGGAGGTTAAACAACAGGCTAGGTCTAAAATGGACAGAATGGGAGTATGCATGGGAAAGCTAAGTAGATGATGGGGGAAAAACTTATAAAATGTCATTTGGTAGATATTATTTAGTAAATATTTATTTGGTAAATATTATTCAGGGGGAAACTGACATTCTGATGTTTACATTAATAAAGCTCACACACCATTACCAAAAGACAGCATTCCAAGATGTGCCAGGTGGGGTGATTTGCCATTATCATAGAAACAGGCAAAGATGCCCTAGTTGGGGTTTATCTGACTTTAAACCCACAGACTTTCTGCTTGTGTGTTTTGTTCTTAGCCTAGGCACAGCTCTTCCAACAGAGTCTGCTTATCCCTATTTGGCTTCAGTCAGCCAACTTTTAAATAACAGTATATCCCATTGATTGTACCGTTACTTTTCTCTCAACTTGTATTCAATACCTACTGTAAGCCAGAGACTACATCCAGGGCTTAATGTGTATCATCTCATTTAACCCTTCAAACTATATGGTGGAAAAAGTTGTTGTACACTACTGATATCAGCTCTTATAACCTTCATTTACCATGTGAAAATACTGCAGCCAGTGAGTGAAAGAGCCAAGACCAAAACCAAGACAATCCGAATTGAAGGTTTCCACATCTAACACGCCACCATTTTCCTTCCTGTATTCTACTTGGTTGATTCATCATCTTGAGCTACAATTTCAAATCACATGTACTGGGAATCTGAAGTTACTTTGCTAGTATGCAATACTAGTTTTTCAAATATTTAAGCTCTCAAGTTGAAGAGAAATTATAAACTCATTTTATATGATTTTAGAAGGAACAACAGGGCTTAACATCAGAAAGCATAGACATCCAGATTTCAGGTTAATGTAGAAAAGAGTTTTGTACCCCTTGCTTTGCTCCAATAAATGGAAATAGTTATTTTGTGAGTGTGACTAGCAAAACTTATTGTTCAGTAGAGGCTGTCAGAGACCATCTGTTAGCGATGGCTGCCACAGGAAGAGGAGTTTCTGTTCTGAAGTCCTACGTTGTGGTTGTAATTTTATGATCAGCAAATATCAGCAAAGGGTAAGTGAGGACATCCTTTGTCAAGCATGACGTTGTATGGTGACTCCACACCCAAAGTGACCTGACCAATGTGCTCAACAACAGTGGACAAACAAAACTAATGTTTGTGAATTGTGAAAGAGAGTCCTCTCCTGGGCTTGCTCTCTTCTAAAGCCATCATCCTATCCCCTGTCCTGTCAGAAACTTTTCTCTGTCTCATTCCCAAATTTAACTCTGCCATCTTCATGAACCATTTCAAATCTTACCTCTTGCCCAAAGAACTTCTCTGAACTGGCTCCCACCTTGACACTACCCCACACACACACACACCACCACCACCACCAATGAACTCCAGCAACACTATCCCTTCTCTGAAAGTCAGTCCATTCCTTGTAAGGAGTCAACCATAGTAGCTATCAGATAGCAGAGGAGGCAATGGCTGCTCAGAATAAGGATACTGAAGAAAAGATTTCAGAAAGGAAAATATGGCCTGAAGCTAAATACTAAAATGTTGACTGTCAGTCCAAGAGGGTGGAAAACATTTCATCTGGTTTTCTGATGGAACCCAAGCAGTCAATACAGTGGTTGGCACATTGGAGGCACTTGAAAAATTTTATCAAAAGAAGGAGGGAGGAGAGGAGGAAGGATGCAAAAGTGGGCCAGGCATGTTTGTGTAATAGTGAAGAGACTAGACTAATAAGAACAATGTGCATCTGTGTTAAGCAGCTGGTATTAGGACAAATGAGCAGTGTAGGCTCATATTATGAAGAGTCCAGAAAGTCTGGATGAGACCTTGAGGCTGACTGCAGAGAATTTACAACATTCTGAATAGCATTAATGCTTTTCACATCTTTCATTAGACTGCAAGTCATGTGAGAGTGGACTTCTTAGCTGCTTCTTCTACATATCCCAAGTTCATTTAGTGTGTGCAATAATTGTTTGAGGAATAAATAAGCAAATGAATAAACTATTCTCTGCTTGAGAAATAATACTAAATACTAAACGTTAAATACTAATCATTCCAGAGATAATTGAATTTTTTTTTTTTTTTTTTTTTTTTTTTTTTTTTTTTGGTTCTTGCCAACATTCTGCTTCTTGCCTGGTGGCCTCTCTCTCACAGAGAAGATCCAAGTTAATGTGACCATTTATCCAACTTGATCACTACAAAGTTAAACTTAATGAACCTTCCCTTGTGGAAGGTATTTATCATTATATCAACCTCACCTCTCCAGTGCCATTCCAGCTTCACCGGTAGCCAATTTCCAAGCCTGACTCATGTTCTTGGAAAAGAACTAAACGGAAAGCTTAATAACTAGAAAATTTAAAAATGTACCCAATCTCTGACAAACCACTTTATGAACAGTGTTTCCGTTTCTATTTTTTTTTTCCTGTCTAGAATACTTTAAAATCAATAAGAACTAGTCCTTGAGAGCTGTGCACATTGAGTTTGTGCATATAGAGTAAAAAGGGGTAAGGGAAAAGAGACTATGGTCAGACAGTCCTTATTCAAATATCTCTGCTACTCACTAACCCTGCTAGTCTGAATGACTTACCTTCTCTAGGTCTCAGTTTCTTCATCTGTACAATTATAATAATGCTAACCACATTTTTGTACATTATAGTAGAAATATTTGTGCACATAAGTTTGGGTTAGGTGTATATATATATTTTTAATGTGTGTATTAATAGGCTTTAATCTAATAATAATAATGTATGAGTATTTTCCTAAGGAAACAGACCCACATTCCCTAGAAAAGCCTTTTATCCTATAATTTCTTACTCCATTCTTCCATTAAAATAGAACATTCTCCTTTGCTTTCTTCTTAGAGTCTAGCATTTGGCTAATAAGATACTTTATCAGAATAATATACTAATAGAATACCACTATATAATGGGAAAAAATCTCCAGTTTAACTAGAAAATTCTAGATATCTTATCCTTAACAGTAAAAGTTAATCTTAATATTATTAAACATTTTACTTAATTGGTGAATATAGGCTGGCAGGAAGCCAATGGGAAAAAAAGTAGGTGTTTTAAATTGTTTGAAGGTAGCTTTAATTCCTTAAAATTTTATCTGTACAGGTGACTATGTTCGGTTAATCAGGATCTTGTCACTGGGCCAAATCCAATAAGATGAATTTCAGCAGAATAAATTAAAATCCCACATTCAAATTGAAAACATCATCTATTTACAAATAGAGAATGGAACTTTTTTGGGGAATACCCACATGCAAAATATGCATAGTGTTATTTGATCACTTTAAAAAGCTATCAAAATTTGGTGAGAAACGCACAACTGTGAAGTTGGTATCATCTGATGATCTGAGCTACACAGGGTAGAATTCAGGATATCCTGTCTTAAATGCCCACACAAGACAATGAAAGGTCTAAAAATCATGCGAAATGAGACACACAAACACCCTCCTATGCAAACAAGTACCACTAGGTTGAAGACTGGAAGGTTAAAAAAAGATAGAAATGGTTGAAGAGCTCTCTATTAGGAGAAAATGTAGAGATGTTCTCTGGGACTCCAAGAGAGAACTATGTGTGCTTCTTAGGAACAGTGGATACAGCCACTTTGCTGCATATAAGAAAGAACATTCTAACAAGTAGAAATATTCAAAAATGAAAGACTATTGCACAAATAAATGATTTACTTATTTCTGTTACTTCAAGACCTAGTATAGTTCTTGGTACATGGAAGAAGAAGGAAGGAAGGAGGGAAGAAAGGGAGGGAAGGGGATTGACCAGTCAGCTGGTAGCTGGAACCATCCCTTTCTGCTCTGAATTGGTCAGGATTTCTAATCAAACTACAGTGTATGCACTTTTCTAGAAAAACTCAGTCATCACCTGGTCCATACCTGCTTCAATTCTTTCACAATGAATTCCACTAGGAACTAAACCTACCTCTGAAAGGCCATGACTAAAGTGTTCATTTTCCTAACTGGACAAAACAAACAAAGAAAAACACTTGTATTTTGTTTCACATATTTCTCTGTTAGAAATGTTAAACAGCATGATTTCAGCCTCTTCTAGCAAATAATAATAATAATAATAATGCATTAAACATGTATTCTGTAAATTTGTCAAAATTAAAGATGAGGACATGAAACATAATTATTTTTAATAGACCCATATTTTTAAACCTTAAATTGCACTTATTTTCCAATTAGTCAACATGCCTTTAAACAAAATGCTGAGTTTGTCTGTGCCTTGAAGTTTCAAATCATATAGCTCTGAGTATATTCAGAAGTTCCTGTTATATTTAAGAGTGTCATGGTATTGACTATTAACCCATTTTCTGAATTTTCAGACTCAAAGCACAAAATCATCATGCTATAATAGTTCCTATTCCACTTGGTGATATGCCTTTACTATCCACCATGCCTTTTTGATGTACCTAATTGATTACTAAGTTTGTTGGTTGACTTATTTAACCCTTATATAGAACAACTTAGAGTTGAGCTCAGGAAATCTGTGTGAGAGTCCCAGAGCCAATAATTTGTAAAGTCATGGTCTAGAGCAATTCACATAGCTCCTTTGAGCTCCAGTGTCCTCATATCTTGACTGGGATAAATTATTACCCCACCCAATCTCTCTGTCTAATTGCAAAATTACCTGACATATCCCCCGTGAAGATGCTTAGTAACCTATAAAGAGTTCCAAATAAGCATGGGCATTACCTCTCATCCTCCCCGTGAAGGTTTATGACCAAACAAAAATATCCTTATTTCATCCTCAAGATGCAACAACCAACAAGGACCCTACAGAGGTCACCATTTCTATGACTGCTGAATGACTAGACAGAAGCATTGCACAGAGATAGCATTGCAAATAGGACCAAGTTCCATGGATGGATATTTGCTTTTGTGTAACTAAAAAGTAGTAACACCAGTTTTCAATAATGTATTCCATAAACTTCTGCTTTTGATATTTTGTTATCACTAGAAGCAGTTTGAAGTTTAATTGAAGTCTATGTAGGCTTCATACACACTGGGAAACACCCTGATTTTAAGGTCATTTTTATGACACCTGGTCTTGTGACGTTTTAAATGAAGGAATGCATCGAAACCTTGGCACTTTGAATTCTAATTGCAGTCGTGTATCACTAATTAGTTGGGATGGACAAGTAATCTCCCTAATGATATTCACACTTCAATATCCAGAGAACCTATGAAAATGTGACATTCCATGGCAAGTGGGATTTTGACAGATGAGATTATGTTAAGGATTTTGAGACAAGGGAACGATACTGAATTATCCAGGCCAATCCAATGTGATTGTCATAAAACTGATAAGAGAGAAGCAGCAGAGTCAGAGGTATGAAGGAAATGTTGATGACTTATATAGGTTTTAGAGCATTCAGGGCCATAAGCCGAGGAATATGGATGGTTTCTACAAGCTGGATAAGAAAAAGAAACAGATTCTCCTTAAAGGCTTCAGAAAAAAAATATATAGACAGTCCTGTTGATAACTTCATTTTAGCCCACAGAGACAATTTTGGATTGTTGGCCTCCAGAATTGTAAGAAAATAGACTGGTGTTGTTTTAAGCCATGGCATTTGTGGTAATTTGTTAAAACAGCAGCAATAGGAGATTAATGCAGCAGCTTTATAAAAACAATTATTTCTCTAAAGTAATTGTCTCAAACATCTAAACATCTAACATCAGCTCTGACATGCTATAGGTAAATATTATCTTATACCTGCATAAATCTGGTTTTTCTGATAGCAGTATAGTTAGAGGTTCCATAGATAATTAGTGTTCTGTTGCTTCTATAAATGAGTTTGTCTATGTTTTTTTATTATTTGTTTTAGTTTCTGTTGTGACTATTTATTTGAAAAATCATATTATATACTTTTGTTTTTCCCAGAATGAAATAGGAATGGAAAGACATAAAAAAAATTCAATGAAGAACACTGACTTCAAAGTCAGAGACTTGGTTTCTAGTTCCTTTGCTAAAAAGTGACCTCTCTCTCTCTTTCCTAGAAGTGCCATATCCAATAGTCATACAGTAAGTGACTTCAAACAATAGACATTTATTTTTTCACAGCTCAGGAAGCCAGAAGTCCAGGCTCAAGTTGTCAGCACCATGCGTACCTTTTTGGAGCCTCAGAGAAAGAATCTGCTTGGGGCTTCTTCTTAGCTTCTGGTGGCTGCCAGCAATCCTTGGCATTTCTTGGCTTTTAAGTGTATCATCCACTCTCTAACTCTCATCTCCTGAACTTCCTCCCCTTTGTCTGAGAAGTGTCTGTTTTATCCTCTTGTAAGGACACTGGCCATTCAATTTACTGCCCACCTTAATTCAAGATGACCTCTGTATTAGGGTTCTCTAGAGAAACAGAGTCAATAGCATGCATTTGTCTACATATGTGAAAAGATTTAAGGAATTGGCTCACATAATTTATGGAGGCTAACAAGTCCCAAGATCTGTAGTTGGCAAACTGGAGACCCAAGAGAGCCAAAAATGCAGTTCCAATCCAAGCACCAGCAGGCTCTAGATGTAGGAGAAGCCAATGGTTCAATCCAAAGGAAGAAAAAAAACTCAATGCCCGAGGTGAAAGGCCATCAGAAATTAACTCTCACTTGAGGAATGGGTGCTTTTTTCTAAAGTTAGGCCTTCAACTGATCAAATGAGGCTTGCCTACATTAGAAAGAACAATCTGCTTTATTTGATATATCTATTTGAATGTTAAACTCATCCTAAAATACTCTCACAATGATATCCAGAATAATAATTGACAAAATACCTGGGCACCCCAAGTTCCAATCACGTTAGCCCATAAAATTTATCATCACTATCTCATTTTAACTAATAACATAGGCAAAGACCCTATTTCCAAGTAAGGTCGCATGTGAGATTGCAGGTGGACATTAACTTGGGATGTGCACTGTTCAGGCCGCTACACCTTACCCATTTCTCACTTTGGGAGGCAAGGATCTGGACCCCGAGGAGCACTTCAGTGCTGATAGGGAATTCTCTGCAAGATAGATTCAGGTCCTCCATGGGACCGAGCTCCAGGTACCGATAAGAGCAGAAAATGCTGCTTTGAGCAAACGGGACAGGCATCTTTATCCCTGGCCTTTGCTGAGGCTTTACTTCATAGATGAGCCCTGTGAGTCTTTAGGAGAGGAGGCACTTCTCTTTTCCAAGTCTTGTTTGTTTATAGAAACCTCCCTAGGTTTTTCTCAGTTTACCTCTGAACACCTCTCAACCCAGAGTTCCTGGAATCTGGTTTCAGAAATTCCAGACTAGCTCTTCAACAATCTCTAATGGTTCCTCATTTTCCCATAATCTGTGGTTCTATAGATCATCAGTTCTCCCAACTTCCTTTTAAAGTTTAAAGAGTTCTTAGACTCCCAGTGTTGGTTTAAATTATATTTATTATAATGTTACTTAAATATAAATAAACACAAAATTACCTATAAATCCCTTATGCTTCGACTCTTATAGAACTATAAAACCTAAACAAATGTGCAAACTAATTTCAAAGAAGACCAGTAAAATTAAAATTAACAACATTAATTTTGCTGGAATTATATCACTGCTCACAATACACATATGGTATGTTCTGTTCTGGTGCAGTTCAACAAATCTATTACAATGTGCCACAGGTGACTGGATTCTTCCACCAGCTTTTTTTGCCCTATTCGAATTCCAGGAAAGCTGTCTTTGCACAGCTCCCAGGGATGCCATTAGCGCTCTTCTGGTGGAATCACACCATGTATATATTTCTTATACCTCTGTTCTTTCCTTATTACTTGAAAGCATTAGATAGCTCTCCTTTGCATCAATGCCATAATAAACACAATTAGAAACTAAGCTATGAAATTTGTGGTTAGGATTACAAAGTGGCCTTCCAACAGATCCAGAGTGTCTTTGTTCTATATAACCATTGTCATTTGTCTAAAATTGAATTTTTAAATACATGTAAAAATGAGAGATTGTTTACAAATCACTTTAACCTTTAATTATTTGGAACTCATTTAAAAAACATTGACTACAGATGTAAGTTGTTTTTTCACATGAACCTAAAATTCCCTCAGCAGGTTAGCCTGGCTCTTTTCTTTTTTCTCATCCTAGGAACCAAGGAAGCAGTGCTATGAGTGAAGATGATACGCAATCACAGACCTAAATACTTGATTCTATTTAGGACATCATGGCCATTAACATTCCCTTATATGACTTCCTGTAGAAAATTGTGCATGGTACTGTGTGACTTTTGCAGACTCACAGTTCAACCTTCAGGAAGAAAGAAACAAAGTCTAATAACCTCTCTAAAATGACTTTCTAAGACTATTCATGTACAGATTTCATTAATCCAGACTAAACTGTTTCATGAAGAGACCAGTAGGAATTAGAGAGGTTCAAATTTCATTTTTCTTTTCACTATCTAGTAACATAACAACTAAAACTAGAATAACAAAGTGTTAGGAGGCAGAGGTCTCTAATGGACTGCTTTAATGAACAGGTAAGAACAGTTTAAAATTAGCACAATGATTGTTTTCTTGCAAATTGATTCTCTGCTATTCTATTAAGCACTTTAATTCTCTGCAATCTTGTTTACCCCAGTAATTTGCTAAGAAAACCCTTGCTTTCATAGGTAGAGTAGAAGCAACATTTAGCTCAGTCCGGTCCAAATAAGCAAGAGTTTCAAATTAGTAGCATCTGATTTAATTAGGTTTTACTAACAGGGAGTCAGGAAAATGCATTAACTGACTTGGCCCACTGAGGGTTCCCTTTGTGTTCTGACAATAATTGCTGCCATTTTCTTTGCTGCCTGTTGCTTCTTTCCTGACTGCCTTCTCATTTACAATAGTGTGGAGATTTTTGACAAATCTCAACCTCACCAGCATTTCCAGTTCAGCAGGTGGTGGATGAAAGGTGATTTAGCTGTCAGTCTGCTGTGATGAGATTAGAGGGTCACCAGAAGGCCACCCCACCAAAATCATTAGTACCCTGCCACAGGTCCTGAAGGAGACATGGAATAAACATACTCACCATTAACATTAGTTCTTGAGGATTTTTAGAGATTTAGATCATTTTTTATAACATCACAGTATCCTTTCTCCTCTTTCTATAAACCACGTACTTTTGTCAGCTTTTTGCTGTTGTGACTAAAAGATCTAACCAAAACAATTGTAGAGGAGGAAAAGTTTATTTGGAGGCTCGTGGTTTCAGAGTTCTCAGTCTGTAGACAGCCAGGTCCATTCCTTGGGGCATGAGGTGAGGCAGAACATCATGGCAGAAGAATGTGGCAGAGGGAAGCAACTCACAAGATGATCAGGAAGCGGAGACAGACTCCACTTTCCAGACACAAAATATATACCCCAAAGCCATGTCCCCAAGGCCCACCTCTTCTAGCCACACCCTACCAGCCTTCAGTTACCATTCAGTTCATCTCTACCAGGGGATTAATTCACTAATTGGGTTAAGGTTCTCACAACCTAATCATTTCTCCTCTGAGAATTGTCTCACATGTGAGCTTCTGGGGGACACCTCACATACAAACCATAACACCACACATTCAGTGTAGTATGTAATACCAGTTTCTATTATGTTCCTAAGCTGTGACTGTGCAGTGAGAGGTAACTTGGGGGAAAGGGTTATTTTTCTTCATGTTTTCCTTTCAATTCTATAGAACTTATCTCCATCTTAAACCCCTGAAACAATTTTGATGAACCTGGGATTATGTAATTACTATCTTAGGATAAATTAACTACTGTGACATAAGAGTTTTAAAGTGCATTGGACAGTTTCAAATTCACAGTTAAATGCTCAAGGGATGTTAGAGAAAAAATAAGTGCAGATATGTTCATCATTAACATTTATTATCAAAACCCACATTTTCTGATTATCCACTCACTTCACAAACATGTTCAGTTCTCCTACTTGGTGCCAATCACAGCGCTATAAAGCAGGTGATGTCACAAAGCAGAAAAATATCCCTACTCTCAAGTAGCTTTCAGTTGGCAAACCTAGGTCCTATAGTGGAAATAAAGTGAACTCATTACATCCCTTGCTCCTAATCTCTAAGAAATCCTTTTTCAAATGAGGGGGAGAGGATAAATGAAAATGATGTGTAATATTGTCTTGGAGAAAATTAGTACTGTTGGGAAAATTTATATTCTGAAGTCATTTCAACCAATCACCAGGATGGCATTTTTTCCTGAACATAATATTAGTAATCTTTACCAGACCTAAAATAACATTTACTTTATTCTCCTCTCATTCTAAAAATACACAGTGGCCTGAATGCCAAAATCTAATTTGTAATTTTCACAGCTGAATCACATCCATTTCCTTCCAAATCGGATACTTGTGGCCACCAATGCCCGACAGTGGCCAAACAGCTTCCCTGGGGAGGGGCTCAAGGGGTTAGGTTCCATGAATGGGCAAGACTGAAAAGAGCATCTCTGGTGCAGAAGATATGCAGTCAGTAGAAATTTGTAGTAGATGTTGAAACTCTTTCTATCCATATTTGCTCCCTGCTGGAGATCTTGTGGCTCATAAATATGACGGACATCCTAGGTAGGCTATGAATGGGAACCAGATATTCTAATTTCCGGCTTCTGATTTTGTATCTTATGGTGAGTCTGGTCTATCCCCAGCTCAAGGAATAAAATGGTGCTCTTTTTTCCTTAAGGAACAATTTATAAGGAAAACAAATAACAAATTAGCAAACCATTTACCCAAACTCATAAACTCTCATAGCCTCAGTATGGTCCACAGAAGGTCACAGAAATAGTCACATCTGGAAAGCTAATAACAAACCATTGAGAGAAGATTTGACCCATAGAGACCCATCACCTCCTTTTGGTTAGCGAGCCCCTGAGAGAAAGAAGCAGGAACAACATTTCATGAACTTCCCTGTGGGTTCTGGGCAGAAACTGAATAAAGATTAAGAGTAATTTTAGAGCTAATGGGATGATGGCCTTTCTGTGCCTAAGTCTCTGCAGGAATTTTTTTTTTTTAAAAAAGGACAGTGGTATGATAACATAAGAGCATAGTTGTCAATAGTAATTCCACATTTTGATAATCCAAAGAATAGGCACAGGTTCAAAATATATACTTGCCAACATTAGGAACAGTAAGAACAAAAGCTCTCTCACCAGTCCATGCCTGGGAGAGAAACCAAGGAATATGCTGTGTAGAGTAGTGGTTTTTAGGGAAATCTATACCAGAGGATAAAAGCATGTGACTTGGAGCCCAAACTGAGCTCCAGTCAGCTCCAGCTTTACCCCATTTTAGCTTTAGGTTACTAATCACTTGTTCTCTCAGAGACCTGATTTTCCTATTTTTATGAGCTATCAATATATTCTTTGGAATTTTACATGAAGATTAAATGAGAAGATGGCCAAGGACAATGGTGCATGTCTGTAATTCCAGCAACTCAGTAGGCTGAGGCAGAACTGTAAGGTCAAAACCAGCCTTGGCAACTTAGCAAGACCTTATCTCAAAATAAGAAATAAAAAGGACTAGGGGTGCTGCTCAGTGGTGGATTACCCCTGAGTTCCATCCCCAGCATCAATAAACATAGATAGATAGATAGATAGATAGATAGATAGATAGATAGATAGATAGATAGATGATAGATTAGATAGATGCAGAACTCAGTAGAGATTTAGGTACTTCTTATTATAAATTCATTTGGATTTTGTATTAGGTTAAGTTATCTAGAAATTACATTAGTTTGAAATAATGATAATGGTAATCTGAAATTCATTAGTTGCCTTTAATTCAAATCTTACATTTTACACGAATAAGCCATGATTCAAAGAAGAATTTACTCAGGATGACACAGGTAAGCAGTCTCAAGGCAGAACTGTGAGTCTTCTGACACCAGGCCAATGTTCTTTCCTTGGTTCCATGCTCTCTTACATCAGGGATACATTTACACATCCTCAGCATTCCCCAGTTTCCCTCTGGATCCTCATGACTTGCTCTTTACTAAAGGGGCAAGTTCCCAAATTGCACAACCCACTCCATAACATGAGACTTTAGAGTGAGGGTTCCTTGGAGTTCCACAACGCTATGATCTGACCTTTACCTGTTTGATCATTTGATGCCTACAATCAAATGTGTGTGTTCTACACGAAACCAGCCCATAGGCAATCACTGGCCACTCAGCACTACTTTGGATGATTTGATATTTATGGGAATCACCTTTATAGCATTAATGAGACTTTCTAATAGTAAACCCCATTACTCATTACTAAAAAAGGGAAAGCCCCACAGAGTATGCACTCCAAACCACCGTCCCAGGGCACGTACCATGGATCTATCAACCTAAGACCTTGCATGAGTCAGTAGAAATCCTTGGCTTGGAATCCAGAGTGAGATATTTTAAATAGAGAGATGCCTGGAGAATTTGGGCTTTGTCCTTCCATCCACATCATCATGAGACCAAATGATAGGGTACCAAGAAACCTATGCCCTGAGCATATCTGAGAAGCTTAGCAGGCAGAGGTAGGAAGGCAGTCCCATGTTCAGAGGAAGGGAAGGAGGCTCAAAATCCAAAAGGACTTTCGATCATTTCATTCCTGGGAAAATATGAATGGGTTCCTTCTCCCCATTTTTTGCTAATGTATTATCCCTTAGGAGGCCTAGTATTATATTGCCATATTATATATGAGAACTGACCCTCTGCTTCAAGCTTCAAGCTAGGATCCAATGTGGGCAATGATTTGGGGCCTCAGATAGGAAGGAAAATTAAGCCACCTGGATTCTGAAGTACTATTAGGACCATGAAAATGAACTTGCTGGCCACACCACCAGAGGAATAATTAAGTTTTTCAGCATTCCTCAGTTCATGAGGTTTTAAGTTTGAGAGTCCTCCTCACTGTCCAAATTAATACTAAACTTTATAGAGATTAGCATCTGTTTTGGTGTCATTAAGGATGAGATTCACCCCATTCATTGAATCCCTTTTTGAATCAGATGTATATGAGCCTATGCTTATAATTATCCATCCCAATTAACACACTTCATTTGTCTGTGAATGTCTCCCAAGCCACAGCTTCAGCTCTGGGTTCTCCTTAGTGCCAGTGTCACATTTACAACTGCTCATTAGGCATTTGAGGATAAATGCCTGAGGATAACCCACTGCCACTTAAAACTAACATATTTAATATTAAGTTTGTATCCTCTCCAAAACATTCTATATTATAAAATAGCTACTAAATGATACTTGTTGGGTAAGTCTATGAAATTCCTTGATATTAACATCCCTTGCTCCATCATTCCCAGCTCATAAGTCTTGAACATATTGTCTTCTAGGACTCTGCCCTTTCTTTGAACCCTCCAGTCCAATCAATCGCCAGTTTGTCAAGTATTTCTTGGGGACATATCCACCCTTGTCAACACTCAGATTCAGGGATCTTACTGCTTTTCTTTATTTTCCTCTCTATTAAACTCTCTAAGTTTCTTCCTCATTGTAGTTTATCTATAGTTGCCATCCATGGCTTTTTCAGAGGACTTCTCACTTCTCCCATATTGAAATCTCCTGAAGAGTATTTTAGGATTCCAGAATTGTGATTTTTGAACTGTGGCAAAGAGCCCAGAAATCCCACAAGGAAGAAGTGGGCAATGGAGTGAGACTTTCGGGACTGTCAGACCCTCTTCCACCAGAGCTCACCTTTTTATTACTGCTTAGTCTTTGGGGGTCTGCACGGGTCTGCTTTAAAATCATTGGCACTGGCAAAAACTATTTTGCAAATCAATGGCTACAGCAAAAAAGGCAAAACTCCTTAGCCTGATCCTCTGCCTGTCTAGCACCATGCAGCTTTGTAATTCCATGCATTTTATTTCTCTTCAAGTTGAGTTTTCTCACTGTCTTAGGAGTTCACACCCTCTGTCCTCATCAGCCTTTACTGATGCACAGTGCTTCGGTGGTAATTAATAGTTCTGTGGTTCGCAGTGCTTTCTACCTCCCTACCCTTCCCGTCCAAGAAAGGCTTGCACTTCCTGCGATCATGGCTAGAGTTCAAGCCAATGGCTTTTGAGTGTAAATGATTTGTGTGCCTTTCTCTTTCCTACTGCAACTGGAACACCCAGGCGGTGGTTCCCCTAGTCCCAGTACCAAGTGAGCATGAGACTGTGCTCCTCAGAGCACACCACCAGCAATGTAGGATAAGTGAGAGTCAAAATTTTCATGTCGTAAGTCACTGAGATTGTGAGGTTTTGTTGTGTTACTGTGCTCTTTTTTAAACAATACACTATCTTTCCAAGGATGGGCTAAAATCCTTTTCAAGGTGATTTGTTAAACACACATTTTATTATGCATTCTGAACTCATTATTTCCGCCCAGGAAAAGTGCTTCCCAGTGAATGCTACCTGTGGCACATCAAGTAGCAACTCCATAGAATTCCATAAAAACGTAATTACTTATACTCGTGGCATTTAAGTCAATAGGCTGCCCCCCGTTGTTACATTATGTGTGCATGCACATACATGTCCCGTAAGCCACGACTTCTTTAATGTGAGTATTCCCTAGTGCATATCAGAGTGGAGGAAGCATGGACTATGTGTGTTCTCCCAGTCTTACTCCAGGTCCAGATGGAATTTGGTTAAATCAAGGTCCAGGAGATTATTGAAGGAAAGGTAATCTCATTAAAAACACAGGTAAAAATATACAGTATGTGTGGGTATGAAGAGAAGCAAGCTGAAATATCTCTAAGTCTACTTGTAGATAATTTCCATTCACATTGTCCCTGTCTTCCTCCTCTGTCTATAACCTCTTTGGCTCAAATAGGAAACAAAGAGCTTTTGAATGTTCATTACAACCTGGGATTGAGGGTGGTAAATGCGTCTTGACATATCTCACACTGGTATCCTCTGTGAAGTCCAAGACTGTGTCAGCTTCTACTTCCTGCTGTTATTCAACCCCTAAGTGTCCATCTCAGGAATACTTAATAAGAACTTATTTATGGATTGATGGGATGTTTTCAACTTCGCTCAGAGAACAGGCTCACTTTCCTAGGCATATTAACTGAAATATAAAATTGGTGACAACTCAGAATTTTAAAAAATGATAGTAGCTAATACTTACTTTTTATTTACAGTGTGCCAGACAGTTCTCTAAGCATTTTGAAGGAATTAATGTAATATAGCATGGTGGTTAGTGTAGGATCCTGGGTCAAGTTTCTAGAACCTGAATTCTTGCTCTTTAATTACCTCCTATGTGATCTTGGATAGTCATTTGTTCTGTACCTTAGTTTTTTGCAGCTGCAAAATGAGCTGATGAACATGATAGTACCTAGCTCACAAGACGGTTGAGAGTTTAAAGGAACAACCATGCATAGGTCTTAAAACCAATCCTACACACAGCAGAAGTTCTGAATGTGCTGCTCCATTTTCTTACTGGGAGTCAGGCAGAACATACCTGTCAGGACCTAAAGAATGTTGCAGATGGAAGACACAAAAGCAAATATCTCAGCTCTTAATATCATATTGAGAGAGGCCTTTCAGGAGTCAGACATCATCTTCCTTCAAGATGAAGGAATAGGTTCCTGACAGAGGTTTCAACATCTGACTGTCGTTGCTTGGGCTGCTTTGCATTAGAGAGCTTTTCCTCACTCAAGGAATAACCATAATGTACTTTGTACTTCAGGGCCTTTCACTCCAGACGTTTATGAGATGTAATAACAACTCCCCTGAATTTGTTTCCCACCAACACAGGCCAGGCCATCACACGACAAGGCTTTATGGGAATGTCCCAATGCACTTAAACAGGACAAGAACCAGGTCCAGTACAATTCTCCAGAGAGGAGAGAGGATGCACATCTGACCTGTGCTCATTGTTTTCAGAGAATTGCTGGGATAGAAAAGACAGACGGGGTGGCAGGTCTGAGCTCTGGGATCCTGTTGGGAGAGCCCCCTGGCTGTTGTGTCATCCAGAGCCACAGCCACAGCCTGTGGGTATTTCACTTCTCAGAGTATCCAGGGGAGGTAAATCAGAAGTGAGCAGCCCAGCACTTGCACAGGTGGTTTGTAGGCTTGGCTCATACAAATGTGAGGATGGCAACCTTCCAAAGGCTGGCCTGCAGGGAGGGAGAGGAAGAAAAGGGCATCTCCCTGCTTTCCAAAGGGCCCAGCTTGGAAGCTTTCTCCTCCTGTATGGACTGCCAAGAAGGTGTGTGAGGAGTTCTCTGAATGGTGAATGGAAGACCTATTTGCCAACTTGGGCAATTTGCAGTAGGAAAGAACAGAAAATAGTTGTGTTTTGACATAATATTCATAATGATAGTTTAACTATAACATCACTATGAAAAATTAGTATAGAAAAACAATCCATTCTACTGACTTATAACTTTACTTTTTTAGTTGCCATTCCTTGTTAACTGTTTTCCCAAAATCATATTCCTACCTATTTTACACATGACTTTACCATAATGCATTTAACCTCTATCCTCATGTTTGAATAATTAAATTCCTCCAGTTTTTTTGAAATTGCAAAAGGCAAAGATAAACATATCTGACCACATATTTTTATCATCATGCTTGACTACTGAGTATATATTACTTGCAGAAAAATTTCTGAGTTGAGTTGTCTGTGTATTTTAAGGTGATTTATATATATATATATATATATATATATATATATATATACACACACACACACACATAGGTCAATAAATCAGTTGATAGGTAGGTAGATAGATATTTGTTGACTTCATATGTAAAAACTCTTAAGCTAAGTTAGAAAGTAGCTGGAGATGCAGTCACATGGAAAAACACCCTGCAGTGTATAATGTCGTAAAGCTTTAAACAGACTGTGTGCCCTGTTATATTTGAGAGGTTAGAAAATCCATGAAATTGAGAATAGTCAAGAACAACTTCAAAAACCTAAAAGTATATAGTTAGCATTTTTTCAAATAGAAAGAAAACAATGGCTACCTGAGGAAAGAAAAACTTACACAAAGATTAGAATTCAAGACGAGTAAGAAATATTTGGGGTATTACTTTTTTTCTCAAAGAACAATTATTTCCACCTCAATTCACACGATATTTATTTAATACATATTAGGTGCCTGGCAGTGTGCTAGGTGCCAAAACTACAAGGAAGAATAACCCAGTTTCTGTCTCCAAATAAAATAGCCTCCCAACTGGCCTCCCTTGCCTCCAAGCTCCATCCAGCACAATCCATCACTCAGGCTGCCATCAAAGTATACTCCAAACTACAAACCTGTTTATGTTACACCTTGGTTCTAATACCCTGATCATTTTTACAAGATTGGGAGACTTCAGTGGCTTAGTAATGCTTTAGGATAAAATCCAAAGACCTTCAAGGGGTTTCTTTGGCTTTTCTCCATCTGGAATCTTCCTACCCCTAATATCTAGCTTCTTTCTCTCTCTCTCTCTCTCTCTCTCTCTCTCTCTCTCCAGAAATAATAAGCTTCTTCCAGTTCTTTGAACTGGTCAAATACAAACTCTTCACACAATGTCTAGACTCCTGGAATTCACAAACACTGTTTCCTCTGGCTGCAACGTCTTTCAGATAGTTAGCTCCGGTTCTAACTGTCACCTTGGGAAGTCTTTGCTGGGCCCTGACTCTGGGTTAAGCTTTCCTACTCCACATTCTCAAAGTGCTTCTGCTGCCCTGGCTATAATGCTCATCACATTGTATTGTATTTGCAGTTTCTTTCTCATAGTTCCCTCAAGACTGTTTCTCTATAAATTCTGAAATTTTGTCCTTCAGGTTCACCTCTAAGATCCTCACACTGCATTCTGCATTTAACATTTTTCTCGATAATTATCTGTTGAAATTTTTTGAAGTGAATTTAGTTGCAGGGGGCTGGGACACTGTCAGCTCAAAGGTTGAAGCTTCAGAGTATTGAATCAGAGAGTCAAGGAGAGCGAGCACAGATTTAAATAGAAAGGAAGTCAGGCTAAGGACCTAAAGGGTGGCCTATCAATACAGTAATAATCTATTCAGTTTAAGTAGTTCATTTATCTTCAAATCAGTAAACTCCTACTATATTATCATGGATATGAATTCAGGTGAGAAGATCCTAACCGGGAGGTTTTGGAGTAAGCTTTAGATCCACAGCCCATCTCCACTTTTCTACTGTGAGAACTTGGGCAAATTGATTAGCCTCTCTGAGCCTGAGTTCCCTTTGCTGCAAATGGAGGGTCTAAGGCTTCTCTCCCAAGGTCATGACAAAGAATTCAACCAAACATGTAGAGCATTGAAGACAGCCTCCAGCAAACTCTCACTCCTTCTCCCTCTCACTCCTCTTATCCCTGAGCAATCTTGGATAGATCACTTCTTCCTGGGTTTTCATGTTCTCCACTATAAAAGTAATGCATCAGGGAAAATCAGTGGTTGCCGAAAACAGTCAAATCCAATCATCTTCAAGACAGCTCTGACTGCAAACCTCTAACAGTGGCCCAGGAAGCCAGTTTCTTCATAAAGTTCTCCAAGTGATCCTGCAGCAGCCAGCCAAGCTCTGAAGCACCAGTCAGTGTCTTGGAAACACTCACCTTTTCCAGGTCCAACAGGCAATAGCTTCATTTTTTTTTCTCTGCTTCTTACATTGGAAAATGTCTATTCAATAAATCAGAAAATGACTCATCTGGCTGGCATTTTGTGTTCCACCAGAGGAAAACTATGCCATAATTAGCAGTCAAGTTCTATTCTGTGTGTGTGTGTGTGTGTGTATGCATGCACACACATGTGTGCTCATACACCCACATGCTTGTATGCACACGTGTCTTGAGGGTAAGGGAGGCAGAAGTATGTAAAAAGTCCTGCCTCCCTCAAACACTTCCATTCCCAACGGGTATGAGCTAGACATCTCAGCAATGAAGCCACAGAACTCTGAAGCAGTGAGTCACATCCAGAAGGCTCCTTTTTCATTGGAGACAAAGTGAAGGTGTCCTTTATTCTTCTGCTCTTATTCCACCATCATCAATCACATTGGCAGGTTGGCCAATGACCACTGCTGTATTAAGTCAACACCAGAAAATGTGGTCATTGTGTATGTTTTGTAAGGACAAAATCAAGTCCAGTCCAAGGTTTGGTAGGTAGTGCAACAGACAGCCTAAATAGAATCAAAACCCATAAAAAATAAATAAATGAAATAAAAAGGAGAGAGTTGGAAATCTGCCTGATATAATGACAGAAAACACAAAAACTGAATGGGGCATACAAGAGATTTGAAAAAATCTGAAGCCGAAGCTTACAGAATTATGTAGTAAATGCTTTCAGTAATTCCATAAACATTTCTTGAGCCCCAACCCGGGACCAGATGCATATTCTAAATTGGGGATAAAAATGTATTAAGATGTGGTCCGTCTCTTTAAAAAACTTTCAGTGTATGAATAAGGAAACTTGAAAGAATACAAAACAAGGACCACTCTTTTTTAACTTATTATGCATCATATCTTCCTTAAAGTTTAACATTTCTATATTGTGGATATCACTATTCAACTGAGGTTCAGGCAATTTTAACAGCTTACTCAATGTTCAGAGCTAATATTGGAAAAGCAGGACTACCTCTTTATCGAGAATAGATAGATGGGCTTTTCAAATCCTATATTATACAGACAGTATTTGCAAACATTGTTGTCAAGTGAACAACCAGGGTTCAAGCACTTGTCAAAGGAATACCTTCATTACGAATCTTCAAGCCTGATAAATTTCTCTGTGAAGGCCCAAAAACTTGATGGTGACTGGAGTTTTAAGGTCAAAGATTCTGATTCTTGAAATGCCATTGTCATTTGGGTGTTAACCCCAGGATGAGTCATTGCCAGCCATGCAAACCTGTTCCTCCCTTTTCCCAAGCCAGAATAAACAAAGAACTTTCCTCTTATGCACACGCATGTGTGGAGTAAAATGACAGTCCAGACTCCAAAGAACACTATGGAATGCTAGCTGGGCATTTGGTGGGCAAAGGGTCATGCCAAAAACACTGGAGCACCGGAGACAAAATTCACCCAGTGGCTCCAAGAACAAAAATCCACATGTTTTCTTTTTTCCTTTACCAACGAAATAAGCCACCTCAAAACTAACAATCTATCTAGGCCAATAATTGGGCAACCAAGTGTTCACTATTCTTCCAAACCTTTTTTAAAAGTCTCATTACAAGAACTGGAAAGAAATAGAAATAATCTTTGTGTCTGATTGAAAACAGGTTTCTTGATTCTCTTGGGCTTCCACGTTTAACAGCTCGTTCTACAAAAACAATCTCTTTCCTCTGCTTGACCTAGAAAGTTTCTGATTTTATTGGTTCGTTTTTAACACAGAGATTGTCCCCCTTGAAGTGATCTGTCATCATGGAACTTTCAATATACAAATCCCAACTACTCCCCTACCCCGGCATCCACTGAACACATCTCTCTGTTTTGAATCGCATTTGAAGGTTGCTACTGAACTTGAAAATGTTGCATCTCACTTCCTGGCATCAATGGACAGGTTGCAAATCATACCCACACTAATTAGCACGTGGATTTCTGGGTTCTAAGAAAGCCAGGCAAAGGGAGATGTAAGGGAGGGGAGAAAGAGAGAGGAAAGGGTCACTAAGAGAGGAAAGGGAGGCAGGGCACATGAGCAAAAGGATTTTGAGTGACCTTATTTTATTCTCCAAAGCAGATACCCCCTAGAGGATTAACTTCTGGAAAAATCCTTCAGTAATAGCCTTATTTATTTGTTACGCAGGAATAAACACTTCTTACTAGATCCTCTTTTCGTCTTCTTTTGAATCCTGGAAGCACAGCAGGTTTCAGGGAGTTGGGAGGTACTAAATTGTCTCTGGCCTTGCCGTCAACCGCAGTCAAGTCAATTGCAATCCCATCCATTATATAAATGGACTAGAGAAAATAAGTTTGTGTCTGGGAAGTTTCTGAACTAAGCTTTGTTCTCAGAGCAAGAAATAGAAAATCATCCTTTTAAAATATACATTTTTGTGCATATGTGTGCATACATATATATAATATACCCATAGTTGATACATACAAATATATGTATGAAATACATCCAATTCTACAACAGATAAAGGGGGGTTTTTTAAGGAAAGGAAAATTTCTCTCAGAACTCCCCATCCCCAGTGGGAAATGGAGACTTGTTTCCTATAGCATCTCTCTTCCTCCTCCCTCCCTAAGGATCAGAAGAATGCAAAGTTGGACTCTCTGGTTAGGTCTCTCCTTGAGACACATCAGAAAGAAGCAAATCCTGTGTCCTGGTCTTCACTTTGTCTCTTTGCTTTCCCTCTCTTCCCCCATGGCCCCCCTTCTCCGGTCCTTCAAATAGCTCAGTCCTGGACTTCAAGCCAGTCTGACGTTAAGGGAGAAATGTTTATCTTGGAGCATAGAGTTAACTGACAATTACAAAGGAGGATGCTTTCAGCTCTTGGTCAGGGCACAGTGCTCCTGGACAAAGTGCTCTTTTCTTTGAAGCAGGGTGGATTGCTGAGTGACTCAGGCAGGGATCTGTGCGTGTTTACGCTTAGGGCCTACCAGAGAAAAGCACTGGCACTTTTTGGGACAGATTTCCCTAGTGGCTGGTCCCACGTAATATTGACAACCGGTAAAAGACTTAGTCAAGAGATTCTAGTCTTTCCTGGTAAGAATTCCTAGCTTTGCATCCTTGCTATGTTGGTTTACAGGCAATAAAGTTCTAGGGCAGAGCCCAAAACTACCCCTGGATTTTATTTCCACCATCCAACTGAAAAGGTTGCTATGCTTTCCCCAGATGCCAATCTGAAAAGTGAGGGTGTTTTTGCCAAGCTATGTCTCATTTGATTTTCAGAAATTATCATCAGAGTTTACCTCAAATGTGGCTTGCTCCTTTATAAATTCATTTATATTTTACACTTTCTTTTTAAATTTATTTTTATTTTATTCTATTAATTCTATTAATAATTATTATTCTAATATTTTTATTCTAATATTTTCTATTTTACTCATTTCTATTTCTTATTATTGTTATTATTACTTTAACTGTTTTCTTTTTCTATCCATTCTTGTGACCCAAAACTATTACTCTCTACAACAGAGTAACTATTCTAATGTTCTAATAAGTTGCATTTTTTGTTTTTATTTGTACTTATATCTGGCTATTTTATATAAATACATATATTATACTTTTTTTTAATTTTCTGTATCATGCACCTCCTTCTGTTTCTTGTTTTTCTCCCTCATTATTAAGAGCACTTTGCGTGCATTTAGTCTATTGCTTCTAAATGTATCCATTCACCACAACTCACCTTTCCAACATTCCGTGATAGGGTTTGAAGGTGTCCCCCAAAATGCATGCATTGAAAAGTTACTCCCAGTGCAACCATGTGGGAAAGTGGTATCTAGTGAGAGGTAATTGTACCACGAGGGTCAAATGAATGTGTTAATGCCATTATCACAGAAGAATGTTTGTTATCATGGAGGGGTTCATTAGAAAAGGGAAAATTTGGTCCCCTTTACTTCCTCTCTCTTTCTCCTTCTCTCTCTCATCCTATCTTATCCTTCCATCTTGCATGTCTTATGACATGGCAAGAAGGCGCTCAGCAGAACCAAGTCCCTCTGTCATGGACTTGCCAGCCTTCAGAACCATGAGTCAATAGATCTGTGTTCATAATAAACAATGTAGCCTCAGGCTCTCTGTTAAGGTAGCACAACACAAACTAAGACTTCTAACTCCAGGAGTTGCTAAATCAAATTTTCAAAAGAAAACCAAATAATAGATTTGCCTTATCAGTACTTTTGTAGTATATACTAGTACATACTACAAAACTGATATAATAAAAAATAGGATGTGTAGGGGTCAAGAACAGACAAATGAGCTGGACTTGGTGATAAAAACCTATAGTCTTCTTTACTTGGGAGGCTGAGGCAGGAGGATCCCTTGAGCTTAGGAGTTGGAGACAAGCCTGGGCAACATAGTAAGACCCTGTCTCAAAGAACAAACAAACAAACACCAGACAAATATATCAATAGAGAATCAATGGGCAGATTACTTTGTATATAGAGACTCATTATACAGTAAGGAAAGTATCATAAATGATGGAGAAAGGGGAAATCATTTAATAGGTTTTGGCAGGGGAGCCTGACTCACGGTGTTTGTAGAAACAATTAGGTCCCTAACACCACATTCAAATACAGATCATAGATAATTAAAAGCTTATAAAAGGTAAAGCTGTGATGTTCTTAAAAGGAAGCGTTAAGTGAATAACTTAGTAACCTAAGGATAAGAAGACACTTGAAACTAAAACCTAGCCAGGCATGGTGTCACATGCCTGTATTCCCAGCTACTCAGAATATTGAGGCCAGAGAATCGCTTGAGCTCAGGAATTCAAAGCCAGCACAGGAAATATTGCAAAAAATAAAAAGAAGGAGAAAGAGAAAGAGAAAAGAAAAAGCATCACAAATGAAAATATAATATAAAAAGGGATGATTTATAAATAATTGAGATATCTATTCAATGAAAAACACCAGTGAAAAAGTAATTTTCTGTATTTTCCACTTGGATAGTGAATAGGAAATTGTTACATATGGTTTCTTTTCACTTGACCTGCTCCAAATTCCAAAGAATATTCATTCATCCTTTCTGCTCAAAATTAATGAACAAATCAGCTTCTATTCTATCCAAGCTCTGCATAGTTTTATAGATATTGACTGAAATACTTCATCTCTTCAAATTAGTCCAGACTAGTACCCTTAAAAAGGAAAAGAGAATCAGAGAGTGTTTTCTGCTTTATCAAACAAGACTGTGCACATGAAGGTATTTCACTCGTTTCAAAGCTTCAGAATACACAAACTCATTTCTTTCCTCTGTCCCAGGCCTGACACTAAGCATGCATGGAATTCCTTACATAGCTCCTCTGAAAGAATTCTGAGCTTGCAGGACTAAGGGAGGTTGGCAGTGTCGTGGTAGGGAGGGATGACTGAATTCAACAACACTTTATCCTCACTCTCAAAACAAGGACCCAGAAAAATGACTATTTGCTATTTAAGGTAACAAATTCTTTCCAAGCTTCTTTAGCAGCAGGGATGGAATAAGAATTCATTCAATCATAGACATTGAGAGCAAGAAGAAAACACAGGGATTAGCAAATCCAAACATCCTCCATTGTAATAAGAAAACTATGGTGGATAGAGTATGCTTAAATGTCTTGCCCCACATGGCAAAACTAGTTAACTGACCTCGGGCTATGACCCAGCTAGTTGACTCTTTTTCCCGTTTCCATCAGCTAAGACGCCTCACAGTCCTACAGTGAGATCACATGGCTGTTTTCAGATATTTTTAATTTTCAAGGGGAATAATAATAGTTGAAATCTGTCAGATACCAAACTACTGGCTTAAGATAGTTCTTAATTTCAAAATTTGATTGTATTACATTACTTTTGATGATGCCATATCTTTGTGAATTTGTCTTTTCATCTGTTCCTGTGTCTGATTGAAAGTAAATATAGCACAAAAATTAGTGTGAAACAAAAAACGAAGATGATGTTGTCCAAAGTATAAGAATCTGCCCAGTTGCCCAACATGTACACACATTCCATTAGCAAATAATAGTGCTTGTCTTAGAATAAAACTATTTTTCTTCACATTTGTATTTCAAATGGCTACTAAGTTGTTCGGCAAATACTTGTTTCAACTGTAATGCTTAATACTTTTTTATTTACTTACTAAACAGAATGTTCAGGTATTTCTTTTGGCCCAGGCACTCAAAAAAAAAAAAAAAAAAAAAAAAAAAAAAAAAAAAAAAAAACAACAACAAACTGAGATCTAAAGGACCATGGAGAGCCAAAACAAAAATAAAACAAAATTTAAAAAAGGAAAATTTTGCTTTACTCTTTAGATGATCAGACAGGTAACTATGTCCATAATTGCAAAGATGTCTCTTCAGGACATCTGAGACATGGGATGGGGGACCTTGAAGACCCTTACCTCAACTTCGAAAGCACCTTCGTATTTACCTATTTTGTATGTTGTGCATCTCTACCACTGTTCATTTGGAGAGTGGGTTGAGGAGCTGGGGGCAGATGGATTTAGTCCACTCATATGGAAGACCACCACAGGACTGCAATCAGAAGATAAAGAAACTCTTCTGATTAAAAATGTCAGGTAAAACATGTTGGCTTTGCTTCTGATCAAGATGATACTAAAGGGATCAGTAAAAATAAGTCATAATAGCTCAAATGAAAACCTTCTCAAACCTAGCCTCAGCTTTCAAGTTTATTCAAGTTTCAAAGTCTCTTTAGTGTTATCCTAATACTAATGACTTAGTTTCAACCCCACTCATCTTTACTGGTCCCAGTTTGATGTGTTATTCATTTCTTTGGCTGGTATTGTCGGGTGGTAATTCACTTGAACTTGAAATTTAGAATCATCTTTACCTCCTACCTTTGTGTTATTGTTCACAATCACTTCAGGCAACAAATTTGTACATGGTATCTGAAAGCACTCTTTTACATCTGCTCTCTCCTTTCCATGATGATGGAGCTACTTGGAATAAGGAAGGCAGGAGCGGGTGGGATTTTGTCAAGTAAAGTAATGACTTTTCCAAAGAGTAGAGTACGGAAGGAAGGTGTTGATATTCTCAACATGGACGTGATGTTTGAGACAGCCCAAGAAAAGGTCAAGAAGAGAACTCAGAAGAATATGCTTAGCATGAGAAAGAGTCCATGGAAACAGACAGGAAATAGTTTCCTAAAGAAAACTATCATATGATTCAGGCTTACAGTCAGCAAAGCGGAAAGAGGGCAGAAACAAGAGTTGACTGTCAAATGTCACACTGTGTTCACATATTATAAGGGCCAAGGGAAAAAGGAAAAGATGGAGTAAACAGTTTCTAATCTCTGAAAAGTCTATCATCCAACTATGTATTGAACAGATTCATAGGATGTTTCAAGACATGGTGGTGCAATGTCATCTAAAAGGCAAAATATTCATTTTGACCTACAGAAGAACACAAGGGAGCAATTTAAGTGTTCTTATTCTTTTAACTTCCTTCAAAGTCTATCACTTACATCCCTTCAAAGCTTTTTACAAGGTGTTCAAGATGCATTTCGATAATGGTGAGCTCTGTAGAAACTGATCATACATTTACATAATCCAGTTATCTTCTTGTGTTACTCAGAAGGAACACAACTTAGGAGTTCCAAGGAAGCTTATGGAGATATGGAGCAGTGTTAACACTCAACCGGACTCTTAGATCCTACCATTCCATAATGCAAACTGACAATTAATAGGCTATTTCTAGCCCACGGGCACTCACGCTCTCGTTTAAACATTGTTTGCTTGTTTGTTGTATTGATTTTGAACCTTTTTACCAACAATTACAAAAAAATCAAAATGTGGTATATATACAAATGAAGTTTTATTCAGTCATAAAGAAAAATGAAATTATGTCATTTTCAGGAAAATGAATGGAACTTTACAACAATGTTATGTGAAATAAGTCAAACTCACAAGGTCCAGAGTCATATGTTTTCTCTCATTACGTGGAAGATAGACAAGAAAAAGGAAAAGATAGTTGGGGGTGGGAGTTTCATAAAAATAGAAGGGAGATCAATAGAATAGAGGAAAGGGACCAGGGAATGGGAGGAGAGGATGGAAAGGTAAAAGACTAGGGAATGATATTAACCAAATTACACTGTTATACTGTGTGCATTTAATAACAGATACCACCATTATGTACCACTATAATGGGCCAATAAAATATGTGGAAATATAAAATGATGGCTAGGGAAAAAATCAATAAATTTCATATAAAAACCTCTCTTCTTGACTTCTCTTATTAAACAATCAGAGGTTTTCTCTTCTGGATGCCAATATTTCAGAGTGGCAGCATAATCATGCTGAGTCATAGTGGCCCACTGAAGAAGGTCCAACCTGGCCTGAGTACCCCTTGGCACCCAGACCTGGCTCCTATGGATGTTCTGGTTTGTAGATCCACGCAGAGCAATCTTCATGTTCATACAGGAGGAACATCTTGGAAGCCACTGTGACAAGAGACCTTCTCAAAACCATGATTTACTGCAGGCAGAAATGGCCCCAACCTACCGCCTCTCAACCCAGATCCAATTTGGGATTTGTGGAACACAGACTCTGAGCATAGTGACATGCTCAGGAAATCCTGAGAGAAATAATTCTATTCTCAGGTCTATTGCTTATTTCTGAGTGACATTTGGTAAGACTGCCCAATTCCCCCCATCTATGCAGTTTTGACAATGCCACGTGTCCTACTTACTTCTTAGAGTTCCAGTTAAAATAGAATGAAATGCATTATTTTTACAAGTGTTCTCTAAAAATAAGGAGAACATCATAATTTGTAGAACACTGGAATTAACCAAAAGTCAGTTAATTCCAGGTTCTAGGCCTAGTTCCACAACTGGCTGGTTTTATAACCTTTACAAATTTCTTAAACTCTGAGTTTCAAATGCAAATATTATTTTCCACGATCTTTGCAACATTAATCCCATTCATCATTTTTTAAAATGTTTTTCTTGAATTAAAACATTTATGACTTGGGCCAAACCCAAATATGAATTAAACTAATACTGAAAGAAAATGGACTATGGGGCCGGGTCTACTTTATGGGCTTGTCAGAAGCACACCGAGATCCTGATAATGTAGAATCATTGGAAACCTCCATGCCTCCGGGCTTGGCACAAAGCAGGCCTCATCAAGGCAGAGATTCAGAGCAGAACAGGGAGAGGACAAGTAGAGATATAAATGACTGCAGAAGTACTTCCAGGGCGCTGAGTCAGCCGAAACAGCCTCCTGCAGAGCTCAATGGATCTTTTCTCAGTTGCCTGGAGCGTTGGCTAGAGGCTGCTTGGCAGTGCCTGCCGGGAAGACAGTTTTTAGCCCATCGATTCATTTGAGCTGGGCAGTTTGCCCTGGTACTTAGGCACTCAGACAAACATGTCCTTAATCACTGGCAAACCCAGGGATGGAGCATAGGCCAGCGACTCAATCAGCACCTCAGGTCTGACCCAAGGAGAGGGAGGGTCTAGAAAGCTCCCTTGTCAGTATCTGAGAACTTACAAGGCCCACGGCTTGATCGTTCAAGTCAAATTTCTGAATAATCCCTGAACTTGAGGTAAGGAACATTCCAATTTAAGAGCAGGGTGCCCTTTCCTTTGCCTTCAGTCAAAGCTAGAGCCACTGAGGAACAGGTTTGGGGGTCTTAACTCACACTGACTGCTTCCGGGTCTACTTATCCCTTGGCACATCCATTTATGTTGGGATCCAGTCCTACCCTGACCCTCCTCAAAGCCCTACTCACTTATCACTGTTAGATCGCCAGCCCAGCACATTGCCAACATCTCTTTCTTCTCTATGTCCTCAGTAAGACTGAGTTCTCAACACTGAACCCTTCTGTTAATTATTCTCTAGCATCTAGAATAGGAAAAGAAAGAAAAAAAGAAGGAAGGAAGGAACGAAGGAAAGGCGGAAGGAAGGAAGGAAGGAAGGAAGGAAGGAAGGAAGGAAGGAAGGAAGGCTGGCTCAGTTGACTAGTCTGATGAAAGTGAAATCAGAGAATAAAATGTCACACCCCAGTTGGTGACTAAAATCCCTACACTAACAACAGAATCAGGTGTCTGAATAGTCAGTTCAGCTGGTTGAAAACCAAAAGTAACATCTCAGGTGAGATCACTAGCAGACAAGCATTTTGAAAGTGTCCTATGAACGCAAGAGATTATTAAAGTCTCTATCATCACTATAAAGGAATTAAAGCTACTTCCACTCCTCAGTTCACAGTTCATTTTCTTGTCCCAAACCTGAGGCAGTATGACTCAAGTAGGAGAAAACGAAAGGATTATCTGCTCCCTGTTTAATGAACACACCTTGATGTTGCAAGTAAAAATTTCTTCATGAACTGAAAATTTCTGAAACACAGAGATTACATCACATTTTAATAATAATGACAAGGATATTGTATGTTGATGGAACATCCTTGAGAGTCCTCAACATATACTTACAGTGGATTCTTATGAGCACTTCTAAAAGATAGGACAACCCCAATTCGAAGATGGTTAAACTTGCTCAAGATTGCATAGCATTGGTAAGCATCCAGAAGAACGCTAAGCACAAGGCAAGAGCTCAAAAATACATATATAGTGTTGGGAAGTGAACAAACCCAATTCCTACAGAGTACAGAAAACCCTTCTGATACAGGCATGCTCCTGAGAACTGAGAAGTCACTTAAACTTAATCCTTTGTTTTCCAGAAACAAAGCTCTTTTCCATTAATCTTTCATCTCAGGAGTCGGTTTACTAACTATATAAAAGGGGTAACAATTAGCATATGTTTCCTCTGTTTTCATAAGGATAAAAATAGACACTGTGTATAAAGGACTTAGCAAGGACAATTCCTGGCACATAGTGAGCATTCAATAAGTGTTGATTCTTCTTACTCGCATTTCTATGATTTTCATCCGTCTACTTTTGAATTGAAATTTTTTTGTTTGTTTCTCGTTGTTTACTTTTTTGGTTCTGGTTTTGTTTTCTGGAGCCTGTCCAACCTTTCATGTCTCTTTGCTTCCTACTCTATCACTGTTTCAAGACAAATCTGTTTTCTTGATTCTCTGAATTATTCCTGATGGAGTGGAAATTGTTGGTCTTTCTCTGCATCAGAGAGATTCGGAGATGTGATAGATTGACAGCATCTGAGTCACAGACAATGCCTTCTGAGAAAGCTAGATTTTTCTTCCAAAATCTGAAAGGATCTTATTTGGCAACCTGCCATGTCAACAGCATGACTATGTGGCATCCAGCATCCTAAAAATGCAGATGGAATTCCTGTAAAAGTTTTATAGTGACAACTAGCTCAGTGCTTAGGAAAATGATTCGAAGACTACTAAATGAAGTGCACTGTCTTGTTTATGTTAAAAACTTCTTAAGTGAGAAAGACCCAGAATGTGGGTGAGACCACTCACTGGAACACAGAAACTATTGTAACTTCAACTTATATACCAATATAATCTGTTCCGTTTTCATTTCTGTCTGTATGTAAGTGTTCTATGTTTATGTAAGTGCCATGACATATTATTCCAGTTGCATGGGAATATGGTTTATAAACAAAGGAACGTGTACTTGGGGTTCATGATCGCAATTGTTATAACTAAGGTATATAATCAAGAAGAATTTAAAATCAATGATTTATATTCATCCTAATATTAGAAAGTTTTTAAAGAAATATCTGTGTTCTAATCATCATTTTCCATAAAAATAAAGAAGTTTTGACCATTTATAAAATAATATTGTCATTGTGTTCTTTTTCCCATATGAATTCAAAATTTGATAAGGTGGATTCAGTTGTCTCAATCTCTTTTCTACCTCTCATTATACAAGCTAATTCATATTTACTATGATCACTACAAAGAGAATGGGCAGAATGTGCAACCAACATTCAGAGGAAACATTCCTAAGGGTCAATGGAAAACCACTCCACAAATCTGAAGATCTTGACATCTTTTATAGCAGTGGACCAGATCTTAGCTACCACAGCAAACGCTTCACAAGTTTTCATGAAACAACAAGAGACCAATAACAATTGCCAAGTAACCAAGTTACAACACCACTTCCTTTAGGCAGTACTGTCATAAGCATGGCTCAGTTCTCACTATCAAGCCCTAGACTATTCTACACCCTACCTACCAAAAATGTGGGAATGAACTGTGAAAGACACACTCTCCATGTTCTTTAGGATAGTCAATCTCATCCAGAGATTGGCAGGTGCTTGGGACTTTTCTAAGATCTTCTCTTCCATTTGTTGTTCTTTTTCCTTCCCCAGATGAATGGTGGAAAGTTCTACAGGGACATAGAGAGTTAAGTCTTACAGGTCTCACTTGAGAACCTTGAGAGATCAGAATCTTTCAAAAGTGCTTTTGAAAAAGATGCTATCACACTGACTCCATTCTAATAATGTCCCTGTGGCCCAATAGTCCTGGCAACCTGAGCCCTGGTATCCTGCAAAGCATATCCTTTCATAAGTGAATGATGAAACCAATGTTTCCTAAAAATTTATGAGTCATAAACCTTATGGCAGAAATCATTCTGAATATCCACCAAAACATTTCATTTTCCTTCTGGACACCAGGAAAATTGCATTTCTCAACTTTGTTTTTAATCTAATGGGGATAGGTGATGAGTTCTGACTAATACAACGTTGGCAGATGTGTTGTAAACACTTGTGGGTCCTACAGAATTATCCACATTCCATCTTTTATTATGAGTTGGCTAGGTGCCAAGTTTGGAATGGAAAACTCCAAAAAGGTCATGAATAACTAAAGAAAAGAAACTTAGTCATTACTTACTCCTGTTTAGCTGAACATGTTCTTCTAACCTCCCCAACTAAACTGAGTTGACAATGAGTGAGAAAAAAAAATCTTTAAGGTCTCTGGACTTGTTTGTTATAGCAACTGGAAGGGCTAATACAAACTTTTGTGCAAATATGAAAGACACGGTTCCTCTTATCAGAATGATACAAGTATGTCTCTACATATAAAAACTGCTGTGCAGAATTCATGAGCCTATCCATGGACCTCATGACAATTTTGCTGGGATAAATCCTGAAACCAGTGTCAACATAAGGTCCTTCCTATCCCTAGTGGCATTCTGAATTCCTTCTATCATTACATTCTTCATTTTTCATAATTATGTTAGGCATGATTGATTTGGTACTTGCCCTCACAATGTACCCTAAATAATTTGAAATCCATGTTATCACATTGTATATGATTCTCTGAAGGAAAATGGACAGATGAGTGAAACAGGATAGACAATAGTCCTAGGGATCCCTGGAGCTCAATAATACAGGAATTTTCTCCTTCCCACAGGGAGAAACTGACTGAACTGTTGCTATTGTGTTGGCTTACCAGGACTGAGTATGACTATGCACTATAGAGTTCAACTGATCACATTTTCTGACTTCAAATATACCAATAAAACGACATCTTCAATATAGTTCCTTTGTCTGTCCGCCTTTCATATTCCTAGAACTGGGTAGATTTACAAAGTTGTCCCTAATATTGAGAAGCAACTCATAAACAACCACACTCTGTTATTGATGTAGGCTATAGCCGCACTCTTGCCTAACTTTAGTCTCCCTGCCCTCTCCTTCACACACCCTGTATTATAATCAATGTCTATGTTACCACTTCCCTGGTTTCCCTATCTTCCCCAAGTTAATAATAATGGTACCTGGTATTAAAAACAGTGTTAATGTCAATCATATAAATTTGGCTACATTTTTTAAAAGATTTTAAGGATGTGATTCTGGAAACTTTTCCCAATGGATACCTTCATTCAGATGATTTGTGTAAATAAGTGTGTGTTCACCATTGATCTTCTTGTTTGTGAATTATTTGATAATTTACTGGCAAACCCAGAATCTTTCTCAACCAGGAAATGCAATGTGGCACTACTTATAATTATAACTAACTGAAATGGCTAGAAGCCCAGGTTTTTCCAGAGTTCTTCTCCTTCAAATAGTTCTTGGAATGACTAGAGAGAGGCTCAACTACATCTGTATTCAGGCAGACCTATCAGGATCTGCCACAGCCCTGTGATTCCATTAGCTCCCTAGAATGGATTCTCCAAGCTGGATTTCCACTGCCATGAGACATAGGAATGTGCCCAAACTTAGTGCTACTGGACTCAGAATAAACGTGCCGCCCCTTTGAGCCAAAAACCCATGTGGTAATTCCTCTGAGAGATTTCCATCTACACTATTGTGCTTCTGGAGATGAAGGTTGGGATGGAGTAGATCCAAAAGCAAGAGTCATGAAAACAAAACTGTACTGGCTTTAGGTGATATAATGTTCAACTCAAATACCTACATTATTAATCAGATTTCCATTACTATAACAAACACCTGAGAAAATCAACTTATAAAGAGAAAAGGTTTATGTTTGGTCAGTTTTAGAGGTTCCAGTCAATGGTCAATAGGTCCTGTTGCTTTTGGCTTATGATGAAGTAGTATTCTTTGGCACGAGTACATGGCATAGCAAAACTGCTCAGCTCATGGCCTAAAAAAAATAGAGGAAGAGGAAAGACCTGGGGTTCCACCGTCCTTCTCACAGACACACCACTATGACCTAAAGACATTCCACTAGGCCCTACCAGTTAAAGGTTCCACCTCCCAGTACATCAAGCTGGGGGAACCAAACCTTTAATGCATGATGGGCCTTTGGGGGAAATTCAAATTCAAATGGTAGCACATGTCAACTTTTCCCAGAGGAGCTGGTTCAGACCAAGTCTCAGCTTCAGCTGCCAAAATTGTTCATAATTTCCATTTCCTGGGACTTTTCATAAGAGATACCTCAACCCCTGTGTCCATGGGTTCATGCAAATGAATGCATGAGAATATGGTGTCACCTGAGTCTGTCCTCATTACATTGACTGCACCCGTGTGGATGTAGTCAGGTAACCTGTGCAATGTCCTGTTTTCTTACATAGGAACAAGTCACAGATGCAAACTGATAATATAATTATGAGACTTCCTTTAAGCTTCCTATGAAAATTACTTTTATTTATTTTTTTTTATTTTTTATTGTAAACAAATGGGGTACAACTTGTTTCTCTGTTTGTACATGAGGTAGAGGCATACCATTTGTGTAATCATATATTTACACAGGGTAATGGTGTTTGACTCATTCTGTTATTTTTTCCTTCCCCCCCCACCTCTCCCACCCCTCTTTTCCCTCTATACAGTCCCTCCTTCCTCCATTCTTGCCTCCCTCCCATCCCCCATTAAGTATCATCATCCACTTATCAGCAAGGTCATTCTTCCTTTGGTTTTTTGAGATTGGCTTATCTCACTTAGCATGATAGTCTCCAATTTTATCCATTTGCCTGCAAATGCCATAATTTTATTATTCTTTATGGCTGAGTAATATTCCATTGTGTGTGTGTGTATATATATATATATATATATATATATATATATATATATATATATATATTACAGTTTCTTTATCCATTCATCAATTGAGGGGCATCTAGGTTGGTTCCAGTGGGAAAAAAGGTACTTTTATTTTTAATCATTCTTCATAATTTTATCATCAGGAAAAATAATGCATGGTCATTTGTGTGTGTGCCTGTGTTTAAGAAGGTCAGTTGGTCCCATACGCAAAAGAAGAAATCATTATTCAAGTGTAAAACGAAGCCAGAAAGGAAAGTTATTGTTTATTATTCTCTCTTGATAAATAGAAAATTAATGTTATCTCCATAATTATGGTATTCTAACCACCAACACATTCTTTGTCCATATAAATGAATGATGTTTGAATCAATACTATTGATACGATCAGTTTTATTTTTCGTAATCTAAAGAAAAGATTGAACCTAATATGAAAATGCTAATGACGGGGCAATTTGTTGTTGTTATTTTTACTTCTGGGCATAGAACTCAGGATCTCGCACTCACTAGGCAAGCACTCTACCAATGAGTTATACCCCCAGTCCTTTTTCTAATGTTTACTTTTTGAGACAGGATCTCAATAAATTGCTGAGAATTGCAAACAATTCTCCTACCTTGGCCTCCCAAGTAACTGGGGCAACGTAGTTTGTGTTTGAATTTTACCATAAACATATGGAATATCAATAGGTCAGATTACTTGGAGTACCAAAAATATATACCTTTGAGTTTTAATAATCTCATTTTCATTCATAGATAAACAACAGTTGAATTAATGGCATTGGATTATTTAATGGTCTGCCAGTGGAGTAGAATACATTGTGAGAGAACTTAGGAGTTTTGTATAGTATCCAAAGAATTTGAATAACAAGGTAGAAATTTGTGTATACCTTAGGTTTTTCCATACTTGTTCAATATTTCAGTTGTAATGAAACAAGAGTATAACTTGTATTGGTATAGCATTTCATTTCAAAGCAAGGTGCAATCCATTGTCTCAACTATATTTCCAAAATCCCCATAAGTAGGTAAAACATAATTAATGCCTAGTTTTAAGATAATGGAAGAGAATTTTAGGCAAAAGTCATGAATCTTGTTGAAGTCAACACAAACAGAAAATTGGTTTGTAGAAATCAGTTGTGTAAAATGGCAAAATCTTTATATCTCTCATCTTCTATAGGTTAAATAAACCAAAGGAATTGACTCAAGTTTCCTGAGTAGGTACCTTCAGCAAGTTTGTTATTATTCCTAAGCCTCAATTTCCTCATGTACAAAACAGAAAAATTTCTCCCAAATTTATTAAGTTTTTATGAAGATTTGTGAGAGAACAGGTATATAAAATTACCAGACCCTGTATAAAGTTCTCAATAAATATTTATACTTTTCCTCTTCCCTTTGAATTTCAAGAAAGTCCAGTCACACTGTCCCAATCTCCTTAAACAGGAATCTCTGAAAAACCATAGTTAGTATCCATCATGAAGAGATGAAATTGCATAATAATATTGGGTAGGAAATTCAATGTACTTGGGTTGTATGCTGGTACTCCTGACACTTCTCTGAACTGTTCTGCTCAATCACATGGGTCAACTTGCTTCATCTGCAGATTCCTCCAGAAGCCTATCCTGAAATATTCACCTCTGCTCACCAGTTCATGGACTCCCTTGACATGCATCAATCTAATTGACTTGATTCCAAAGACTAGTATAGAAAGGAAAACATTTGGTTTAAAGTTGACTCCACACAGCTCCAGTGCATTATCATTGTCTTGGCTCTCTAATTCTCAACTTTGGGAGTTTTCTAGAGAGTACACTGTTCCAGATTGTTGAATAAGGATAAAGGGTCAGCATAGATGTAGGCAGGCACTGGTTAGAAACCAGAGCTTTAATCAGTTTTAATATTGACTAGATAAAGTCTTTTTTCACTTTTCTGAGCCTCCTAGTCTTCATAAAAAAAAAAAAAAATGAGGGTAAAGACTTAGTAGACCAATATTTGCCATGCTGTGAACCTATGAGTCAAAGAGGCCTTGCAAGTTTTGGTCCAAGGATGCTGAAGAACCACATCATTCAGAACCAACAGAAGAGCAGAAATGATGTAGGAAACTAATGTGATAAAAGGATTAATGACATCTATCACTTCTCAAGGTGTGAAGCAGGTGCTAAGTGACTTGTCAATCTGCCAACAGGGGCATTGGGTAAAGCCCTTGGTGAGATGGGGAGACTTAGGGAAAAGAGTAGGGTAAAGGTTGTAAGGTGAGGTGGGTGGAGACATGCAAACCTTCAAAGAAAGCTGAAAGCTGAAAGACAGAATCAGGCAAGGGGACAAAGGCCCCTTTGTGAAAACTGTGCTTTGGCTGCAAGGATAAAAGGGCTTTGATGGTTCCTCCCTCCTCCCAACCATCTTGCCATTCATTGCCAAATTATTTATTCTAATTCACACTGATGTCTCTGGGAATCTTATCAAATTTTTCACAAATGAGGTATGACTTACCGGCATCTTAGAAGCTGAGCAGAAACTCAAAGGGCGAAGGCTGTTACACTTCAGACAGAAGGAAGAAGGTGAGCCCTGCTTCCTGGAGAACCTGCTTCTCTGAAGATGTGCTAGGTGCATGGCTCGCATCTCGTGTGATCCCCCCTCCACCACCAGGAGGTATTTGTTGTCTCCATCTTCTAGATGAGCAAAAAGAGGCTCAGAGAAATGGGATAATTTGCCTGTGGTTCCTCAGTTCTTAATTGAACCCCTTAAGTTTAAAACCTACACTAAGTTCATTACACATTGGCTCTTTTTCCACTGTACCTAGCAATACACACGAAGTCACAGAGTTGTCGAAGAATAAGGTTGATTTGCAAAGTGTCGCCTCGTGCTTTCTCTGAATGAACAGGGGGCAAGGTGTGGTTTCAGGGGACCTGACAGTTGGAGATGTGAGTCAAAAGACATGATGAGGCCAGATTGGAAGCGGACTTGGGAGTGTTCATGTAATTCATGAATCACAGGAGACCAGTGGAATACAAACAGGTGGACACCTAACAAGTCCGGTGGTTTGCATCATATATAGCCTTTGGGCATTGCATTTTTTAAAAACTGTATTTCTATTTTAATTGACACAGAGAAATTATATATATTTATGCAGTATAGTATAAAAATTCAACACATGTATGTAAAGTGTAGTGATCTATCACCTTACATGCATCATTTCCTTACATTAGGAGCATTCAAAATATTTTTCACTAGCATTTTGAACTAGCCAATGGATTGTTATCAGCCATAGTTATTCTATCCAGCTACAGAACATCAGAAGTTATTCTTCCCATATAAATGTACCTATTAACCATCCTCCCTCCATTCCTCCCTCTCCCACACCTTTCCCAGGGTAACCATTGCTCTACTCTATCCTATGAGAACGATTTTCTAGCTTCTACCTCTAAACTGGCATTGCTCTTGCCTCATTAGGTGTGCATATAACGTTATTGGATTCCTCTTACTTCCTGAGCAATGTCATCTAGAACAGGAACAGGTCTTCCCAGATAGCTGTTATCTGGAACAAACCATTTTGACTCCTGTCATCATGATATTAGGTTCAGAGGTCTAAATTTTCAGTCATTCCCCAAGTCTAAAGGTGTGAAGAATGTAGTTACAGACGCCTCACGGATCTTACCCATCAGACTCCCATCAAGAGAAGATGCCCATTAAATAAATGTTCCTTCCCCATCAGGAAGGTCCTATACCCAGTATCATTTGGAGAGTCTTCCCTGCAACATCAGAATCTAGGACTTATGTTTCTTTTATATTCTTTGAATCACTTTCTAAACCGAGACAAGCTTGGTGTAGATTCCCATTTTTTTTTTTTCCCTTTCTGCTTGTACGAAAAAATCAGAAGCTCGAGTGTAAAAAAATAAAATAACAATAACAATAATAATAATTATAGGACCAGCTCCACATGACAGCAGCAATAACAGCTTTCAAAATCCTTTGAGTGTAAAAGTCTTATTTGTTTTATGAGCCGACACATGGAGCTAGTCTTAAAAATAAAAAACATGAAAGGTTTCTTGCAGCTCAGATTTCATAAGAAAAAAATTGCATCTTTAATTAAGATTTATGGGCCTCAGTAGGGCCCAGCAAAAGGAGAGAAATGGCTCAGAAGTGTAAAAACTAACAGTTAAAAATGGGGAAATATGATTAAGGGCCTTTAATTCCTCCTGACTCTTTTGCAGGGCTTCCAGTGGCCCCAGGCAAAAACAGGCACTTATTGTCTTTAAAACAGCATTATTCTTGGCATAAAATGTTTATGAATCAAGATGAAACTTGTGAGGAATAATAATATCGACCTTACTTGAAAGGCTTCTCTTCCTAGAAACAATATTTAGTTTAATGAAAAAAGATTTCTTAAGACAAAAAAATATGCATATAAGTTTATACATAAGGGAAGAGGCATATAAATGGACATTTTGCCTGACCTTGCTTCAGAGTCTTCCAGTTTTCATAGCATCAGACGCTTGATCTCACTGGGTCTTCTTAAGAACTTTGAGAGGCAATTAAGATGAAACTTTGAAAATAAAGATGCTTTTCCAAGATGTAAGAGGACTTGTTCAATGTCTGGAAGTGGAGATAAATGGAAGTGTGACTAAACCCAGGGCTCACCCTGCCCCACGGCATCCTGATGCTGCTCTACGTCAGTGCCTGTCACTCCTACATCATGGCTGCGCTTTCATTAGTACTTCTTAATTTTACAGAACAATAGTTTCCATTGTGGGATAGTCACACATGCAAATAATATATTTTCATCCTATCACATTTTTGAAGTTTTGTGAATCACATTTTTCAAAAGCATACTGAAGAAACCCTAGTGCTATATATTTCAATACTCTATTCAAACAGAACAATAATGATACATTGTGCATTGAGATTGAAAAAGTGATTATGAATAAAATACTTTTAATTCTACACAGAAAAATGCAACCCATGAAGACTCAGGATAAGTTTCTCCTCAACACAATAAATGAGAACAAATTATTCCCCAAAATACCTGCAGCCCCTATTACCCCTACCACTGCATAGACTATTAATTGTCCCATCCTGATTTATTTATTTATATATGTGTGTGTGTGTGTATACATAAAATATGTGTATATAGATATAGGTACATATATATATATACACATATATCCTGAATATATCATTCATATTCTCTATTCTTCCTCTACAAATAGAACAAAGCACTTTAGCGAAGGCATTGTGTTGCTATCTGTTATGACTCTAGCTAAAGTTGGGATTGACATCAGTATTTGGTATGACTTGCTTTAATTTTTTTTTATTGTAAACAAATGGGATACATGTTGTTTCTCTGTTTGTACATGGCATAAAGGCATACCATTTGTGTAATCATAAATTTACATAGAGTAATGTTGTTTGATTCATTCTGTTATTTTTTCCCTTCCCCTCACCCCTCCCACCCCCCTTTTCCTTCTATACAGAGCTTCCTTCCTTCATACTTGCCCCCCTCCCTAACCCTAACTCTAACCCTAACACTAACCCTTCCCTCCCCCCCATTATGTGTCATCATCCACTTATTAGCGATATCATTCTTCCTTTGGCTTTTTGAGATTGGCTTATCTCACTTAGCATGATATTCTCCAATTTCATCCATTTGCCTGCAAATGCCATAATTTTATCATTCTTTATGGCTGAGTAATATTCCATTGTATATATATACCACACCTTCTTTATCCACTCATCAATTGAAGGGCATCTAGGTTGGTTCCACAGTCTGACTATTGTGAATTGAGCAGCTATGAACATTGATGTGGCTATATCTCTGTAGTATGCTGATTTTAAGTCCTTTGGGTATAGGCCAAGGAGTGGGATAGCTGGGTCAAATGGAGGGTCCATTCCAAGTTTTCTAAGGAATCTCCACACTGCTTTCCAGAGTGGCTGCACTAATTTGCAGTCCCACCAGCAATGTATGAGTGTACCTTTCTCCCCACATCCTCGCCAACACCTGTTGTTGCTCATATTCTTGATAATCGCCATTCTAATTGGGGTAAGATGGAATCTTAGGGTGGTTTTGATTTGCATTTCTCTTATTACTAGAGACGTTGAGCATTTTTCCATATGTTTGTTGATTGCTTGTAGATCTTCTTCTGTGAAGTGTCTATTCATTTCCTTAGCCCATTTGTCGAATGGATTATTTGAATTCTTGGAGTAGAGTTTTTTGAGTTCTTTATAGATTCTGAAGATTAGTGCTCTATCTGAAGTATGATTGGCAAAGATATTCTCCCACTCTGTAGGCTCTTTCTTCGCATTGCTGATAGTTTCCTTTGGTGAGAGAAAGCTTTTTAGTTTGAATCTATCCCAGTTATTGATTCTTGCTTTTATTTCTTGGGCTATGGGAGTCCTGTTAAAGAAGTCTGGTCCTGAGCCGACATGTTGAAGATCTGGACCTACTTTTTCTTCTATAATCTGCAGGGTCTCTGGTCTGATTCCGAGGTCCTTAATCCATTTTGAGTTTAGTTTCGTGCATGGTGAGAGATATGGGTTTAGTTTCATTCTGTTGCATATGGATTTCCAATTCTCCCAGCACCATTTGTTGAAGAGGCTATCTTTTCTCCATTGCATATGTTTGGCCCCTTTGTCTAGTATGAGAAAATTGTATTTATTTGGGTTTGTGTCCGTGTCCTCTATTCTGTACCATTGATCTACCTTTCTATTTTGGTACCAATACCATGCTGTTTCTGTTACTATTGCTTTGTAGTAGAGTTGAAGATCTGGTATTGCAATACCCTCTGTTTCACTCTTCCTGCTAAGGATTGCTTTAGCTATTCTGGGTTTCTTATTCTTCCAGATGAATTTCAGAATTGCTTGCTCTATTTCTGTAAGGTACGTCATTGGTATTTTAATTGGAATTGCATTGAATTTGTATAGCACTTTAGGTAGTATGGCCATTTTGACAATATTAATTCTTCCTATCCAAGAACATGGAAGATCTTTTCATCTTCTAAGGTGTTCTTTAATTTCTTTCTTTAGTGTTGTATAGTTCTCATTGTAGAGGTCTTTCACCTGTTTTGTGAGATTGATTCCCAAGTATTTTATTTTTTTCGATGCTATTGTGAATGGGATAGTTTTCCTAATTTCTCTTTCTGAAGATTCATCACTTATGTATAAAAATGCATTGGATTTATGAGCATTGATCTTATAACCTGCTACTTTACTGAATTCACTTATGAGTTCTAAGAGTTGTCTGGTGGAATTTCCAGGTTCCTCTAAATATATAATCATGTCATCAGTGAACAGGGATAGTTTGAGTTCTTCTTTTCCAATTCGTATCCCTTTAATTTCTTTGGTTTGTCTAATTGCTCTGGCTAGAGTCTCAAGAACGATGTTGAATAGAAGTGGTGAAAGAGGGCATCCCTGCCTTGTTCCAGTTTTGAGGGGGAATGCTTTCAGTTTTTCACCATTTAGAATGATATTAGCCATGGGCTTAGCATAAATGGCCTTTACAATGTTAAGGAATGTTCCCACTATCCCTATTTTTTCTAGTGTTTTGAGCATGAAGGGGTGCTGTATTTTATCAAATGCTTTTTCTGCATCTATTGAAATAATCATGTGATTCTTGACTTTAAGTCTATTGATATGGTGAATGACATTTATTGATTTCCTGATGTTGAACCAACCTTGCATCCCTGGGATGAAACCCACTTGATCATGGTGCACTATCTTTTTAATATGTTTTTGTATGTGATTTGCTGAAATTTTGTTGAGAATTTTTGCGTCGATGTTCATTAAGGATATTGGTCTGAAATTTTCTTTCTTTGATGAGTCTCTGTCTGGTTTAGGTATCAGTGTGATATTGGCTTCATAGAATGAGTTTGGGAGGGTTCCCTCCTCTTCTATTTTATGGAATACTTTGAGAAGTATTGGAATGAGCTCTTCTTTAAAGGTTTTGTAGAACTCGGCTGAGAACTCATCTGGTCCCGGACTTTTCTTTTGTTGGTAGACTTTTGATGACTTCTTCTATTTCAGTACTTGAAATTGGTCTATTTAAATTGTGTATGTCCTCCTCGTTCAGTTTAGGCAATTCATATGTCTCTAGAAACCTGTTGATGTCTTCGAGATTTTCTGTTTTGTTGGAGTATAGATTTTCAAAATAGCTTCTAATTATGTTTTGTATTTCAATCCTGTCTGTTGTGATATTTCCTTGTTCATTCCGAATTTTAGTGATTTGGGTTTTCTCTCATCTTCTTTGTTAGTGTGGCTAAAGGTTTATCAATTTTGTTTATTTTTTCAAAGAACCAGCTATTTATTTTGTCAATTTTTTGTATTGTTTCTTTTGTTTCAATTTCATTGATTTCAGCTCTGAGTTTAACTATTTCCTGTCTTCTACTAGTTTTGGTGCTGTTCTGTTCTTCTTTTTCTAGGGCTTTGAGCTGTAGTGTTAGGTTGTTTATTTGTTGAGTTTTACTTCTTTTATTAAATGTGCTCCATGAAATAAATTTCCCTCTATGTACTGCTTTCATAGTGTCCCAGAGATTTGGATATGATGTTTCTTTGTTCTCATTTACCTCTAAGAATTTTTTAATTTCCTTCCTAATACCTTCTGTTATCCATTCATCATATAATAGCATATTGTTTAATCTCCAGATGTTGGAATAGTTTCTGTGTTTTACTCTTTCATTTATTTCTAACTTCAATCCATTATGATCTGGTAGAATACAAGGTAGTGTCTCTATCTTCTTGTATTTGCTAACATTAGCTTTGTGGCATAATATATGGTCTATTTTAGAGAAGGATCCATGTGCTGCTGAGAAGAAAGTGTATTCACTCTTGGTTGGATGGTATATTCTATAAATGTCCTTTAAGTCTAAATTATTGATTGTGTTATTGAGATCTATGGTTTCTTTGTTCAATTTTTGTCTGGAAGATCTGTCCAGTGGTGAGAGAGGTGTGTTAAAATCACCTAGTATTATTGTGCTATGGTCTATTTTGTTTCTGAAATTGAGAAGGATTTGTTTGACATACATGTATGAGCCACTGTTTGGGGCATAGATGTTTATGATTGTTATGTCTTGCTGATTTATGCTTCCCTTAAGCATTATGAAATGACCTTCTTTATCCCTTCTGACTAACTTTGGCTTGAAGTCCACATTATCTGAAATGAGGATGGATACTCCAGCTTTTTTGCTGAGTCCATGTGCATGGTATGTTTTTCCCCATCCTTTCACCTTTAGTCTATGGGTATCTTTTTCTATGAGGTGAGTCTCTTGCAGGCAACATATTGTTGGATCTTTCTTTTTAATCCAATCTGCCAGTCTGTGTCTTTTGATTGATGAATTCAGGCCATTAACATTCAGGGTTATTATTGAGATATGATTTGGTTTCCCGGTCATTTGGTTCATGTTTTAAATTTTATTTATTTATTTGTTTGACACAACTTGGCTCCTCCTTTATTTGACTATTCCTTTAGGATAATTCCTCCCTTTGCTGATTTGCTTCTTTGTTTTTCATCTCTTCCTCATGGAATATTTTGCTGAGAATGTTCTGTAATGCTGGCTTCCTTTTTGTAAATTCTTTTAGCTTTTGTTTATCATGGAAGGATTTTATTTCATCGTCAAATTTGAAGGTAAGTTTTGCTGGGTATAAGATTCTTGGTTGGCATCCATTTTCTTTCAGGGCTTGAAAAATGTTGTTCCAGGCCCTTCTAGCTTTTAGGGTCTGGATTGAAAAATCTGCTGATATCCGTATTGGTTTCCCCCTGAATGTAATTTGGTTCTTTTCTCTCACAGCCTTTAAAATTCTGTCTTTATTTTCTATGTTAGGCATTTTCATTATAATGTGCCTTGGTGTGGGTCTGTTGTAATTTTGTGTATTTGGAGTCCTATAAGCCTCTTGAACTTGATTTTCCATTTCATTCTTCAGATTTGGGAAATTTTCTGATATTATTTCATTGAATAGATTGTTCATTCCTTTGGTTTGTTTCTCTAATCCTTCCTCAATCCCAATAATTCTTAAATTTGACCTTTTCATGATATCCCATAGTTCTTGTAGATTCTGTTCATGATTTCTTACCATCTTCTCTGTTAGTTCAACTTTGTTTTCAAGGTTAAATATTTTGTCTTCACTGTCTGAGGTTCTGTCTTCCAGGTGTTCTATCCTATTGGATATGCTTTCTATGGAGTTCTTAATTTGGTTTATTGTTTCCTTCATGTCAAGGATTTCTGTTTGGTTTTTTTTTTCAATATCTCTAACTCTTTATTGAAATGATCTTTTGCTTCCTGTATTTGCTCTTTTAACTGTTGATTGGTGCGATCATTCAATGCCTGCATTTGCTCTTTCATCTCATCGTTTGCTTCCCTGATCATTTTAATTATGTACAATCTGAACTCCTTTTCTGTCATTTCTTCTGCCATGCTGTCATTGGGTTTTATTGATGTAACATCTAGATTTGTTTGCAGCATTTTCTTTCCTTGTTTTCTCATATTGTTCAGGTATCATTGGACCGCTGAGATATTGCAGATTTCCTTTATTGACTTACAATGTCCCTGAAGATTTCTATATATATCCCCTCTTAGCCTTCAGTAGGCTGAAGTCTTGGAGGAAGTTGATAATGTGGTGTTCCACAAGGAATCTGCCTCTCTAGGAGTGGTGGCCTTCAGGTGGGGTATATTCCCTGCTAGTGGGCAGAGGTGTCTCCACTTGTTGAACAATGGTCATCCAAAGGGGAACTAGGCTGCGGGCTGAGGCAAGGCCTGTTTGGGCCTGTGTCTCTGGTTTTACCGTCCTTGTGGGGAAACCTCACCAGGCAGGGAAGACTCACCCGGTGGGGAGGTCTTGCTGGTCAGTTCCCTCCTAGAGGTTCCCCTCAATTTACAGCTACCACCTGGCTGGGCTGCCTTCCTCTGGAAAGTTCCCAGGGGCCCGGCCCTACCTCCTGAGCCTGGGAGCCTCACCCTTCGCAGATGAATCTCCTTAGGCTTCCCCTCCTCAGAGAATCTGCCCGCAGGCCTGGAACCTTCGCTCCGCCCCTAAGCCTGTCTCTGTGCGGCTCTTCCACCAAGAAGCCTCCTAGATCCTGGGACCCTGCTCTGCACCTAATCGCCTGGCTATGCAGCCCCTCCTCTGAGCAGCCACCTGGGGCCCTGTACAATCAGTCTGGGTCCCAGAGACCCGCCACGCGCCTCTTCCTCCAGACAGCCACCCAGTATTCCGGTGCGGTCACTAGGAGTCCAAGCAACTCACTGCGTGCCTCCTCCTCCCACCAACCACCCGTAGCCCGGGGCAATCAATCACTCCGAGTCGAAATGACCCTCCCTGTTCCTCCTCCTCCTCCAGGTAACCCCCCGGGTGTTCAGGAGTGGTCACTCTGAGTGGCTCTGAATCCACGTGACCCGCTGTACGTGTCCTCTGGGCAGGCGCCCGGAGCTCTGGTGCTGCCACTGGAGACCAAGCGACCCACCGCGCTTCTCCTCCAGGCATCCCCCTGTGTTCAGGAGCGATCGCTTTAAGTCCAAACAACTCACCACTCGCCTTCTCCTCTGAGCAGCCACCTGGAGCTCCAGTGCAGTCACTGCGAGTCCAAACGCCCTGCCGCGCTCCTCCTCCTCCTCCTCCTACTCCTCCAGGCAGGCCCCGGTGTTCAGAAGTGGTCTGAGTCCAAACAGCTCGCCACGCGGCTTCTCCTCTGGCAACTGCCTGTAGCTCTGGTGCAGTCACTCCGAATCCAAGCGGCCGCGCTCCTCCTCCTCCTCCTCCTCAGGGCAGGCCCCGGTGTCCTGAGTCCACACAGCTCTCCTCGCCACTCTTCCCCTGGGCAGCCTCCGGAGCCCCAGTGGTTGCTCCGAGTCCCAGCGCTGTGCTGAGCGGCCTCCTCTACGACGCTCCCAGTTGTCCGAGTTCACTGCTCCAGTGGAGGGGAGGGGCTTGCTTTAATTTTTTAATTTGCTTCCTTAATGCTTCTAGGAGTGTCCTCTCTATCTAGTACTTCAGTATTAATACATGAGCTCTTCCTGTTATGATTGTATACTTTTAATCATTCATCACTGTTGAGAAGTCCTAATTCATGTTGTCAAATCATTCCAATCTGGTTCTCTCTCTTCCACCTGCATAACCAAACTGACTCTCTTCTGGTGGGGAAATTTTTATGGTGATTTTAATAGATTTTGCCACAAGACTCACAAATCTTGCAATCATTCTTCCAACAGTCTCAGCTTTTCAGAAAGAGAAAGGAACTCAAAAATAGTAGGATTTCCATAGGGTATTCCATACACTCATTACGCACAAAAGCAGTCTTTACATCCTCACCACACTCTCAATGAAGCACTTCCATGACTTGAATAATTTTCTTCCTAATAACCTTTAATCCTAAATCAATGTTTCTACCCTGAGATTGTTTCAAAATACCAATCCCAAAGACCCACCTACTTGAGAGATATTGCTACTGTATGTCTACCCAACACGGCAAACCTATTATGTCTAAAATTAAACTCATGATCTTGTCCCCTAAACTTGACTGCCTTGTGGTCTCAGTACTTGTTGAACTCTTTCTTTCTTCACCAGGAATACACATATTTCTATCAATATCCCTGCCTCTTTTCAATGATCTCATTGAATCTCCTCTCCTCTTTGCTCAGCCAGGATCTTTTTTTAGCTAAGCAAAGGGCCTCTTTTGAAGTTCTAAAATCTTTTGTAATTCTAATCATCACCCAAGTATCTAAACTGATGATCCCTGTGATGTCAAAAGAAACACCTTTTCAGAAATAGCTACATGAAAATGGAGCTTCAAAGGAGTGGACTCCAAAGTTAGTTGTGCAAGATGACCTGGAGAGATACACAAAGAAATCATTAGAATTTCTATTTAAAGTTATCTTCAAATTTGAAAAGTTGACTTTATGGCCATTTAATTGCACATGCTGACATTGCATGAAAAGGTCTCCTGCCCCCTGTGATGCTTGGGAATCCTCAGAAAAGAGTAGGAATTTTAAAAGCAAAAGGATGGAAAGTGGAAGCCTCATTTTTTCTTTTGCTGTAGAAGTAAAACTACATAGGCTGCAGCTCATTTGTGCCTTATTACACGTATTTGTGGGTAATGTTATCTAGCGTTGACTACATTACCTCCACAATAAGGCAAACTAGCTTAAAACCTTCCTGCAAAATAGCCATGAGTTGAAGTTTACAGTAATAATGCAGACACAAATGGATAACAAGAAAATGGAGCCGAAAATAGTGTGTAGTATAAACTCTTCATTGGGAACATTATGAGGCAAAAACAATGGATTATTTAATTAGAACTATGTGTAGTATAAATTTTTAATCTCACGGTAGTATATATAGAGCCTTAGGATAGCTGCTGATAGTTGTGAAGTCATTGTATTTCAGGCGACATTTTATAATTTTCTGTATTTTGCCTTGCACCATTTGGACATTATATTTGGGGTATGTTTATAATGTTTATAATCTACCACATGTCTTTATAATTCATAAATAAATCATTATGTATATATTACAGGTGCTTTTCTTTTTTTCATTTTCCAATAGGGATGCACAGTGACACACTTCAGAGACCATGCCTTGGAGACCTGATTCCCCACTGTGAGCCTCTGGATACCTCCTTGCAAGAGAGGTCCTGGTGCCGATGGCAATGCTAAAACCCTCATGTGCCACGGAGACACAGATACATCAGCATATCCAGTTACAAATATACAGTGGAAACTGCTGCAGCATTTTAACAGTACAACACATTCACTTCACATCCACATTTTCTACCACGCGCTCCCAGAGCATCAAAAGCAGAAAGCCTTAGGAAGCCTTAGAACCAGAACTTCTCTGCAATGATTGGTCCTGTCCTTCATTGTGTCAGAAACCCAGGACTCTCTGCCATCACTACTTTCTTAGCTCTGACAAATTTCCTCCTTGGAACACTTTGTATACTTCCCGTGATTGCATTTTAATAACTATAAACTCAAAAGTGATAAGTCTCCTCATTCCTCTTTCCAAGAGTCTTAACTCCTTCTCAATAATTTTACAGATTAGAAATTACAAAAGAAGATGCCACCACATGGTGATATTGAAGATAAAATAAAAATGGGACATTTTAAAGAACCCGAACTCTTACCCACTCTGCCAATCTCCTCTAATCCCCAAACTCTTTCAAAGTGTGGGATAATTTGGTGACTCTTCCCATTTTCTTGATGATAAGCTCCATAAAAATAAGGGAAAAGAGCCTTGTGTGGAGGTTTGGGACACAAGCTAAGGGACCAACAATCTGGGTCAACCTCACAGTGTACCACTGACCTTCTGTGTTGACCTTGGACAGTGGACAAAGTCTCATTTGGCCTCAAATTCCTCCTCTCTGAAATGAAAAAAAAAGCAGACCACAAAGAAGTCAGTAAGAATTCTTACAAGATACTTTGAACAGAGTTATCCTTAAATTGAAAGCATATAATTATTAGAACTAAGAATTATTGATATCTATTTTTCTAGTTTCAAAAAACCATATATTGTTCTCCACATTTATTTGTTGAGTGAATGAACAGATGAGTGCGTCCATATTGAAATGGTTTCCAACTCATATCTGTTCTCCACAGGGCTTTACCATATTACAAAAGGATTTTGTTGAGTTTTGTGTTTTTGTTTTTGTTTTTTTTTTTGCTTTTCAATAAATAAAAGGAAGAACACACCAACAAAAACTATACCTACCAAGCAAAGTAGAGTAGGTTTTTTCCTTGCTTTTATTTATTGATTGATTTTGGTTGACTTTGACTCTCTATGACATTAACCAAGAGAAATGGCAAAAGATAATAAGAATCTGAAAAATAAGATTTCCCTTTTCTCCCATGCAAATTTTTAGATGTCCCTGTGACCTTTCTTTCACCTGAGTTACCTCTATTTCTCCAACATGTATTATTTTTCCTTCAGGGTACTCCCAAAAGTGACTCTAGAAGTGACCTTTTAGTCCTGTACAGGAAGATTACCAGCATCTCTATGTGAGGAACCTTTTTCAGTGCCCCAACGACATGGCCTCAATAATCAGGGAACACCTGAGAACACCAAGCTGAGAGTAGCTGAGAAGTCGAAGACATTGCAAAGTATAAGAATGTGAATACACCAGAAAAAACTGCTAAGGAGGGATGTGACCAAGTATTTAAGTTCATAATATGCTGCTTAAAAATTGTTTCCTTCCTTAAAAAGATATTCATTCCACAGGATCTGAGAGCACAGAGTTAAGGTAGGAGAGAAATATAATGTTCATAAATAGTCTCTGGTATGCATGTCTGAAGCCTAGAGAGTACATTAAAATATATACACAGAAAGAACTCTTCATTCGGCATTATATCACTAATAAAACATAACAATAACTTTGTGAAGCCCTCAGGTCTCCCCAGGCACCCAATCACAGTGGTACCAATAACAGAATCTGATTCTTTATATACTTGTGGTCCCCTGTTCTCCTAAATGCCCATTCTTCCTGATAGAACCACCTCGCCTCTACCTTTGAGTAGGAGAGGAAGGTACCAATGTCCCTGATGCCTAGTTAGCCAGAGCCAGGAAAATGAATATGTGACAGTTTTTCCCACGTCTGGTCTTTTCCTGCAGCAGTCTGGACAAGGAAACCTCCAAAGTAGTATATCACTCAGGGTAAGTCAATAGTGCTGTCCTAACACCTCAAAATCTAACTTTTTGAGAGGAATAAAGGTTCATTTCTGGTCCAAACTACATATTTGTCTTGGGTAGGCAGAGGGCTCAGCTCCTCTCCAGGCTCACATCACATCCCAGGTTAATAGAAGAGCCACTAACTGGATGTTGACAGTCCTGGCAGTTCTGGGAAAGAGTCTTGTGGGACTCACTGGTAATTAAATGCTCTGGCCTGGAAGTGGCATACAACAATTCTTCTCACAACTCATTAACTAAAATTAGTCACATGTCCCCACCCAACCATGAGGGGACAGTAAATTTAATCTTCTCCTCTGCCTCAAAGGCAGAGAGACAGAAATAGTTGTGAACATCAAAGGACTTCCTCATCCAGAGAAAATGAACAAATGTCCTGTTATGGGCTTGAACTTAGCACCAAGTGCAGAGGGTGGGGAGGAATATAACTGATCTTTGCCCTCAGTGAGGTAGCAATCTTTCGGAAGAAATAGAATATCCAGGAAAACAACAAAAGTGGACTTAGAGTGAAGGCCATTATAATCAGAAGGAATATGAAGATTCAAATCCTAGAATACCAAAGTAACACAAAATTTCCCTTTTAATATGCTAAAAACTATAAAGGAAATTTCAGATTATACCATTCAGATCATTATTAGTCTCATAATTCAAATACATTCCACTCTTAAATATACTCAAGTTATTCTTCTCTAAAAATCATTATGTTATCAAATCTCTTTCTTTTCACTTCTAATATAATTAGCAAAATGATTTTCATACAGAGATTATTTTACACACACACTAACACACAGCACACAATTATTTATGTACCTATGATCTATCAAAATGTATAAATGCATTCTACTGTCATGTACAACTAATTAGAACAAATAAAAATAATAAATAAATTAACTAAAATTTAAAAAAAAAAGACCTAATGAATAAGCAAAGACTGTCTGAGAAAAAAATGATTGACAGTGAGATGATCTCACTCCCAGTCCAGGTATGTATATAAGATTCAAGTTTGGACTTCTGGATTTCTGCTGAGTTTTGACTGTCTGATTATCAGGATCACTTCAAATAAATCCAAGAAAACTCAGTTTGAACACACTGAAACATAAGAGAAATGTAGAGAAGAGAGTGTGCTTATGTCAACAACTACCAGTGTACTACATTCCTTGGGAAAGTAAGTTTTGCTCATTGTTTTGCCAACTATAAATTGTGTGGTAAAACTATATTGGATCATATATAAGCCCCTCCTAGAGATTGTATTTCATTTTACAGAAAAACTATTTTACCAGCTCAAAGACACTATAGAAGTCATTAGGAGGGCAATAAAAATAAGAACTGGTTTGACACACAATCATAGAGGGTATAAATAATAAACAGCCTTTTCCTCTTTAAAACACACTATTCAAAAGACAGAATTCATTCTCTTCTAAGTTTAATCCTTTAAAGGAGAAAACCTATAATGATTAACTGTTTTCCACTTTGAAATGCAGAGATGAGAATTAGACCCAGAAGATTATATAGCTATAAAATTTCTTTTTTAAAATATGAATAAAGGCTACACCACTTATCAGAACCAAGTTGTATGTTGTGAAGAATAGAAAAAAATTCTCAAATGGGTCCAGCATACTCAAATGGACAGAAACCTTACATGCAGAAAATCAATTCATAATTTAATGAACAGATCAAGAAAATCAAGAGTGAGGCTTTGTATTCCAAACAAACACAAAACATTTCAGAAAATGTTGAGAAAAGGAGTAACCAGAGTGACTGCTGAGAAACCCAAGGGAACATCAAGAAACAAAGCATGATCTAGAAATCATGACACACGCATTATATGTTGATAGCAGAAGGAGTAAAGGAGTACAAGAGGGTGAGAGGGTGAGCTTTGGTGAGTGACCCCATTAGCATTAACAAGTGGAGGGGCTCCTTCCCAGCAGCATGGAGCAGCACATGGAATTTCCCAGAGAACAAGAAGAAAAGTCTATAAAATATAAAACCATGTATTTAAGCCATCTGAAAGCTGCTGGTGCAGTGATGTTTAGATGAACCAAGATTACAGTGAGTGAGACCTGAGACATGAGCTAATGATGGGCTGATTTGAGAAACAGGAGACGGGGAGGAACATCCAGGCAGAACTTTCCTGATGGGAAGATCACTACTGGGACTAGGCAGCCAGCATGTTTGGGAGACTCACAGGACTGAAGGTGCCACAGTGGAGGCTGGAAACAATCCATGTCCATTTCTCCCTCCATGTTGATTTCTCCCTTGAGATACTGGCCAAATTCTGAAACTAAAGGACAATCGAGAGCCCTGAAAAGCAGAACAGAGCTTTTGATAACATGATGATCCTAAAAACGAAAGATTAGAGTGTAGGAACCAAGTATCAGTTGAAACTGCTTCAAGATTACACCTGAGAAGAAAGATAGGAGATAGTTCATGGCTTACAAAAACTGCAACCCACGTACAATTAAATGACCAGTCACTACTGAATCTGCTCGACAGACAGAAGGGCTGCTCGACAGACAGAAGGGCCACTCTCAGAAGGAAAATGACATCATTTGGTTACTAACAAATTTAATCCACAATATTAGCTAGTCAATTTCAAACTATGGAGCATGCTAAAGATGGTAGATCTGTATAATTGGAAACAAAGAGAAAAAAAATAAACTTGCATATAATCTGGATAATGCCTTTCGAAAACTAAACATTTTGATGCTAAAATGATATGTAAAATAGTCAACAATATGAACAAAAGATTAAAAATAGAAAATCAGAACTCATTTTAAAAATATTCAATAGAAATTTCAGAACTTAAAAATAGATTTCCTAAAATTAAGAACCCAAGAGTCAATTAAAATACCAGTATGACAGCACTGAATTAGATAGATAAAGATGATACAGATGTTGATGTAAATATCATCCAAAATGAAGCACAGAAAGTGAAAAGAACAGGAAAAATGGAGAGGTGCATAAGAAATATATGAACACATTAAAAACAAATATAATTAGAGACTGAGAAGAGCAAGAATTAGAAGATGGGCAAAACAATATTTGAAGGACTTATCAACTGCTTCTACAGACAAGCAGCAAGCAAATAAAAATATTTAAGATAATATTTAAAATTCATAAAAGCATCAAAAACATTAAATGTCTAGCAATAAATCTATCAAAACATATGCAGGACACAAACACTGGAAACCATGATAGATTTCTGAGAGAAACATAAGCAAAACTAAATAAATTAAAGAACAAACCATGACCTTGGATTGGAATGCTCAGTATTGTAAAGACATCAAAATTACGTAGAGGTTCAAGTTAATCCCAATAAAATAGATGTCTGTGTGTGTGTATAAATTGAAAAGCTTATTCTAATATTTAAATGCTTAAATATTCATGCAAAGAGCTAAAATTACCTCAAGTAATCTTAGAGAAGTAAAATCCTCTTTTTGATCTTCAATTGAAGAATTTATACTTTCATATAGCAAAAGCTATTCTAATGTTAGAGTACTTAAGATAGTGTGCCATTGCAAAAGGGTAGAAAAACAGACTAAAATGTGTAGAACAGAATGTGGAATCCAGAAACCCATCTATGCCAGTCAGCTCATCTCATAACAACATAACATTATAGTAATCTGGGGAAGAGATGGGCTTTTCAATAATGGTGCTTATGGACAAAAACTTTATCATAAACAAAAATCAAACCTAGATGTACTTTGTATTTAAGTGTTAAAAGAAAACCAATAATTGTTTCAGAAGAAATACAAAAAGCACTAGAAATACTAATAAATTCAGTTTAGTTATATTTAATTGAACAACTTTGTTTATGAAAAGAAGTAATTAAGAGTCAAAAAGAACCAAGCATGATGACGTACTCTGTAGTCCAGCACTCAGGAGGCTGAGGCAGGAGGATCCCTTGACAGTAGGAGTTCAAGAGTAGGCTCAGCAACATAACAAGTCGCCATCTAGAGAGAGAGAGAGAGAGAGAGAGAGAGAGAGAGAGAGAGTCAAAGGACAGAGAAGCAAAAGTGAGAGGATATTTTATATTACCAGAATACAAAGGCTCATCCCCCACATATGTAAAGAACTCCTTTGCATCAATAAGAAATACAGCAGAAAAGTGAACAAAACATTTCTACAGAATTTCACAAGATCCAAATGTCCAAATGTCAAATTAATATATGAAAAGTGCTGAACCATTAGATATCACATTATACTGTAACTAAGATAAAAATCAAAACTAGGATAAAATACAGCAACACACAAAAGCTACAATGACTAAATACAGAACAATACTACTTGCAGGTAGATGATGGTTAGAGCCCCAGAGTCCACCAGTGAGAGTGTGAATTATCAACAGTTACCATTCACGCTAAGTAAACCTTCTACCCTGGCATTTTAAGCACGTACTCCACGGAAATACAAATATTATGTTTACAAAAAGACATGTACAATAATGTTCATAGCAGCACTATTCATAATAGTGCAAAATTATAAGTCAATAGAAGACTGAGTCCACACAATGTGATACACACTCTTCCAATGATAAGTTTTGCAGCAATAAAAGGATAAGGAGGGTGGTAAGAATGGAGGAAGGAAGGACTGTATAGAGGGAAAAGAGGGGTGGGAGGGGTGGGGGGAAGGGCAAAAATAACAGAATGAATCAAACAACATTGCCCTATGTAAATTTATGATTTTTAATTAAAATAAATAAATTAATTAAAAAAATAAAAAATAAAAAAAAGGGATTGAACCAAAAGCACACACCACAATGTGGATGAATCTTGCCACCCTGCCAAAGAAAAGTAGGAGCCTCTGTATAAATTCAAATAAAAATTTATAAGTATAAGATGAATCACAGAAATCCTATATCCAAAATATTCAAAAGGAGGCAAAATCAAACCATAATGTCAAAAACCAAGATCATGGTCTTGTCTGACTGTGACAAGGACCCTGTGGAGGAAGCCTCTTATGCTCGTACTGTTCTGCTCCTTGTTCTGCATGGTGGAGACAAATGCATGGTCACTTTGTGACTTGTGTACTTTTCTGTATGTATGATACATTGCAATAAAACTTTACTTTAAAAACAAAATAAATATGGGTGTGTTGAGAACATGCACTAAGGATAAATTTAGAGAATTGTTTTCACATCTTTTAAATGATGCATTTTATTTTAACATAAGAACTTATTACAACTATACAGCTTGGAACACATGCTCACCTTAAAAAAATCCAAATATTTATAGATACACAAATCAAGTGTTTTTTATTTCCCCAATGACAATTGGAAAAAATGCAACATTCTTAGTATTCATGTGTTTGTCTACCATGTCACATACATCCCATGGGTTCTATTTTCCTGCTCAAAATATCAACCACCATTGTGTTATGTATTATTGACAAAAAAAAAAAAAAATTCTTTCAACAAACTTCTCTATATCAGGAATAAATGTAGTAGAAATGATTTTTGCTCATTTGTTGATTATCATATGGATTTCACCTGGAGACCATGTGTCCCACCAATGTTCTATGTCACATACAGCTAAAACCATTGTGCCTTATGATATTGCCAGGCATGCACCTATGGGTATTGAAGTTCCAACAAAATCATTGTACTTTGTAGAGTGCCAGGGCAATTATATTTTTAAGTTTATCTTTAACTAGAACAGATGTCTGAAAATGATTGAAGATTTTATGGTGTTAGTAGAGTTCAGAGCTGACCATACCATAAACACCAATCAGCAGTGGTGGCCAATAACTACAAAAACTATGCATGTCCAGCTTCTGGGCATTCCTCTGTATTGCTTGGCAAACCCTGCCTCTCCAATTCCAACATTCCACCAGAGTTCCATAATCCTTTGTATTATCAAGAAAAAAGATAATCTATCAGTGCCTTTGATTTAGCAGTAATATCAACAAAATGAATTGATGAAATAATGCTTCAGTCAAGAAAGGGCTGAACTTTCAAAGAGGCCTAAGTTTTCTTGGCTTATGGGAACCAATACTTTACATTCTGGGTCAAAGAAGTTTCTTGCATGGAAGACAAATATGGTTTGAGTATTGCCCTCTTCTTCTAACCTCTTTTAAAATCTAAATAGCCCTTAAAGGAATAATGTATTCAATTCTGAATACTTAATGTAGGCTTGATTATCAGATTACTTTCTTCTTGAAGAAAGGACAGCCTAAGACCTCAAAGTCATGAAAATGATATATGAGGCGCTTACAAAGGAAAAAGAAATTGAAAAGTGGAGGGGTAAGTTGGAATACCAACATGATCTCCTTCAAGATTAACCCAGTGACAAAAAGAAAAAGAAAAAGAAAAGAAAAACAAAAACATGCAGATTGCTGTTCTCTGCTTGTGGCTGCCCCTTAAACACAAGGTCCCTCCCCATGTGGCATTGGGGTTGACATCGAAACTATAATAAAAGATACTGAATCCCTTTCTAAGCCAAACACTAACTGTAAGGCCCCAGGAGTTCATAAAAAGATGAAAACAGGAGAAACTTCAGTCTCCATTGAAGCCAGAGTTTAGAGCAGCCAAAGTCAGTTCACCCCACATTTGGCAAGCAATGCAAATGCTGTATCCAATCCTGCAGACTAATCTCAACTTTCAGCACCGTCTGTAAACAGATTCGGGAGTTGCCAACTGCCTTGATTCCATTGGCCTGGGAGAAGTTCTTGAAGCCTGATGTGCTGCTCTGTCCTTTGCTTCAGTTTTGCCCTTGTGCTACCAGGTAGAACAGACAACGCCCAAAAGACACTACTGAACAGGTGGCGGAATGGACAGATTCTTCTCTCCTGCATGAGGGAAAATTTGAAGCAAAGTAAGTTTTCCATTAAAATGAAAATACAAATGGGAATAGCCACTCATCACCTGCCCTTAAATAAATTTAATTATTTGCTTGTTTATTTGTTTGTTTATTTTTGTGCTAGGGCTCAAACCCCAAGGCCTATGCATGCTAGGCATAGCACTCTACCACTGAACCACATCCCCAACCCCAAACAGATGTTTTACATGGGATAAGTAAATAAAGGAGCCAGGAGCACAGGATTAAGCATTTTTTTTTTTTTAATCTTCGGTGTTTTAAGTCCATGTGAGCTAGTCAGCTTGAACCTTGGGCTAACAACTGCACTTGGTACTAAGCTACATACTCAGGTGAATATTAATGGGGAGAAGGGGGCGGGACCGAGTGTGAAAATCATCATCAGAATGATTAGAACTCTGGGAAGCAAAGCAAAAGCAGTCTCAGTACTCCAGTGTTCGGGAGGGAAAAAAATCAGAGTAGGAGAAAACATGTCCAAAAAGTCTGTGAAAGGAAACTCGTAAACAGTTCTGATAACTGGCCCTTTAAAACAGATAGAAAAGCATCCTTACGGTAACAGAACTAAGACCCTGAGGGAACCCTGCCCTCAGGGAAACTTATTAAGAAAACTGTTTTAGATCTTCAGACCTAATTCCCATGACTTTCTCTTTGTAAGCTTAAATCTGCTTCTGGCCCTTGCTTTCCCAGAAATGCCAATTCTCCCTGGAATTGGGATTTCCCATGGTGATAACCAGGGCCCAGACCCTGACTGATTCTCTCCTTGCTTTTTTCTTTGTAGACTAACTTTGGTATCTTGCCCCAGTTCTATTTTCCAATGTTTGTCACCTCCTAACTTCGGCATTGTGAGTCCCATCCCCTGAGAAGACTTTGCTTCTCGGAGCTCATGTGGGATGCAACAGAGATCACCTTTGTTTGCTTCAACGTGCATGCCTCCAAGAATCTATGGACTAATCTGGGAAGAGGATAGGCTGGAGAAACTGTGCTTGCTCATGGAGGCATCAGACTGCCAAGTAAGAGGAACAGCTCTACCTTCCTTGGGATAAATTGAAAGGGCTAAAGTAGAAGACACTGTAACGTAGGTTCAGAGCATTAGTACCATCCACCCAGCAGCCACAGACATCAGCAGAAAACCCTGAAAAGTCCCTACCATCACACATTCCAGGAAGCTGATTAGCATTTTAAGGCGACCTGCAAGCTTTAACCTCTCAGTTGAAACATAATGTCAACTGACAGTTTAAGATAACCCAGTCATTTCCCTCCCTTTATTTACATGCAAGGCAGAAAGAAGACAGCTCTGAGTTTCAGCCTGAGTATCTCAGGGTAACCCTATCCCTCCAGGTGCAGCTGCCAGCTCCCCCTGCTGCAACTGTCCACCAGCCAGTAGCTTGGAGGACTGCTTCATTTGGGGTTTGGAAATATTTTTCAGATTTGGGATCATTTGGGGAGGGGAGGACAAGGATCAATTGCAGTTAGAGGAAGGCGTCAGGACGTAGTTTGGGACTTGGGGTTCATCCTCCATATCCTTTGAACTGACTTTGGCAATAGTTCTTCCTCTTGCTCCAAGAGGGAAGGGAGAAAGTTCTCCCACAGGGAGGCTCAGGAGAGTGAAGAAAGGGAAGCTGTGAGGTTCTCACAGGGCAGGAGGGAGCAGCAGTCCTCAGCTTCCCTCTACAGAGTCTGAAGAACTGATGCTCTTGCCCAGAACTTTAGGGACAAACCAGGTCCCATCTACCCATTGGTCTCAAATGGGCAAAATAACTTTTCTCGTTCATCCAACCTGACTAAGGTTAGAAATAGACGTTCTCATGAAATGCATGGAAAAAGAAAAGCACAAAGACACATTTGTTAACAAAATAAAGACATATTTTACTAATTACTCTGAAAACCAGGTGTTCTGATCTGAATGTTTGTGTCCCCTGCAAAATTCCTATGAAACTGGTGGTATTAATAGGTAGGGCCTTTGGGAGTTGAAGAATTCTTGAGGGCTCTGCCCTTGTGAATAGAATTAATGCCCTTGTAAGAGAACTCTGAAAGAGCTTGTTCACCACCTTCACCTTGTAAGGACAAAGCAAGAAGGTGCCATCTTTGAGACAGAGAGAGCCCTCAGTAGGCAATGAATCTGCTGGCATCTTGACCTTGGACTTCACAGCCTCCATAGCTGTAAGCAATAAAGTTCCTTGGTTTATAAATTAGCCAGTCTAAGGGTATTTTGTTATAGCAGCCTGAACAGACTAAAATACCATTCAAAAGTGTGGGTATTTCTACATCTAACCTCCATCTGGGTGGGATGCTGAATTGCCCCAAGTTCTGCAGACCAACTATCCAAAGCAGCATTTGGTTGGCACTGACCCAAACTATGATGGGATTCAAAACCTCAACAGCTGGTATCATTGGTCCCAATGTAAACACCTCACCATCTCCTCTGGCTGTGAGCAGGCTGATTTGAAATCCCAAGTCTTCTGGAAAAGAAATGTGTTCTCTGTTCCACACAAAGTTCTCTTTGGTGTTGGAGCATCTCAAATTATCTCTTAGGTTGCCACAATCAAACTTTCAGTCTCTTTGATTTCTGCATTTGTAATCATTCCTCTGAAGCAATTTTCTCTCTCTGGTGGCTTATTGGGAGCACATATCCTTGCTGGTGGTCACTTGGCTTCCTCACAGAGCTGACAGGCAGATCATGGGTCATTGGCAGTCATCCCTAAAGCCCCAAGGATCTCTATAAATGGGGAGAGACCTATTGTTTTGAAGCAATACCTCTACTCACACTCACTGAGTGATGGTCCTCATATTTGGACGCCAAAAATTGTGGAAAGAGCTCTCTGAAGGTTATATGGAGAATTGTGGCCATCTTAATGGATGCTTTGCTTTGAGAGCCTGTGAGACTGTTGGGCATAAGGAGGGCATGACAAGGATGGTGATGAGGAGTTGTATTCATCAGGGTTCAGTCATGGAAGTAGAACCATCATGGGTACCATGGAATATGGAATTTATTAGAGGAATTAGACCTTATGTGATTGAAGGAGTCACTGGGGAGGTAAAAGTCCAAAAAGAGGATTGGATGGATGAGAGAAAAACCATCCCCCAGTCACAATGTAAATGAATGAATTGGAGCTTGCAGGGAAGACTTCACAGAAGAGATGGCTAGTAAGCTGAGTGTCAGGAATCAATTAGGAAAGACAGTGCTTGCAGTTTCTTCCATAGGACCTCAACCCTGGCTACATGTTAGAATCGTTTGGGGAGAGTTTTAGACTTCCTTCTGCTCAGGCTTCACCCCAAGTCAATTAAATCCAATCTTGAGATATAGGCCTGAGCACTGGAATTTTTCAATACTCCCCAGGTCATTCCAATCTGCAGGCAGGGTTGAAAATAATCACTGAGCTAGGCCGAGCAAGATGAGCAAGGCTCTCATTATTTTAATGTGTTATAATAACACTTAGCACCTGCGAGGTCTTTTCATGCTCTTGGCATTGAACTTGAAACATATATTAATTACTTACCAAAAGAAAATCCCAAAGGTCTTTCCTTGGCCCCAAATTTAAGCAGGTTGCATGAACACCTGGGGGCTCTATGGCTGGTTCTGCTGGCAGACACTCACACCTGTGCCTCCTGGCCCACCCACGGAGCAGGAGGAATGGCATTGTGCTCCAGTGAGCTCACACAGCACCCTGCTCATGCATCTGTTGTAGGTGCTCTTAGAGGTAAATGATCATGTATCTGTTTCCCTTCAGTTCCTCCCAACAGATGCAGCAGGCACCATGACAGACTCAGAATTGTATTCACAGCAGTAAGTACAATGTCCAGTACACTTTAAGTCACTAGAAGAATGAATGGACAAATTTTAAAAATTACTAAGACTATCAACTCATTTTCAAAATCTTCTGCATCCTAGAGATGTTCTCACAAATTATCCATTGCCTGGATCTAGATCTTCCCTGGATAGTCAGATGATACCATCTTGACCTCTTATGTCTTTACTCTCTTCATTGAGCCTGATCTCTCTCCCCTCACCTATGACATGAAACAGAATCCTCAGCCTACCCACTTCCACTGGGAACATCTTTTACCCGACAGACGTTTACAGATCACCAGATTAGACTTTGGGTAAACTGCCATGTGTGCTCCAAGAAATCATTCATCAGTATTTATGTAGAATATACTGAGAGTATAACTTATCTGTAGGCAAGGCACTTGATTTCCCTTTGAAACAGTTTTCCCCAGTATATGGAATATTGCTGTGGCTAACATAAAAGCCAATGCATTCCTGCCTGCCTGCAGCATTCTAGAAATTTCTGGTGTACCCTGTACTAGCTTTTCTTACAAACTATTGCAAGACTTTCTTCCTAAGTAAATAATCTTTGTCTTCTCATGTCATCTTCATTCCGTTTAGTAACAGATTCTGTCTGATCTTATATTTCTCTTTGCTCAGGTATATTATTCTTTTAAGCACTTAAAATTATAAGCTCCTTGCCAGGGGCAGTGGTCCATGGCTGTAATACCAGCTACTCTGGAGACTGAGGCAGGAGAATTGCAAGTTTAAGGTCAGTCTTGGTAACTTAGCAAGACCCTGTCTTGAAATAAAGTTTCTTTCTTTCTTTCTTTCTTTCTTTCTTTCTTTCTTTCTTTCTTTCTTTCTTTCTTTTTTAAAAAGGGGGGAACTTGGGTGTAGCTCAGTGGTAAAGCTCTGTGTGGTTCAATCCCCAGTACAAAACATGTATAGATGAGTTCCTCAAAGGCAAGACAATGCTTTTATTTCTCATATCTCTACACCATGCAACTAAAATGTAAATTTCATGAGTGCAGGGACTTTGTTTTGTTCTCTAACTGAATTTCTCAGATATCTTCCAGCACTTGGAACACTCTTGAAATGTGACAGGTACTAGATAAACATTGCTTCAATAAAGGTGTAGGATAAGTATGTATTTACTATTGAACAAAGTTGCCTTGAGTTGATAATTTATTTTGAATCATAACTCTTCTCAAAATCAATTATCAACATCAAGCATGGTGGCCCCAAGCAACTTAGCAAGACCCTATCTCAAAATTTAAAATATTAAAAAGGTCCAAAGATGTGGCTCAGCGGTAGAGTCCTGGGTTCAATTTCTGGAATATTCCTCCAAAAATCAATCATGGACAAACCTCCAATTTAGGCAAGTACATTTTGGGGAAGATGCTCCAATTTTTCTCACCATACTTCTTTTTTTCCAAGCCCAGTGTTTGGTAGTTGCAGCATTATGTCACCTTACTCTGATCATTTCTGGTGATATAAATGAACCCCAGACAGTAGGTTGCCTTTAACCCACAAAGTCTTGCTGTGAATGAGAGACCGCTGCTCTAAAAGACACTTGTCCTTGCAACTCAGTGGGGCCACCACACTCTTCTATTGACTCAGCTATAGTAAGTATTGAGAAGAAAATAATTGACACAGAAGTGTGTACACCTAACAGGCCTTTACTCGATTTCACAGTGTCATCTTGAGATGACACAAATATTAGTAAAGAACTGTGGGCTGATGAGCTTTTGGGCTAGGGATGCCTTTTATTGGAAAGGAGCTTCTATTGTGAAGAGAAAGTCCTTGCTTTAGTCCTAACTGGATAATCAAAGAAAATCCTTTTGCTAAATCTCAAACTTCTTATTGAAAAAGTGATGGTTCTGAGCCACAGCTGCAGTCTTCAAATTTAGAATCTTCTATTTCTCCTTGTGGGAGGAGTTGGTATGAAGGCAGCTAAGGAGACAAGAGCAAGCTGCAAGGAGTCATTGAATCCATATGTGTCTTAAGCTAAATGAATAACATTTTATGCAAGCTAATTTAATGTTCATGGGTCCTATTATGATTAAATACTAATTCATTTCATGAAAGCCTTGCTAAATTTAGAGTATTTACCATTATGCATTTTCCCTCACAGGATGGTAATTATACAAACAAATTTCCATATTCCTCAATATTTGGAATTACCAGTCCAAATAAATCATTGTCAATCCTTCACGTTGTTTTAGACTGGAAAATAGAGGTTACTTTGGGTAGAGAAGATTTTAGGAAGGAATTAGAGATTTTCCCAACTTTTAGAAGAGCTTGAAGAGAAAAGTTCATGGAAACCAAGTTCATCTGGAACCCCCAAAGCCAATAACTAACCAAAGCATGTCAAAAAGTCCCTCCTATTCACAGAGGGCCTCTATGAAACGCCAGCCAATATTCTCAGACTACAGCCATAAAGAGGAATTTTCAGGAACTTACCCTATGAGCCCTGTGGGTCTCACGTTTACTCACTCTCAGACCTGGCTGCAACTATCTCCAGAGGAGTGACTCTCCTTCTCTTTGTCTTCCCAATCTTATGCAAGTGGTGAATACTAAACTAAAACCAAATACAAAAAGGAATACCGGCATAGGTAGACATGGACTTCTCCTTGGCAATGCAAAAGACAGCTTAGCAGAGTGTAAAATTCATACCAAAACTACAATAGATAGTTTGGCACAGACTACTCATTAGTCAACTTCGCATCTGTACATACCCATTTTGCCCAATTTATAACTTTCAAATAGAACATTGACATCATGATGACCTCATGAGATAGAACCATTCTTCATAGAACCAAAATTCTGTTCACTTTCTGCCCAAAAAGTAGACATAAAGCCCTATATACTGTTTTATCTTTCAGTAATGCCTTTAAGATCAGACCAAACTTCCCTTGGTAGAATTAAACCCTGAATTATAGGGATCTTTTAAAATCACCACTTCTTTTATTAGAAATAGGAGACTGAAAGGGAGGAGGACCCATAAGCAAGGAGGAAAATACACATGACTGGGTAGTTCTCATTTTTGCAATTGATAATGTAGCCAGAACTAATTTCATAATTTCCTTCCTATACCTCACATTCCATGTTTCTGTTGTCTTCATTCAGCAACTCAGTTGATCCTGAATCCAGCTGGTGGGGTATTCCATGACTGATAATATAGAAAAGACCACTGAGGGTGTTGCACACAGCTACTAACTAGGCTGTATCTATTCCAGTGCAGATAAAGTGTTAACTCTTTTTGTGATGGAAGAGATTCAGTCTAATGACCTCCACTAAGTAATAGTCTCTTCTCCCAAGTAATGAGTGTCACATAAGAGCACCATTGCTGGCTCTTTCTATAGCAAATTTAGTATTCAGCTGTAGAATAGTAAAATCAATCCTTAATGAACAAAAGCACAGGCTGCTGTTCTTGACATAACCCCAACCCCTGGTATCATAAGCCCTATATATAGTCTTGAGATCATCAAGAAATGGCTAAGATATCTGGAGAAGGGGCTATATGACAAACAGTACAGTTCTTATCCCTCTCATCTTTAGGCACTTCTTTACCTCTTTCATGAACATTTAAGTGTGACAGAAATATCTCCATATTTTCTGCCCATTTTGTGAAACCTTCACACTAGTGCCTCCAAGGACTTTATTATGACCAATGTTCTTTCAACTAAGTTCATGGCCACCTAACCTAACCCTGAATACATATGTACTACTGACTATTTTTCCTTCAGAAAAAGTGAACAAGTAAAATGCTCAGAGTTCTCCTGTTTGGAGAATTTCTCTTCATCTCTTTCCTCAATTCTGTCTGAAGGGGGATCACTCTTCTCAGCTATTCACTTTTTGAATGGTGTTGCCATATTGTGAAGAACCCTCTGTAAAACAGATCCAGCCTTTCCCTTAGGGAAATAGTAATAGAGTTCTTCTCATGGAGCCATGAAAAAAAAAAAGTGCATTTGTTAGGAGGAGCTATCACTGAAACAATAATAAATGCCACTTAAGTCTGTATGCATCATTTAAACTGGCAATGAGACATGGAAGCTCCTGCCATGGAGAAATGGAACCTGTTTCCCATCTCTTGAACCATCATTGTTCATGTTATTCTTTCTACCAAATATAATTTGGTTGAAGTAATTTTGAGTTATGAACACGGGTCTCAAGAATCCTTGATGTTTCTACTGTTGCAGTTCTTAGAACTCAGAACCAACCATGGGAGAAAGCCTGGATTCACCTTCTGAATGATGACAGACTCACGCAGTCCAGTCTCCTCTATTTCCCCAGCTTATAATCTGTCAATAGCCAGATATGTAAGTGCATCCTAAACCATCCAGCTATAAGCTGACCTTCCAGGTGACAGTAGACACATGAACCAACCAAGGAGAAATCAGTGAAACTGACCCAGACAAAAGAATTACAAATTGTAAAAATTTTAACAAAAATTAGTGGTAAAATTTAAAGTCATTAAATTTGGGGTGGCTGGCTAAGCAGTAAAGGTAATTGATACAGAGTGAGCCATGTGCTCATACTCCTCAGTTATGTATTCAGAAACTTTTCAGGCCTGAACTTGTATATTCCACTCCTGTGGATAGAATACCCCAGAGTATGCCTGGAGTTGTGACTTTGTGGGTTATATACAACCAGTGAAAGTTCGTGTCACATAGACACTTGGTTTCTCATGATTAAGTAATCATCCCTGTCAGGGCCCTATAGAAAACAGAACCTGCTTTTCAAAAGAACCATATCTATGTATACAACACAGCATATCTTTGCTCCAAACTTGAGGGATTTGGACTTAGATTCTCTGTTGAGATTACACAGAACTTTCTGTTTCAAAGATATTTTGAACACCATTAAATCTTATTGATCCTATAGCTCATGAAGCAGAGACTCTTATGCCTGCTACAGAGTCCTATTTTTATCTGAGCCCAATTCAAAACTAGAAGCAGATAAAGGGATCAGATTTGCCTATAGTCATATAGTACATATTATTTCTAAAATTCATAGAATCTTCTAGGAGTTGTGTCTCTTTTTAGTAATAGTAAGTATGAGATACAGCAATTTGTTTGTTATACTGAAAGGAAATTTCAACATGCCCTACATAAATGTACACCTGCAAACTTTTTAAGTGGGTGATAACTGAATTTTCAAGGGTTTGATTTTCTCCCTTCTGGCATGCATATGACTTACCAAAGCATTCAGGTATTTTTGACATAATGAATATCATTTCCAAGCTGCACAGTGAAATGAGTGTTATGCCCTCAGTAATGGCAAGACAATCAAGGTCTCTGTGAGCTAAATTGTGACAAAGAGTCTGATGTAACACAGTGAAGGAATACTAGTGCCTATGCCAAGTGAAAGCAAACTGCTCACTGCATTCCTCTGCTATAAGGTGTAGAAGATAAAAGCAATCACCAGAATGATAGTTGAATACTGTGCATCAGTTCAGTTAGTCTGGTCAAGTAATAAAAGAAAAGAAACAATAACACAAAACTCCATTGAAATACCAGCTACATTTGGAGTTGCCAGCTAATTAAATTTACAAAAATTCATTTTCATTCCCCAAATTCCACCTTTTTTCCTGGCATGCTCTTTTATTTTAGTTTTCTATTTTGATAGGAATAAACTGAGGAGTCATCTTTCTTACTATCAAAACTATCTTCTCACAGGTCAAGGAAACAGCATAGAATATTTTGTTATTTTTTATGTATCTATTCCGACTTATTTCCTTTTCAGGAAATGAGAAAACAAGTCCTGGTGTTTTGAGCCTAACTAAACCCATTTCATGATAAAATTTAGGCTAATATCCCACTCATTGCTTGATCTTTATAATTTGTAGAATATATATTTGCAGAAAAAAATGTAGACATTTGTAGAATAAAGGGGCGTTTTGAATTTTGTAGAATTAGCATCAATTCTGTTGTGGATGGTCACAAGTCAATTTGAGGAAGAGCAGGAGAAAGATTTGTAGAATAAATGTTGACAGTGGAATGGAGTACTTCTAGGGGTCAAACGTTTTCCCTTTCTTTAAGAATTTTGGAATCTGTAATGTTAAGTCATATTGTTCATGAAACTATGATTTTCCATTGTAGTTTTTGAACTCTAATTGAGCATTACATCTTTTACTCCCTCTTCAGGCAAACATAATCTATTCTCACACATAAATCACTATAAATTAACAAAATATTTGAATACCTATGCCTGTGTGACTTTCTCTACAACAAAAAGCTATGCTTTCTTACTCCTAGATATAGCCAGGATTTGAGTCTGAGTCTGAAGGCAAATAAATGTTGTGGGTTGGTCTTAAGGAGAATAACCATTCTCTTGCAAGATGAATGTCTGAGCTGAGCTCAGTACAGAGTGGTCAGGCAGGAGAGGAAGCAGTACTGCTTCTGCTGACAAAGGAGACCTAGAAGCTTTGGGGTGTTTGAGGTACTCAGATTTCTTAAACGTTCCCTCTGTGATTTCTGAGGTGCCACTCTTACTTGATTAATACTCTGATATAAGAAACTTGATAAATATGTGCATTAAATTTGAATTCACCCTCAAGATTGTAGTTTGGGTTGTGTTATAGAAATTTGTCCCAAAAAGCCTGGGTGGCATGTGCCTATAATCCCAGTGGCTCTGGAGGCTGAGGCCAGAGGATCGAAAGTTCAAAGCCAGCCTCAGTAACTTAGCAAGACCCTGTCTCAAAATTTAAAAAAAAAAAAAAAACGAAAAGGACTCAAAATGTGGCTCAGTGGTTAAGTCCCCTATGTTCCATCCCTAGTACAAAATGAAAAGGAAGAAAAAGAAATTTGGCCCAGTGGCTCCAAGAAATAATGAATTCCTTCAAGAGAGTGGTTAAAGTCATAATATCTGATACTTATCCCATTCCTAAAATAATTAAATTAAAACTCTGGTATTGCTTTTCTTTTTGCAAATACTATGTTGTGTTGAGAAATAGCTTCTCTGCACATTCCTCGTATTCTTTATTTCCACCATAAATTTCCATTAGTTGAATTCCTATTGCTACTCTGCCTCCCAAAGCCCTGTTTTCTCTAGGTATATAAATCCAAGAACTTGGAGGTGATAATGTGAATGATGGCTTTGCTACTGATACCACGGGCTATCCTTGACCCATTTTGCACTCTCACTTCAGTTCCTACTGACTTTGACTATAATCACACTAGAGAATCAATGCGACAGTTTCATCCTTAAAGTTCTATTACCCAGGAACCACTTACAGTTTAAAAAAAAAATACCTTTTATTTGTTAGAGTCCAGTCAAGAAATAAAATGCACTCTATTCCCAGTGTAAAGAACTTAAGTCAAGAATAGAAGTTTGATTATCGAAAGAACATGGAAGAATGGTTGGGGAAGATGACAGTGAAGATCTTACCAAAACTTCCAAAGCAGAAAGTTTCAAGAGTTCACTGGAAAACTGTTTCAATTCTTATCCTAATTCCCTGAAAAATATTTTACCAAATATCTTTTTTCTCAATGGTGAACCAAATGGTTCTCCAGAACACACCAAGAAATAAGTGTGAATTACTTATCCGTTCCTCAATTTGGCTGAAACTACTTACAAAGAATAGTCTGTTTCTATATAAACTATATGTAGAGCAACAGAATAGGCTAGATGCAGTGACAAACCCATACAGATAGTCATCTGATCCCTGACAAAGACAGTAAGAATATGCATTGGACAAAGACAGTCTTTTAAACAAATAACACTGGGAAAATTGGATATCCACATGCAGAAGAATGAAACTAGATCTTTATCTCTCACCCTCTGCAAAAGTCAATCCCAAGTGAATCAAAGACCTAGGTATTAGACCAGAAATTTACAACTCCTAGAAGAAAATATAGAATAACTGTTCAACATAAAGGCAAGGCATCAACTTCTTCAACAAAACCCCTAAAACTCAAGAAGCAAAATCAAGAATTAATAAATGGAATAGGATCAAATTTAAAAGCAAAGAAGACAAACAAGAGCATGAAGAGAGCCTAAAGAATGGGAGAAAATCTTTGCAAGCTACTCTTCTACAGATAATTAATATACAGAATATATTTTTTAAAACTCAAAAAAACTTAATACCAGGCTGGGGTTGTGGTTCAGTGGTAGAGCACTTGCCTTGCATGTGTGAGCCACTGGGTTCAATTCTCAGCACCACATAAAAATAAATAAAGGCATTGTGTCCATCTACAACTAAAATATTTTTTAAAAAACTTAACACCAATAAAACAACCCAATCGATAGATAGGCAAATGAACTAAACAGACAATTTTCAAAAGAAGAAATACAAATGGCCAAAAAAATACATGAAAAATGTTCAACAACTGTACCAATCAGGGAAATACAAATCAAAACTACACTGAGATTTCATCTTACTCCAATCAGAATAGCAATTGTCAAGAATACAAATAATAATAAATGCTGGTGAGGATGTGGAATAAAAAGAACACTCTTCATGGTTGATGGGATTTAAAATTAGTAAAACCACTATGGAGACCAGTAATAGAGCTTCCTCAAAAGACTAGAAATGGAACTATCATATAACCCAACTATAATATACTGAGTTAAAGTTAAAGTCAAAAGTCAACATACAGTACCAATACACACATACTCATGTTTAGAGCAGCACAATGCATAGTAGTTAAGCTATGGAACCAACCTAGGTGTCCATCAAGAGATGAATGGATAAAGAAAATGTGATAGGTAGGTAGGTAGATAGATAGATAGATAGATAGATAGATAGATAGACAGACACACATACACATGCAAACACACACTTTTATTCATTCTTAAAGAAGAATGAAATCCTATCATTTACAGGAGAATGAATTAAACTGAAGAACATCATGCTAATTGACATGAGCCAGACTCAGAATGTCAAGGGTTATATGTGTTCTTTCATATGTGGAAGGTAAAGAGAAACAAGGAAAGAAAGGGAACCTTATGAAAATAAAAGAGAGACCAATGGAAAAGAGAGGAGTGGAAAGGGGTTTGAGAAGGAAAAGAAGAGATATGGGGAAATTAATCACACCAAATTGTGCTATGTGTGTCTGTTCTACTGTTATGTATAATTATAATACACCCAAATTTAATTTTAAAAACGTATTCTGTTTCTAAATGACATGTACATGGCCATCACTAACAAAATCTTTCCTGAAACCATGTATGAAAGGGGATTTTGGAAAAAGGAGTCTCTCATGTCCCCTCTACAATGCAGAAGCAGCATAGAAGGGAAGTGTAGTGATATCAAGTTTGCTATGGAAAGTTTAGCACAGTGATTATCATTTTCATGTGATGTACTCTCGGATCACAAGTTAGAGAATGGATTCTATATCCTATGGTTTCCACTGACTTTGCTTCATCTGCCTAAATCTTATCCAGTCATCCCCACAAAGTTGGAAATTTTCTCAGTCACTCATGAAGGTTACTTTCCTTTTCCTGCAGCATTTCACAAAAGAGAATCCATAAAAAACACAGTGCTTCAATCACACTGGGTGTTAGTGAGGTTAATAATTTATCATTGAGTTTTCATTGTTCAAATCAAACTGGAAAGGCATTCAGATGCTGAAAACACAAGTTAATATTTGGAACATGGTTAAATCACATGAGCAGCTAGATTAAATTCAATTAGATTCAAGAGTGTGTTTTATTTACATAGAGTTCAACTGGCAGGGGATACTTGCTAAAAGATAATTTTTCAGCCAAGATGATGTCAAGAGATACAAAGAAATGAATTTTCTCTTTTTGAAATTTCACACCTTCTCTGTCTGATATTACTTTGAGATATCTGTTAATTCTTTTTCTTGAGAGAATATTTATCAGAGCATGTAGATAAACTAGAGAAGATTTTTCACTTTAGAAATAGCAGATGGCAAGAGTACCGGGGGACACTATTTACTTTCTAAAAATTCTTCAGATAGATAGATAGATAGATAGATAGATAGATAGATAGATAGATAGATAGATAGATGATAGATAGAAGGTATAACTTAATCAACGTAACGTAAGTAGAAACAGCAGATAAGATTTAGATTTCAGTTTTGCAATTGTTTTTCCTGTCTGTACCAACTTCAGTCTGTCAGTAGTGGAGGCTAGGAGAGATACGTTGAGAAGGATTCTGAAGCTAAGGCATAGCTCAAGGGGAGAAAAAAATACAGCAAAATGCCATCAATTAGTGATGTCAGCCATAGGTATAAGAGAAGAGAAGGTGGCATTGTGTAGTTGACATCATTTGATTAATGTCATAAAATCTTGTTAACCAATAAATCTAGTGTATAATATTAAATTCACCTACACATTCTTCCTTAAATTATGATTGCTGTGTCACTCTCAAAAATCACCAGAGAGGAAAGCAGTGTAGGTGTTATTATTCACATTTTACAAAGGTGAACTCTTAAGCTTAGAAATTTGGGTTGACTTGTCAAAATCAAAGTCATCATGCCTAAGAAGCAGAAGGCACCCATCCTGGACATGTGTCCTGGGGTTTTTCTAATAGTCCTTGTAGTATGAGAATAATTGTGCACCCCTTAAAAAGCTAAGGAAGATCATGAAGGTGATACATTAAAAGTGTTCAAACTAATGACCAATGTGATCCTACAACATAATCAGAAAAGTGAGAGATTGCACTCTATTTATGCATGATCTATCAAAATGTATAAATGCATTCTACTGACATATACATCTAATTAGAACAAATAAAATTTAAAAATGTTTTTAAAAGTATTCAAACTAGTTCCTCCACAGGTCAAGATCTGATAAATAAGATTGGGATGAGCATTAAAAAAGTTGAAATGATAGAGTATCATTTGCCCATTCCTGTGTCTACCCTTTAAAGACAACACATTGTTTCATGGGGACACACCCAATAGATGACTGAATGTTTAACTTGATGACTAAAGGCCTCAAGCTAGCTGAGAAAGAGTAGAGGGGATTGATGGGGTGAAAGGAAAATAATAATGCTGAACTAATTTTCATGGATGTAATTAACAATTAACTATTGTAAAGTATCTTGAAAACAAAGTATGATATAAATGCTAACTACTATTACTACGGAGACTAATTTTGTGTTGTTATCCCATATTGAGGTTCCCAGCATATTCATCAGACATGCCTTGCCGGCTTGCCCACTCCTCTGAGGCAGGAGTTTAAACACTTTAACCAAACACTACTCCCATGTTTTTTCCCACACCTACTCTGCTATCCTTGAATTCACATTATCATCTTTTTTTCATGACCTCTATTTCAATCGACCATGAAAGAATTTGGGTTCAGTTATTGGTATTCCACAGAAAGTCATTAAACCACAACACATTTCCCTTTCTTTCCACTCAGCTTTCCTTTGTGGCCACCATTTGTGCCTAAGTACAGTAGCTGTGCCACATGCCAATGGCTATTCAGGAATGGCAAATAATATACCAGCACCTCATAATTGTCCAGCCCTTTCATTTCTGCAAGAATTCTCCAAGCTATTTTCTTATAAAAAGGTGGTATGAGAAAGACAAGGCAGGACTGATCCCCATGGATAGTTGAGTCACCTGATGCAGTAAGACATGAAGAGACTCTGGGTTCCATAGGAGAGGGGGAATTAAGATGTCCACCTGTCCATTAGGGCAGGTTAGCACAATACCTGCTCTGTCATAAGCTCTCAATAATATTTGCTAAGTTAACAAATGTCTGAATGAAATAATAAAGAAAGGGGAGCATGTGTTAAAGCTCTGGGTCCAATGCTCTTTCCACTTAGTCACATTGAGGCCATCATCTCTATCAGAACAAAGTTCTGTTCTGGTGAAATACTGTCTAGAGAGTGCAGTAGAAGGCAAGTCCTGCCCCTACTGTGCCAACAATCTTCTGAGGTGGGTAAGAGAGGGTACCAGCAGAAAGTCCTGCCCTTGTGGAATTGGAGCCCCACATCCATAATCCTTCAGGAAAGGAGAATATTAAACACTTACCATATTATCAAAGAGCACTTATTGAGGGTCAATTATAATAACAACTTACATTTGAAACTACTTTGCCATTTGGAAAGCACTTTCCCATTCATTAGTCTATGTGATCATTCTAATAATGCTATGAAGAATGTGTCATCATTATCCCACATTTTACAGATGAGAAAAGAAGTGAGCTAAAGGAGGTTAGGTAACTTGCTCAGGGTTATATAGCTCATAAATGGTAGGTTTGGTCTGCAAGTAAAGCCTACCAACTTTGAAAATTAGTATTCTTTCTACTGTTTATGTAGTCTTCCAAAAATAGTAGACTTATCTCTAGGAACATTTCCAGAGAAATTCCAAGTTCCCTTTATCTCAATCAAGTCTGCTCTTACCTCCTTGAACCCATGTACTACCCCCAAGTTTCCCCAGTGTAGGAACTCAACATAATTGTCAACTGGTGATATGGCACCTATCTATCAACTTGATCACGTTCACTTCTAAAGCAAGAATATGTGATTTACAGATCATTTGGTAAGATTCTTTCTCTTTTATAATGTACTTTTACATTATAGTTTATTAAAGTTTTACCTTCTAAAATTCTGTTGTCCACCTAAATGCAAACAAATGACTAATGGAGATATTTGGGAAATCTAGCAGGGGGAGCATTTTGGATTTATGAAGGCAAAACAAAGGAATGATAGTCTCCTCTTTGTGAATTACTAACCCAAATGATTGAATTTTCCGGAAGCTTTTAATTTTAATTCAATTTTTTTCATATAATGGATACTAAATACTTTTGTTGTGGGCTTGCAGAATGCTGCAATATGATGATATATAAGAATGAGTGATGTCTAAAAGTATTTCCTTAATCCTGAATTCTGCTCTGGTAAGTTCACCTGAAGCAAGGAAGGCTTCACCCTTCCCCCTATAGGTCAGAGGCATTGGAACAACAAAAATGCATTTTTCCTGGAGAGTGGTTTCTTCATCTACAAAACAACCCCCTGGTTTTAAACTTTGCTGGTGTCTTTTCTTGTTTGTTCTTTATAGAGGATTCCATGTGTATTGGATGCCTAGAGGGTTAAGTCAATTCCAAGAAGACTATGTGCTTGCTATTTATTCCCCATTTCTGTTTCTGCACACACTTAGACTACAGCTGTCCAGCTGTCCTTGAAATTATACAGTGCTATGCCCTGAGTTCTGGCTAATAGAATAGAATTCTGTTTACCATGGCCTGGCTTGACCCATCTCTCCCCATTGACCATCCAAAAGAGAAGAGCATTAAGAGCCGAAATCCCACAACATAAAAGGAGTCTGGATCCCAAAATCCCCAGGAGGAAGATCACCCAGGAAACACTATGGTGAGAAGAAATTGACTTCTATTGCATTAAGTCACTAAGATTTTAGGATTTCACTATTTTGAAAGTTTGTATCACATAAGAATATGTACAATTGTCTTTAAAATCCCGGGGGAAGAGTTTGAATCTTATTCCTCTATGATTCCTGCTCTTCCTAGCACAGCTTATAGTTCATCTTCTTGTATAGAGTAGGGAATCGAAAGAATGTTTTCAATAAATACACAAACAATAAGTGCAGACTACATTTATACGGCTACATAAGAATGTGGAAAGATAGAATTCAGGCTCCCCTGACAAAATCAAATAAGTAGGATCCCTTAGTTTGATCTACTGCAGGAGTATAATACTTGTTTCCCAGGGATGTTATGAGAACGAAATTATATAATACATGCAAAGTACTTAGCAAAATGCGCAACATAAAATAAGCATATAGTAATTGGCGGTTTGTTTTATTATTAGCTATGAACTCTATACAAAGTGGCTTTTGTGGATGCAATAAAGCATGTTTCTGAGAAGAGAGAGGAATTTAGCTATTGTAAAAGTAAAACCTGCATCGGAATCATGCTATATGTCTCAAACACTCAAGGACAATCTTCACACATAGCTGTAGATAGGAGTGAAGTGCATTTTGTGCAAAAGGTAAGCAAGTAACAGGAAAAAAAATATTTGAATGCCATTAAGAGAAAATAGTAATAATGTAGCTAATATTTAAAAATATATTGATGATTTATTACTTTGTGAAGTATAGTATTTGTGGTTTTGAATCTACATTGAGAAAAAATGTTTATTCTCAAATACACAGGTTTACATTTTATTAATTACCATAAACAACACAGACTCCCAAAATGCTAGAATATTGCCTAAATTGAATCCCTTTAGGGGGCAGGGCATAAAAAAATCATGCAATGAATTTGTGCCATCCGAAATTATTTCTATGTAGAAATCCACTGAACGTTTTCCACTTGGGTATTTGAGGAAGACACTTGAACACTTGTCATTAAACACAGGCCTCCTTATGTCATTAAGGCATACTTAAGAAACAAGTACAGAAATACCTTTTTCTAGCATTTTCATCTGATTCATGCTAAAAGCAGTATTCAGTATAAAAGGTAGAGAAAGAAACAAATTATACTAGCCATCTCTTGAAAATTCAGTCTCATAACTTCAGATTAAAACTAATATATTGGAAAATGGATTTGACACCAAAGCCATGTGTACTTAACTGTGCATTTATTACCTATGGAATAGGATGAGATGAAATGGAACAGATCCAAATAGAAGTGCTTGTCACCAAATAGGATTAAATGCCACTGATTTAAACAGAAATTTCAACTCTGCAGTTCCCTTCTATGAGGTTCATTGCAAACTTTCAACCCCAAATTCATTTTTCTCTCCTGAATAAATGAGTGAACTTTGGTGTCTCTGGGTGCTGAGGATGGATTGCCCAGGCATATTTCCAAACACTGCACATTCTTTGGCAAGAAGATATTATCACTTCTCAGTGTGGAGCCTTGTTATTAATTCAGGTGAGTCATGGAAGAAGAGGGTTGTGGGCGGACCTCATTTCATAAGCAGCCACAGCAGTGGAGCAGGGTGGAGGTTGGGGCAGGAATCCAGGACCAGCCGAACTGGGAAAGGTGCTGATGGAAGGATGATTTTGTCTTGGCTTCTGGGAGGGTGTGCTCTCAAGAAGTCTGGACTATGAGGCTAAGTGCCAGATTCATTCCTTTGGCCTGACAAGGGGACAAACAGATTCAATCAGAACTTGTTCCAAGAAAGGACTGAGAAACAGACCCTGCCCTTTGGGAACTGATTGCCTAGGGCAGGTCATCTTGACTGAAGCACCAATTCACTACACTTCCAGAGTGCAGACAGGCCTGGGAACAGACAGCCTGGAGACACTGATACTCGACCACCAGGTGAACACTGGCAGATACTGCATACCTAAGCAGCCCCAAAGCTGTTCCAGAACGTCAGCTGCACAGAAACCAGTAGGACTGAAAAAATGGCCAAGGTCATGAAGCATTAATAAGGTTGGCCCTACACAGCAGAAAACACCAAGGAAAAAACCTAACTCTGGGAAATATTTTCTACCTAATTCTACAATTCCCTTGGAAGATGAGGAGCCTTTTGCTGGTTCATTTATTCATTTGTTCCTCTCTAACAATAATGAAGCACTTCCTGGGTGCCTGCAGTTGTCTAGGCACTAGAGAAATAACAATAACAACAATGACACAGGCATAGATCTGCCCTAACCAAGTATTCAATCTATTGGTAGAACAGCAACCAGAATTAGAATTTTTAAAAAGAAAAGAAAAAGATATAGTTTGTCAGATGATGACTAGTGTAATGGAGGAAAATACAATAGAAATAAGTGATAAAGTCAGAGAGTTGCTACTCTGCAAAGTAGTCACAGAAAACTGAAAAAGATCATCTGTGCAGAAACCTGAAGGAAGTGAGAGATGGGGAGAAGCAGCTAGAGAGGGTGGCTTCAGGCAGAGGACACCAAGGTGGAGGCCCTGGAGCATGTGCACATGGAGGACCAGTGAGGCCAGTGGAAGAAGGAGTCATGGGGCTGGATCACACACTGCCTTTGGGACTATTTAAACTTTTTCAGGTTTTGTTCATTTATCCCTTGTTCCTTTATTTGTTTTGGTGAGTCACATGAGGTTTTGAGTGAAGTTGTGGCAAGATAGGACTTCAGGTTTAAATTTTCACTCCAGTGACTATGCTGAGGAATCTGCTCTATGAAGCTAAGGGTGGAAGTGGGTGAACATTTTGAGACGCTGTAACAAAACTCCAGGAATACTAGGAATCCTAGGCAGGCGATGCTGTATCACATCCATCGGGTTAGACACCACTGCAAGGGACGGTGTCCCAGCAGCATCCCCTTCACAAGCATATCAGCTCTCTGCTTCTCTGCCTAAGGATTTTCCCCCTGAGCCAGTCCGCTCAGGCCCTACAGAGTACCGATACCTGAAAGTACCGATACCCAGGGAGAGATGAAACCTGTTGGATAAATGCCACTGCACCCCCATGCCTCAGTGGCCAGTAGTGAGGCTCATTCACAGAGAGCACAGTGGTGGGGAACCAGGTGCACACAGCGTTAGCCACTTATCCACACATACTTTTCTCTCTTCCTTGACTTTTTGCTTCAGGGGATCACCCCCCAAATCAGTTATGGGTCCTCCACTTCTTATCTCTGGGTCTGTTTTCAAAGAGATACAAGAGATGACATCGAGTAAAAGGTGACAGTGGCTTGAAAGAAGGTGGTATCTGAGATGAAAAGTCAGATGATTTTGAAGCTGAATAAATGATACCCATGTGTTAAAAGAACAATAAAAAAAATAGAAGAGCAAAAAATGTAATCAGTAATGACACACGTAGAGGTAGACCCTGTTAGTCTGTTGATATTTTTTTTCCTGGAGTTGATTCTACTTATGTGTGATTGTGCATTTACATGTGCATAATTTTCTGTCTAAAGAATTATATTAAATATAGTATATTGCAGTCAAATTTTTACCCAATATATACTAAACCTATTACTTCTCAATAAACTCAGCAAATGCTCATCTAAAGTCAAATGCTTAAAGGTTCAGGCTGTATAGCACATTGTATGCCATATAGCATACATTTGTTTTGTAAACACGGGTTTATTTAGAGGAGCAGACACACATTAAAGGAAGAATGTGGCTGTCTCAGAGGAGAGATGTCTTTTGGCATAGAGTAAGAAATACGCATTCAAAGGAGAATGTTGGCCCTCGTGAGAGGGAGAAGTTTTGGGGATAAAACAAGGAATACACATTCAAGGGGAACTAGGACTGTCTTCCAGAGGGGGAGAGAGCAACCAGTGGGCCTTGGGTGTTAATATTTGTAGAAGGACAGCAGTAAGGGGCTGGACTGGACTTGAGGAGGAGTCAAGGCAAAGATACACAATCATGCCAATTTCTCCAGCACTTTGCCCTCTTGTTACTCTTTGCGGGCAAGGGCATGGACCATGGCTTGGGCCAAGGGGCCAGCTGAGGACCTGGGCTAGGCTGGGCTGCTTAGGAAGGCCCGTTTTACACCCCATTTTAGCCAAAAGTCTGAGAATTTGAGAAGGAATCTGGAAGGACTGTTCTGTCTTTCCAAGATTCTGGGGCGCCTCCTGCATTCCTATGTCCATGGACACTTCTCTTTCAAGACTCAGTCTATCTTTTTTCTGTATCCCCAAATTCCTGTCTCACCCCCCCACCCACCTGGGATTTTTTATTCTTCAGGGTTGACGAACAAGGAAGATCTTCTTCTGGGGTTTACATAACATAAATTTAAAACCAACTCCACACTATGGAATATTTAGTTTATTTCTAATGTTTTGATAGTATTAACAACGTTTCTATAAATGCTCTTATACAAACATTTTTGAACACTTGTCTGGTTACTTTTAAGACAAACTTCTGAAAATGAGAAGTCTCCGTCAAAGCCTATTTACAATTTTAAGTACGTACATATTGCCAAACACTCTTTCACAAGCTTTTACTAATCTACATTCATATGAGCGTGTGTTTTTCCTTAATCATGAGCAATACTCTAACATTCATTTTGGGGAGGAGGGTTTGGAGCCTACCACAATCCGTCTATGTTTCTATTAGATTTAATTATTTGATTTTAATTTAATTAGATGCTTGATTTTTTAGGACTAGATGGTTCATCAGAAGTTAATTAACTGAAATATTCCATGTATATTAATGAAGATTCTAATATATAAACTAATATCCTGTGTGTGTGTGAGTGTGTGTGTGTGTGTGTGTGCGTTAGTCACTGAGGATTTAACCTAGGGGTGCTCTCCCACTGAGCTACAGTCCCAGGTCTTTTTTGTTTTTATTTTTGACACAGGATCTCACTAAGTTGCTGAGGCTGACCTTGAACTTGCAATCCTTCCGCCTCATCCTCCCAAGTCAGTCACTGGAATTAGGCATGTTCCACCACACCAGGCTTAATGTCTTTTTTCATATAGAATAAAACAGAAAAATATTACCCACTAGAAGTTTTGTACCATGTTTTCATTGGATTCTATATTACTGGTTCCCTTTTCCTATTATTAAAAAAAAAAAAAAAACTAATGTATTTCTCATAAGCATTAGGCAAACCAAGTTGGCCTCCATGATTTTAATAGCAACAATAATTTTCCAGGAGAGTATTCTGTTAAATTCCACAAAAACAATGCACAAACCTAATCTAAATTACCACGCATTGTGTTTGTTTTCATCTTTTCCCATCCCTTTGAGAAAAAATAGTTAATGTTTCATGTTGTCTTAACTCACATTTCTGTAATTACTAATAAAAATAAAATACACATATGTATGTATATATTATTATACATATTATATATGTATATGTGTTATTATACACATGTGTATACATACACATATATAATGTGGTGTGTTTTCCTGCTTTTATCTTTTCCCTCATTTTATTATAGATTTGAAAGAGCACTTTCTTAATAAGATTTTAAATCTTGGTAATACAGATAAAAAGGAAAATAAGCATGATATTCTAAAAATTATGAGACTGAACAAAATGACCATTTTGTAAACATTTACTCCAAATTGCCATTTCTCTTAACTTGTATTCCTATCAAAAATTTTGATTGCTTATGGTTAAAATGATTATCTTAATTCCTAAAGAACTCTACCTTTGATATTGTGCTGAGAAAGGACTTCTCTGCCCTGAATTTTCTTCTGATTAGATTTTTTTGCTTCATTTTTGTGACATTGGATTTCTAGTCTATTTGGAATTTGTTTTCACATTAGATCTACTATTTAGAGTTTTATCATTATGTATTTTCCTCAGTTGATGGGCCCTATGTCAACATAACATAATGAATAATGACACCAGTAATGATAGCACATTTTTTGTAGATTTCACTATTTACAAGGCATTGTTCTAAATATATTTATATGTGTTAACTGATTTCTTGGTTCCACCTGATTTGAAAGTGTACTTCCACCATGGAGTAAATTATTTTATGTCTTGGGTCTGTTCCTACTCTTGAATTTGATCTCTAAAGCAGATGTTTCACAAGCAGCTAGAAAGGGCTTCCCTCCTCTGATCTCATCAGGGTGAGAGCCCTGTGCAGGGAAGGAAGTTGTTTAAAGCTCTTTGAGGCTGATTTTTTCACTCTTTACAATGTATCTTTTATTTGTGTTCGTAATTGACAAGGTGTCATGTTTGATTTATTTTAGTTTGGTTACTTTTTTCTTCCTATAAAAGTGACACACATTACTACTGAAGACTTGGAAAACCTACAAAACTAAAAGACAGCGATAATTCCAGCACTTTTAATTTTGTAGAGGATTGATTTCTACCAATCTTAGTTCCTGATAGCGAGAGAAGTAGATTACTTGGTACACATAATACATATGATTTTACTCTTCTACATAACATTATAATGCCAATATTTTTTCAAAGTTAGCATAAATGCTTTAAGATTATTAGTATTCTTCTAATGGAAGTACCATAATTAATTTTTATATTATCCTAAAGGACATTTTAGTTGTTACATTTTTGTAGTTATGTAATACTACAGTGAATATCTTTGTGCATAAAATTTCTCTGTATTTAAAATTATCTCTGTATGATATGTTTCCACAAGTAGCTTCATAGGGTCAAAATCCATGAATGTCTTAAGAATGACTATTATAAAATTGTTTTCCAAAGTCTTACACCAATGAGCACTCTCTCCAACAATGTGTGACCCTGTATCAAAAAGTCAGGTCAACATTACATATAATCATTTTTTGATCATTCCGCTTGAGTTTTACATACCATGGAAACCTGTTTCGGATTCTCTGGTCATTGGTCACATAATTCTATTCCTAATTTCAGCTATTTGTTTCACAAATTCAGAGAATCCATCCTGCCTGTATGAGAGACTGACTGCTGATATGCAGCTCAAAGGCAGAGCCTATCTCAATAAGTCCAGTGGTCTCTGGCAGTAGTCCAAGAATGACCTGCCCTGGAGTTCTGACCTGCAAGCAAGGGCGCCAAAGTGGAGGATCCCCATGCTGCCAGGGACTTGGCAGTCAAGTTGAAAGGAGATGGTTTCACAATTCAAAGAACAAGAGTGGGAAGGGCAAGGCACAACCAGCTGGGCTGCATTTCATGAACAGGGACTATTGCTAGAGGAGAACCAGAATCCTGGACTGAATGGCAGTTTAGCTCTCAAAGAAAGAACGATGACTGTGGAGTTGAGCCAGCAGGGCAGAGGAAGGAGCTGGCAAGAGTGATGTTGAGTCAATCTGGCAACATAGGTTCTTACACTGACTGCTCAGGGGACTTCATTTAAAATCCCACCAGCCGAGATCACTAGCATACTTCTTCCTCTACCATGTTTGCTCTGGGAATTTAACTGGGACTGGGCGTACAGGAGGGAATGACAAAGTGAGCCCAGCTCTTAAAGACTGGGAGAAGCTGCCTCAGAGAAAAAGAGGCAAGAAATAGCAGAACATGCTCAGTTTTTAACTGACGTGGAGCGCTGCAGTCAAGATGCCCCTAACAGGTCTCTAGGAATTGAAAAGGATCCTCAGGAGAGAATCTGAGCCCTGATCCCAACTATATCAGTGGCTTCAAATACATTTCTTAATGATTGTGCTGGATATCCACAGCTCTTGAGTGAAGACCATCTGAGCTCACTAGAAGTCTGTGAAAATAAGCTTCAGTATAGTCTCAAAAGGGAATACAAACAACTACATACCATGAAAATGAATGGACAAAGCCATACATAAAAATAACAAAACATAAAAATAAAATAATATCAAAATAGTATTGAATCTTAAAAACATAAAATTGAGTAAAAAGCGAAAACTTCCAGAAGATTACATATAGCGTGATGTTCCTTTTAAATAGTATTCAAATTGAATGAAATGAAACAATGTCTTACAAACAATATATAAGTTTAGATCACGTGTCTATATAATGCATCTACATTTTAAGAGGAAGGGAATTAAAACCTAAAATTCAGAGTAAGTATTATATTGGATGAATATAGGGACATTGTGTGTGATGCAGGAAGAGCCAACTTAGGCAGATGACAGTCTCAGTTAATGTTTTAGTTTTCAGATTGTGTCATAAATTTATAGAGGTAATTATGAATTAATTAACAAGTAGGTCAATACTATTCTGCTATTTATTCATTCAACAAATATTTAATATACATTCATTATGTACCAGAATTATAACTAAAAACAAAACATAACCCAACTCTTTGTGGTATGAATATCTCTGTTTGGGAGATAGATAAGCTAAACTGAAAAATAAATAGATGTACAGTACTGTAAAATGTCAGGTTGTGCTAATCCTCCGAAGCATAATAAAATAAGACAATGGGCCAGAGAGGATAAGGGGCAAGAAGGTAATCTCAGGAAGGTGGTCATGGAGTGGCTCTCTGAGGAGGTGGCCTTAGAGAGAAGACAGGAATGGACTGAAGAAGGGAGCCATGTGAATTCAAAGAATTTGTTCTAGACAGAGGGACCATCAAAGGAAAAGGGTCTGGACCAGAAACACATGAGGAATCTTTGAAGAGCAGCAAGAAGTCTAGCCCGGATGGAGTGAGCAAAAGCAATGGGGATAGTAAATGTTAACCAGAGCCAGATCTGGAAGGGTTCTCCAGGCTGCGATGAGGAGTTAGCATTTTATTCTGATGATAATGGAAAGCCATTGGAGGGCTTTGAGCGGGGAACTAAGAAGAACTGCTCTACCTCTCAAAAGGGTTTTCCCAGCTACCGAATGTCCAAGGTCAAAATCAGGCAGACCAAATCCATTTCTGCACTGTTGTATGTAGCTCCCTTCTGAACCCAACACGTTAAAGGCCCAATCCCAAACCAATCTCTCCCTTCCTCCCTCCATCCCTTCCTCCTGGAAGAGCATTTATAGGGGTATACACACACACACACACACACACACACACACACACACACACATACATTTATATGTACGTGTATTATATATATATATATATATGATTTTTATGCTTATGTTATAGCTTCAGGATAGATAAAATACTAAAGATCTGGAAGCTGGTGAGAGAGCATGAAACATTTAGCTTATATACAAGTATGTCATGTACTTCTAGTATCAAAAAGTTAATAATATTCTATTCTAAAAACGATTATTTCCATATGACAACCTTTAGTCAATTGAAGGTATGAATTTGTGAGAAAAGTGCAGACAAACAGCCTCTGCATGAGTCATATCCTCTTTGTTAATCAAATAGTTCAGCTTCGTAAATTAAGTAGGTAGATAAAAACCCAACTCTTAGATACAGGTTAGTGTTTTGTTTGTTTGGTTTGGTTTTTGTTTCTCTCTGTGGTGGACAGATGTATCTTGAGCATGAAATGATACAAGATCACACAACTCTCATGGTTTTTCTCCAGGTTTTCTCTCACTGGGGCACAGATATTTTTGAGGCCCAGGGACACAAGCGCTTGTGAAGAAAACTTTCTGGATTTGCAGACCATTCTTGTTCACAGTAGAACATAAATCTACAAATTATTTCTCATTTTTAGTTCCTTGAATGTGAGAAGTTTCATGAGTAATTCAGTACTCACATTATCTTCCAGCAAGTATTTCCATGTATGTCAGGAATTTCCCTGCCTTCTCATCTTCTACTCCTAGGAGAGTCCGTTTGCTAGAACCAAGGAAAGGCCCTTTGCAGATCACCCTTTCCCAGAGACCAGGTAAATCCTATCCATCTCAAGTAATTCCTGATCGCCTTTCTCTGCAAACATCTGTAGTTACCTACCTGTGCTATGCAATCTCTCATTTAATTATAGCATTCTTCCCCCATGCTTGTATAAGTATGAAAGTTTTGACCTGAGTTTGTTGCTAAATCACTATATATTTTCTACCTTTTTTTTCTGTATCCTCATCAGATTTCTAGGTCCTGAATAAAGCTTGGCTTGGAATACAAAAACATTATTTAGATTAAATGAGTATTCCACCTTCCCTCTTGATCCTTTGAAAACTAGCATCAACACAAATGAAATGCATTGTTAACGATATCAATACTACCTGGAATTAAATTCTACTCAAGCAATAACTATCAACTCTTTGTAATTATCAACTGTCAGTGAAATAGGTAGGGCCACCATGTAGGCAGTCTGGAACATCCTTGGAATTTAGGAGATGTGGTCTCCGCAATACTGGGCAACCGAAGTCCCATGGACCTGAGCTCCTTGGAATCCCTGAGGGAACTCTAGCCTCTGGGCAAACTTTACCTGCTATTGGAAAGGATTGCTCCCTCGCCCTTCAGCAGAATTTGGCTGTACATGTCTTCTTTAGCTGGGAGTGTTCATTATTTCTATTTGTACCTGGGCCTATATTTATGGATAATCTATTGAAGGAGGAAATATGGCTCAGGTGAGTGGGAGTGACAGGGCTGTATTTAATGGCTACAGCAAATAACCTTCTAACGGCCAAAAGAGTGTCATATCTCACAGTTATGATGTCTTCAAAAGGTGATATTTCTGGCTGTGTCATCATAGCTGTGAAAAGCATTTTCTCAGCATCTAAGAAAAATGGGAAGACCGTGGAGTGATGGAGGCGTGCTCCAGACAGCATGGTATTTATCACACCAGCCCAGCCCCAACTTCTGTCTACATTTAAGGAAAGGCATTTATGGTTGGGGGAGGGGTGAGGAGGAGGGGCACAGACTTCCCTGCTTTCAAGGTGGGTGGCTCAGGGCTGTGCAACAGGGACCTTGCCTTGGGGAAATAGTTTAAGAGAGTTAGCGTTCAGTGATGGTCCCCCTCTACTTCCTACACAGCCCTGTTCCTCCAAACCCTTATTTCAGGTCTACCACTTTATTGCACCTGCTGATGCTATCAGGGCTTCTTTGGTTTCCAGCCTACCTATAAATGGGAACTGAGTTTCTCCTGATGCACGTAAAATTGCACTTGATATGATGAGTGTGCGGGAATTACAACACAGAAGCCTGACACTGAGCCTCAGGTGCTGCTTCCTCCAGACACAAATTACACAGGAGCATGCATGTTACTTACACTGTAACCCCACACAAAGAGACTCCCTGCTCGATGCAGCTGTGGCTGTTTTTTCTCTATTTTTTGGAAAGGATTGTCTTTGAGTTTTAGCATAAATATGAGGATTACTTAGGACTTCCTATTTGGCCTGCCACCTTCACCAATGAAATCTGAAAATGTACCCCCTGTCTCTCTGCCTTCCAGTCCTAAATCAAATCACACCTCTTTCATCCGATTACCCTCTACCTTACCCTCTCTTTTTCTCAACATGTTTTACTTGTAGTGTTTCAAAAATCTGTTCTCTGAATTTTGACCCAAAGTTTCAGTCCCAAATTGGTAACATCCAAGTCTCGTATGTGCTGCTGATTTCATATAGTTTATCCCTGAAAACATAGAGAAGCAAGAAAGGACTGTGCATTTATTTGTACCCCATGGTAGCTAGCCCAGATCAAGTTCAGCTAAACCCTCTTGATTTGTCCAATTTGATTTCTGGTTTGGGTTCTAAGTTTCCTTCTGTCTTAATCACACTCTGAATCAAACTAACCATCTCACTTAATTATTATATCAGTAAAAACAAAGATGAGTTCACTCTCTCTATTTACCATGCAGAAGGAAACTGAGACCTGGAATGATGTTTTCAAGTCCAAAGTTTCATATAGCATACATGACATACTCTTTATTGTACCAATTTTCTCATGAAACTATGCAACAATATCATAAGGGAATAAAAAAGAGGGTAGGGATGACCTTATGCAGTTCATTTCTGAAGTGTAATATCAGTTTGACTATATTCCAGAGAAAAAGCCTCATCCATAGGCAAAAATATGTGTCTAATTTTCCAACTCTACAAAAACTTCCTTATAAAAGTGTATTTAAATATATTTGAGATGCGGGGGAGGATATAAATATGTGCAAGAATATTTTGAATAAGTCCCCAGATGTTTCTGGTCCATCTTCCTTGCCCTTCTCACCACCACACTCCTCACCCAACCCATGCACTCAAAACCCCTATCATCTATTCAAGAAATCCATAGAATATGGATCAGTACTTTGTTCTTGAAGTGGAATTTAATTTACATGCATGATGGGTTTCTTCATTATTCTTTTGTCAGTGTGATGATGAGAATCATGCTGCAAGCAACTGGTCACTTTCCATTATAAACAAATCTCTTGGATCTGGTCCTACAATGTTTCCAGTTAGTAGTCACAGCAGTGGCATAACTGTTTGCTTAATGACTGGGGCTCTCCACATAATAAAGGAGGAATATTGACCCAAAAGAACATAACTACATATGACATCTACAAAATATGCACTGCAGAGAGTGCATGCACAGCTTGCTGCTTTTTGAGAACTGTGGCAGAATATCTTGTGGTTTTATTGCTGGGGAGAGTTGTACTTATCCCAAATGAATAGCAGCAAAGTTTTGGGGGAGCCTCCCCTCGTCATGCCTGTGTGTCTGTAAATAAAAGCTCCATAGGAATGAGGATTCGTGGCTCCAAAATACAGTGTCATTTACTAAGACAGACACAACAACTGAAGGGTTTCCCTTTAAAGCAACTTGCAAGTTGCAAAAAATCATTGTTCATCATCCTGATTTTTCAAAATCTGAACAAGTCAGAATATCTCAAGTAGAGAACCTGGTGGAAAATATTACAGACTAGACTCCATGCATGCCTAAACCTTCAAGCAAAGGCAGGACAGGTAACTTGGTTCTATTTGTTTACTAGGGTTTCCATGAGCCTGTAAGAACAATATCCTTTTCATTGTTAAGCTTTCTTGTTTCAAGTTATATTTAAATGCTTTCATTCATCTCAGCCCAGATATTTCCATCAGAGTTTCTGTTTCTAATAAGCCCTTGGGTTTGGAATACAGTGAAGGTTCAGCTATTCATGAAAAAAAAAAAAAATGCAGGGAAACAAAAATTCAAAAGATTAAAGTTTTATAATTAACCATGTATTTAAATATCAATTTTTACTTTTATTTTAGTCAATTTTTGTGAAAGTCTGTTCTTCCCTACCTTTGCAAACCTATTGAAGTACTTATTAAGAATGTGATCTAATCCAGAAAAGTTTTCCCAATTAATTGGAACTCTATGCATGTGCGTTTCTAGAATAAAGATCTCAACTGCTATGCTCTCACTGCTGGCATTTGCGTCCCATGTCTCTTCTCTCAGGTCCAGATCTGTCACTTTCATAGGTAGGATAGCCAACTTTATCATCCCCCTCTCTACTCTTACCAATCGTCATGAAATACAAGCCTAAAACAGGCTTTACGAAGGCTTTAAAATGATTCTCCTAGGAGTCAAGTGCTCAAATCTTCATATAAATGCTTGTGGAATTCATTTTGCTACCAAGAACCATTGTTTACTTCTTCCTGTTTCTGTGTTCTGTGTGCTGACAGTCAATGAAAGTAAAGACAGTGAAATTCCAGATAGGCGACATGTTACTGACCTTTGTAGAGTGTCTTTATTTTGTAAGTACCTACTGACTTTCTAGAATTTTCCCAATAACAATAAATATAGAAATCATATAATAACAGTTACCATCTATGACAATTCTACCAATTTCAGATCTTCAGCCTCAGTGGCACCAATGGATGCTGATTATAACTAGTAGTACTGCTGTCACCACCTCTAAGAGTAATAGCTGAAGCTCCTGGAAGTGAAAGTATTCATCCAAGATCACAAAGCTCAGAAATGAGATTTGAATACAAATGTGACTTGTGTCTAAGGCCTATGTTATCCCCAATATGCCGTGTCACAGATAGAAATTTAAAACATTTTAAACTATAGCAAGTATCTTGGGATTTTATTTTCCAGTTTCTTGGCCAAACCTCTCTTAAATATTATGCTTTCAGAGTATGTGCTGACTCATCTACATGTCTTCTTTTAAACTACCAAGTAAACTTACTACTCTGAAATTACCAAAAATAGTCATAATGAGGAAATTGTTCCATCAGAAAATAAAACAAAGCAGCCCAAGGATTTTTGGATCCCCCTTTGATTATTTATTTTTAATTATGAATAAGTAATATATTTGCATGGTTCAAAAGCAAAAAAAAAAAATATTTTGAGAAAATGTAGAACCAAAAGTCTGCTTCCTTCCTTTGCCCCCATGTCCTCCCACCTCTGTAAGCTGTGATGAGCTTGTAAATATAATTCTCGTTCAGGTCCATATAAATGTTCTATTTTCAAAAGGTAGTATAATATTCTTCTATTGCTCATTTCATGAACAACCTGCCTTAGAGAGCTTTCCATGTTGTTACATTAGGAGTGATCTCATTTTTTCTTTTTTATTTCAGTGTATTCTATCTTACAATGATACTACAATTTGAGTACTTGCCCATGGATGGAACTTTGAATTTGATTTTGTTTGCTCAAACAATGCCACATAAATTACTCTGGACAAAGTTATTTTACACTTTTGCAAGCTATATAGGGTCGATATAAAAAAAAATCAAAGTCCAAAACAATACACATTTGCAATTTTGGATATTTTCCAGTTGCCCTCAAAATTTGCCCTTCAACCATGAATCAGAATACCTGTTGTCCCAGTGCCTTGCAATAGGACATAGTATCAAAATTTTGGATTTTTGCCTGTTTGGTAAGTGAAAAGGACACCTGAGTAAAAATTTAATTTGCATCTCTCTTATGAGAGATCTAGAGAATTTTCTCATATATTTAAAAAGACATTTATATTTCTTTAATTGTGAATTGCCTATTCATTTGCTTTACCCATTTTCTATCAGGTTATTATTCTAAGTGGCCAAATACTTACTTCTAGTCTATCATTTGCCTTTTGATTCTATTTATGGTAAGGTTTTATAGTTGGTTTTTTGGTTTTGTTTTGTTTTGTTTTTTGCCTTGCAAAATTCCTTTTTTTAAAAAAAGGATAATCCTATTTATTAATTCTCTACTTATGGTTTCTAGATTCTGAGTCCTGGTCATATAAGTTTATGGATTGTGAGTCATGGTTTCTTCATTTATACTGGGGATTGAACTCAGGGGTGCTTTACCACTGAGGTGTATCTCCAGTCATTTTTATTTTATTTTGAGACCATGTCTCCCTAGTAGCTTAATGCCTTGCTAAGTGCAGAGGCTGGCCTTGAACTTGTGATCCTCCTGTCTCAGCTTCCTCAAGTCACTGGGATTATAAGGTATGTGCCACCTCACGCAGGTTGAGTCACAGTTTTATAGATTATTTTTAACACATTGGCCAAACTCTGGATTTGATGTCTAAATTTACACTATGGTGTAAAGCCCACAAGAACAGGACTCAGCAAGCTGGGATGTTAGACATAGGCTGACACCCATTGCTAGGAGAATTTTTTCAAATTAAATGACCCCTGTGGATACCAAGCTACAGATTCAACCATTATCCACCCTCTTATTTTCTGAGTAGTATAAGCAATTAACTTGTTTAGGAAACAAAAATGGCTTCATAATTGAATAGCTGAATCTTAAGAAAAAACAAACCTGAGTAATTTAACTGTGTATTTGTTGGCTTGGGATGCTATAACAAAATATAATAGACTACATGGTGTAAGTGACAAAAATTTCTTTCTCCACAGTACTAAAAGCTGGAAGTCTAAGACCAAGATGCTGGTCAATGGTCAATTTTGTGTTGCATAAGTGTTTTCTTCCTGACTTGAAGAAGGTTCCCTCTTATTGTGTCCTCAAGAGGCAGAAAGCGAGAGAGATGAGTCTCCCTCTGTTCCTCTTCATATCAGGCCACCAACCCTATCAGATCAGGGGTCTATATTTATTATCTCCTAAAAACCCTGTGTCCAAAAACAGTCACGATGGGAATTAGAGTTTTAGTATATATATATTTGGGGCCACATAATTCCATCCGTAGAAACTGGATAAACAAAACTAATGAACCTTGCAATGCAGAAACAAAATTCCTTCAGCTAGAGCTCAAACATCAAGATATCCATCGTCCCATACGTGAGAATGACCACATCTGAGCAATAAAGAATAAGCACAGAAGTTAGGATCCTGAGGCCTTGTCATAATTAACACGTGTTTTGTTTTGGTTTGGCTTTCTGTTTTAAGATCTGCTACAAATGAGGAGGATGAAGACTAGAGAATATTTTCCAAAGAAAAGCACATCAAGAGAGTCTGATTGAACTCTGGTTACAAGCAGCACAATCAGGACTGAGACCCTGCACCGGGGGCAGCTCAGTACCTGGTGAGAGGACCGAGGAAGCCTGGCTTGTCCACTGCAGACCTTGTCCTAGCTGGCAGCCCCTGGCAATCTCCAGTTCTGGAGGCTGTTTTCCATCCATGTGACAGACAGAAGAGCCAACCCTTCAAGTACAGTAAAAATATTATGAGGCTTTCCATTGGCAAAATGCAAATATAAAAAAGTAACAACATGCCCTTCATCCACTAATTTTATAATTCTTTTGAGACAAGTTGTAAAGTTTTTTTCGCTTGGTTTTATTTCTCTTTCTTTATATACACGCATAATGTTTCCCATTGTATTCTTTATGTTTACAGATAGTCTCTTTGCTCCATTACTTTTGTAAATCAGATGGAAATCACTTGCAATGTTTCCAGGGCTAAACAGGAGTAAAAAGAGGGGAAAGTGGCAAATTGGACACCAGAGACAACATTTAGCAGGCTGTCGTCACATGGTTATAAACCCTCTCCTTCTGAGGCTTGGTTAGATCTTGATTAAAGTGATTATACAATTGTCCAACTATTGACAGGAACACTGTCCACATATACTGCACTTGAATTTTCAGAGGATTGCAACCCTGATCACCTAATCATGACATGAATAATTAAGTAGCCTGGAACGTTCATACTCAGTTTCTAGATAACTAAGAGCCTGAGAGATCTCAATATTTGGTGTCCAGGTTACAACTCTAGCTCCTGGTTTGGGGTATCCTGGCTTGATGGATGGTTTGACTTGCACTCCCCAGATTCAGCTTGAAGCTAGCTAAAACAGCAGAGTTGACCAAACCACTGCCAGCCAGAAATTTCTAGCCTCAGGCAATTGCCGCAGGAAGGAAGAAACAGCTTTGGATCTATGTGGACAGCTACAGTAGTCATGTCTGAACAAGTTTATTTAGCCCCAGAATTATCTGGCCAAGGTGGTCCTGACAACCTATGTCGAGAAAGAACAAAAAGATACCAAGAAACTGAATTGGCTAACTATAGATTTCTGTCCAAGGGCCCTTACTGCATTGAATGGTTAAAATTTGGTTAAAGCTTGACTTCAATCTATTACTATAGGTATATTCTCCCTGGCAAAAGAAATGTATGAATAATCTTTTAATTAAATAACAAACATTGTATTATGGGTGCGCCAGTAGCATCCACAGAGGGCAAAGTGGATTAGTCATGCTAAGGTGGGGCTGTCTCAAGGGGTGAAAAGCATAATGATAGACATGTACAACGTGCCACAAAGGCAATTGAAACAATGACTACAATATAAAGAAACCATGGAGTAGGCACTAAAGCCTACATATGATATAACCACACTTGTGACCGCCACTCAATTGCTCCTTTCAACCATGAAAGGTCAAGCATTTGGAATCATAGAATTCCAACCTTCAAAATGCCTGTAGAGTTATTATCTTATGACATTTGTCACATTACATATATTTTAAAGAATTTTAAAAAGTGCAAGAAGAAAGGAGCATTTGCCCATGTTTCTACCATCCATGATGAACCACTTTGGTATCTTTAGGGTTTTTTTCCTTCAGAAATTCATCTTATGCTGATATTAGCTTCTCCATGTGTCCCACTGCAGAAACCTACCCAGGATTTGAGTTCCATAACCTGAGTTTTCCTTTCCGCTCTCTCTCATTTAACCTTCTCGGCCTCATTCCCAGTTCTTTCCCTCCAAGCTTGGCTTGCAGATTCCCAAGGGTAAGGCCAGCTTATCCAATAGCCATTTTGTGATTAATGGATTCAAATGTACAAATGACCCCTCCCTTCCTTTCTTCTGGGTGATGTGTATGTTTCAGCTGTGAGGTACCCTGTGGAACTCTGCAGTTTGACTCAAATGGAAATAGAGGCCACTGTAGAAGCCAGTAGGGAATTCTTTGGTGACACCTACATCACACTAAATAGGCACCACTTGTGGCAACTAACCCTGAGTCAGCTCTGTTGATCAGACAGTGACAACCAGAGATACAAAAGCCCAGAGCTCAACCCAAACTAATTGCTAAGAGAGTCTGGATACAACTTGGCTCTAAAGATTCACGTGAGAAAGAATGGGGAGGGCAAACATTAGGGGAACTATGGAAGTCTCACAAAAACCCTGGCCTCCTCTGAGCTTCTTCTTTTTTGCAAGCAGGAAATGGTAAGAGCTAAATTAGGTCAGTTCTGCTGCAGTGGCTTGAACAAAATAACAAAGGCAAAGGCTTGCTCTGCAAAGAATTACAGGACACATGAAACCCGGTGAGAATATGCCATTCCTTGCCACGCAGAGCCCTGGTTGTGCCAGAGAAATATCTGCCTTCACCATAATTCTAGGTTTAAAGATCATGAACTTGGACATCCTAGCCTCATAACTGCTGACAGCATCACCTGTGTCTTTGCATATTCCTGGCTGTCGGTTAGGTGATAAAGGGACAACTCTACACCTGCTCCTAATGGCTTCTTGTTGAGATCTAAACATTATAATGGGGTTGGAAATGAACAAGGTGTTAAGTATGTTGGTTTATACTTTTTTTTATTTAAACTTTGTAGCAATGATGAAGGCAGATACTCATTTACAGAAAGGAAAATGGAATCTTAATGGGCCCATGTTCATGCAACTAGTATCAAAGTCAAAACTGAAATTTGGGTCTACACAGCACTGAAAGACTTTTTGTTATTATGCCAAATATTCCTGAGATGCACATGAGTCTGAAAATTCACACATGTTTTTCTTTAGGCTAGTCTCTATAAAGATCATATTTTTTAAAAGGAACTATTTTATTAGTTATAGGAATATGGGATGGGTGGTTAGTTTATGCTCCTCATGGTTTTTTGTTGTTTGAGAACCAGGGATTGAACTCAGGGGCACTTGACCACTGAGCCACATCCCCAGCCCTATTTCATATCTCATTTAGAGGCAGGGTTTCACTGAGTTCCATAGTACCTTGCTTTTGCTGAAGTTGTCTTTGAACTTGAGATCTTCCTGCCTCAGCCTCCCACACTGCTGGGATTACAGGTGTGCCCCACTGTGCCCAGCAAAGATCATATTTTATACACGATATTCACCAAAAAACTAAAGACAACACATGGATAGAAAAGAAATGCATCTTTACCTTTAATTTATTCTCAGAATTTATCTTCTCATCCTGCTTTTCTGATTCTTTAAAATTCCTGTGATCTTAAAGCATAACATATAAATGCTGGAGGGGTTTAGCACAAAGCTTCTGTCTCCATCAGTGTTAGTGACTACTTAGCTTCCACCCAAGACCTTCTGTATTTTATGTTAAATGACAAACACAAGTCAGTCAGGGAACTCCAGAGACCCTTTTGCTGTTTAGGACTATGACTGGATCACTTCCATTTATTGGTTTTCTTTCTATGGATTCATGTAAATCAATGTGTTGCCTGAATATGAAATCAAATGTTCTGAATTCAGTTGTATCAGGTCCCTCTTTTGCTCCCTCCCCTTCCCTCTCATTGTCCATTTTCCCAAGGAGTCCTCCAAAGGAGAAGGTGATTAAGTAATGAACAGAAGTCTTGCTGAGACTCCAGAGACTCTTCCAAGGAAGGCTCCCATGTGTTTACCTTTTCTACCAACCAGAGTAGGGCAGGGCAGGGGCTGCGCCAATCCTACTCCAGGGCAAATGCAATGAGAGACAGGAATTGACATGTTTACATGTGCACAGGACAGTCTTTAATAGTCTAGGATGGATTAATTAATACCATTCCTCATTTTCCTGGGGAAAAGCAGTACTTTGGACTTGGGAAAAATAGAAAGTTGTAAAGTAAGTATTTAGTTGAAGAAAGAGGTTGGTTAAAGGTGGGGAGCATTGGAATGTGCTATGGGAACTTCTGCAGTCCCTAGATTTCTCAGGACTGGATCTAATGTTGCCTGAAGTTCACTTTTTCTTATTTTTATCTGATTTTTCCTAGATCCCTGAAGATTAACTCAGGATTTGTACCATCGAACTTTGTCATTAATGGATAAGTCTTCAGCTAACTATTGATTACGTTTAGTCTAGAATTAAAACTTTAGCACTACAGCTAAAATTTATGTTCCCTATTTGCCAATTTTAGACCCTTTGAGACTTTAGCCAAAAGTGTGTAAGTTTTAGGTTTTCATTTTAGGTACAAACTAATATTTTAACAGGAAACCTCTGGTGGTAATATTGACACAATGAAATCAATCTACAGATAGTCATTTCACTATCTGAAATGAGGCAGGTGATTTTGGCTAGGAAGGGCCCTATAAGAATATAAATTTTACCTAAAAATCAATCAAAATTATTTAATGTGTATTGACTGGAATTCAAGCACAGTAAAATTTTACTAACCACCATAGGTTGTATGTGAAATAACCCTCCGAGACCCATGTGTTGAAAGCTTTATCCTCAGCCCTTGGCACTGTTGGGAGGTGGCAGAACCTTTCAGAGACAAGGCCTAGTGGGAGGAAGTTAGGTCATTGGGGACATGCCCAAATTAGAAGTTAGGTCACTGGGGACTACAGATCTTTTCTTTCTTATTTTGCTTCCAGCCAGCAATGTGGTGAGAGTTTTCATTCATTATGCATTCCCATCATGATGGGGCACAATAACAACAGAGTCAACCGATTTTAGATCAAAACTTCTGAAACCATGAGCCAAAATAAACATTTCATTCTTATAAGTTATTGATCTCAGGTATTTTATGATACTAACCGAAAGCTGAAAAAGGAGCATGATACGTCTACTCTTTCTAATGTGATCATTAAAATATTGAGAAGTTGTAATGACTACACTGTGAGTTTACTAAGGTACCAGGATACTACTAACACAATATCTTGATGACGACACTTGATTATTTAGAAGTAGTTTAGGAAATGAGCAAAAGTAAGTGAAAGAACCCTGACTGTAAGCCTGGTTCCTCATATGAAATCTGGGCAGATAATCCTGGACCGCTGTGACACTCCAAGATGTCAGGCTCCTTTTTACCTCACTGCTTTACGGTGGACCGTCTTGACTTCTTGTTCCAAAGCAGCAGTGAATGCCTTCCAGTACTAACATGGAGAACAGGAAAGGCATTTCCTGAAATCTCACATACCAGCAGAATCATCTGGCCATACCTTGCTGCAAAAATGTCTGGAAGTATAATCTATATTTTCAGTGTTCATCTAAAGTATGGAAATTATTGTTTTAGAAAAGAATGAATCAATTGAAATGAGGGTATCTACCACAAACCCTATTAAGGAATCTATCATAGCTCACTGTGTCACATGGGTGGGTATATTTTGCTTATATTTCCTGCAGCAGCTGGTAGAGAAATCTCTTCATGGAAGGACTTTCAAGACAGAGATAAGATAGGTATGTGGGGAAAGATATCTGGAGGTACAGATAGGAAATGAGAAGGGTCAGTGGGTGATAAAAGCAAAGCACAATAGTCCTTCAGAGGATCGAGGCTTTCTGGTAGCTCAGTGGTAGATCTCTGTGAGGAGCTGAGGCTTGGACGAGATCCTGAAGAATGCTAATGACCCTAGGTGAGCAGAAAAGAGGATGAAGATTTGGGAAGTATCGTGGGATATTAAGCAATGGCACGGAAAGAATGGCATTCAAAGTTGGGCTGTGATCCCTGCTGCATTATGCACGGATGGACAAGCATTTTCCATTTTCAGTCATTTTAAATATTTATTTGATACAATTATTTCGTTAATGCCCAGCCTGTATCTAATACCATATTAACAGTCACAACTCCATTCAGACCTTTCCCCTGAGGATCATGTAGAGTATTCAAATGTAGATTTTTAGAGGATGGTATAAAATGACAAAAATCAATTTATAAAGTTATGTAAAATAAAGGTAAGAAAGAGCTGAAACATGTAGACCAAATAGACTAAAAATCAGTAATTAATCTGAAATAACCAGGTAATAGAAAAGAAAGGGATACAGTTTAAAAATGAGATAAAATTCAGAATTATTTAGATGATGATCCCCTCTTGCTTTTGTCTATGAAGTGTAAGAAAAAGTGTTCTTCTTCCCTTCTTCCCTCCTTCTCTTCTTTCATTCTTTATTTTTTCTCAACATAAACATTCCCATTAGACTATAAACTTGAGGAAAGCCAGAACTATATCTATTTTTGCTGTTCAACTTTCAATGCCCAAAATACTGAAAATACCAAAGTATCTGATGAATTCCGAATTCATTCACAAATGTGTTTATATGCATTTAAGAACATTATTTACATAACACACAAATATAATTAAAAATAAGCTCATCAGCAGATTTTGTTGCAGTAACTAGAGATTTTTTTTAAATTATCTTTTAAAAGACAATTTGAAGGAACCTAGAAATGCAATGTATGTGTGCAAATCAATGACAAGAAAACCCCACATATATTTTCCTTAGTAAAATCATTTCAAATTTATGAATCAAGGACCAACGTGTGAGTGTGTAAGAGTCTACTTAGTCTTTTTCAGAATACTAACATTGGGCTTTCTAATCTATTGGACGTTGAGTGTCTTACTCATTTCTGACATTTATTTTTTCTTTTTGACTTCTCTTCTACTTTTACAGATTTTTTTCTGTTCTTTTTCCTAAATTCTGCAAATAGATAATAACATCATAGATTCACATCATAGATTTTCAGCCTCTATTATTTTCTATTATATACACTGAAGCCTATACATTGCACTACAAAACATGAATTCAGCTGCATTTGAAAAGTTACAGTATGTTGTTTCCAGTTATCCTTTACTCTGAATCTATCATTGTGTTTCTTTTTATTTCTCCATTGACCATTGCACTATATTGAAGTATATTGTTTAATTCCAAACATACGGAGGTTTTCCATCATTTTAGGGTTATTTCTTTGTTATTAATTTCTAGTTAATTCCATTTTGATCAGAAATCAGTCTCTGACTTTTGAAATAGTTTTATCCTTTGAAATAATTCACATATCTTTTCCATTGGTTTATGCTTTGGTTTTGATATCTTTTATTGCCCTAACTTCCAGTATATAATCATTTCTTCTATCATACGTAATCTGCCCTTCAACTTATTTATATTTTACAGTCCATGTCTGATAACTTCACACTCTGGATCAGTTTTTTGTTGTTTCCCCCTCTCTCCTTTATCTATCTCTTCAAATGCCAAGTAACTTTGGATTGAATGCTAGACATTTTGCATGAAAATTGCAGAAGTTCTGATTGCTGTTACTTTCCTCCAGTAAGAATATATTTTTGATCCTAATAGGCAGTTAACATTAATCAGTTATCTAATTTGAAGCTATGCTTTTATCATTGTAAGTCCTAGTCTGCTTGCAGTATATCCTTACTCTTAAGATTATCAAGGATTCCAAATGAAAATCTGTGAATAATATGTACCAGAACTCCATTTTTTGGTGGAGCCTGGACTAAATTTTTTCTTCCTATAATTGTGGCTAAAGAAAACGCTGGCTTTTTAGTTTCTTAGTGTGTTTTCTCCTTTGTGCCTTAAGGGTTCTCTGTATCCTGCTTAAGAATCAACACATTCCTCAAGAGAAAACCTACAAAATTAATTTCTTGCATTTTCCTTCTCTCTGGTTCTGTGGTCCTTCCAGACCGGGCTGCTTTGGAAATCCTAAGCTACATTTTTGGTCTTTTCACATTCAGATATTGTGAGATTTTCCTCAGCTTTTCAATCCTTTAGCTTCTGCTTTCTATGTGGTTTCTCAGATTCTTGTCCCATGTGGCATTTCTGAATCAGCAAATGCCTCAAGGGAAGAGGTTATCCTCAATACACCTTCCTTCTTCGGGGGATTTTGGAATGTAAGATTTGAATTTTCTTGGTTGCTCTTCATGCAGGTGTGTCTTGTTCTGAGCAGGTACATAGGTATGATATAATCCATTCCATTACTGCTAGAAGTAGAAATCTATGTATCCCTCCATGTAATTAAAAACCTACTGCAGTCATCCTACATCTTAACCTCAAGTTCTTCTTAGCCAACAGACACACAGAAAAAACACAGAAAACTGGACAATATTAGTAACAGAGTACAGGGGATACAGGTTGGAAGGGACCCAACTAGAGGTCGCAAATAATCTGGTAACTCCCCTTGGAGAGGTGATTAAATAAGCCGTTACCTCCTCTGACCAAGGTGTCTGTGTACCTTGAGATGATTTGCTTCCTTTCTCCCAGGCTCTTTCCTGACTGTTGGTGTGTATGGTCAGACAGGACCCCATGTTTCTTCTGTCTATCCTCAGGGTGGGTAAGGATTAGGTAGAAAAATACCAGATCTAGTCACTAGAGTAAGAGATTGGTGTTAAACACAGAAAACAATTTGTGCAGAAGGTTCTTGGAAGGAGGAATCCCTTGTTAGGGAAGAGTTGTGGCATGAAGAAATCTATGGCAAGGAAAGTCTCTAGTAGTAGTTAATATCCCATAAATATTTTGAAGTCGCTGAGGCAAAGTGCTTATTTCTCTCCCCGATTCATTTCAAAATCCCTCGAGCAAGACAACACTCGTATTTATACAACCAGCACAATAATTCTGATTTTCTCTCCAGTTAACAGATTTAGTCAACTAACCAAAGCCTGGACCCCAAGTAGCAACTGTTTACTAATGTAAGTGAGATCATTCTTTTCACATAGAAGGACCCTTTCATCCACATGTCTCACCCTGCAACTTTGATTCTTCTGCTGGTCTTCCTTGCATCTTCACAATAGACATACTGATTTCCACATACATCCCCCTCCAGTTCCAGCATCAAACCAATCTGATTTAAGGAAGCCTTTAACTAGTCTCTTCATTTTCCCTTTTAACAAACAGGATAATGTTTAGACTTTGGTCATTGAAGGAGCAAACTGACATGCACTGTGCTGAATAATGAGGTTTCCTTTTCGGATAGCTTATCGTTGTACTGATGATCACCAGGGGCCCTCCACTTGAGTTTCAGAGCCACTGGTGGCCCCGTGAACCTCGCCATTCCAAAACGGGGTCACAGGACTCCACTACTGCTTTAATTTTCATTATATCCACCATTTCCAATGAACTGACTTGCCTGGATCCCTCCAGGCAGATCTGAGTTCCAAACTTATTCTTCCAGTCTTCCTAGGGCCATGAACAGATTCGGCCATGCTGGCTTCCCTATCACCATACTCTGCCTATTGTTACACAACTTTATCTTCGATCCTTTATCTCAGTTGTGACTAAATATTGATATCATTGGAGGTTTGTCCTGACTCTAATTGATACACTGTTTTCAGGAAGCTGTTTTCCCAAAGTCTGCCACACCTTCTTAATAAATGTAGGACTAAACCTTGACCCTTTTCACACCTGCCCTGGCACAACTAATAAATACATAATTCCTGAGATGAGAAAAAATACAACTGACTTTTGTCAGTCCTGAGTTTCACACTGGAAAAAAAAATTAGTCTTCACTTTCATAAAGAGGCACCCTTATTTAGAGCATACCATAGATAAAGAAGGCAACATTTTATTTTATGCACAAAGGCTCAGCAAAAGCAAATTTGGGAGGCACTAGGGATTGAACCCAGGGGCATTTTACCACTGAGCCATATCCCCAGCACTCCCCCCCTCACTTTTTAAAAAAAAATTGAAACATGATCTAGCTAAATTGCTTAGGATGTTGCTAAGTTGTTGAGGCTAGCTTTGAAATTGCAATCCTCCTGCCTCAGCCTCCTGAGAGGCTGGGATTACAGGTGTGCACCACCCAGCTCAGCATAAAAGCAAATTTATAAAAACGTATTCATTTCATTTCTCCTTTGTTCTTCTAAACTTGAACATTTTATTTAGAGGTGATTGCATTGTGTACCACAACTCTGCAACCACATACAAGTTGTTCCAGTAGTCAAAGCATTAGGCAGAGAGAGTAATTATCTCCAAAGGATGATAGAGCATCATAATCAGAATTCTGAGTGACTAGAAGAAATGATAGTTTGTACAACAGAAGGACAAAACAGGTGACATGAAAGGCATTTCTGTTGGCTACTCACCACCTAATGTGTTGAGCACCATGTGTAGTGTTTTATATACATGATCTCATTGTTTAGAAAGAAGACATTGTTGCTGAAAATTGAGAATGAGAATGGTAATTCACACACACAAGAACATACATAATTTAATTGATTGAGAAAACATTTTGGGAACATTCTTTTAGCACATCAGTTTTTTTTTTCCAATTTTTAATAATTGATGATGCCAACTGAGTACAGACAACAATATGGGTATCCACAGTAATGTCCAAGAGGAAACTTGGTCACTAATAAAACTGTGGGAGATCCCAGAAGTAGGTGATAAGGTGAAATTATCTGTATAAGCAGAGTTGCATGTTACTGGACACTATCATCTTTTCTAATTAAAATAACACTTATCTGCAGTCATTTGCTCTGCCGCCTTGAAACAAAAGGTTGTAAGCTCCTAATCGGATTAAAGGTATGTCCCAGGTTAGGAGACATCTTCTCTTCATTGCACATTTCACAGTTCCCGTCCTTGTGTCCAGTGGCTTTCGTTATTGGATGGATGGATGGATTCTACATCTTTCACTGTGAATATTATAATAATTGATTTTCATTTACCAAATATATACCAACTATCTTCAAGGCCTCATGTATAATTTCATCCTTGTAGCTTATTCTTAATCTCTCAAAACATGTTTTTCTCTAAAACATTTTATTACTATCAATAGTATGAGATAAAAATGTGAGTCACTGATGAAAAATTAATCATTCAACCCTGTTTTTTTTCCTTTGAGTCACAAATCAGTTTGTAAATCGACAATCACAAAAGCATGTATCAAGTTATATTCTCAAAGAGAACTATCCCTCTTAACCATGCTTTGAAGACTCATGGAGGTGGAGATTGGCTGAGCCTCCTACTTCAGGCCTCTTTTACCTGATCTGAATTGGTCTGCAGAGGGTATAATCAAGGCCTGGCGTCTGAGCATAATGGACAGGAGGCTGTGGCTGCAGTACACATGCTTGCTCCTGCGTCTCACCTTCTTTTCTCCGTGTGTATCATGTTTGCTTCTTGCATGTTCATCGTTCTGGTTCTTGGGTTCCCCGCCCCCATCTCTACAATGAGTTGTTTGGTCCAAATGATCTCCAATGGACCTGCCAGCTCTATAGTTTGAAATTTCATTGTTACTGTGATTCATTTAGTTTAGGAAGCTGAAATCAACAGATCCATTCAAAACATTCTAAAGAGGTGATACAAGGAGCATCCAGGGCTCTCTTTGCTACTTCCTTGGTAGGCAATTTTGCAGTAAAATGGTTAGATGGAGCCATGGGTAAGAGGGTTGGCTCTGGAGTTAGATAACTAGACTTCGCAACCCAGTTATAATAACTACCAGCTGTGAAACTTTGGGCAGTTCTCTCAACTTCCTCAGCTGGTTCAGTTCCATGGATCTTGTGCTGAATCATTTGGAAGTGGAGTATCAAATAACATTTTTTTAAAAAGATTTATCTAGTGTCCAGATATACACTATCATAATACTATATTTGATAGGTGTATCCATGTGAAGAGCTTAATTACCAAGGAGCAAATAGGGACTGTGTAGTCAGACATCAGAAGCTGGAATAAATCCATTGCCCAGGAAGCTGAGCTCAAATTCATATTTGCCTATGGTCACCTTCCTACCATTCTGAAAGCTGTTCTTTCCTTATTCAAGCTTTTCTAATATTCATGTGACATCGATTAAGCCAAAAGCCAACTCCAATTAGCCATAACAGGCTGACAATCCCACATGCTTATAAAAATACTACATGGTAAAACTGAGTTTTTCAGATGGGACTACCCAACTTCCTCTTTATCTGTGCTCCATGTTTTTTTTTTTTTTTCTCCTCAATGCAATTGAAGTCATCCATAAAAGTTTCTAGCTTAACTATAATTTGCTTGGATTTCTTTCTCTTTTCAGCTCTTATTTTCACGGCATCCTATGAACAAACAGCAACTTAAAGATCATCTCATCTAATTCCTTTCCAAAAGGGAATCTCTCCCACATGCTAATATTTGCCAGTAACATTCACAGTTTCATACTTTTTCCTTACTGGCTCAGATGTAGTCTTGTCTGCTAAAAAAGATTGCAAACTGGATGAAGGCAGGAAAGAGCTATGTTCAAAGGACTCTCCTGCTCTTCATGGCTAGTGCTGACCTTGGGTAAAAAAGGATAAGCCATAACCTCTGTTTTCCATGCTGAACCACTAATAGATGAAGGAAGAAGAATGATGGTCTCATTCTACTACTGCATGGGTTTCTTTCATTAGGCAGAAAGTTCTACCAGACAAGAATTTATGAAGAGGATAACTTGGGAATTTATTCTACATCTTCCTGTGTTTAAGAATATATCTTAATGGTCCCTATATCCCTTGTACCAAGTTCAGGACAAATATAGTAATACTGGCCACATAGGTGCTGTTGGTATATTATCTCATTTAACAGCAGTTGATCTTCACTGAAACCCTGGTGCTACTATCAGGACCATTTTCTCAAATGAAGAAATTAAAACTCAGAAAGGTAGTTTGACTAGTTTTCCTCAGGGTAAACTGTTCAACTTTAAATGCAAGTTCTCCTGGTGTTCCCAGATGATGTTCATGCTGCAAATATTTACATTTGCTGAGAGATTTGTTTTTCATTCTAAACACACCTGCCAATGCCCCACCGTAGGCATATTCCTCAATGTCCAGCTAGAAAAGGGCTGGAGGCTGGTAGTTCACGTATGTGCCGGTTGCTGGCCTTAGTCATGGTATGCACCTTTGGGAGCTCGGAGGCAGCCAGACATTTTTCTTTGAGAAAGCTGGAACATAGGAAACTTTACCAATTCAGTTAATGTTGTCATGGAAGGTTAGAGGAAACAAAGTCAGTTGTAAGCCAAAGTTATAAAGGATCAACATCAAGAATTTTACAGAGAAAAATTGTCTCTGAAAGAATAGAAGAGATTGGTAGAAAGATGAACAGGTGAGAGTCAGTGCAGCCCTGGAGAGGGAAGGAAGGGGGCTATCTGGCAACTTCCCAGTTCCCCTGAGTCCTAGTCTTCCTTTATCTGCCTTTCATGAGGTTTCCCTGCATCCTTTTAATAATTTCCCCTCAGTTTGAAAAAGGTCATTCAAACAGCACCTTTCTGATCATTGCTTTGTTTGTCCTGACTCATGTGTCGGGGATTTGGGGTGGAAGAAGAACTCCACTTCCCCTGCTCTTCCTTGGAGATCTCCTGGGCTCCTGTGCCATACACTGATATGAACATAAACTTATAGATGGGCTTCTAAGGCTCAGTTAGGAATTGGGAACAATGCAAATCTCACTGCAGATGTGGGACACTCTGTAGTCCCAATGACAATAAATCTGCCAAGGAACCAGAAAATGAAAACCCAGAAGAATGCTCATCCCTGACCTTGTTGCTTGTCAAGCAATGAGAGCCACTCTCTTGGAGGATCATCACAAGGAATCTCATGCCAAGAAATCTTTTTAAAGTGAATTTCCCGTAGCTAGTAAGACACAATTTCTAAAGCTACAATCCAGTCATTGTCTGACCTGGGATTACATTCCCAGGACAATTACATTAGGCTCTTTGAAGCTAAGCAACCGCAGTGGCATCAACAAGGAGGAACCAGAAAAAGGAGTCCCTTCCAAAGTGGGACTAGGGTAGGAATTGTTGGGAATGGAAATTACGTTCTCACTTACTAGAGAGTGAAAGATAAGATGTGGACCTCAGATGTGGTAGAATTAGGCTTCCTCTGGAAGGAGTCATTTAAATGTTCAAATCATATTTTAACAATGAAAGACTGTATTTGCACAGAATTATTTAACTTCATAATGTAACTTTACATCCAATGTTTCCTGTGAGTGTCATTATAATTGATACCTTAGGGCAAGATTATGATTCTCAGTTTATAGATGAAGAAACTGAGGTAGAGATCTGAAACTGTGTATTCAGGTTTCACCCAGCCAGTAATTGTTGAAGCACTACTAGAAATCCATGTCTGTCATTTTCTATCTTCATGGTGTCCATTGAGTGACTGATTCACTCATTCACTCATGATATAGGACAGATGTTCATCCAATATGCATGGATGAGCATGATGGTCTCAAAATATTGGAATTTTTAAAATAACTGCTGCTACAAATTCACTCTCGTGTCCCTCACTCTCTTACTCTGCCCCTCCTGAATCAACAGAGGATCCAATACCTAACTGGATGTCACCTTACTGGGCATACTCACGTGTCATAATCACGTGATTCTTTCTGATGGATTGCTTCCATGTCATATTTGTTGTCAAATACTTTGACATTTAATTAATGTTTACTAGTCATACATTGGGTTCCAGATACAATTTTATTCTGTGAAGACACAGAGATACAATATAAAAGCCCTTAACTTCAAGCTGTTCATGGCTTATGGATTGGGGGAAGTAGAGAAATAAAGGAATGGAATCTTTTCTGGCATCCTTCTCAAGACAGGGAACACATTACTATTTAAGTTGACTCGGTCTTATCTTGGGTTCAGTCACAATGCTTATCATCACATTGAGCATCATATTTCTCAATAACCACAACTGACTGGAGCTTGTTCATCTTTGAAGAGCAGGGTCAAATAAATGAACCCCAATTTTCTCCAATGCTTTTCTAACACTTATGGGTAGTTTTCATATCCCCACCTCTGAGTATTCTGAATGTTCTCTATTCTACTGGAAATCTCTTGTGTCCTTGAATCAAAGATGAAGAGAATTCTATAGCTGGCTTGATCCTCTGATGACTTTGAAATCCAGCCCCCCATGAAATGAAATATTAAGAACAGAGATATAAAGAGATATGCAGATAAACTTAAAACTGTGTTTCCTCAGCGATTTTGACTTGTGGTGTTTTCATTGTGTCATGAAATATACTTCCAATTTCTACATTTCCAGAACTGCTCCTAAAAGCTAAATATGTCACAGTCACTGCACAGTTCATTGTATCTATCATCTCCTTTGGTTAGGTACACTTTCTATTAATGCTACTTCACCCAAGAGGATAGGAGCTTTGTAAGCATCCTGATCACATAGTGGGGGCATGCCCTTTCAATTGAATCAGTGATTCTCCAGCTGACTGCATTTCGGAAGAGCATTTGTTGAAGGTACTAATGCTGAGTCTACCCAAGAGCAATTACATCAACCTGGATCCCAAGCATCCATAATTCCCCCAATTAATTCCAACTTAAAAGAAGTGTTGAGAAGCACTGCATTAGAAAATGCTACCTCACTTTTTTAAAAAAGTGAGAATCAATATTACATTTGAACCTAGGAAACTGAGGTGACTGGCTCTGAGCATTTGATTACACCACTTGAACTCAGCTTTTTATGAGGGAAGAATGGATGGCTTGGCCTCATTTATTTCTTCCTTTAGCTTCAGAGATGTGAAAATGATAAGACCTGCTCTTATACTTTGAACCATACCTTGAGTTGTGCATATGCTTCAGTCCTCAATCCTGTATGGTGTGACCATCCTGTAGACCCTTGCAGTATCTCTGGCACAGGGCCTGGGGCAAGGGGTGATATCATTAAGGTCATTTTACAGGTTAAGGATATAGATGCCCACAGCACAGAGCAACAGGTGAACTGGCAGAAAGTCATTTACTTGGTGATGTTAGAGGAAGGTTTATTCTCATCCACACTTATTGACAAGGTATCTGTTTGGAAAAACAAGTTATAGAAAAAATGACATGTATGGGAAAAGTAGACAGGAAATATGCATGTTAAATACACACAAATAATACATGTGCAGCGATTCTAAAGAGGACATGATTCTGACTCCACCCCCTTTCCACCATTTCTGCAGGTTTGCTCCTCCAAGCACTTTGGAAACATTTTCTTTTCAATATTTCCATACATTAGTCATAGTTACAGGTTTGCATGCCAGTGTTTCCTATTAGGTTGCGAATTCTCTGAGGATGGGGACCGTGTCTTGGTCATGTTTGTATTTCTAGTTGATACCATAGTCCCTGGCACAACATCCAAGCTAAGTAGTTATTTTTGAGTTACTGAATATCCTGAAAAATCAGATTGTGTAGGACTGAGATGTGTGTCCTGTGCATTCCCACAGATTGCCTTTTTATTTTCATTATGGTCCTGGGTCTCAGGACCTAGCTTAAAACTGCCTACCTCTATTTTCAGGCCAAATTTTTTGGCAGTACACACTTCCTGTATTTGTTTCAGAATTTGGTTTTCAAACAATCCCAAAGTGGCTTAAAAGGGAAAGAAGATGAGAAGGATTCCGGCAACGTTCAGCTAGAATGTCCCATTCTATCAACGGACATATAGTTCAAGAATGGGATTTAATTTTTAGGAACTCTTGATTATCACATATTAAAATGATATTATGTTTATAACATTAACATACATATGGCACATATATATACATATATAACATACATATGGTAATATGTACAAACATTCTATAGGTGTGTGTGTATGTACAGATAAAACAGTTCTTTTCTCATTTCTTATGATTGAAAGATGGGCTACAAGTAAGGAAGGAACACTGAATGAGAAGTCAAGGGACAGAGACTCTAAACACAACTTTGATTTAACTTAGTGATTTGGGACAGTCTCCACCATTTTCTCAGCTTTCAGAAGATGCAGTTCCACTCGCTGATCTCCCAGGTGAATTATTACTGCCCTATAACTCTATAGACTTACTTACCATCTATTATTGTGAATTTTTAATAAGGCATGTGCTCTTATCTGCTCTCAATGTAATGCAAAAAAACACAGAAAGGAGAACTCTGTAAAAATGCTAGAGAAAGGACTTAGGCAGTGAAGTTTAGTTCTTATTTTGATGACGTCAATGAGCTTGTGGGCAAATCCTTCTGATCTCTGGGACACACTTTCTCCTTTGGGAAAGTGTAGAAAATGGCCCACAAGTCATCATAGTCCTTTATGAGCTTTGGTCTAGGATCCAGAAATCTGGGTGCATAAGCAAATATGCAAAGGTAATCTGATTACAGAGAAAGTTTGCTTTGACCTTGTATTTTGTGCCTTGATTTCTTCTTCTTCCTATCATCAGCTTATATGCCCTGATGATTTTTTTTTTTAAGTTAAGCATCACCTTCCCAATAATCACAATGCTCCAAAATACAACACGGAGGAAAGAAGACCTAGTGAAATGTTTGCACCAAAAGAGGTCTTGCAGTGATGAGCAACAGAGGAAAAGTTGGTGGCCAATCAGAACAATTCTCTGATAAAAAGAAGTGAGAGCACTTGGGGTGGAAGTGAGTAAACTATTTGTGCAGAATACTACTGAACCCTGACCAGGCTTGGAGCTGGGGGCTCCATTCACACAACCTCCTCTGATCCTCTTCACTGCAGCAATCCCTTGACAAGAGAGAAGTTCTGTGCCCGAATTTAAATCAGAAATCAATCCACTGATGAGGTTGGTGAGTGGAAGTACCCCAACTCACCTCCAAATTTTCTTCAGTCCAATGTTCCCAAACTCTCAAATAAAACATGATACTCAGGAGTCCTCTCAAAATCCAAATTTGATCCCAAGGTCATTAAGTAGACCATTTGCAGACCTTTCTGAATCCCTATCTGTCCCGTACTGTTTTACATTGTAGACACGTCCCGAAGGGATTCCATTTATCAGTTGCCCTAAAAAGCTCCCTTTCGCAGCTCAAATACAAACGCCCTAAGAGATTACAAATATCATATTTTGTTAGAACTGGATACATTCTGCCTCATTCATTCCCACCATCTAGTATAGGGAACCGTATGACAGTGTGCGTTTGCCATCCCTCCATGTCTTCCACTCATCAAGTGTCCGGTTCTCTTGAATAAACAAGAAAATGCACATGAGCACTTGAATGCAGACAAGTAGCTTAACAAAAAAACAAACCCCTGAAAGTGAAATGTAATTACTAGGTTAGAAAAAAATGCACCCAGTTCCGAGAGCCTATCACATGTCGCGTCTCGGCGCGCAGCTACCCCCCAACACTGCTCCTGTTGTGTCAGATAGTGGCAGTGTTGAGCCCGGGAACCGGCGCCCAGCCCGCGGCGGTCCCCGCGGCCGCTCAGTCTCCGCGGCCGACTCCCGCTCGTAGGAGCCACCCGGCCGCGAGGGCGCTGGGGAGCGGGAGGGGCGCGGGGGCGGCGAGGGTCCCCGATCAGCTTCCACCAACTGTTTTCCTTCTCCCCTGGCAAGAGCCCCGCTCCCTTCAATTTACCGAAATTCACCGAGAGAGGGGAGGTGGAGGGAGAGGTCGCTCGCTGCTCGCTACGGGCTGCGCCTCCCTCCGCTCCCGCCCGGGGAGCGGTCCCGGCCCGCTGGGCGAGCAGTGTGGGCGCCCGCGCCCCCTCCGAGGCAGGTCGCGGGGTGGCGGTCCCCGCTCGGCTCGGCCGCGCTGCCGCTCCAATCCTCCCCCCTCCCCCGCCCGCACCCTCCCCCTTCCTTTCACTAGGACTCCGGGACTCGGGAGAGGGCGCGGGAGGCAGGCACACGGGCCCGACCCCACTCCAGCGCTCGCCGGGGACGCGGGCGGGCGGGCGGCGAGGGGACGCGGCGGGGGCGCGGGGCGGGCGCGGCCATGGAGCGGCGGCGGCGGCGGCGGCGGCAGCACTAGCGACCGCGGGCGGACGAGCGGCGGGCAGGGCCGCCGGGCGCCGCGGACCGAACTGCACAGCTCAGCAAAAGCGCCCTCGCCCTCCGCGCGCCGCCTCCTGTGAGCCCAAGCCCGGCAACATTTTTTAAAGCTCCAATCCATCCTTTGAAGGGAAGAAAAAAAAAATAGCATTGATCGGAGAGACGGGGATATATATATATATACATATATATATATGTATATATATATATATAATTTTTTTTGGCTCCTGCTAAAATTAGCCGGGCTCGCCGCGCGCCTGTGTGCGAGTGTGTGCGAGTGTGTGCGTGCGGGCGTGTGTGTGAATGTGATTACTCCAGGACTCCTCGGGCTCCGGAGACGCCATTTTCCCCCTTGATATCTCTCTCCATAAATCGGTGGCGCGGCGGAGGCGGCCGCGTCGGGCGGGAAGCGCGGGGCCGGCCGGGGCGCCCGCCGCTCGCCGCCGCCTCCGCGCGCTCAGGGGCCCCGGCGCCCCCCGAGCGAGGGCGGCCCGCCCCGCGGCTCGCCGTTTGACAGATGCTCATCGCCATGGAGTTGCCGCAGCAGCACCTTTGGGGGCTCGGGCGAGCGAGCGGAGCCGGGATCTGAGCGAGCGCCGGGGCCAGCGGAGCCGGAGCCGCCGGGACATGGGTGAGCACGCGCGGCGACCTTGGAGCGGGAGCCCCAGTGCCCAGCCTCCTGCCGCGCCGCGGGCCCCGCACGCTCGGGGCCGGGGGGCGGTGTGTGTGCCCAGCAAGCAAAAGTTCACGTCGCCTCGCCGGGGCTTTGACTTTGCACCGGGCAGGAAGGGGGAGACGGGGCCGAGGGGCGGGATGCCGGTCCCCGCGAGGCTGCTCGGGGATGGGCGCGATTCCGGCCGACCTGCGGGTGGGCAGCGATGCTGCTTCTATTGGAGTGGCCCGTTGGTGGCGGCGGTGGTGGAAGCGTCGGGCTGGAGGGCTGGGAGCTCATTGAGTTTCGCCTAATCTGATCCCCCCTACCCCCCCGCCTTTTGCACCCTCCCTCGGTCCTGCCGCCGGCTGCCGGGGCTGGCGGGTTTGGCGTTGGTGGAGTGGACTCGGGAGGGGGAGGGGGCAGGGAAAGGGGTGGGAAGGCGGCAGGATATTTTTTTTTTTTTCTCCCTTTGTAACTTGCAGGTTAAGTGGAGCTAGAGAGCTACATTGTAACCTAGTTGGATTTTTTTGGGGGGAATGTATCAGAATCTAACGTGTCCTTAATAGAGAGAAGAACAGGCAAGAAGTGGTCCAGCCGGCGAAGGTTGGTGTGTGCTTGTGTTCTGGCTGTGTGTTAGTTTTTCTCTTAAAAATCTTAATCAATGGATTTGAGTCGCTTTCTTGTGCTCTCCGGTTTGGGGATTCTGAAAAGACAGGAATTCCCTTAAAAGCAGACGAATGCCCTTTTGAAAGCACGCATTGTGTGTGTTTCTAGAGGAGCCTTGAGCTTGGGAATTAACCACAGGCTTCCCCGTTCGGTGGTTTCCAGTGGGAAATCACTCCGGAAAGGGAGCCCTTCAGAATCGATTTATTGTTTTTGTCTCTCGCACCATTATCTCTTTGACCAAAATACTGTCTGAGAAGTTCCACAGAGACAAAGTCAGGTAAAGTGGGCAGATCTTTAGCAAGATGGTGATAACGGTGATGCTGGTTTTGGTGTCTGTTTGTGATGGAAGCATTGTTGGGTAATTGCAATTTCTGATCGGTAGAGCATGCTGGTTCTAAAAAAATAAGTTACTGCCGAAGTGCTGTCTTCCAGTCCCCCTCCCCTACACACTACCATCACCCCTCCTCTCCTGACCCACACTGCTTACTACAATTCCGAAATTGGATCCAACTGGAAATATTTTCATTGGAGATCAGAAAGTTGTGCAGTTAGAAGTAGGAGATGGGACTAGAGGTAGTGAGTATGTGGAGGGGGAGTTCTTATTGCCCCCCCCACCCTCGCATGCTGCATTTATTCTTTATGTGTGTGTGGAATACTCAGGGTGTGTATGTGTAAAAGACTGTTGAGGGAAGGATTTCCGATTCGTTTCTGTTTCAAATAAACTGTCCTGGTAATCTCATGGTTGACGTCTAATACTAAAAGGGCAATTTGTGTGTCTTTATGCCTGCAGAAATTCTCCTCCGAAAAGGAGTTTATTCTGGAACTGTAGAGCAGCGACTTTTCCTTCCCCGCCCCCCTTCCCCTACCCCATAACTATCCACATCTTTTCTTCTAAAGTTTGCTTGCAGTCCATGGTCTCTGAGGAAATACTGATATTACTTGTTTTTCTGACATTCCTTTCCCTTCTTTTCCTTTTCATTCCTTCACCCTTCATCCTGTTTTTCTTCGTTTCCTGTAGATTTGCACTGAAGTAGCTGTCACCCAAACTCTGGCAGCTCAGGGCCCATCCCGTACCCTCTTGCAGTTCACACAGGTACATCACCCCCCCCCCCCCCCCCCATCCAAACAGCACGTCTGATTGCAGAGTTTGTTGTGCATTGGGGGAAGGAAAGTGGAGAAGAATGTTGTTCTGTGCAGGCCACATCTGCACCCTGGGACCAGACCTGGGCTGCCTGGAACAGTTTCCTTTACACACCCCAGTTAGATGTGGTCTGGCTGGGATAGGAAGGCGGGGCCAACTGGCCAGGGGCATGTGGAGGAGGAGAAAGTTTGTAGCACTTTAAGATGTAGCTAGTGTTCACTCACAGGTCCCTCCTTCCCCTTCCTCTTGATTTCTGTGACATATACCTTCCTTAAACTTCTGGAGTGAGAGAGATATGATCTCTTTGGCTCTGACATGGGAAGATTCCCAGGTTTCAGAGCAAAGTTGAAGGTGGTGTATTTTCAGCTTGAGCTTAATATCATTACCTGTTACCAGAAAAGGGTGTTAGGGCTATGCATGAGGCAGACCAAAAGAGGGGGAAGAAGTAAGCATGGGTTAAACACAGAGCATTTACAAATTGCAAGGAACATAGCCCCAGAAGACACAGAGACCAGGTACTCAGTGTGCTGCTAGGCATAGGATCCTCCTCCCCCATTAAGTCTTGGTTTTGGGAAGTTGAATCCTGTTAGAGCTGGGCTGTGGGAGCTATAGCCACTATAGTAACCTGAGCTGAGCTGGGGGAGGAGATGGTGAGCAAATGTAGTCCCCAGCCAGAGGAGGGAAACAGACTTGTCTCTCTTAGCAGGGAAAATAGATGCTTCTCTGGAATAAACAAACTGGAGGTGGGGGAGGGGACTGCTTGTAGTGAACATAAGGAGGAGTGGCTGAAAGGCAGGGATGTCAGTTAGGAAGGGGGCCACTTCTAGCCCGGGAGAAAGTATCAACTGCCTTATATGTTCATGAATGGGCTAGGCCAGTGAAGGGTTGTAATCTGATCGTTTGCATGTTAACATCTGAATGTTACATAGGAAGGCTGTGCTGGGAGGCGCAGTTCAGGACTTTTCATGTTGGGAAACCTGGGTGTATCCCTGAGGGAATCAAAGAGTCCCTGGTACCTTGAGTGCTTCTGGTCATGTACTTGTATTACTCATAAGGAGCTACTTTGTAACTCACCTGACCTAAGTGAAGCTTGGGGAGGGAAGAAAGCAGAGCTTGGGAGCCTTGTAGAATCTAGTTGAAAATGGTCAGTGGGGAGAGACAGGAGGCGGCGTTTTGCTGAAGAAAAAAATAAATAGGTAGGCACTTTCCCCTGGATTCCCAATTCTTTTTCTGCTGTAACCTTAACTTTGAATTCCATTAGGGGATGAATCAATACTTCTCTGGCACAGAAATGTACACCTAGAGGAGGAGAGTTCTTGCAACATGGTCATTATTTTTAGTTGTACTTCAATCTTGACTCTGACACTTCTATATAATATGCAAAAGGAAGAAGATGAGAAATAGCTAGACTGATGAGACAGCCTTTCTGGGTTCCTGTGGAGACACTGAAACTTGGCTGGGCCTTGGCCTCCCAGAATGCCAGGCTTTCCCTTGGAGACTTCAAGTTTTAATTGAAACCAGAAAGCTATTGAAGGCAGACCCGGCCAATGAAATCCTGTTTTCTCTGATGCTCAGGGATGGGAAATAAATAATGTTTTTGCTGATGGCATTTCAAGTTGTTTCAGTTTTACTCCTTCCAGAAGAATGGGGTAAATTATTATGAAAACATTAGTATTGTAAAGAGTTGCAGTGCCTTAAGAATGGAATGTTGTGACTGGGACTGTTCAGGGAGCCAGAGTATTAGAGAATCCTAGTAGGGTTGGGGGTGGGGTGGAAAAAGAAAGCCACCTGAGTTTTGTTCCTGAACATCATTTTGTCAGTTCCTCAGGTTCCTGTGAGGAAGGGAACAAAGCAATCTAATTCCATTTCTGTTCTGTGGTGTATTATGAAACTGGGTCAGCTACAAGAAGATACCTGAGATAATCAATTCATAAAGGGAAAAGTTTATTTTGGCTCACAGTTTTGGAAGTTCCAGTCTATGATTGGTTTGCCTTATTGCTTTGGGCCTGTGGAGAGGCAGTGCATCTTGATGGGACCATGTGGTGGGGCAAAACCACTCACCAAATAGCCACCAAGCAGAAGAGAGAAAAAGAGGAAGGAACTGGAATTCCCAAATCCCTCTCAAGGGGCATGCCTCTAATGACCCAAAGACCTCCTACTAGGACCACTTATTAAGAGTTCTACAACCTTCCAATAGCACCGTGCTGGCACCAAACCCTTAATGCACGGGTCTCTAAGGCCTCTAAGTCAACATGGAGTAAGAGTGTTGGGTGGGTTTCTGTAAATATGTTGGAGTTAGGAGTGCTACCACCATACATATTGCCATAGGTTTGGGCTTCTTTTAGAGCTATTTCTAAAGGCAACTCTGGTGTTTCATTAACTCTTTGTGAAGTTGCAGACACTTGGGCCAGCCAAACACTTGCTAAGTGCAGAAAACAAAAACCCCACGATGCCCACAGAGTGCACTTCCTGAAGGCTAGGGTATGATGCCAACATACATTAGGGCTTGGCTCTGAGTTTTTATTTCCGTTTTAACTTAACTTTCTACAGATTTTGATACCTGCCTAGACAGCAGATTGGGTCTCACTAGAGTTTTGGGGAATGATGACCTTAGATAATTTTGTCTAAGTTAGTGGAACTTAACCGTTCACATGTAGAAGTTTCACTGGTTCATACTGGAGCAGCTTTCCTTTTACAGTTGGAGTTTGACCCTATTAAAGGGATACCCTGTAAGACCAAAGAAGCATTTCTTAATGGTTTTTGTCTTAGAAGGTAGGAGTAGACTTCCTATTCTGTTCAGAGCAAATGATGCCAGATCAAGTGAAGAACGTGAGCCACCCTGAAGCCCAGGGAATCCCTTGAGAAAAGTAGTCATCCCTTCCCCAGAAGCCAGTTTTGGATTATGATGTTCAGTCCCATGCAAAACAATCATAAGCAAAGTCAGCTGAGTGGATCCTCTGGTGGACAGAGGCTCTGCCTGTCTAAGAACAGGGAATGGGGAGAGGATTGATGGTGAGCCAGAACTTGGTTAGGCTGAAAAAAAATGTTTCCCTGATCCATGTTATCATTTTCCAACAAAAACACTACCTTTCATATGCATGGGACTTTGTTCTTTTAAAAAATATCTTCATATCACATCCACCCCCTTGGTTCTGAGGAGGAACACCAAAGTATTGTATCCCCATCAGAAAACAAGGCATAGAATACACTGGTTGCATGAAATGACACAAGTTGGTTACTGACCTGGGGCCAGACGGCTGTGGTAAAATGTGAACAGCCTCACACCTGAAGTGACAAGATCTGTCTTGGGTCCTGCCCTTGCTACTTTCCAGTTCAATGGCCCCCAGCAAGTAATTTAACATCTTTGAACCTCAGTAACCTAATCCATAAAATAGGGATAAAGATGCCTATTTCATAGGGGTTGTAAGAATTAAATGATAATAGCTAATTTCTGTTGTTGAACTCTGGGAGGACAACTCTTGCTGTCTCCTGTCACCTGGAAATGGGTGCTTGTGGTTATTGTTACCATAAGCCAACGATTAATGGCATGGCTGGAAATGCCCAAAAAGGCCCATTGTGTTCTAACAGTTCAACTGATTTGTCAGTATATATGTGTATACTGATGAATCAATTGGATCATTGTACTTATATATACGGATTGCATTATTAGATGCCAATAATGTCAGGTCTATCTGAGATTTAGAGCGTCATGTGATATCCAGTTGTACTCAAGAAAGTGCTGGTGCTCAGGACATTCTCTTTGAGTAGAGAATCAGGAGACCACAAGTAAGAAATTTAGGCGCACAGAGGGGAAGCCGTGGGAGTCGGGTGGAGGGGGCTTCTCCATCAGGGTACTGCAGTGGTTGAACATGCTGTGGAGGACAGAATTTCTAGCCACTATAGAAAAGAACTGACAGCAGAATTGTCCGTCCTAGAGGATTCAGGAAGTTCTCTATAATCAGGGAAGTTCTTCACAGTCTCTTGGCTTCCAAAGTTTTCCGGGTCCCTCCTCCTCCCCTTTCCCTTGATACAAGGTCCACCCTGTCTGGCAGCCTGCACTGGGCATCTTGCAGTGTTCTCAAGTGAACCGCATTTGACACAACCCACAAGACTCTGCTCCTGTCAGACGGGTTTCCTGGCTGACCCTGGGCACTCTGTCACCTGTCCACCTCCACACCTCAGCTCTCTCAGGGTTGCCACCCCCTATCTGGAAGGTGCCCTGACTGGTCTCTTTTAATGAGAGTCTACCTCTTAGAACCACCAGCACTGCCCTCCCTCCTCTGGGTACACAAGGTTTCTCCCCACTGACTCTTAGCTCATCTCTAGTTCCCAGAGGACTTCAGGTTTAAAGCATGTGCCTGGCACCACGTCACACTCCCCAAACCATGAGTCCTTGAGACTGTGGGGCTGACTCTTGCCCCACAAAGCCTTACACCATTGGTGCTTGATTTTGGTTGCACAAATGAATCACAATTTATACAGAGAGAGAATACTAAAAGTAAATGCTGTTTAAGGTGTACTAATGCTCTGCAAAATGAAGCAACACAACGAGCACCTCTTAGAGTGAGTAATAACTACTTATGCTAATGGCCTTTTATATTTTTGGCTATCTTTCAGGGAAAATCATCCAATCTCAGTTTTTCCCTCAAAGCCTAAGAGGTAATGATGTTTTACTGCATGTGTACCCTTTCAGTCAGTGATTCACTCATTCATTCATCAGCATATATTTATTAAGTGTCTCTTAGAGTCTCATCACCCCTCGAACACACACAGCTCTTGACTTCTCCAGAAATTCCAATCACATTTTCTGTCTACCACACTCCTTTTGGCACTTAACCATGTAAACCGCCTTCTTGGTTGCTGAGGTCCAAATGCTTCTCTGATCCTCAGTGACTGAGAGTTTGGTCACAACGGGAAAGAGAAAAGACTGGGCAGAGGAAGGCACCTAGAAGGGGAAGTTCCAGGAGGTCAGTTCCTGGGAGGCCAGCTGCAGGAAGGACTGGCCACCAATGAACATATGTTGTGGGACAAGTTACCATGCTGCTCTGCTTCTGAATGGACCCAAATTAAAGTAACAAAAGGGCGGCCCCTTCTGAAAATCTGGGACGTTATAGCTAAATGTGTGCCAAGGATTTTAAGGTTTTCTTAAAGCTCAGGGCTCCTTAAACCCATTCAATGGCACACCAACAACTGCTTAAACCAATCCCAATGAGAATTAATGCACTTAACTCAGTGTTTGATGTGGTTGACAGTCACTGAAGGGGAAAGTGGTGCCCTGGGGTAAATTGAGTCAGGAGAATCTCCCCAATTAGAACAAAATGGGCTTACAGGAAAGGGGAGGAGGCAATGAGCTACTTGTGAACAAATACTACAAAGCTTATTGTGGAAGGAAGAAAAGGAGTTAAGTTATCTACACCTCTTTTGAAGGCTGGCCCTCTTTGGTGAGATAACTGACTTGAAACAAGGGAGATGATACAAAAACAGCTTCTGGGAAGTACAAAAATACACTCTCCAGCAGAACTTTGCTACTGCTGTGCTCACTAGGCTTCTGGAATCTCTGCTATGGATTCTTCACCTGCCTCATGGATGCAGGACCTTGTCGTCATTTTCCTGTGTGGATTCTAAAGAGACTGAAGCCTAGGGCTGAGCTGGTGCTTCCAGGGTGGTTTTTGCAACCCCAATGCACCTGGTCTGGCCTGCCACTGGAAGCCTGTGTACAGTAATGAACGGTGGGTTGCTTCTTGTACACTTTGAGATCAGAAGGAGTGAACCTGCAGTTTGTGCAAAACCAGGACCCTCTGTGATGTTGGGTGGGAGTGGCATCAGGAAAATTATGCTTTGATCTAAGCCAGTGTGAACATTTTGTGGGGTTTATGATTCACCTCAGAACATGCCAGTTGGACTTTTAGGAAAAGGAAGCCTCTGCAAGTGAGATGCTGCAATTACCTTTACCCCAGGATCTTGAAAAGAATTTGGGGTAAAAATGAAGAAAATAAAAAGCCAGCAAAATGTGTAAAAGCGATTTCTTTATCATTTGTTTTATCTGCCGATGATTCGTAGTTTGTTGATGGAAAGGAACTACTTGGAGTTTGAACTTGGGATGTGGAGGTTCTGAATTTGATGTCTCCAGCATAGCAGGCTAATAATGTCACTGGAAACAATGGGGATGTCCACGTGCTTGTAGCAGAATAATGAAATCTAGGTGGCAAGTCCTGCATAGTTGTTGGTGGCTATGTCTATGACCTGTTGAATTTGAGCTATGAGATCTTTGATTTTTTTTTTAAGTATTGATTAATAGTAGTGACTAAAAAGAGATGATTTGATGTGAAAGCTCCATGGGCCTTATTTGTGCTCATTACTCTGTACACTACAGCTCAATTACAGTTTTTTTTTTTATCTACAAATATTTATTACAGTCATACAATTGCAGTGAGCCATTGAGCCTGGTATTTTTGGACAGGAAAGATCTGCTATGAGGTGTGACTTTTGCTCTTGGAGAATGATTTCAGAGAGACATACTTACTAACATGACAATCATCACTCTGCAACTAAAGGAGGAACACTATCCAGGGTGCAATTTTGTTATTTGTGGGATTAGGGTTAAGGTATAGTCAAGGGAAAGCCTCAAGGAAGATATGTTTGGGGTTTCATGGAAGAAGTGGGACAGAGGGATGCTTCATGTGTAAAATACATTGACATAGGGGAAGAGGTATAATGAAGTTCAAGTGTGAATTTGGAATCGCTTCAAGGAAAGGAATGCTAATCATGAGCATGGATTGCATCTGGCAGGCCAAAGCAGTGCTGAAGGTGAAGGTCCAGTTGGTTGATGTCGACGGGCAGGCCACCCATAAGAGTTATCTTGTTGGGCTGAGGTCTTTTGTTAACACTAGGAAGGAATAGCAACCAGAGCCCTCTAAGTTGAACTCAGTCTACCTGTCCAGCGTTTCAGTTCAAATGCCTGACTTTCAACACTTATTCAGCAAAATCACTTTGCTCATTGACATTAAATATAATGCAACCAGTCTCTGATGGGTGCTGTAGGGACCCCGAGAAATGAAGACAATCAGGTCTCTCTGCCCTTGAACTGGGTTCTGATGCCCTAAGATCTCATGAAAAACAAGGATGGAGCAGCAGATATCTGGCTCAATACTGGGTTGTAGTGGGAGCCCAGGGGGCCATTACAGAGGTTGAACAGATCAGAGAAAGCTTCTTGGAGTGGGTGGGTCTTGAGATGCCTCTGAAACATGGGATAGCCTTGGGTAGGCACAGAACAGCAGGGAAGATCATCAACTTGGAAATGTAGATGGGGGAGAAGGAGAAGTTCAACACAGGACTCTGCCTATGCTATACAGCAAGAGAGGTTGGATAGAGTCCTATAAGACAGACCAAGACTCCATCTCTACCGAGCTGAGGAACCTTGATCACAGTTTTTCATTTTCAAGGAGAACAGACTTGAGGAACAGGAGGGTGTGACACTCAGACTTCCACATACACTGCACAGGAAAGAACTGTGACGTTTGACCATGCTGCTCACTGCGGGCTCCTGTCTGACACCAGCTCTTTAGTCTGAGGTTCTAAAGAGGTATCTTTAGAATGACAAGTAAAACTACTTCTTAGCATTTAGACAGCAGAGAATGGACTACTCTGGATATGTAAGACTTCCTGATACTAGAACTTATTTCAGGAGTTCAGTGCATAATTGGAGAAAGACATACAAGATTCAGTAACAGTGCAGTGTTTAAATGACAGTTCAAGGTAGCTAGAGAAGGAATATCATAAAAGAAGGGAAGATTAGCTAATATTCATTTAGCTCTCTGGTATGTCTAGCATCTCCTTTGCAGTGGAAGCATAAATATGAAAGTGTCAGATTATACTTTATGTTCAAGTGACAATGAACAAGCAATTGTTGAATCAGATGGTTGAGAAGTCGAGGAATTTGAAGTAAGACTGAACGAGCAGTAGGATCAACACTAGAAAACCTCAAAGGAAAGACTACGGAATTTATATCTGATTAGTCATTTGGCTTGTCCTTTTTGTCTCCAAGAAGGCTGACATTTTTATCCCCAATTTACCAGTGTCTAGTTAACAACTAGAGTTTAAGTGACTACTGGTGTTGACTGTTTGGACACTGGGAGCATTATCATTCAAATGACATTAGGAGTTAGACAGGACTACCTCTGTGATTTCAACAAATCCCTCAACTTCAGTTCTTATCTACAAAATGGGCACATCTCTGGATTAAATTACATGGTAAACTTACAGTTAAACCAGCATACGTAAATAAACTTCAAGTATGTCAGCTACATGTTCAAAGTTAGGATCATCCTCTTTGCCTGGTGGAGCTCTGTGCCTACTTGGACAGCAAATACTGTGATCACAATAGGGGTCTACCTTGTTTAACCTACTTTAGCACCTTTCTGTATGTGACTGGGTATTCTTTTTTCTTGTAAGATTCTGTGAAGAGGAAAGGAAGGGCAGGTGATGAAACTGAATCCCAGAGTTTGAGCAGTGTGGGAAGCCAGATGGCAAACTGATTTTAGAACTCAGATATGTAGGAGCAACTATGAACTTTGGATAAAAAGCTGGCCTCACTTTGTGTTTTTGATATATCATGATATGACAGGCTTTGAAATCATGTCTGTGGCTATGCATCACTTAACAATGGAGATACATTCTGAGAACTCCATGTCAGGAAGTTTTGTTGTTGTGCAAACATCATAGAGTATACTTGCATAGACCTAGATGGTATAAGTCAATCACTCGGGGTGACCTCTTGATGAAATTAAGAGATGTGGTAAACACGAGATAGATGAGGCTATTGCCAGCATAACACGGGATAGGGATCTGTAGCATACTGTTTTTTTTTTTTTTTTTTAATAAGTAGAAGAGTACACTCTAAAATAATGATAAAATGTACAGAGTAATAAATACATACTTCAGATTAGGTAGAGGGTAATGAAGGGAGGGGAAGGGATGGGGGCTAGGAAGTAGAGTGAAATACATTATGACCTCATGTACATATATGTCTGCATGACCGATGTGTTCCTACAATATGTACAATCATAAAATGAGAAATTATACTCCATTTTTGTATGATTTATCAAAATGCAAAAATGCATTCTACTGTCATGTGTAACTAATTAGAACAAATAAAAAATTTAAAAAATACATAAACCAGTAGCATAGTCACTTATGACAATTATCAAGAGTTACATATTGTACATAATTGTGTGTGCTGCACTTTTAGGTGACAGGCAGTGCAGTAGGCTCATTCATATCACATCATCACAGATACACGAGCGATGCCTTGTGCTGTGGCCTTACGATGACTATAACTTCACCAGGTAATAGAAAAAATTCCAACTCCATTACAGTCTTATGGGACCGCCATCAAATATGTGATCTCTTGTTGACGTAATTGTTACTCAGCACACTACTGTATCTGGATTCAACTGTGAATTTGATACAGGTAGTACGTGCCTTTGAGAAAATTATTAAGCTAACAGGATTTTCATTTCCATATCTGTACACTGAGGGCATAGGGCTGTTATAAGGGTTGAATGAATAATGACTATAAAGGGGTCAGCCCAGGCTTTTGGTACTATTTACCTCCTTTTCACTGCAAGTATGCTCTCTCCATGACTGCGTAGAGGAACACAGGCCACAAACAGAGTGACAAAGTCAGAGAGCTCAACCTGCAAACCTGCGGACTGGCCTGGCCAGTACCATAGAGACCTTTTCCCAAGACCCAGTCCCAAGGCTCATGCTGTTGTGTTCTTGGATCCCAGAGGAGACACTGTTTTTGCAGCTTTGAGCTTGGTGAATAGACAGTGTGCCCCACCTCAGGGCTCAGAGGTTTCATTCTGCTTCTTTCCCTATCATGTAGACTCCTAAACACAGGAACTGATGCCGTGTGTTTAGTTGTGTTCAGCTCAGTCAACCCAGCCAGACAGAGCTTCAGAACTAGCAGGAGCCAATAAAGAGTGTGAGGAACCAGTCCTTCCTGGGAATGGCTCCTGGTTGCCAATCCAAGGAGACAAGGCTTAGTGTTCAGAATGCCAGGCTGGAAGGGGCCACAGAACTCACCTCATACCATCTCCTCATCCTCCAAATGAAGATGGGGGACTTGGGAGAACAAGTAACCTATCAGGGCCATCCAGCTCCAGGTGGCAGTGTAGGGTAATGAACCTGGAATTCCTTACAGAGCCCACTACTATTTCCTCCATAAAAACAAGAGAGCAATACCCAAATAATAGCAAAACACTCAAGGTAAAAGCTAGCCATATGTACTTTCCATGGTGCATGGAAAGGGAGGAGGTGACTCTCCAAGCCCTGTCCCTCAGGGCTCTACCTGGGATCTAAGAAGGCAGCCCTTAGCCAGATGCTAGCTTGGCTGACACAGACTATGAAAGTAATTCAAATCTAACGAAAAATTTGAGCACTTACTAAGGTGATCCCAGTATGTTCTTTCATAATTATTATCTCATTTAATCTTCAATTACTTCTCAAAACAGCCCTTGGGGTAGGATTATTACCCAGTTTCCAAATGAGACTTGAACAGATTAACAGTGTCTCCCAAGAACACAATTACTAAGTGGGAAAGAGAGGCTAAGTAATCTAATCCTATGACATTAAGTTCATGCTGCTTCCCTTCTTCTTTGCAAGAAGAAACATGACTTGGACTCTTGGTTGGACAGTGAGGCCGTGTGTTTGCTGGGTTCTGAACCACATGGAGACCCATTTAAAACTGGGCTCCTTTCTTCCTGGAGTTCTTGGCCTGGTGGGAAAGATAGACAATTAAATGAAAAATTGAAACCCAGTTTGCCAAATGCTTTTGAGAAAATGTCCAAGGATGTGCAAGCAACACCATTGTTTCACAAGAGGAAGTGGTGCTCAAGGTAGGCTCAGCCAATCTCCATGAAGCAGGTGAAACTTGACCCAGTTTTTGAAAGGTAACTTAGAGTTAACCAAATGGAGAAAGGAGAAGGGGTAGGCCAGCCAGGGAACCAGCAGGAAATCGTATACAGTGGTGCTCATCAGAGAGACTCTGGAGAGGCTGCTGCTGGAGAATTCATGGGTGAAGGACTTAGGGAGTGCTACTTGGAGTAGGTAAAATGTGATCTGGAATGTACCACACAGGTGTGTGGTGCAGGAAAGGTCACTGAGTAGGAGCTTTGTCCTTCCCTTTAAACCGCTGACATATTTGCAGCGTCAGGGAACCGCAGCACAAAGCTGTCTTTGCCCTTGCTGATTAAGAGGCCAGTAAGGGTTGGGTCACTTGATCCCTTTGCCGGTGTTGATGGAGCATTTATCCTGGGTATTTCTGCAGCAGGGAGGATTTCAAGAAGCATCTCTCAGAGCCGGAGGCACCTGAGTCACACGGTGTCTGGCTGGACCTGGATGTAGCCTTGCACTCAGCATTCACTGGAGTGTCTCCGCACGTATCAGGAACTGTGCCAGGCCCTGGGGATACCATGATGAGCCAGTGACAGGTCCTTCCCTTAAGGGCTTTCTATCTCGTGGGGGAGGCAGTGTTAAACCAAGAATGGCACAAGAATTCCATTACATAGCTAGTGCTAGGAAAGATCGGCTTTGTGGTACAAAGGCACAGAACACGGAGTCCTGGCCTGAGTTGTAAAGCTCAGAGAAGAAACATTTGACCTCATTCTGAGTCATGAAGAGGTGAGAACTCAAGGGGACAGGAGGAGGATTCCAGGTGCATGCAGAGTCACCTGAAAAAGCCACCGTGACTCCCACCTAAGTACCTGAACAGACATAAAGAGATGAATAGTCAGCCACCCCCAAAAGCCAAAGTCAGACAGTCTTGACAGAATCTGACAAGGGATTTTTATAACTATAGGCCAGTGAGCATTGGTTGGAAATACAGTTGGTTCCCTGTATATGTAGGCAGGCAGGGTCATACGCCAACCTTTTACAAAACTTACAGACACCCCCATCCGGATCAAAGATTCACAATTTCTAGGGCTGGGGATGTAGTTCGATAGTAGTGCACCTGCTCAGCATGCACACTGATCCCCAGCAACAACAACAAAACAACCAGAAAAATGGAAACAACAACAACAAAACAAAGAAAGAAATTTACTATTTCTGTCAACTAGAAAAATCATCAATCTTCTGGTCTACTGCATGGGCAGCTTTATAAAGACAACTAAGGATTGTCCCCTCCCTACAGCATCACACATGTTCTCAGAGGCTGCACCTCTCAGGGAACAAATGGGCAAGACTGAGGCGGGTTGGGGAGGAGTGAAGGCAGGGCCTTGGCTTTCGGGAGGGAGGAGGCCTCCTGTGTTCCTGTAGTCTTCCTTGACCCTGCCCAACCTCCTCTCAGGACCTTTCCATCCCAGCTCGCTCCTCCTTACTTTAGGCTCCCTTGGGGTCATGCTTCTTCCTGTTCAAGATGCCAGGCAGCTTTCTAATATTCTTGTTTTCCTGTTACTGTAATTCTGACTTTCCCCAAGTCCTCTAGGTGCTTCTGAGGAAGGACGGGGAGTGACCAGAGCAGGAATGAGGCAGAGCACTCTTCCTGGGTTTGTGATGGTTTTGCCTTTGAACTCCTGGGAAGTGCGTGTTTTATTATTCTTTTTTTTTTTTTTGGGTGGGGGGAGGCGGTGCTGGGGATCGAACCCATGGCCTTGTGCTTACAAAGCAGGCACTCTACCGACTGAGCTATCTCCCCAGCCCCCTTATTATTCTTATTACTGATCTTTAAATAAGCAGCAGAGCTCACCTACCAAGGACATTGAATAATGAGGGAGGTCAGGAAGGCATCACTTTTTTTTTTTTTCTATTTTGTTGATGAGACATTAAGGCTGAAAGAGGCCTTCTTTGGGCTCCTAAGAAGCAGGATAGGGCCCAGAATTCACATTATGTGACTCTTGTTGCAACTAAGGGCTCTGTCCATTTCTACTGTGTTATCCCTTTGGAAAGCAGCAGTCAGGTTACAGTAGCCTGCTTGTGGGCAGTGACTGGGAAGATAGGGGAGGTGGATGATGCTGGCAAATCTGGCTTGAGTGGGTTGTTTCATTCATTAATTTAGTCAATCAACATTTCTTGAGGCCCTCTTATGTGTTGGACATTGTGCTGGGCATTGGGATGTCACAGATGAAGAAAGTGCCTTTTCTTAAGAGACTCAGAATATTGCGGTAAGGGGAATACTTTTAAATACACAACAAGAACATGTTGTGGTGAAGGCATTGGATAGGGTAAGTGCATGAACCGAAGTCTAAGGCTTTGATTCTCAGTTTTTGGCCTGTCAGAAGCATCTGCAGGATGTGGGGAAATCCAAGTGCTGGGCCCACACTGTAGCCCTGATTCAGTGAGTCTTGAGAATTTGTATTTCCACCAAGCTCCAGGATCAGTAAGAATTCCCCAGGCAACAGGTGGAGAGTATATTTTTAGACTAGGAAAAAAATCTGCCATCCTTCAGATTTGGAGGGGCAGAGGGATGTACTCTTTGGGACTCCTTTGGGTGTGAGACACATTTATCCAAGCAGGATTTCCCTGGCCACTGAGAGAAATAGTGTTGTAGGTTCAAACTGTGCAATTTGGAGTGTTCCCATAGGTCTGTGCCTGTGCAGGATAAAATTACAGAGTGTTGAGAATGGAAGAGATATGGATCCCTCCCCACTCATTGTTGATGACAGTATAGGATAAGGTGCTCAGAGTGGCTTGTCTAGCATCTCACTGCTGTGAACAACAGAGCCAGGAGCACAGACCAAGTTTCTACACTCCTGCCCCTGGGTTCTTTTCAAAACCTCTGCTCCTTCCTTGCCCTTCTGATTCCTTGGGGTCTTCTAAGCAGCTATTTCCTAAGTTTTATTGTTCTAGTCCCTCTGCCTGAGCCCTGCAGGCAGCCATGGAAGGGTTAACTTTTGTTGGACTGGAGGCCTGAGCCAAGTACAGAGTGTCCATTGTGCGCCTCCCCCCCAGGAGGAGTCCCTGACTGCTGGAATGTGACAGGGCAGAGCGTTTTCACCTTGCTTTGGCTTCCTCAGCTCTGAGTGTGTGCGTGCTTGCGGGTGCTCACACGGGTGTGTTGGCAGGGCCCCATCACAAGAGGACTGGCAGTTGTCTCCCAAGCCCACCCAAAGATGGAACTGTGAGTTTTGGAAGGCAGGTATGTGCTGGGGAGAAGGCAGAAGGAGAACAACAGCTTTGTGTGCTGGCGAAGTAAACAGACAGGTTAGGTTTCTTTGCTCTTTGCTTTTGAAAGCTTTTCTATTTTATTTTCTAGGGTGAGGGGCTCATGCAGACAGGAGCTGGATTCTTATCCTCAGGATAGGCAAGGGAATTTGGCAGGGACTGCCTGGCTGGGTGGGGCTAGGGTTGGAGAGGTTTGAACCAGAGGACTTTGAATAGCGATCAGGGGGCAAATTCATTTTCATTCAGAGAGAACTTCCTGAAACACTCCAAGTGCCAACCCCTTACTGGGTACTAAAGTGAAGGTGAGCAGTACACAGTCACAGTTGGTCTCGGCTTGAATCGCAGTTGAGTTACAAAAATAAGATTTGCGTGTTCAAAACAACTAGAAGAGGATACAAGACTGGTATTTAGTGGCAAACTATACAGCTGGGTGCAAGGTCAGTCAGGCCAGGAAGTGAAAACTGTGACTCAGAGTTTGCAGAATTTTGCCATTTAGAACTAAGGTGTGGGCATGACCTGGAACTATGAGAAGACTTGGGGTCTGTTTGTTCATTTGTTCATTCATTTCTTCACGCAGCAGGCCTTTAGGGAGCACGAGGCATAGGCCAAACATTGCACACAGCAGTGAAAGGGGATGTGAGAACTTGTTCTATAAAGATACCTATGCAGAAAGAACTCTGCTTGTAATGTGGTGGAGGCAGATTTGAATTGAGTAGACAGTGCACGGTGGTGGCTAAGGAGCTCTGGGGCTGGCCACTTGTGGTAAGACTAGTCTGGAAGGTTTGTTCCCAATGGTTAGGATAATTTGAAACTGCATCGCTGTTTTATCTGTAGTATTTATTGTGGAAAAACTTCCAGAGCCCTGGCTCTGGTCCTCAAGCAATCAGAATCAGATTTCGCTAGGGGGCCGCATTTTCCTATGGCCCCTCTGTCTCAAATATCAGATTCCCTTAATTGAGGCATGTGGGTAATCTTTCTAAAGCTTTGATATTGTCCCTTCCCTCCTGACATCCCTTTAATGGCTTCCTATTACCTATAAGATAAAATCCAACTCATTAGTGTGGCTTCCAAGGATGTCCATGATCTGCTGTAAGCCTTTCTTTGCAGCCTACGTATCTCTCACCAGCCCCTGTTTTGAGCCATACACCTTAGCTGCCATTTACTTTCTCCTTCCTGAACATAGTCATGCATGGCCCTGGCTCATACTGTGCTTTAGCTGTCCTTCTGTCTGCACTGTCTGCCTTCTTTCCACTCCACCTATGAAAAGCCCAAGTTTAAAGCCAAATCTTGAGCTTTCCTCCAAGCCTTCCTGTGCAGTTTCATATCAACCTGTGCTTGCCCAGGTGGAAAAATTCAAGATTTTTGCTTCTGTCCTTCACTATATTACACATAGAATTCTGCTGTGTTTAGAGGGAAGAGAAGGTCTTTTCATTGTGTCTTAAGATCATGACTTGAAGAGAAATGAAAACTTATGTTGAATTTTCATGTTTTTGTGGATCTATTACGACTTGAGTTTTAGAGTTTCATCTTCTATATCTAATTAGTTACTGACCATACAGTTGAGCGTAAGAAATGTGAAAGTGAATTGCTAGTTTAAATGGACAATTCTTAATACACGCATGGCATACCCTGGTCCATCCTTCTACGATTTTGGTTTCACCTTCTTTTGTTTCATCACAGCATCAACCACATACATCCCCCTATTCTGGTTTGAAGGTCCAAATGGATTTATTTAAGGAACTTCTTATGAAGTGTATGCCTCACCTTTGGCCCTGACCCAAGAATGCCTTTATAGGCAGGGACTAGGGAATTCGATATAACATTAGTGTTTCTTGCCAAAAGGAATAAACCTTGAACATGACTACCGTTAGAAAACATGGCTAGCAATTTGTGTGCATCTGGACATAGCTGGGACATAGGATAAATAAAGATGAGAGAGACCTGCCAGACATTCTATCTTGACAAGCAGGCATCTTCTGTTCTAAGGCATCTTGATGTCTGCATCAGCCACTGTGGTACCCAAACTAGTAAAACAGACCTCAATGAATATTGACTTGCATATGACTTTTTAAAAATTACAAAGATTTTCATCAGGTAAGGTAGAGGAGTCTAGACTAGATGAGGAATCTAATAAGTAAAAGAAACACTAAGTATCATCTGGTCTAACTGCCCACACCCAACAGGGAATTGGTTTTGTTTGTGGCATGAGTCACAGGTGGCTTTGCAGTATTCTTGACAGATCAGTTGGAGGAGTGTGTACTCTCACCAGGGCAGCCTCCTCTCTTCCAGAAAAACTGTATTCACTGGGTTTCCTCTTCAGTGGGAGCAGAGGTAACAGTGCCTTTCTGTGGGGCTCAGCAGTTTCCAGGAGCCTTGTGCACTCTGGGCTTCTCTGGGGAGTGGGTCAGTGTGAAGACCCAGATACCTTGCCTTCCTGTCTGGCACCCTGTCGGGGCAGCAGCTGGAATATTCTGGTTCCATCATTGAGGACATGTGCCAGTCTTTAGGTTTCCAGTTCTGGGATGTTCTTAATATGTCTGTGAGGCATCAGGCATTGACAGCGCTTTCTGGTGGTCATAGTTGTGCGCTGTTCTTTAGTTGATCAGCTCAGAAACGGAGCCAATGCCCGGGGGCAGAGAGTGGCAGGACAGGGTGTCTTCGGGTTTTGTACAGCCCAGAGCTCTAGGTTGTCTTTCATAAGAGCAAGCATTTGGATTGTCTTTTGGACTTTGCAGTTATGAGGCCAAAATTGGGAACAGCAGGGCATGGGATGAGTAAGGAGGAAGGATAGTTTGGCTGATCCTGTGATGACTTGGAGAGAGTCTGATTGAGTTTTCTCTTTTCCTCTTGGAGCAAGACAGTCACAGATCCTGGGGGAAGTCCTGACACTTCCAAGGGCCTGTGAAATGCTGCTTCTCTCTCTTTCTTTTGCTGCTTTGTAGATCTAATGCCACAACATGTAAGGAACAAGAAGGGGAATTCAAATGGTTTAGGAAGGCTATTTTTGTCTAAATAATTGCCAACCTAAATATCCTTCTTTTGTGTCTATGGGAACATTTTTTTTGGAGTTTGTTTTGCATTAATCACAGTGTTATAAGTAATTTACCATTGAAATCTTTCTGTTTTCCTTGTTCAAGCCTCACACCTAAGCTTTGCATTTTTTTTTTTTTTTTTAAGGAATGGAGAAAAGATTTTGCATGATTGAAATAAGGCATAATGATAAAGAAAGAGCAATTCAGAGGTCAACTGAATGTCCTTCTTCCAGTGTGTGGAAGCCTGGCCTGGGCAGCGGGGGTTGTGTTCAGCTTTGCACCCTGTTCTGCACATGGGAAGTGGTGTAAGCAGCCACCCAGCTGTGGTTCCCACAGACCCAAGCAACAGCACTTCAGACTTCCCTTTCGTCATGGTTGGTTTTGCTGGTGACTCAGCCAGCTGTGGCTTTGGTATAAGAAACCTCTAGGTTGTTACTAGCTGGAGGACTCACTCCTCTTATCTTTATTGTTGGGCCTGCAGCCACAGAAATTAATAACAACCCATTATGAAGATGTGTGTGGGTGTGTTTCTCCCTCTGCTCCAGAGTAATCCAATTTGGGCTTCCTCACATTCTGCTCGAATTTCAATCCCACCGTCTATTTCTGATGCCATAGATTAGTGGGAAGGGACTTCTGGAACTTGGATGGAGTAACTTTGGGGATCCTTCTCCTTCCTGCCATGGCTAATTGTCTCTCTGTGTCTCAGTTGCAGATCTGATCTCTTCAGAACACCTCACCTTGTCTCCGTTCTTGGGACTCTGAACCTAGCAGCTGGACTTGTTTGTTCTTGGAATTTTGAGTGACCCCTCGTCTCACCTTTCCCTTTTCCCTCTTCCCCTTCCCCCTCTTGAGAACTCCTGAAGACTGTAGGATTGTCATGGAGTCCCGGGAAATCTTAAGCAGCTCCCGGCAGAGGGGGGCCGAGTCAGAATTTCTGCCAGTCTCCTCTGCCAAACCCCCGGCTGCTCCTGGCTGCACAGGAGAACCCTTGCTGACTGCTCCAGGACCTGGGAAGAGTATCCCGGGGGGCGGAGATCGCATGGAGCCAGAGGAAGAGGATGAACTGGGCTCAGGGCGGGATGTGGATTCCAACTCCAATGCAGACAGTGAGAAATGGGTGGCAGGAGATGGCCTGGAAGAGCAGGAGTTTTCCATCAAGGAGGCGAACTTCACGGAGGGGAGTCTGAAGCTGAAGATTCAAACCACCAAGCGGGCTAAGAAACCCCCGAAGAATCTGGAGAACTATATATGCCCGCCTGAGATCAAGATCACCATCAAGCAGTCTGGGGACCAGAAGGTGTCCCGTGCTGGGAAAAATAGCAAAGCTACTAAGGAGGAAGAAAGAAGCCACTCCAAAAAGAAGGTAGGAAGCTCGGACTTGTAGTTTTTAGTTTGTTTCTCTCTGTTTTTGCCATTTTAATTCCCAATTTCTTAAAGTCTCTTTGTATGTTACTTATTTCTGAATTGCCAGTCTCCTTGATGGGATATTTAGGGCCTCCAGAAAGAATTCCTCTGGTATATTCTTGGTATAATATCTGGTTTATTATTATATCTTTAACTCACCTGGAAAAACAAAGCAACAGAATTGTAATTTTGGAGCATCCTGTTTATTGCATAGCAGTCAACTGGCTGGATCAGCCAAATCCTGACAAAAGTTTGTTTGTTTGTTTGTTTTGCTTTACATTTGCATCTGTTCACATAGTTAAGAGTGGGATGTTGAAAAACTGGTCAATCAGAGCAGTCAAGAAATGCTACAACTTCCATTCGGTTTCAATCATTAGTGCTGTCAGTCTTTCGAAGATGAATGGGTCCCCTGACTGAGGAAATCCAGACTTCCTGGTAGCTGAGGCTCCTGCAGGGCTGAGCTCACTCATCCCATTGATGAGTGTCAGAACTGGAAGTGGAGAAGGCAGAGGGCAGGTGATTGGTCTAAGTCTTTGTCCAGCACATCATGCGCTTTTTAAGGTGGGGTAGTGAATGCACTTGGTTGATTGTGATTCTCCTCCTGAAAGTCAAATGCATATGTGCAAAGCTGCTGGAGCTGGTTCACGGTGTTGGTTGGGGTGAATGGGTCCATGTTTCTTTAATTTATTTTGGAGGTGACAATGACTTCCATTCTTGGGAGGGGTGTGGCACTCAGCTATGATAGCAGAGGACTCTGTCTCAGTGTGGAAAGTTTTTGATTTGAAGAACTCGGCCCGGAGGATGGCTTTGAAAGATTCACTTTGGTGGCAAAGTTTGGTGGTTCTAGGTGGGACGTGCTAGCCATTGACTTTGTTACTCTCCCTGACATTTGGTCATTTATGTGTCCTCTAGTCAGTGTGGACTAGATGGTGCAGATGACAGTACCACTCATCTCATTGTCATCTGTTAGTGCTTCTGTGGTCCTTTAAGCTTTGGGATAGTCATTTTCAATAAAACCACTAGAAATCATATTAATTCTTTAGTGTAAGACAGTATCGTTCTTTAAGTCAGGTGTTCGGACAGATTTGTTGCATTTAAAATCCAAATATGTAGCCTAGAAGAGACTTTCTAAGGTGACTAACTCCTCACAATATGCCCAATAAACCTGTTCTGGTTTTAAAACTGAAATACTGCATTTAGGGACCCTCCCTCTCATATCCTGGAAAACCAGGGCCGTTGACACCCCCTGCTTTAACATTTTGAAATACAAAGGAATCTTTAGAAATTGACTTGTTTTGCCAGGGCATAGAGATCATGCCTTCTGCTCCCCACATTACAACTTTGCAGTGATTTCTGGGTTCTCTTTCATAAAACCAAAGGTTACTTTGATACATGCAAAAACTTTGGAAATTTTTGCAAGAAAATACCATTGGCTCCATTTAGGAAGTGAAGCATTGCTCCAGAGATTGGACTCTATAACTTTGAAAAGGAGGATTTTTGTTTCTGGCCACTGAGTTGACCAGTTCTTTGTGGATTGTTGGATTCTTGGGTGAGGAGGAAATTTTGGAAGCTGTTACTTTGGTGACCATTTCCTCTCCAGTCTTTATCAGTGCTAAAGTTTGAGCAGCAACCCATAGTTTTGGTTATGTAAACCTAGATCACCACACCATAAAGACAGTAAGTTTTCCTGATCAGGTATGATTTTCCTTAAAGCCACAGGTTATTCCCAAATGGAGTCTTCTGCCTATCGGAATGCCTCAGATTCATGTTTTGGAATTTATGACTTGGAGATGCCTTCAAAGCTAAAATGTACAGTGGACTTAAGGTCTCTTCTCTGTTATCCTCAGGCTGGTCATTCTAGATGCCCTTTAGGAACTTTATTTGAAAAGAGAGATGAAATTGTTTGACTATGTGATTTGCCATGTAAGCATTTCTATGCCTCAGCAATTGAAGGGAGTGGAAAAGAAGAAGAAGAGCTATATTTTAATACACAATGCTGTTTTGTGATGATGTTGTGATGGAAATACCTTACAGATTTTTTTCATTGGTAGAAACTTGCTTTACACCGTATATTTCCATTCTCCCTCCATTTATTTATACCACATGCTATTGCTTTCCAGAAATGAATGAATACATTATCAGCATGGAGTCATAATTACTTGATAGATAACCAGAATCTTCTTTGACCTCTACTGGATTAGAATGTTCACTTTATTACCCTTCAAATTTCTGTTGTTTTGCAATTGGAGAGTAATCAAGGCTGAAAGTGAAACTTTGCCTACCGTCTCTATGGAAAAGTTCAGTAGCATGGGTTTGAACAATTTACTTTGTACAGATGGGAAGTACACAGTTGGTTATATGGATGGGGAAAGCATGAAGAGGGAATTTTGTAAATAACAGTTTGGCATCTGGCCCTGAAATCAAGGCTTCTGGATCTTTTCAATGAAGTGAGCCCACTTTCTAAGAAGTGTACAGTGGAGTGGCCCTGGGAATCAAGTCCCATGATAGCAGCTAAGAAGGTGGCCCTGTTGAGCTGGTCCTTGAGCTGGTGGGAATTCCTGCTTGGGAGTAATTGGCACATATGTGCTAACTTGGAGCAGGGGGTAGCCAACTATAATCCATGGGGCTAAATCCAGCCCCCTTCCTGTTTATGTGCAGCCTACATGGAAAGAATAATTTTTACATTTTTAAAAGACCAGAAGAAAATCCAAAGAGGAATAATATTTTCAAATATGTTAAACTTATATGAAATTCAAATTTCAGTGTCTGTAAATAAAGTTTTATTGGAGCAGAGCCAAGTCCATTTGTTTACATTTTGTCTATGACTGCTTTTGAATGGAGTAGCAGAGTTGAAAAGCTGTCACCAAGATTCTGTGGCCTGCAAAGCTTGAACTATTTACGATCTGGCTCTTATGAAAAATGATCATCAACCCGCCTCTTAAGGGAAGGCATAGAGTAGTTTCAGGATGACAGCAGTTTTTATCTTATTTTGTTTTGTTTTTAATGATTCAGCTTCCAAGTTTGGAGGCTGGGGGAAATTGGGTGTTATATTGTGTGTGTGTGTGTGTGTATGTGTGTGTGTTTAAGCAAACCAATTAATTTTGTTCATGTGATTGTTTGACAGCCTCAGGCAAAGACAACTTATATTGGATCCCACATGATTTTCTTTTTCATTGGTTTTTGTAAAAAGAAAGCTCTGTGGGACTTACATATCAAGTTAGTTGTTTGCTAGGTTAACTCTAGTTACATGTGATACACAGCTTTGGAGTGAAGGGGTATGAGTCTGGCATCCTGTAAGACTTTCTTCCAAATTTTCAACCTAGCACTAGCCCTCCAAACTGGAGAGGCATGGCAGACGATCAGGGAGCATGAACACTTTAAGTGGTAGGCTGTGGGGACAGACGTATAAAAGTGACAACTCACTGGCTTAGGGATGCATGGACTTTTCTAACCAGAGTACCAATCTCCTTTGGGTAGGAAATGAGAATTGGAATTGAGATGCTCTTTGGAAGAGGGCTTATGATGAATGGATTTACATGGGGCATGAAAGAAGCATTTGGTAGGAAATAGAAACTGAGAAGAGAGCTCAGGAAAAACTTTCAAGGCTCTGCAGATGGACTGTATGCATGTACCTTGTTCTTAAACTTACTTAGGTAAGTTCCGTAATAACATGCTTATTCTAGTTCCCTTCTGGTTCAGTCGATGCTAACAACAGAGTTGATGAAGATGGATATCTATAAGTAAGATCCAGTACAAAACATGAACATAAGAAGTTCTTAGCAGTGACAGGTTTTGAGGATGTCCTCAGCTGGGCAGAGCTTGGTAGCTCTTTTTCTTCTTGCAAACTGTGGTAGTCAGAGACACCTGTCCAGTTTCTATAGCAAGAGAAGGGGAGGGGAGGCCTTGAGGGACTTGATCTGGATCTGCATGTAAACTTGCTGAAGTCAGGCTTCTTCATTGGCCAAATAGAGATGGTACTTTCTCCTCAATGGAAGATTTTAGAAAAAAATGAATGGCTAATTTTCTTCTGCTGTGAGCACAGATCATAATAACAGTTTCAGTTTATTCAGCTGTATGGTAGGCCCTCTGCTAACTGTTTGACATGTATTCACCTTCTCTATTAATCCTTACAACAATCCTGCTGGGTGGATATTATTTATTTACAGATGAGGAAATTGAGGCTTAGATTGCTCCAGAGGAGCAAGAGCTGGACTGGGCAAGGTTTGCCTTTGAAGCTAATTCTGTTAAGACTACAAAAATAATTCTCGTCCCTGCACTCTGTAAAAGTAAATGACTGCTGGAAGGTAAGGATCACTGGAGCGTGTCTGCCACGCTTTCCCACCTTAGCTGGAATGGTTGCATCATAATCTGACACATTTTCCTTAATCCCAAGAGTTTCAGGGTGTTTGAGGGGACTCCAAAGCCCTAAGACTTAAAGTCTTTTTTTTCTTTTTCCTTTATAGGGTTTATAGTTTTTTTGTGTGTATGTGTGGTACTGGGAATTGCACCCCGGGTGTTTTACCAATGACCACATCCCCAGCCCTTTTTTTTTTTTTTTTTTATTCTGAGACAGAGTCTCACTTGAGTACCCATCCTGACATTGAACTTGCAATCCTCCTGCCTCAGCCTCCAGAGTGTCTGTGGTTATAGAGGTATATAGCACTGTACCTTGCTGGGTTTATAAATTGTATTTCCTTTTGACAAAATTACAACTTCTATTTCATTTCTTTGAACTAATTTTCCCTCCTTGCCAGCTCTGTCACTAGAAATCATGTCCTCCAGTAGCAAGGACTTCTATTCTGTTCATCAGGTGCCTGCCCTAGGTGGAGAAAGAGCTTTAGGATTTGTCCATGGCAACTTCACCTAGGCCATCTTTGGGTCAATGGAAAGATCCTTGAGTCTGTTCTGAGTGCAGTCCTCTCTCAGGAAGCATGATGAGTCTTTCCTTTGTTTACTAGTCTTGAAGTATCACCTTCTTTGTAAAATATGGATAGGAAAAAGATTCTTCAGGGCTGTAGATGGAAAGCAAAGTTGGCATCAGATTGCAGAGAAGATGAATATCCAGTGAAGTAATGGATTGGATTTAATTCTGTAATAATGTGATTGTTCAACAGGTTTTAAACTGGGGATGGGAGCTGACTGGGGGCCTGGGATCTGGTGTAGGGGAGTTTAAAATGAGGGAGACAGGTGGGAGGCTTTGGGAAATGCAGTTATCAGGGAGGAGGGACTCTGTGGTTATACGTTTTTCCTGTAGGACGCTGAGTGGTGTATTTCTCTTTTGACCTTCATGGTAGTAGCAATTTGGTATACCAAGTCAGTGAAGAGGGGGGCATTGGTTGGGTGTTGGGCAGGAGGTGAGAGGTGGCTTGCTTTACTGATGGTTCAGATTGCCTGACCTCCGGCTTCTGCATCCAGAGTGATCCCTCCTCCAATCTCGTGGGTGGCCCTGAGCATCCATCACAAGCCTCCCACCCTCCTTCTGGCTTGTGGTTCAAGTGTCTTGCTTGTCATTGTTTTGCTCATCACCATCTCTGGTAGTTCTTCTTAGCATTGAGGGCCAAAGACTTGACTTCCATTCTTCTGGGGTTGGGAATGTGGTGCTTCCAACTCCTGGGCATCTGAACTTCATCCTCCATAACACCTCCACCGGTCCAGAGAACAGGTCTTGCCAGCACTTCTTCTCAAGTAGCTTGATTTCTGCTCCTGTTTAATTTCTTTTCTGGAGAGATTTAAAGTTTCTAAGCAGGACATTTCTATTTATTCATCAAAGTGCCTGGAAATTTTGTTTCCTAAATAGCTTTTCTGTCTGGTTATTTTATAGCTGAAGCTGCATGCAAGAGGGTGAATGACCTTTTTAGTGAAGTATTAGTCTCTCCGAGGCAACAGGTAACATTTGACAGGTGGAACGGAAGAAGCCAAGGGAACAATGTTGGATGTGGAGATGGCAGCCCTGGGCACCCACCCTGCATCCATTATTAATTCTAGAGAGAATGCTTGAGGTCTCTGGGTCCTTTTCTACAAGTTAAAGAAGAAGGAGAAGGAGAGGGAAAAGGAGGAGAAGGAGAAGTAAAAGACCAGATTTTGATCTTTAAGGCCTTATTTCTGTTCTCAGTACTAGAAGCATTAGATGCCTCTCTCTTTGATGGGGGAAGGCTTTCTCTTTAAGAACACCAGTTACTATAAAAATAGACGTTTAACCCCTCTTTGGACCCACTGTTACATCATCAAATTGTTTCCTTTCTGCCCAAAATATCATGGGAGCAAGTACCAAAGTTAAGCTTAAAACATAGTGAGATTTACTCAAACTATGTTCCATGAAGATATTCTGGTGTTTTTTTTTTTTTTTTTTTTGTTTTGCTTTGTTTTGTTTTGGTGCCTTCCCCACCCCAGCCCTCTTGTGTTGGTCTGTTTTCCTTCCTGTGTGATGGATCCTCTGGGAGTTTGAGACACTGAACTGGCTTGTCTCCTTTTGGTTTTGGTGTTCCCTTGCCAGTTGCTCTCAGGACTTCCATTGGACATTCTTGTGTGAATGCTGTGCCATTGAAGATCAGTCTGGCAGGAGAACTGTGCTCTGTTCAGATGGACAGTCCTTCACTTCCTTGGTGTGGACAGCATGCTCCCTGCATGACCCACTGGATGAGGAGTGCAGGGTGTGTTAGAGAGAGTCTCTGCTCTGAGAGAAGCTGGGAACTTGGATCCTCCCTTTTGGAGACATCCTGCAGTAGAACCTGGCTCTGCACAACCTCAGGCAAGTTACTTAGCTCCTTTAAAATTTTTCCTGACTGCCTGAAAATCAGGGACAAAGCAACACTCCTTGTCACTGCCATTGTGAAGATGAAAGTACCTTTTGGGCACTTAGGAGAGCTCCTGGGCAGCATGCTTGCTGTGATTCCTGTCTTCCATCTCTGTGTGTCTTCCTCAGTTAGGACACAGAGTATACACACAGGGGCCAGCGTGATCGCTAGGGCAGCCTCATTGTCTCTGGCTGATGCCTACACCAGTGTCCACTAGTAGAGCACACCGCTAAGCTAAAGCTGGTTTTTTTTTTTTTTTTTTTTGATGGTGGTGTTGTGTTGGGGATCGCTATGTGAATTTATTTAGAGATGTTCAAAGATCTTTTTATCTCTGTGGTCATTTATCTCTCAAGGTAGGATTACTGCTGAGCACAAAGGATGATTCAAAATGAAAGTTTCAAAGTGATGTCAAAGGAACCACCGATTGGGGTTCAGCTGGCATCTACTGGCCTCTGCAGAGTGGCCCCCACCTCCATCACTGTGGTTCCACCCCTGCAGAAAGGCCTCTCCTTTCTACATCTCCAGTGGGCCTTCAGTTGCATTTCCTCTTTTATTTTTAATAAAAGGCAAGAGAAACAGTTTATCTTTTCTTCCCTCCCCTCCCCCATCCTCTTCTGATTGCTGCAGGTTTAAGTCACAAACACCCCATCTTCAAAGTTTAACCCAGAGAACATCCCAGAACATAGCCCACCTGCCTTGCTTGTTCACTACATATTAGGGGCTTTGGCCAGGAAGCTGTGGGCTCTGGCTAAGGCAGAGAGGCCAGGGAGGTGGTGGGGAGGTGCTCAGAGCGCAGGCCAGAGATCTTGCTTCAGGCTTCTGACAGCATTAAATAAAGAAAACAAACAGCACAAGGCATTGAAATCATGCACTTCAGGGTATTTTCTTTATCTACAATAAAATTAAAATTTGTGTTATAATTTGCATGGGGCCAACTCCTTGGGAGTTGAGATTCAACTTGTATGGTCCTCAGGGTAACTTGTCTTGGTGGGAGATGATGGGGTTCTGGGCATTTCCCACGAGAGGACATCAGGAAGGACTTAGGAGAACCGGGCCCCCGGGAGGTATAGGGATAAACACCATGCAGATTCAGTCTCACCATATCACACTGAGTGAGCGTGCACAAGAGTCTGAATTGTGTATTGGCTGGGGAGGCAGTGAGCCCCAGGGCAAACTAAGGCTGCCATCTCATGGGGCATTCCAGAACAGGACAGCCAGAGCCCTGCATTGTGAGAAGTGCCAGTTGCGTCATTGCGAGGGCTCCTTCCCACCTTCCATGGCATTCGGGGATCTTACCCTGTGATGTCAAGGACCCGCCTCCCATCCATTTCTCTCTGAAGTCCCAGGTTGTTGGTTTCTGCTCTTTACCTTGCCCACCCCTCCTTCCCAGAACCAACTTCCCTCCCTTACCCTCTGCTTTTGACCTCACCAGGAGAAACAGGGAGGCCTTCTTTAGTCTGGAAAGTCCCAGCAGTTCCCACCTCGTGAGACCAGTTGATAGTCATCATTGGTATCAAATGCAGGTTGCTTCACTGTGTTTTCTAGACCTCTGTTTATTGTGTTTTACCCCCCAGGTGGTCTTTTTTTTTTTTTTTTTCTTTTGCCCTCTAGGAGCTTCTAGCCAGCTTCACGGTGAGGGATAAGAGGTGAGAGGTGGGTAGGACATTCTCAAAAGGAAGTAGACAGTGACTGTCTCCTTGAATGTGGGCCCTAGGGCCTTTCCCATAGGCAGTAACCACTTACAAATATACATTTGCCCAGGAGTGTGGCAGCCCTTCATGTCAGGCCAGTGCGTTGTGAATGAGAACCCAACTCAGGAATTTCAGCACCTTTCATGTCAGGCTCACGGTGGCTTAGAGGTGTAGTTGAAGGGGATCTGAGTACAGGATGGCACTTTTTATGATCGCTGTATCCTTGTCCTTTGGGGGGAACAAGTAGGTGGAAACTGATTTCTTTGGGGGGTGTTCTTCCTTACACCATCCTACTTGAGCGCTGCCATTTCAGTAACTGGCAGGTCAATGTCAGGCGGGGCTCTGAGTGCTGCTGGATCATAAGGGAAACCAAGGCTGGGAGTCCAGAAAGCATCTAAGAGTGAGGAGTTAAGTCCAGTGAGGACACAGGCTAGACACAGGCATCAGGTCAAATGAATGGCATGTGTCCACCACTGAGCCACACTTCCAGAACCATGGGCATCCCTGAAGGTAAGAAGAGCTTCTGGAAGTATCCATGAGCAGCCCTCTTGAATGAAACATGCTTTCCCAAATCCCCAGTGCTGTGATTTGCCTGCTGGTCAGAGGTCCTCAGAGAGGGGACTTGCTTCCTCTTGAGGCTGCTCTTGTTTTAGAAAGCTTTTCATTATATTGCACTATGGCCATCTCCTCTCAATATTTCCCCTAAATATTTCCACTTCCCGAAAGTGGTCTTTGGATCTCTGATGCCAAATCACCCTGATTCCTATGCTAGGGATACTGATTTGCCAGTGTCCCCACTAAAAGGCTTAGTTGGAGAGAGCTCAGAGAACAGAGTACAGTACCAGGAAGTGGTGTAGCCTATAGAGTGCCAGGGGATTATAACCTCCTCTGTCACAGATGCAATGCCTCTATTAACATGTTTCTATTCTACACCAGCTTTCTCACAACTTTGTCATTGTTAATGTGCACTGAAATGGAGTTCAAGGAAACCCTCCAAATTAATATTGACTTACGCTACTTTTGATGATCCAAACCATAACATCCTACCTTCAGTGGTTTCTCTGGGCCAAAATTCAAGTGTTTGCATTGTTATTATTATCATCTCTTTTTATGCAATTCCAGGCAGAGGTGTGAGTCAGTTGTTAGCCAAGTGGTCTGGTTTGGATCTAGGAACTTCAGAGAACACTCAGAAATGAGACACCCTGTATGTGCAGATGCCCATCTCAGTAAGAATTTCTTTTCTATGCATTGTTTAGAGAGACCTCATGAGACAGGGCACTCTGCCATCTCTGAGCCTGGTTTGTCATGTCCTCCATGGCCTTCTTTATCTAAAGGAAATGACTGTTAAATGTATGTTGTTGATGTAAAGATTTTCTTCTCAGTTCTGTTGTAAGCTCTCTGAGGACAGGAATTGTATCTTTGATTCATCTGATGGACGCTACTTTTACTTCCCCAGTCTAGATGCCACACAAATTATTGTCAGCTCTCTGCCAGTGTAGGTAGTTCCCTGGAAAGTAACCTCTTTCTCAAAACAGCTTCTGCCCTGTTGGCACTGTGCATTGTGTTGCTTCTTTAGAAACATTTGAAAACTTGCCTCCCTACTCCTTTATGTGCCCCCATTCTAATATATTGTGGCAGAATCAAGGCATGGAAATTCTACTGTATCTACCGAGTTGTGCGGTGTGTTCAGCTGAAGTGGCGTGTCAGTTATAGAAAGATCTTGTTAGGGAAAATTGATCTCAGGACATCTCAGGAAAAACCCAAGGCAGTAAATAAATTGTCAAAATATGTGTTTCAGATAGTGCATGGTATGGAAAATTGATAGCAAGCATCACATCTGCCTACCACCTTTACAAAGCACTCTCACATCTGCCCAACCACTGCCTCTTTATGGTTTGTTCTTAGGATAGTTCAGTGAAGTAGCTGTTAATCCTCCTTGTTTTATAGACTGGGGAAACGGACTCTGAGGGTTTTCTTAATGGCTTGCCTGAGGTTGCAGTTAATTACTAACGGGGGGGGGGTGTATTGAGGACTCAAATCCTCAGGTCCCCTTGGTTGCTAGCAGCAGGATGCTATCATTAAAAGAACTCATCTTCACCATCTTGCTGGTGCTTTTTTATTTTTTATTTTTTATTTTTTCGTACTGGGGATTGAACCTAGGGGCACTTACCCACTGAGCCATATCCCCAGCCCTTCCTTTTTTGTATTTTATTTAGAGACAAGGTCCTGCTGAGTTGCTTAGGGCCTAGATAAGTTGCTGAGGCTGGCTTTGAACTCTCCGTTCTCCTGCCTCAGCCTCACCAGCTGCTGGGATGACAGGCGTGCACCACTGCGTCTGCCTGCTTGCCGGTGCATCTTTAAAGGGAGCATCGTTGAGTCCCTTGTAGCTTGCCCAGTTGTTCCTGCCACTCGGACCTAGGCTCTGGGTAGTCCTGAACCTGGCAGCTTCATCCTGGAGTCCCACGGTTCCTCTCAGACCTCGCAGACGTCCCACAGCCCCCTCCTGCTGGAAAATCCCCACAGGGACCAGCGGCAGTGAGATTTGGGATGAAGGGATGGGCTGGTGGCGCAGTTCAGGGCTATGGGATGCCAGGTCTCTGTCCCTTAGTCCAGAAGTTATTTACAGGTATTCTTATGTGTCCTGGTTTGGAGTGAAGATGAACCAAAGGGCTCCCTCCAAGATTCTGTGGTGACCTGGCTTGAGACTCCAGGAAAGATGGCTGTTCCAAGCGAGGGTTCTGAGTTCCAGTCCCCATTCTGTCTGTAGCAAACGAATCAGTGTTTTCTCATAGTTAATGAGAGATGAATAATATTCTCTCCTACTTCCATATACTATTTTGAGGATAACCCAAAATAATGACAGTAGAGTGGTTTTTGAGATGCTAAGGGGCCATGGAACTAGAAGTCCCCTTCTTTACAACTATACTGTAGTAGATTTCTAACAAACTCTAGTCTCCAATTAAACTTTTTCATCATTTCCTCCAGTGTCCTTTCCTTACCCGCCTCTCTGCTCTGCTGTGAATAAAGCCCCCAAACGTGGCTGTGACGGACAACAGCTGCAGGTTGGAAGTGGTCAGCCACGGAGCCCAGATACCCGCCACATGGTGTAATTGCCCTTTGTGAAATTCTGGGGTGAGAGGTCAATGCTCCTCGCCCATCTTTGTCACTTCTCAGTCATCTGTATCCTGGTGGCAGTTGTGTTATCCCAGCATCCTTCCCTGATCCCCACCTCTCCACCCCCACCCCCAGCCCCACCCCGCTCCTGGAGCCCAGGAAAAAACCATCTGCTGAGTTGGCTTTCAGAAGATTTTTTTTTTTTTTTAAATACCAATTTCCCTTTGTTCTGAGGCAACCTCCAATCAGGGCTGGTGTCTGCCGGGTTTGGCGAAAGGCTGGTATTGTGTTTCATGCTCCCGGAGGAAAGGTTGTCCACTTGCTTTTCTTTTTGATTCGATTCCCTGCCACTCTGCAGACAGTCAGAGGTTGCAGCTGCTGCTGTCAGCTGGAATGGGGGACCCCTTGTTTAAGAACGTACGTGTGAATCCCTTGGCAGGGAGAAGAAAACAGAAAATAATCCCAAACCAAAACAAAAGAGAAAAAACATGAAAACCACTACTCATACAAGTCCCTCTTCCCATCCGTCACCCCGAGATCTTAGTGGGTGCTTAGGGTGGGCCCTGCTGTTGTCTGTGGCTTTCTTGAAGAGTCTTTGGTGTCCAGCCTCGGAGGTTTCCTGGTGTCTTTCTGAAGAATGTGACCTGCTCGTGGGAGGCACGGGACTGGCATTCTCTTTGAAAGCCTGAATCACAGAGAAGCCTGTTGGCTGTGCAGGTAGCTTTCCAGATATGGCAACAGCCATCATTTCAGTGCTCAGAGTAGCTGGGAACCTTGCCCAACAACTGACACACACGATCTACCGAATCTTCCCTATAACCACAACATAGACATTATTAGCCCCATTCTACGGATGAAGTCAGCCAGGCACAGAGTCTCCAGTACCTTTCCTGGAATCTGAGGAGCATCTGGGAAGTGGCATCTTTAGTGTGCTTGTCCTTTAACTTTCAGGCACCTTGGCAGGGCTCCTGAACCTGAGGTGGGAGCCAGGGACCCTCACCTGCTGGCTCTGCCTTGTGGAGTGCCATGGTGAGGACTTCGATTCTTCCATTTCTCTGTGAAATGAGAGGTCAACAGTTCAATGCCAGGGCAGCTAGATAGACAGTTTGGTTAATTTTTTTTTTTTTTTTTTTTTGGTACCAGGGATTGAACCAAGGGATGCTTGAACCCTGAGCCACATCCCCAGCCCTTTTTTATATTTTATTTTTAGACAGGGTCATATTGAGTTGCTTAGGACCTCACTAAGTTGCTGAGGCTGGCTTTGAACTCACCATCCTCTTGCTTCAGCCTCCCAGTTGCCACTGGGATTATAGGTGTGTGCTACCTCTCCTGGCCAGTTTGATTAATCTTATGAGAGTTTTATAGGACCTTCCAACTCTGGAACTCAGGTTTCTCTCTCTCTCTCTCTCTCTCTCTCTCTCTCTTTCTTTGTTTTCCCATCTCCTCTTGGCAGGTTTAGGAAGCAGCTTGGACACATCCTCTTGGGTTATCTTGTGACTTTGCAATCTTGTGTCTTCTGCCCTTTCTGATCACATTGTGGTAACTCTTCAAGGGCCTTTGCAAGGCATGACCCTCTATAAAAGAAAGTGTGTATCTTGCTCCTTTGTGCTGATGAGGGCAAAGGTTGGAGAACCGACAAGCAAGGAATTCTATGAATTGGTGAAAATCCATAAAATTCACACAGCTGTTCCTCAGCACACCGTTTCCTCCCTCCTGTCACTTTTGGTCAGAGTCTATGACCCAGAGCACTGGGGACCTGAGGATTCCCCTAAAGTGGTATACAAAATTAAACAAACACCCAAGGCAGAGAGAGGGACAGAGAGAGCCAGAAAAGAGGTCAGAGGTATCCCTTTTGTTTCTTTTCATGTAGGATATGGTATGCGAGTGTCCCATTCGTGTGTATTTAAAACTTCTTAAACTACGACCTAGGTTCCTGTGTATTGAAAGTTCTTAAAATATGCCCTAGGTTCCTATTACTGAATATTATAGAAATATGTGTTATATGTATCTTATAAGAAATGTAGCAATGTTACTACAGGACAATATGCTCAGCTTTGTCCCTGAACTGTCTAAATAGAGTCTTTCAGAAGCACCTTCCCACGTGAAATGAGGGGTTTCTTAGTAGATGCTTTCTCCCTTTCTTTCTTTTCTGATGTGATGTAGACATGAAAACAAATTGTGTCCAAAGCAGTTAGCCCAGAGACACCTTGAACTTGATGAAGGAGGAGGTGGGTGATGGATGTCCACAGACTGGTGGCAGTGGGTGCAGGTTCCTGAGCTCAGAAATTGCCCCTGTGCTCAGTCTTCCTAGCTAACGTGGACTTTACTTAGCCAGGAAGCTCAATTTCACCTAAAGCTGCAGAACCTAGAGCTGTAAGTGTAGGAGGAGCAGCAGGAAGTAGTAAAAGAAACCTTTGACTTTGGAACAGTGGGCTCTGCGAAGCTGGGGAGGATGGCCTAACAGAGAGAGAGCCTCAGAGCTCAGCTAAGTGGTACTTGGATGCCCCTGCCAATGCTAATTATCCCACTTAAAGTGCTCTCTTCCCCAGCATCATTGAGTCATTCATTAATTTGTTCATCCATTCAATCAAAGATATCTTCTTCAATAATTGTTTGTTGCATGCCAGGCGGTAGTTATAAGATAGAACAGAATCGTTCCTTAAATATCACAGTGTGGTAACATTGTCTCTCTGACTTGTAAGCTACATTAAAGTAGGAACTGAGACAGAAAGACTTCTCCATAAGCCACCCAGCTGGGGAGGAGGATGTCAGAGATGCCCCAAAATACCTTGTAGTTGCCTCAGTTTGATTGAGTGATAGGGATGGTCTGTGCCTAATTGAAAAGACAAGAAGCTCCTCTAAGTAGAGCAAGATGAGATGTGAATGGAAGGCCTCCTTTTGGGTGTCCATTTGAGGACACGTGTGGCTTTCTGGCACTGTTCTGATTAATTAATGTGATATCCTTGAGATGCCCAGCATAGAAAGAGAAATGGAAAGTTTGGTTCATTTTAGTCAGCTTTTTGTCACTGTGACCAAAATACTTAACAAGTACAACTCAGAGGAGGAGAAGTTCATAGTTCCTGAGGTCTCTCTCCATGGGCCTGAAATGAGGCAGAACATCATGGCCAAGAACATCAAGCAGTGGAGGAAAGCAGCTCACCGCAGAGCAGCTTGTAAACAGAAGGTTGGGGGAGGAGCCGCAAGGAAGATGAGCTCCTCCAGGACACACCCCCAATGACACGCCTCCTCCAGGCACGCCCCACCTGCCTACAGTTACCACACTGTGGTGCCTTAAACTAGGATGGACTGATTAGGTCACAGTTCTCATAATCATTCATCTCAGAATACTCCTGCATTAACACAAGAACTCTAGGGGGACACCTCCCCTCCAAACTGTAACAGCAAAGAAACCTGAAAAAAAAAAAAAAATCACATGTTATACATTTTGTTAGAGGGAACAGAATTTAGGAAAAGTATCAGAAGAAAAAGAAGTGGAAATCTGAGAAACAGAAGGTCAAAACGGGGCAAAGACTCAGTGTATTGAGGCAAATCAGGTGCGAGGGCAGAGGCCATGTGAGAGCTGGCCACTGTAAGGGGAGGGCGGGAAGGACAGCATCTTAGAGAAAGCATGTGCAGAGGGAGGACAGGAAATTACATGTGCTTCTGCATGATGTCAGCATTGTAAGGGCTGGGGCTGCCTTGGAAAGGCTCCATCAGTCCAGGTCACCTTTGCAGAGGAGGAGGAACAATGCTCTGGAGAAGCACAGCCTGCCGTCCTAGTACCTTTGCAACAATGCCTGTTGTTTCACGCATGTACCAGCAGATTGTTACTCACATTAAAGTCTGCTGACACCCTGCAAGGGCAGCTGTGCAGGTGGGCCTGGACATGGGCTGCCCCAGGCTGACCAGCTGCGTCCCTCTTTACCTCCAGGGAGGAGCAGGTGCTGAACTTCTGGATGCTTCCCTTTCCTTCTGGCTTCATTCCTAAATGACAACTGACCTTTGCTCCCAATTGAAGGCCTGCAGCAGATTCCTTTCTGGCCAGGCCCTGATGGAGGGAGCTGTAGTGGCTGCTTCTGCCCATCTTCTTTGATATGGGGAGATAATTGTTAGTTCTTAAAGTTTGCTTTTCTGCAAAGATGACAGTCCAGCTGTGGGAGCTTAGGGCCACAGCACGCAGCTTTGGAGGGAAAGAGCTGGATAGGAGGGCAAATATATGAGGAGATGGTCCAAATCTAATGGGGAGAGCATTGAGGGGCTCAGCGGCTGAAGAGCGTGGTGTGGATCTGTGTGTGTGTTGGGGAGAGTTCAGTGTTGGATGCACATTAAGTGTGTGTGTGTGTGTGTGTGTGTGTGTGTGTGTGTGTGTGTGTACATGCACACACGCATAGCCTGCAGGAAAGTAGATGTTAGTATATGTAATCTACGGAGCCCTGCCTGAGAAGCTAGGGACTTCGTCTCTGCCCATAACCACCCACGTTTCCTCAGCTGTCTCTTCCTCTCAGAGGTCACATCTCAAAATGAAAGTACTGAAGCAGGAGCTACTGAAAGCTTTTCCAACTCCAGAATTCCAGGAAATCATCATGAAATACCTGTTTATATAAGGAGGTATTCACATGGAGGTGTGCATGGAGACAAGCTTACCTGTAAACATGAACTTTATCTAATTATCAGGATAACACTGTGGAGAGTTTTCTCAAAAGTTGGCCACTGTAGGTATCAAATGCATGTTTGTTTGAGGGAAAGTAAACATATTCAGTCTCACCTAATACGAATGATGACTAGGGATGAGGAAGATGGGAAATCATATGGGTACCTGGGTGGATGAGAGAAGCAGGAGTCATCCCTCCTTGAAAGAAACCTGTGAGCTTTCCATCTTGCTAGAGAGGTCAGGCCAAAAGGTGTGGTCAGGCTGTGCTGGGTACTGTGGGATGTGAGAGAGTCCAGGGGAGGATGGAGGAGGTGGGATCCTTTCTCAGGCCTTGAAGAAAGCATAGGATTTAGCAGAGGGCAAGACTGCTGGGGAGAAGACTTCACAGTGGTCGGTACTCAGAAGGGGGTGCCGTGCATATGGTGTGCCTTGGATGTGCTGGCTTGGTGGCTTATCCAGAAAATCTGGATAGGGGTGGCCTTGGCAGGCCAGACTGGAAAGCTTGGACTTTTCTTAAGTGCAACAGTGGAACCTTCCTACCCGCCATGGGAAGAAGGGAATGAGGGAGTAAAGAGAATAAGCTGACCCAGGATGTCATTGCTGAGCCGGCATTGCAGGGTGGCTAGCCTGGAGGAGGGAACTAAATCCACAGCAGCACCTGGTGAAGGGTGTCAGTACCCTTGGTTTTTACCATCACACTGAAGAGGCTGAGAGAGAGCCTTCAGGAAGGCAGGAAGAAGCTGACTGTAACACCTTGATTCCTGCTACTTGGAGAAATTTAGTCATTTTCTGAGGAATTCATTGATTCCTTTTCTTAAGAATTCGTAAGTGTCTTACTGACACTTAAGAAAAGCTGACTGGATGGAGCTTCGAATAAAGATGAGCATAAGTTTGCATGGAGGCCTCGCTCCAACCTTTGGCCCTGGAGTCGTGTTTCCACTGGTGACGGCTGGCGTGCACAGAGGAAGGGCTCATCAAGTGTATTTCCCTTGCCTGCATAAGCCCAAGGTTTCCTTCCTGCATTTGGGGTGATTTGTCACCAATAGTGTGATAGAGGGTGAGGTTAATGTGATAAGTCTACTGTGTGTTTCTAGGCCATTTTGTTTGTGCCTTGCCACATTTCCCTATCCTGTTGAGTTCTCCAGCTTGGCCCAGGACCCAATAAATCTCTTCTTTGCCACTCCCTTCTCCAAATAAGACTTTCAGGGAAACAGGGGAGTGGGGGAAAACCAACATATGTCTGTTTCTCCCACAATTTCCTCTCAAACTTTTTAACCACTTTCAATGGAGCCCATCCATACATGGCATAGATGAACGAGGTACATTTTTTTTGTGTGTTGGCCATGCAGATGGCCATGATGGGGAATTTTCCCCATCCTCCGAAGGTGGGGGAATAGGGCAATGGTGTGAAAGAATGAATTAGTTATGGCAAATCTTGTTAGTGTCCATTGTAAGCAGAAAAGCTAAGCCATCTGTGGCCACTTGCAGAATTGTTCCTTGTTTGTTCAGGCTCCCCACCGAAGCAAATCTTTGTGGCTTCTGATAATTTGCATATTGTCACTTGTTTGCCAGCTAGAGGGTGTCCCGACGAGTCTGTGGGAGGGCATCTGTGTGGATATGTACGTGTGTGCTGCAAAGAGCCCCGTGTTGGTATTTCTTTGAAATGGATGTTTGGGGGACTGGTAGTGACTGGCCTTTGGACTTAGGGAAAGAAGGAATCCTGAGATACTCCATTTATATTACTTTGGGACATTCCTACTCCAGTTTCCTTCCTGGGCTCCCATCCATTACTCCTCTCCTGGCTCTCCTGCTATCCTGACTTCCCTCATTTTTGCCTTAACTTCTAAGTTCTTAATCAATGGTTTGTGTGGGCAAGAGGCAGAAGGTGGTTAGGGCAGCTCACGGTAGGCCAGGAGTGATGCTTTAAGCTAGTATTTTCCACTAGTGTGGCCGAATCCTTCTGTGCCCAAGATAACTGATGTTTCATCTCCAGCCATTTTCCAAGTGTTTTCAATGGAGCTCCTGTCACAGTGGATTCCAGGTGCTGTCGGGGTCCAAAGGCTGCTTGGCTGTCTTCTAGGAACTTCTTGGAGACATGATGCCTGTTGAGCATCACGTGCACTGTGGAGGGAATGAGCAAAGTTCTGGAGGACATGTGTGGAGGCTGGTGGTTGGATCTGGTGGATGCGGAGCACCTTGCCCTTGAGGGCCGGTGGAAGACATGATGTGTAGGACACACAGCCAGAAGGGCTGTCATACTAGGCTTCAAGATGTCCAGGCTGCCAAAGCAAGTGTCGACTACAAGTCTTCAAAAATTCAACAGAAAAAGCGCTCCTCCTGCTTGCCATGACAACTTCCTGTGGAAGGATGATGGAGTAGGATCAGCGTGTGGGACAGGTGTCAGAGTTCCTCTGTGTTCCATTTCCTGTAGCACCAATGACTATTAGTTCTTACTATTGCTCTGGCAACTCAGTTGGCCAGAGTTTTCCTGCACCTTCATTTCCCTTTTGCGAAGTGGACTATTTCCTTCTCCTTCTCTGCCTCTCACTTTCTTTCTGGGAAGCAAACTGTGGCTATAACGTGGGTGCTTTCATTTCTTCTGGTGATTTCTTTAAGATGGACAGTTCTCCACAGCTTTGTGAGAGGAGTGCACGGGCTCCCATTGCTTGGTGGATACTCACAGAGCCTGGGAAGGCAGAAGGAGACCTCGCATGTCCTCAGGGCAGTGTTCCCTCCTCAGATGAGGACAGAGATCCCAGGCCACCTGAGTCCATGATTTGTTCAAGATCATGTGGCCAATCAGTGTCCATCTGGAAACAACAACAACAAATAAAACACAACTCTCTTGTCATCACAACGTCGAATGCTGAAAAGGAGACAAGATGCCTGATTGCTGTGGCTGGTCATTGCCCTTACTTGGGTGTCTGCCCTGCCCATTTGCTTGGCCCATCTTATTACAGCTTGATGCTTTTCTCTTGAACCCTCCTGAACCCGCCATGCCTTTGCCCAGGAAAATCAGATAAAGGAGCCTTTTATTTCCCAACTGCCCTGTGCATGCAGCATTCAGAGAAGAGGGGCTAGCAATGGGGGTGGGTAGAGGAGAGAGCATTTGTCTTTCAACAGGGGCCTGACAGGAAAGCTTCACTGCCAGGCATTTTTGAGAATCAGCTAAATAATGGTCGCAGCCAAGACAAAAGAGAAAACTGACCCACTAGTTATGCAGTTACTTAAACAGGATTCACCCTGCATAACGCTGCCCGGGACCTGAGCTACTCCTTGCTAACGAGCCAAGAGACAGCCCAATTAATTATATGGGAAGCAGTGCTATTGGGCAGGAAACTAGTCATTGCACTAGAAAAAGTCCTTAAATGTTCCCTACTTTCCTCAAATGCTCACAGAAACACACAGAAATGGCACAGCATGGTGGTTGTAATGCAGGGATAGGGAAGAATGAGTCCTAGTGGTCCTGATGCAGGATGTGGGGGGATGGGGGACTACCTGAAGCCTTGGAAGTTGCAGGGATTGGGGGAGGGTGGGGCAGGGACTTGATAGGAAATTAAGTTGAACGTGAATATTGAAAAAAGTCAACCAGCAGCTCTGGCAGCTGACCCCCACACCTCGAATCCCAGTGCCATGCCCTTCTGAGGTTGCTAGGATTGGGGGCAGGCCTAGACTGAAGAGAGAGGCTGGGAGGTCACATTTTGGCTAGTGAGAGTTGGAGCCCATTTTCAGGATGTCTCCTGTCTGCTGTGATGTGCTAATTTTTCTAATCATCTTTTGATCACACAAGCAAATCCCAGCAGCACTCTTGTGACTTTAATTGCTTTAGGGGTGTCACCGTACCTCCCTTTGATTAAACCTAGTAGCTGGGAAGTCAGTGTGGTATGGAGTGTCAGGGCTGGGAAGATGAGAAGGTGAAAAGCTGGAGGATTTGAAGAGGATGGGGTCAAAGGTTAAAGGACAGGGGTTAGCAGCAGGCAAAGGCCTAGGATTGAAATATTTGCTGAAGGCTGACAGGCAGCAGAATGGAGGCAGACAAGTGGCAAATTCCTGTTTTCTCTTCTAATTGAGAAAATGTTTTGAGTGGTATTCAGTCAGACTGCATAATGAGCGGGGGTGGGGGCTGGAGGTGGAGAGAGAGAATATTATTAAATCACTGCCGGAAGCCAGTTCACAGAGTTGTAGACATGTGCCACCCTCCCTGACCTCCTCCTCCGGGCAGCACGGCATTCATTGCTTCACTCATGCCACATCCATTGCTGAGAAGCGGCTTTGGATGGAGGGCTTGGGAAGTGCCCACAGGAGGTAGCAATAGACAGACGAAAAAGAGCTTCCTCCTTCTACGCAAGGGTAGGCAGGTCCAGAAGCAGGTGATTCCAACACAACGGGACACCCTTGATTTGATGCTGTTATTGTTGTTTTCTTTCAACACCTAAATCTTGTAATCATCAGTGTCTACTCAGAGTTTAGTGAATAATTTTATGTAATTTTGCCTCGAAGAGAGAATATGAAGTGATTACGGCACCAGGCCTGGCTATGCCAGGGCATTGGTTCTTAATGGGGTGGTCTTACCCTGCCGGAGGAATGGTGTTGCAGTGCTGGTGTGCGCGTGTGTGCGCCAAGAGGGAGTCAGGGTTTGGGGAGGTGCTTAGGACAGTTGTGTCCTGACTCAACCAGTGGCTGCCTCTCTTCCTCCAGGCTGGGCCCTGCCTGCTCTTGCTTGCAAGAACTGGTTTGTGTATTTCAGGAGCACGGTTCTTTTAGATTCCCAAGTGAACAGTGAGGAGCAGTGGTGGTAACTTACTAAGACCTTTCTGGACCTTTCTGAATTCAAGGAGCATAGACCTGAGTAGAGCCTTGAGGTCACTTTGCAGAGAGGAGGCTCCAGAAGTTATGTGACATTCTCAGGGTACCCTGGGAGATGGTGGCCCTACTGGAATCCCCTCCCCCAGGTCCCTGACTTCCCACAGGGCTCTGGGCATAGGGCTACTACCTCTTCCAGGAAGTGATGACTCAGATTATTTTCATCAAGACGTCTTACATCCACCCCTCCTCCATTCTCTTCCCACAGCCACTGAAGTCAATAATAGACTTAGTTTCAATTTTAGACAGTTTCCTTTTTTACTTAGAAATCGATGGTTAGTGAAGGGTATTGAAGTGGTACCGGTGACTTGTGGGTGGAGATGGAGGCATGGGAACCTTCCAAGGCAATGGGCTTCTCTTGGCTCTCAGGTGACCTGGAGGAAATAGGTGCAGAGGACCTTCATATGACCTTGAGTAGGTTTGTGAAAGATCCCTTCCACTCTGATATTCTCTGATTTTTAAGTTCTGAAAGGAATTTTCTCCCTTCCAGGGACTATTCTAAAATCTTCATGAAATCCTTATGCAACTTTTTAACTTTAACAGCTAACCCATGTGTATTGTACCAATTCGCTTAATGGTATTTCTAGGTTTTTAGATCTTACTTCCAGTGGTCCTAGGTACATATTATTTTCTTTCTAAGGAAAGTAGGAACTTCGCTGCGTTGTGAGGTCTGAAGTTGGAAACCTTGAAAATTCAACTTGCTTGAGTTCTGTTTAGTAGGCACCAAGTTATCCCCTTTACAAAGTTGTATGTGATCCTCCCGGCAGCTCTATTTGGGAAGTTCAATTAGTTAAATGACCAAGTGGCACATAGCTATTGTCTGAGGGACAGTGCTTGGAGTCAGGTTGACCTGATTTTGAAGTTCATATTCTTAATCACAAAGCCATGTATCTATGGCCTCCTATTGGCAGTTCAGAGGTTATAAACTGCAACAATGTTGCCTTTTAATTTCATCAAGTGTTGGATTCCAAATGACTAGAACTTGAAGTTTATTAAAATTTTAAGGCCCTCAAAGACTTCACAAAGGCCCTGTTTAACAAATGCCTTAAGCCACACAAACATGTGCTCTGTTACACAATTTGTTTTGAGAATAGTATGTGGAGAAGATCCCAAGATGAAAGGGTCTGGCTAAATTGTCCTGTGCCCTCTACATTTGCGCTCTGGTTTCTGCCTTTTGTATTCTGGGGTCAGCTGGGGAGATAAATCCCTTTGCGCTGACCTTACTGTTTGGGAGATGAGGGGCGCATTGGAGATGATGTCTATCAAAGCACCTTGGGAAGTATAAAACATTATCCAAACGCAAAATGAATTCAACAGCTTTTAAAAAGAATTTTTTAACAGTCTAAACTTGTTTCAGTGGCACTTTTCAGACCCTTGTCTTTGAAGTCCTTTTCCAGCATGTTACTTTGGTAACTAGAATGAAGCCTACCGAGTTGGAACATTTGGTTATGTCTGAGATTTTGTTCTCTGGAAGAGTTAAATACATTGGACTCAAATGCATGGTTGTAACATGCGTGTGTATGCTATATGTGCATGTATGTACAGATGTGAGTTTTGATACACAAACAAAAACAAACTTTTCAGGTTTTCCTATCAGTTCCCTTTTTCCTGCTACACACTTGGGGTAAGAGGCTATGATATCTGTGGAGACTCCAGTATCCAGGCAGGTTTTCTCATCTCTCCCTTTTCCTTTGAGAGCATCTTAGGGAATTGTTGCCCAGCATCTTTCTGTGGGTTCCAAAATCATGTGTTCAAATGAGATTCTAAACTTGCTGTTTGAGAGGCCAGCAACATGTAGTACCTGGGTGGGAAGAAGGTAGGCACTCAGAGCTTTGGAAGAGGTTGCCAGCTGAACGGTTTGCGATGTCCAGAATGTTCCCTTCAACTTCAGCAAAACTGACTATCACGTCAGCAGCCCCAAACTGTCTTCATCAAACTCTCAACTCACCTTCAATGTGAAATCTCTACCACAATTTTAAAATTAGATTCTTGAGAGTAAAAGGAACTCATCCCACTATCCCCCACAGACACTGAGCCAGCCTGCTCTATATTCCATAAGTAGCCTATTGTTGGATATTTCTGGGCTTAGATGCTGTTTCCTTTGTTGGCTTTTGGAGTATTGCTCTTTGTAACTCCTATGTCTTAGTCTTACCCAACTCCCAAACACAGAAGATGTGCTACACAGTTGTTGCCTCTTTTCTAAGAACTCAGACTAAAACTATGAACAATCATATCCAGTGAAAAAGAAACTTGGTTTGAGAGGCGGTCCTTAAAAGTCCTGTTCATTCATTCCTTTGTTTGACATCAATTATTCGATTTATTCTGAAGAAATAGTGAAGGCTATCTCAGGCAGAAAAGCAAAGTCTTTTCTCATGTACCACTTATTACTTAGAAGTATGCTAATTCTGAGAGAAAGAATAATGCACTTCTTCTTTTTAAAGGTGATTACTTTTGCACAGCTTGGTTATTTTATTCCCATTCCTGGTTTGTACGATCTGATTCATTCCGGGGAGCAGGGCAGTTAGGGAACAGGCAGAAGTAGAAGCCCTAGATCTTTTGTGACTCTTTCCTGTTAAAGACCGGTGATTCTCAGAACTGACATCTCTGTGGATATGGTCACATATCTCTGTGTTAGATTTATTTGCAATCTATTAAAATTGCAGAAGGCATGCAGGTTTGGGGAAAATATCACTGTTTTGTTTCTAGTGCAAGTAATCAAGTTTATGTTACCTGGGTGTCTGTTATTAATGGTCCTTGATGATCATTTATAATTGATGAGTGTGTATTCTAAGGGTGTCATTGTACTTGACATAAAGGATATAAAGTCAAATACGATATGCCAGTGTGTGTTGAAAACAGAGGTGAGAACCAGACAGTGGGATGAATGCAGGTGGGAACTAACTAGTGTTTATTGAATCCTTACTAAATGCCACATAGTGTCCTGCGTTCTTCATGTGTATATTACATGTAAGCCCCATAAATTCCTAGGAGACAGCTACTATTACTGTCTATACTTTACAAATGGGGGCCCTGAGGCACGGGGACATTTTGCTACTTGCCTGTTACAGAGCTAGCAAGATGTGGAATTGAGATTTGAACCCATGAAGTCTACCTCTAGCATTCAGTCTTTGAATCACTGCCCTTCAGACCTTAGGTGTTAATCGATTGACTATCATCCCAAAGTCTCTGATTCATTTTAGCTACGAGTGACCTGGGCAGAGTTACGCTCTTAGAAAAGTCACAGGGGAACTGCGTGGTGAGAGAGACCAGAGCTGGAGAGGCCAGCTGGAGGCCTTTGACATAGTCTAGGTGACAAGTGATAAAAAGCTGAAACACACTGGTGACAGAAGACATCATTAGAAGTGAGTTGATTCAAAAGGCATTAAGCAGGTAGAATCTGCAGGATTCAGGGGCTAATGGGATTAGTTGTTGAGTAAGAAAGTGGAATTTAAGATAGCTCCTAGGTAAATGGATATTGCCATTCATAAAGAGGGGCGTGCTTGGGAAAAATGCCGAAGTCAGTCAGTGTGATTCCTGTTGAGTTTGAAGGGCCCATGGAACCTGTGTGGTGCCTGATAGGCAGGCGAATATTTGAGTTCTTCAAAATATTGCAGGCTTTGACATCTGTTGATAGTTAAAATCATAGGTGTGGCATAATTTGATTGGTGTAATATGTAATGTTAGGACTGTGGAGAGGTATTTGGGAGTATTACAAATATTTAAAAGATAAGCAGGGAGAATCTGTGCGGAGTGGTCTGTCCAGAGCAGGAGGAACCCCTGAGAGGTCTTCAGGAGGTTATGATATATGTTGCAGACATTTTGGCAGTGAAGTGCCACTGTGACTTTTGAGAGAAACTTTTCAGTGGATTTGTGGGATGTCTGTGAAGAAAGGGATGCAAAAACTGTGGTGTAGACCAAGCGTCCTCGAAGTCAGAGTGTGAAGTGAGGTGTTGCTGTGCACCTGTGTGAGTCAGCTTCTGGTTAACGCATCACAGGTCGTTTGCAGAACCCTGGAATGGTGAGGCTGGGCCGTAGGCTGCCCTTGGTGTACGGATAGTGCTCAATTTACTTAGACATGTGTTGAATAGTACTTGCTTTATTGTGTTCAGTTCTGTGCCTGGTACTATGTAGTAGGAAGGAAAATTATGTACAGTAGTGTAGGTTCTGCCCTCGACTAATTTTTATTCTAGTTGCAGGAATAAGGCAAACATTGAACTAAGAGTAAAAATGAGCAAAATTACCAATCAATGGTCTATGAGAGAAGGAAGAAGTCAGACTTTGCTTCTTCAAGGGGTGCTCAGACATGCATCGACTGAACTCAAGGACAGAGTCAGAGAGAATTCTAGAATGTGGTGTGAGCTGACATACGGATATGTCAATGGGATGGTGTGTGGGGGTCAGGGCAAGGAAGCAGGAGAACCCAGCTCTCTCCTTGAGTCTAGGTCTTTTCCCAGGAACTTCCCACTTGCTTATAACCTGTGTGCTTCGTCTCTCTACCCGAGAGACTCTCCTGTCCTGCGTCTGTCTACCAAGGAGAAGACATCTGACACCTGCTACCTGCTATGGCTATACTCTATTTTAGGCCTTCAGCAGATCTTCTTTCTTTCATCTACCATTCTGCTGGTCCAAGAGAGAAATTGAGAGGGACAGTAAGGAAAGCAATGAGTGGTTGGGAGCCAAGAGGAGGTTTAGATCATCCCAGGGGTTTTAGATGATAGGGTCACACTACACAACCTTTGGAATAGAGAAAAAGGTTGTTCTGTTATCTACTACTGCACAACAAACCATCCCAAAACTTAGTGACACTAAAACCATTTTATTATGTTCTTAGTGCTGTGGCTCAGCAAGTGGAACTGTCTTGTCTCTACCCCTGGGTAGTCAGGTACTCAGTTAGGAGGCTGGGGCAGGGTGGGTTTGCCAGGCTTATGACAGGGGCCTTGGCTCCGGCTGTTGGTTGGGTTGCTTAGCTCTCTTCCCTGTCCCGTCTGCTGGGAGTGACTGGTGCCTGGGTCAGGATGGTGAGAGCAGCATCTCTTTCTTTCCATGTGGCTGACTTCCGTTTCCTCTTGGCATGGCAGTCTCAGGGTTGTTGAACTTCTTACCTGTTGTTGTTCAGAGAGAACCAGGTGAGAAATGCAAGGCTGTGTATGGACTTGCCTCTGAATTTCCAGACATCACTTCCAAATGCCACATTCTGTTGCTCAAGCAAGTCACTAAGGCCAGTCCAGCTTATCAGACTCTATAGAAGCCCTGATTTTTCACATGGCCACAGGTGAGAAAGGCACTACTTGTTTAATTGAAGTGTTCCTGACAGAAAGTAGGGTCTAGAGCAGTTATGAGACCGTTACAATCCATGTGGGGAAGGTGTCCAGTGTACACAGAGCCCTGAATTAGGAGCCAGGTCCTGGATTCTGGCTCTGGCTTCACCTCCACCTGACCAACCCTAGAAGCATTTGGGTCTGTGAGTGAAAATCCTGGCCATGATGGTTTTATATTTTATTCTACTGGGTTGAGTGAAATTAGACTGATTTTTAGAGGATGAGAATATTTTCTTCACACACACACACACACACACACACACACACACACACACACACACACGCTCGTGTGTGCACCATGCACCACAAACATCTTCTGTTATCCATAAACTGGAGACAGGGTTGGATAACTGACTGCTGTCAGGAAGACCTTGATCTACTTCCTGTCTCTGCTGCTCAACAAATATGCACTCTTTTGACCTCACTTTCCTCACTCATCAGGTGGGGACAATGCTACTTACCTGGATCAGGCAAAGACAAGACGGAATACAATGTTCCCTGTCTGTTCAGAGTAGCCTCTCGGTGAGAATCATCTGAGCGATTCTGATTACTTGCCTTGATAAGAGTCAGAATTTTCATAACATCTCAATGACCCCGTTTTCCTCTTCCTTATGCCACGTCCCGTCCCATGTTTACATATTTTCTTTATTACAAACCCCCAGTGACTTGCGTGTGACGCCTGTTCTCCATTTTTCTGCTGGTGCTGTCTAACTCTGGACAGACAATGTGCTTGTGTGAGCCTGGGAAGACACTGGACTCTACTTGAAGGACTTGGAATAAAAGCTGACCCAAGAAACTTGATGACCATTCAAGTAGCTGGTCACGTGTCCTCATTAAGGGACCTAAATTGGTTGATCTTTAAGTCCAAGCAGATATTCTTGGAATTGACCTGCAGTTGGGCAGGCCTGTGGGATCCTATTTTCTGTAACGTGCTGCAACTTGACTGCTGAGGCTGCTGCCTGCCACCCAGTCCTCTGCATGTACTCCTAGCTCGGGGACAGTGGTGTGTTGAGCAGGCTTCCAGTGAATGAGGAAGCCCAAAGCCCATGTCCCGATGGATAAATGAGTAAAGGCGTTTGTCAGCAGGCCTTGCATGCTCTTTCTCACCGGAGCAGACAGGAGCAACCATATTGTGTGTTGTATTTATTTAGACCCTTACTACCGAGGATAAGTGCTCTGTAAACATGCTCTATTTAGCCATCGCTGCATCTACTGCTGCCTTTCTGAGGTCTTTAATTCAGTGAAATAAATTACTTTAAAAAGAAGTGCTGTGCAGCCTCTTAGAACAGTAAACAAGAACAGTTCAGGTCTTTTCAGGAACCTGAAGCCAAGGGATGGTTTGTTTTTTCGATCTCCAGGAAGAGGCGGTACAGAAGGAGGCATTGACCTCGCTTCTTTGGCTGGCACTCACCAGGTCCCTCCCTGGCGCTGGCCTTCCCCAAGTGTGTAACTCCACACCTGTCCTTCTGCAGGCAAACAGAGCTCACAGTGATGGCCTGGCCCCTCCTGTCCCATCCCTACCAGCAGCACGGCACTTTCACCTGTTATTTCTGCAAAACCAGAACCACAGAATAAGTCAGAATACATTTTCCCCCAGGATTCTGAATGGGGTCCAAGGAAAAAAAAAAAAAATCAGAAAGTAACTCCCACAGGAGGTCCCAGGGTCTCCACAGCTCTCCATTTCTAGCTGCAGACCCAGACAAGGAAAGGTGTAGGAATTTTAGAAACCGAGACCTCCAAGTGTCTACCCTAGTACTGGAGAGGGGCATGTGGCCTGGATGTGGCCTCTCTTACTGTTTGACCATCTGAGCTACACAGCACCCCCTGCTACTTCCATCTGACGTGACCAAGCTGAATCTCTGGTAAGTAAATAATTAATTTAGAAGTTGGGGATGTCAGTGGAAAAGTCAGCTATGACAGCTCAAATAACAAGCCCCAAATGTGATAGCTGCTCTCTGGCCCTCTGAGAGAAGCCCTGTCGGTTCTATTAGACCTGGACAGTCCTGTCTTCAGGCCTGTCTCTGTGCATTAAAGTCAAGGAATGATCTTTTTCCATCTTAGGATCACGTCACTGTCCCCAAATGCTTGTGCACACTGGACGGGCTGGTATTTTCTTTCCTAAATCTGCTAGGGCCTATGCAAGTTTGCATGACTCATGAAAAGAGCTGAGTTTTGCTTCCAGCATCACTGTGGGTTTGGGGAGGGGTCAGGCTGTGAATAAACGATTACGTGGCTGATTCTACATCCTTCTCTTTCACCACAATAACCTCAATTTCCCTTTTTGTGGAAAACAAAAACCCTCTTTCAGTGCCCCATCAACAGGACTTTGACCTTTGAATTACACAGTGTTCCTGGGAAATTTTAAAGATTAATCAGTCTTTGGGAGGTGTGGCTGGCAGTGGACCTGCCCCTCTATATTAAGGGGCAGTGAGTCTCCACTTCTGTCCCTTCTATCCTTGCTGCCAACTTCATGTGTAGTTGAGGAATTGATCTGCCTTTGAATGATTGGTGAATCCACAAATGTGTGAGGCCCAAAGTGTATCACCCATAGGGCTACTGGCTCAGTTTCCTCATGCCCACCACCACCCTGGACCTCCACAGAGCTGGGGGTAAGAGTGAGTGGTGATGGGGCTGTAGGTCACAGGTCAAAGGAAATGGGGACAAGAGCAGGAACTCCAAGTCAGACAGCCTCTTGGGGCCTGGTCCAGGGGGCTTTCTGATGTGCTAGATTGATATCACTCCTGGAAGGAAATGACAGAACAAAAGCAGACACAGACAGTGGAAGAATTGTAAACCTTAAGGGTGATGTGAAGGTGAGATGCCGTGCTTATCACTTGAGAGAACTTCCTTGCTTTTCCGTGCATCCGAGTTTGTCATTCGTGAATTCTTAATTAAATATGAACTCTGTGCTAGTCTTAGCTTCCTCCCTTGGCCTTCCCAAGACAGCATGGATATCATATCTGCCTGCTCTTCAAGTTCTTCTGGATACTTTGGGACGTATATGGATCAATTTAGGTCCTTATAAATGCTGCTGCTCTTGCAAGACATAAAAAGACAGAGAAAAACCTTAGTCTGGCATTCAGGGATGCTTCTAATTTCAGCCAAACTGCTATTTGAAGACATCTCTCTCACCACTTTCCGAATGCTCTGTTCATTCCCTGGCCGTGCTCCCTTTCCCACTTCCATACTGTTGACATTACTCTGACCTTAAATGCCCTTCCCACTTACCCTGTCTAGTCAGTTCTCTCCACACCATGGAAGGTCCTCTCCTCGGTGTTTCCAGCTTACACCTTCCTCACCCTGAATTCCTGAAGCATTTATCACCAATATCAGTTTTTCTTGGGAAAATGTGGCAAAATGTTACTCTTCTTCTCTTGGACTGTTTATGTTTTAGCTATTGGTTTACTTTGTATGTTGCTTTCTCCTGTTTAGATTAAAAATTCTCTTTGGGGGACAAAGAATTTAATATGTTCACATTTCCCCATAGCACTTAGCACATAGCAAGTACTCGATAAGTAGTTAATGGAATGTGTGCGGTTAATTTCTGGACAATGTAGAAATGTATTATATTATATTCCATTCCTGTCTTAAGTAGTTTTGTTGTTCAGTAAATATGAAGATGGACTTGTCTTCAAGTCAACATAGAAATCTACATAGAGAAGCTCATTAATTGTAAAGCACTTAGGAGTTGGAAAGTCAAAACTCAATGAGTTTTCATAATATTCATTCCAGAGGAAGGGTAGTGGCATAGGTGCAAAGGATTTAGTACATGTTATTAATCAGAAGAGGAAACGTTGAGATTCTGAAAAATGACCCCATAGTGACAACTTGCAGACCCAGAAGTTCAACCAGGACAAAAATGATTGCAGCAACTACTTGAAAGGTGATAGAACAGGTTGCTGGAAGCCAGGAAGGGCCAGTGGGGTTCTAGTGAGGTCTTCAGTGCCCCAATATACAGGAGGGCCACAGTTCGATGCTGGCAACCTCTTAGCTAAGGCGACATGACTGTTTTTATTTAAAAGTTTAAGGAGGATGGTTTCTGAGCGGTAGGAGATGGACTGGAAGACCTTTAAGATTTCTCCATCCCCTACATATGCAATAGCATCAAGCTCTTTATCAAGTCTTGAAACAGTTGAGAGGAATATTTGTTTTAGTTCCACAGTGTGGGGTTTGCAGGATGCACCTTTTCAGCTGGAGATGGTTTATAGTTTAACCAGTCAATTGCTGAAATATGGAATTGCAGAACATGTTGGAAAAGGGATCAGCTGAGACAGAATGGTGCATTGGTACATTGCAAGGATTAGAGAAAAGCCTCTGGGTTAGGGAACAGGAGACCTGAATTCTAGTTCCTCTTCATTCACTTGCTGGCAGTTCAGCCTTAGGCACACATGATTTTCAGGACTCAGTTGTTCTTTTTAACAACTAAGGTTGTATCAACTATTGAGGTTAGAGGTCTGAACCAAATGCTCTATTCCATTTCTTTTATATCCCTAAGTGCCTTGATTACACTATTTATTTTCCCACAAATTTTATTGGTTTATTATAGTTGTGTCTAATGATGGGATTTGTTGTTACATATTCATGCATGCACACAATATAGCAATATGATTTGGCCATTATCACTCCCCAGCATTGATTCCACTATTTATAAGAGTAATTCTGCTTTCTCTTGCACTGTGCATTTAGCAAATTAAAGTGCACCTGAATGGACATAGTAGAAACAAATGCCCAAATATCCAAGACTAGTAAGGAGGGAGACACTTAATGACCCAGGTAGAGGAACTCTGATGAGTGGTATTGGACACAGTGAGGGTGGGATACTGGAATGGTCAAATTCTTCTGACGTGAGAATCAGGAGGATCAGAAACACCTTTGAAGAAGATTCTGGATTAAACCTGTAAGATCACATGGTCCCTCTTTTCCATTCTGAACCTCACTGATATATACATGAGTTTACACAAGTCTCATAAAGGACTGAATAGTATGATATATCCTTACTTGCTGCTCTTGGGTTCAAGGAAGTTCATCAGCAGGGTACCTGGTTTGACTCCCAGTGACTAAATTTCCCATAGAATACCGAATGTGTACTGCTGTCTTCAGACCCTGTGGCATGAAGGAAAGGTCATATTTGTGGGTCTCTTTTTAGTAATGATCAGCTGGTATTGTGTTGAAATGACAAAGAACACTTTTACCTCCAAATGAAGAACACTCTACTGGTCCTTTGGTGTCACCCGAAACATCTTCACTTGAAGAGCAGTGTCAGCTCATTCTTGGTCTTCTCCATATATTTGCCTAGTCCCTTGAGAGTATGAACCTGAGACATGGTACTGAACACAACGTTGATGCTGTTTTCAGGTTTATAGATATAAAGGTGCCATTATTCTAAGTTGAGAGGGTACTACTGTCTTTAGGAAACCTTCCCTGAGGACATTATCCCACTGGGGTATTTCCCTGTTCTAGACCACGTGGTTGACAATGTAGATTTATCATATTTTACTCTTTCCATTTTTCATGATCCTTTCAAACCAGCATGTATTTCAGTTATATATAACAGTGTTGCTATGTCTGTAGTTTATCATTTTAATAACTCAATCTTATCCACATGCAGGTCTTGATGTGCCTTCTTGTCACTCAAGTACATTGCTTGCTGACTGGTCTATGCCACCATGGTTGTGTTTCTCAAGGAGCTTGTGTGCCTTTGCAGTTCTTTGGAGTGGTGGTACTGCTGGGAAGGAAGAGTATTGTCTGGAACTTTCTCATAAAGCCTTCCCAGGGCTCTGTCAGGCCCCAGGCAAACTTGATCACTCTGTCCCCTATGCTGCCTCTGTCCCTCAGATAACTTGGGTTGCTCTCTGTTCTCATTTCTTGGTTTTCTTCCTTGTATCTGCAGTGTTGAACCCAGGGCCTGGCACATAGTAGATGCTGAATAAATCATCATGAAAGAATGAAAAGTGAAGGAATTACTGAATGGCTGTTAGCTCTGGAGCTCAGGGTGACAGGAGTGGCCAAGTCTGGTCATTTGCTTGGAGGGTACGGTCAGCAGGCCTGGCTTGCTGAAGGCCTAAGCTGAGTTTTTCTGGGTCAGACCTTCTGAGAAGACCCACTTTTTTGACCTAACAGAAATAGCTTTCTGTTGATTATAGGGCTAAATTTCTTGGCTAACTGCCTAGCCAAGCGATGCATTAGTCTCTGGAGTAGAGTCTAATTGCCATCTAATATAACATATTCATAGGTTCTGGGGATTAGGACATGACATATCTTTGGAGAGACATTATTCTGCCTACCACACCTTGTTTTAATAGTGCTAATAACTTGGATTAACAATGCATTAAAATACAAACTTACTTTGTCTTTACCTCCTTGATCTGTGCTTCCAGTACAATCCTTTCTGCTTGAAATTAAAATAATTTTTTGTTTAGTCCAATTTTTTTATAATTTGTAGAACTCTTGAAGTTACGACACTTTCAGGATATAGTCTAATAAAAAGACATTTGTGTATTTGTAAGAGTATATAGCTCAGTAATTTCATTCATGACAGGTCCTGAAAAATCTGCTTTCATTGTCGGTGATATCTGAATTTGGATTCAGGTCCTTCCCATTTGAAGTACTCTAAAAAGGATAATTTGGTTATGCTAATTTTATCAAATGGATAAAGCATTCAGGAGAGGTTGCCAGTATGTTCATTAAATTCACAAAACCGGTACACTGGGTAAATCACCCGTGAGTGCAGACTGTGTCTTGGCAGGTGTCTGAAGCCTATGCAGGAGTCCGGTTGTGGGGTCCGCATGAGGAGTGGGTAGTGGTTGTGTGACCTTCCATGAAGATCAGAAGCAAAGGGAGTCTGAAGACTAGACTTTGGTCAAAGAAAGGAGAGTTTGATCAGAGTTGCCCTGAGTTGCCAGAGGCAAGCACTCTTGTTTAGCAAGAGTCATCACAATTCCTTAAGTCTCTCCTCCTCTATCCCTGGTAGGGAACTCTCCCAGGGACCTGCCAAGGTTGAGCATTTACAGGTTCGTTGACCTCAAATTTGGAGGTGATAAAATTGGGGTTATTATTCTAGAATGGAGATTGTAACCAGTAGTGCTCCAAGGATTCCATGGTAGAGTTCTACCCAGGACTTTTGGCATTTGGTAGTGAGAATAGGCACCTTTTCTGTAGTCAACTGACAGCTTGGAAAGGCTATCCATTTCCCTGTTGAACCAATGGCCATGCTGCCCTTTACACACTCTGGCTGTCACACGGTGGATGAAACAATAAGCAGGCAGGTGTCAGACTAGCCAAGGAGTTCCGCTGCCCAACACTTGTGATCAATTAATTTATTTCTTCCTGTTTGGAATGGAAATAGAGATTCCTGTCCAGTTTGCCTGAGAGTCATTATAAGACTATATGTAATGTGACTATATTTTGAAAGTGCCCATTGTCAAGCTGGCTGTGGTGGCTCATGCCTGTAATCCCAGTGACTTGGGAGGTTAAGGCAGGAGGATCACAAATTAGAGGCTAGCCTTAGCAAGTTAGTGAGACCCTAAGCAACTTAGTGAGACCTGATCTCAAAATAAAAACAAAAGGACTAGGGATGTAGCTCAGTAGTAAAATACCCCTGGGTTAAATCCTCAGTACCAAAAAAAAAAGTCATTTGTCAGTTGAGTTTCAATACTTGAAAAGAAGGTGAAGGGTAGGAAGCCTTTCCATGCCAAGTGGAGATGATCCAATTCAAGCCTCTGATCCTATGTTTTTGAACACATCCCTTATGGGCCCTGGGGAAGGACAGGTTGCCTCTTGCTTTGAGTCACAAATCCTGTACACTAATTGGTGTTTCCTGGAGGATCATCATTCATGGGTTGGAGTTTGTAGAATATAGAAGAGAATCTATGTTTGGTGGAGCATAAGTACAAGTTGTGTGATCCATTATCAGTTTAATTTTCATTCTTGATTGTTCCCAGTTTAATGTTTTGTCTCAAGAGATGCTCCACACTCACAGAACTTGATACGATGACTCTTAAGGGGAGAAGAAACCTGTGCTTGGATAAATTTTAATCTGTATCTTGATTTCACTACATTTTTGTTAGGGTGAACCCTGCTGTATCTTGAACTATAAGCTAGTAGGTTATAAGATTGTGGAGTTAGAGCTAGAAGTGACTTCAAACTTATGTGGCCCAGATGGGTAGAAATTCCCCAATACCCTTAAGGTAAAAATCAGGCATTCGTTTAGCATAATAAATATTTGTATTCATTCAGAGCATATTTTTGAGTGCCTGTTCTGTGCCAGGCCTTGAGCGCAGTGCTAAAGACACCAAGATGAAAGATCCGGTGCTCGCCTGTGAGGAGTTCATAGTCTGGAGAGGAGATGGGCATTAAACAATTAGCGCTCGGTGTGATCTGAGCGTGCTGGGTCTGGCTGATAGGAGGATAGGAAGGATGATCCAACAGCAAATAGGATCTGTCTCGAAGATTGCCTGGGGTTGGGGGTTGGGAGAGTGAGGGAAGGCTAAGTATTTCCTGTCTTTTTCTCTAGATAAATAAAATCAGACCGGATCCCTTAAGAGACCCTCTTTCATTGTCTGCCCCAAAGACCCCTTTTCCGTTTCAGTGCCGTGCCAACCGATGACCCTGGAAGCCTAAGATCTATTTTTTACCATCATCTTTCTTATTGTTATTATTTATGACGGTCATTGTTTTAACTGCTCCAAGGAGATAATTGCCTTAGTTGCTAAGGCAACCCAACATATTGGGTATAAGAGCAGCCAGCATAAAGGGTTTGCCAAATTGCAGGGCTGGGTGGGAGGTGTGGGGTGGGAGAGCAAGGGAGCTCAGCTGTGGAGCTTGAAAATAGCCATGTTCAAATTATCTCTGCATTTCTTCCACTGAGGAGCGTGAAGCCACTTGGAATCCGGCGCCTGCCAACTCCTCACCCACCCCTGACGCTTCCTATTTTCAACCCAGTCAGTGCACTCCTTCGCTAGCCCTCGGTGCTCAGCCAAGAACTTTCTTGGGTTCCAATTCCCAGACTCACAACTATTCTGTCTGCTGCCACTCAGCCCTGGAAATGTCCTCATCCTTTATTCCTAGGGCCACCAGAGCTTCAGGGGGTACAGCACACACAGACCCCAGGTGGCCCGTTCCTCTGGGCAGTGCTCACAGCCCATTTCAAAGCCATCATCGTCCTCGGTGGTTTTGCTCAAGGCCTGAAATCTCCTCCCTGACTTGGGGAAATATGAACGCAGGAACCACGAACTTTCCATTTTGAATTTTTGGAGACTGAAACATCTCAGGAGGTCCACCTTGTCTATTCCTATTAAGCATGAAGGAGAGGGGTTAAAAAACACAGAAAAACAACAACAACTGACCCTTCCAAGGGGGAAATTGGATTCAATTTACTATTGTTGGCCAGTGGAAGCTGTTGAGAATGAAATAAGGCTCCAGCCCGCTGGAGCCAAGGGAGGAGAGGATACGCAGACAGAGCAGTGGCAAAGGCAGATGGCTTAGGCCTTGAACCTCAGGCTTCTGACACTGTCACCTGATGCCTTCATCAGTGCCATTGGCTTTAGTTCTTGGCTACTGATCATCTCATTCTGAGATCTTCTGAGTGATTTTGCATCGTCTGCATGGCCAGTGGAAGCTATTGAGAATGAAATGAATCTAACGCCCGTTTTTGTCTCCTGTCCTTAAGCCAAGATAGGGCATGTCTCTTGGTCCCATTTTTTCTGCCACCATGGGGTGGCAGAGAGGATGCTGGGGCAGGAAGGTGCAGAAAGCAGCACATTGGCTGGCTTTGCTCTGCATCATTGACCACCCAGGAGTGGCTATTGCCATGAAATAGGATAATGGGCGGGCGGGGGAAAGGGCAGGAATCCCTTCCCCGAAGACGTGAGCGGTTGTTGCCGACTTCTATCAGGAAGTTCGCTTTCTGCTCTTCTTTCCTGCTCGCCAAGCATGCGCTTAGTTCCAGGATGTCTACGGGGAGGGCCAGTCTGCCTCTGTGTCCTTAGCAGCCTCCAGGGTGTCTCCCTAAGTGTGTCCCAGGGCCCTGTGCAAGAGCAGTGCCTTAGAGTGATCTATCTGAACAGGTTAAATAAACAGGTCTGTGTTTGGGTTAATTATCACTGGTTCTGTTGCTCTCCATTACTGCTCCATCCGGGACTCTGGCCAAGGAGCAGATGGGAGAGGCTGCATCGCCGCCCCTGCCTCCTCATTGTGTCTGGCTCTCCCTCCTTCAGGCTTTCTCTCTCTCCTCCTCCCTCTTCTTTCCCTGCCTCTCCCTCCCTCCCTCCTTCCCTCATTTTCCTCCTTCCCTCTCTCTCTCCCCTCCTCCTAGCCCTGCTTCCCTGCTCTCCCTCCCCTCCCCCCTTTGCACTCTCCCTCTCTCGGTCTCGGTCTCTCTCTCTCTCTCTCTCTCTCTCTCTCTCTCTCTCTCTCTCTCTCTCTCTCTCTCTCTCTGTCTCTTTTTGGCTGAGCAAATAGGCCAGATGGTGGTGAGGGGAACAGACAACAAGTGAGGCATGGCATATGGGGAGCTTGTTTAATTTCGGCTCCTGTAGGGAAGTAGATTGGAGGAGGTGAGCTACAAAAGCAGAAAATGGAAAGGGGAAGGGTAAAAAAAAAAGAAGAAGAAGAAGAAAAAAAAAGATAAAGAACAACAACAACAACAACTGACCCTTCCAAGGGGGAAATTGGATTCAATTTACTATTGTCGGCCAGTGGAAGCTGTTGAGAATGAAGTGAATCTAAAGCCCAAAGTGCCCTTTTGAATTTTGCAGGCTTGGCTCTCCACCTCCAGTTAAACTCCCTGGCACCCACTCTCCGGATCGCCCAGGGGTCTAGCTTTGGCAGGAGGGTCTGTGAGGGGTATTAGGAGTGGGCAGAATTTCTTATATAACATAGCAAATGGTTGTCTGTTTGCAAATCAAATCTAGGAAGAAGTTCCCAGTAATTTAGAGAGAGGAGAGACAGATGTCTGTGGATAAAATAATGGGTTGAAAGAAGGCTAGTTCCCAGTTCACCTTCTTTCTCCTACTAGTCTTCTTTCGTGGTATAATGCCTCTTCTTAGTTTGATTGTGCCCTACCCATGGCAGCTACCTACCTAGCCACATCTCATCCTGCTCACCTGGGTTATTCCCTTTGCCAACTTGAGAAGTCCGGTAGGATATTGAAGAGGAGAGTATAGAGACTTCAATAAATGGCCCTCCCTCAGGAGCCTTTTGTTTTCCATCAAAATTTATTTAGCCCTCATGGTAGGTTGCAAGATGTCAAATTTAAGGTTGCCATTAGCTAGAATTTCTGTGGAGATTCTGGCCACATCTAATGATACATTCCTTGGTCACTCCAGTGCAGGCATTCCCGCAATCAGTCACATATATTCTGTCATCCCCAGCACATTGCCACTCTGCCATTGCTGGGGAATCATACTCTCCGAGAGCAGGTGGATTCCTGACATCCAAGGCAGGCTGTGACCCAGTGCTGTGCAGGGTCTCAGGCGCCTATGTCACGGGGGACTGGGAGAGAGCAGAAGCCTTAACAATGACCTGAGGAAAAGAGAATACAATCAAGGCTCATCTGCTGGAGCTGCACGCCTGCACAGTCCCCTCCCCTCCCCCCCAGAGCCTCCCCAGCTCCACCAGGCAACCCGTTCTGCAGCTGATGTTCTGCAGCTGATAACCGGATTAGGCCGCAGAATGGGGCAGATGAGTACCCCCAGGGGCCCTGCCTGGGAACAGGGCACCCTGGCCTGGCGTGGGGTTGCCACTGTCAACACCCTAAGCTGCCGCCTCAGGCAGAGGCATTTGCATGTGTGTGCGCCCTACTGTATGTATGCGCCCAAGAGCCAGTGGGAAATGCCAGAGGTGGCGGTTCACATGAAGCACTGCTGCTAAGGTCCAGAAGCCAAGCGGCATGGTGGTGGCCCTCCCTGGCGAGTGTCACACACCCAGTCCCTCATAGCAGCACAGCAAGATGACTGCCCAAAGCCAGGTCAACTGTAGCCCCAGCAGGGCAAATTGCCACACAGCCACCACGCACGCCTGAGCGTGGAGGGAGAGCAGCCTGCAGAGCCCAATCCTCCTCTTTTAAAAACATGTTTTTCTCGGGCTCGCTTTCACGGGCAGGCTGGCGGTTTGATCTCCCCTGAATGCTGTCCCCTCATTTGAGGCTTCGATTCTGAGAAGATTCGAGGCATTGTCCAGGGTGGCGGGATGTCGGATTGATTTCGGGGCCTTTGTGTGGACGTGGGGCTCCTGAATGAAGCTGTTATGCACGTCTGGGGCTGGCGGGCAAGCTGTCCGGCTGCAAGCTGGGCCTCCCTTTGTTGTGGGGGCCTCATTGAGCCCACGGAAGAGGTTCATTTCAGGGTGATTTACTACCACCCAAACACCAGCTGTCTGTTGTGGGGCCGTTGTGAGACACCCTGCCCGGCCCCCTCTTCTGAAGCTCTCAGAGTCCCCACCCCTCCCTTTAAACCCTAAGGGTAGATTCATATTCATATGTACTTATATTATATATTTGTGTATGCATATATGTACATTTATATATTACATAATATGTAATACACACACATATATAATACGTATACCTATAAATACACAAGTGCATTATTTTTGTTCTTTTTAACAGGGTACCCTGGGCTGAGGGAGTGGGTGAGAAAGCTGTTGCGTGGAGAGCTGTGTCACCAAGATTTTGGCTTCAGCTCTGTCCCTGACTGGTTGTGATCTTGGATTAGTCACTTGATCTTTCAAAGCCCCAGTTTCTTCCTCAGGAAAAATCAGAACATGACATATGAATGCATCTCAAATTTATAACAAAAAAGAAAAGATAATAATTTTGTAAAGCCTTATGCAGTGAAAAATAAAGCCAAAAACCAATGGAAGACAGGGGGTTATACTGAAATGCGAGACCTCTGGACCTTGCCAGTGAAGGATGTGCCAGGTCTGGTCCTGTGGAGCTCAGAGTCTGGGCTCAGTAAGTCGACTGTGACCATGTGGTGTGGGGACCAGCTTAGTGGTAAAGCACTTCTCTAGCATGTGCAAGGCCCTGGGTTGGTCCCCAGTACCAAACAGAAACCAAAAATCCCAAACAAACAAATAAACAGAAAATACAAGAAAAGTCAGGTGCTGGGTGAACATTAAAGGGGGCATAGGAGGAATCCTTGGGTGGGAGTAGGCCTTCAGGGAAAGTTCCTGTAAGAGGAGTGGCCTGCTCAGTTAGTGCACAGATCTTGGGTGGCATCTTAGCCCATTTGCTGTTGCTTTAACAAAATGCCTTAGAACAGGTAGTTTATAGAGAATAAAAGTTCATTTAGCTCATGGTTCTGGAGGCTGGGAAGTTTAGGAGCATGATACCAGCATCTGTTCAACATCTGGTGAGAGCCTTCTTGCTGCACCACGGTATTCTGGAGGACATCGCCTGGAGACACAGCAGGTATGCCGACTCGGGTCTCTCTCCCTCCTATTGAAGCCACTAGTGCCATTGTGGGGCGCCACCTTCATGACCTCATCTAGTCCTAATTACCTCTCAAAGGTCCCACTTCCAAATACTACTCATGTATGAGTCCAGGGATTAGATTTCCAACACACGAACTTTTGGAAGACACACGCAGTCATAGCAGTTGGCCGGCATCGTGGCAGCCATTCCTCCCCTGGCAGCCTTCCTTGACCTGGAAGATGCGCACAAACCCGGACGGAGAGTTTGAATGGGAGTGGGGGATACACAGGATGGAGGGGTCACTCTGCCATTTCTGTTTTGGGTGCCTTGAAGGTAGACATGTCAGTCAGTTGGTTGGAAGACCATGTGGAGGGTGACTGCAATAGTTCAAGCAAGAATAGTGGCATCACAGAAGAGATGACAGAGGTGGTAAGGAGACACATTTAGGAGGTGCAGCTCCCTTGTTGGATGTGAGGAGTGGGAGAGAAAGGTGCGAGTCTGCAGGAAGATCAACATTTCTATAAAATAGGACAAAATAAGTACAATATCTGTAGCATTGCTGATGGCACTTACAAGTACTCAGTCAGTGCCATCTCTGATAACGATGATTTTTATTGCTTCTTTAGGTAACTGAGTAAGGGGTTACCTCTAGGCTGTACCCCAAAGTAGGGAATACAGGAGAACATAAAAGATTTTACTTTTCAGGGGGGTGGTATGAAGAGTAGGGTGATGTTTCTGATGTAGCTAACACTGCACAAGTGTAATCCAATGTAATATTTTGGGGACAAGTCTGAGTTTGATTTTGTTCTGTTCCCCAGTAGTGTTTAGCTTAGTGCCCAGAATAAACAGGGTGTTTAATAGATGTTTGATGACCTTCTAGACTAGTGTATTCTGACTTTTAACAGAAACTCTCAGTTCAGGAACCATCATTCATTCCTCAGACACTGAGAGTACCATCAATGCTATGCACTGAGGACAGTGAGGGACACGCAGGTCAGGCATGTGCCAACATGTAAATGGCGGGCACTGTGTCAGCATTGTGTTGGAGTAAAGGTGAGGGACAGTGGAGCATCCTGCAAATGCACATAGCTTCCAGGTTGTGTTGATATAACCTCCTGTTTTTATCCAGTGTTCGCTGGACGAAGACAAACCTGGACAGAGCAGTGAATCCCATGCCAACCCCAACCTGCTTCTGTGCAATGCTGTGCTTGGACCTGGGAGCAGCAGCATGTGGGTGGCCTCTGAGGCCTCTCCAGGTGATCAGCAGGTATCCAAGCCCTGCTTCACCCCTTGTTTCCTTTCAGGAATAACTTCGTCACCCACTGGGGTTCTGCTGTTGGTTTCTCCTTCCTGTGAGTTAACAACCTCATGAGCTTTTAAAATTTGAATGCAGAACAACTATGGGCTTACACTCTGGGACCTGCTCCAGGAGGTGTCACAGTAGGTAGTAGAGCTTCCAGCATCTTATGAAGAGGAAACTGGAGGAGCCTTAGAAATCCTCAGGAGGAAAAGTCCTGTTCTTCCTGAAAATGAGCATATCTCTGGAGAGGTGCAGGTCCAGGCTGCACAGACAGAGACTGGAAGAAGGGACTTCACCCAGACATCCCAGCCTCCCGGCCCAGCGCTTTCTCTGCTTTTTATGTACTGCATCATACTGCTATTTATGTGTGAGATTAAGTAGGTTAATGCCCCTCTCTGTTTCTTACTTTTCCCATGAGAAAAATGAAGGTCAGCATTTTCCAGTATGTGGTCTGTGGAACACAGATATTGAGAACATTAAGAGGCGGTAGAGGCCAAAAAGGATTTCATGAGAAAAAAAGTGGGGAACACCTGGTTCTAGAAAGCTAAACAGATGAAACAGATGTCTTTGCAGTGGGATGTCTCGAAGCCTTTAATATGTTAATGAGCACCCTGGATTTCCAAGTGTGGTTGAGTTTATGGTGTTTCACAAATTCATTAGATCCCAGGCCCATATCTTCTAGACCAGTTCTCCCTTGACCATGCTCCTAACTGATTCTTGTGGAGAGACAGCGTCCTTGGCAGAGAAGCATAGATCTGTGGGTCAGTGGGCCGGGAGGAGGGAAAGGGGAGGCAGGGCAGGCAGGCAGGCAGGCAGGCAGGCAAAAGAGGCCATCCATTTCACTCTGTTCAGAGATCCTCATGTCCAAGGAGAAGAGAGGGCCCAAATATCTCCCCTGGGTTGGTGTAAAAGATAATCTCTTCATATCTTAAGTAAGCAGGAAGAACAAAGTTTAGAAATGTAGGCCTAAAAATGAGGAGAAGGGAAATAAATATGAACATTTGTTTACTTTTCCACAGGAGGAGGGTAATCATGGGGAGAGCAGAACTTTACAGTTTATCAGCTTTGGCTTCATTGCTTTTCATAAGAAAATGCCAGGAGGGTTCCTGATTGTATTTAAATCTCAGGTAGTTTGATAGGCCATGGTTTTGCAGAGGACCCATTGATCCCGTGAGCTCAATCTGAGAAGTCTTAGGTTGTCCCTTGGAAAAGAGCTTGTGTGTGCTCAGGCACTACCTACGTGTTCCTGCACGCTCCCCGGGAGCAGTGCAGGTGAAGGGAATTGCATGCAGACCTCATTTAACTTCCACCTCATTGGCCCGGTATTCCTGGACCCTGGATCCAGACACAAAGATCGGCCCTGATAAGCTGCTTTTGGCAACTTAGATTGTGTCTGTTATTTATCGGGCAGTGCAGGATGGATCATGTAACAAGGCATATTTTCACTTGCTGCCTGGGCATGTGGGAGGACACACAAGTAGACACAGACTGATGGAGAAAGGTGGTGAGCAAGTGTGTCCCACAGGCTGCTGCCAAACTTCAAGCTGGCTTTCCTCACCATCTGCGTTCCCTCGTTTTCTCCATGACCGCAGAGGCTGCCTATTTGTCAGCACAGAGTTTTCCAGGGTGGTTACGATGGGGACAAGCATAAGGGGAGGCATCATGGTAATGCATAGTGTTGACAGAGAGTGGCAACTTCAGCTCTCCAAGCCCCCTCCCCACTTTCCATCATTGAGAGCAACACTTCCCCATGGCAGATGCCGGACACTCTCCTGGCCTCTGCAGTGACTTCTGTTCCACTCATTACCCTCTCTGAGGAGTTATATGTAACTGAACCCCTTTTATAAGAGAAAAAGTGAGGCGTAGAGAGCAAGTGGTGCTCTGGTCTCCAGAGAGAGAGGAATTGCGGTAGAGTCAATGTGTGCCTCTAGTTTTAAAATTATATGATATTTTGGGACCAAAAGGATCAAGGAGTAAGCACACCTCATCATCCAGCACGTGTAGTTCTTGGGCTGCTCTCTGCCTATCTTTCTTTTTCTGGAGTAAGTTGATGGTTGGAATACCCAGACGCTGGGAGGTGGAGCTTTTTATTGGATGTCAGGGAAGCCGTTTCTTCTTATTACAAGAAGGCAGGGAGAACCTGTGCTGTGTACAGGACCTTTTCTAGACAGACGAAGAGAAACTAAGGTATAATTGAGTGGACTCTCCTAAAAAGAGGTTGCCATTTGTTGCATAAAGACAAACATGAAAGTTAAAATAGTGCATTTCATCAAACCTAGAATGACATGAACTTTGAGACAGTTCCAGAGATGTTGGAAGTGAAAAATTGTGCATCCTAGCATCAATGAGATATAGTAGTAAAAAAAAAAAAGAGATGAATTTCCCCAAGTTTTGATAACCATGAGTTCATTCACCGATTGTGTCTTGAATCCCATGACATTGATAATGCATGATGAATCATCCAGTGTGTGCTAAAAAGAGCTGTTGCTTTAAGCTCACATTGAGGAAAATACCTGGGATGGAAGTGAGGTCGGGTAGAGTGGAGAATTTATGGATGACGCAGGACTGGATTTAGGCTTGAAGAACAGGGGAGATTATAAGTGAGAAGACAGGAGGAAGTATAGTGGGAATATCTAGATCACAAAGACTGTTTTGTTCATAGAAGATTTAAAATATTGATGTCTTGGTCAACCTGGGTTCCTGTAACAAAATACTGTACATTTGGTGGCTTAAATAAGAGACATGTGCAGCATGATTTCTTTCTCTTTTTATAAGGGTGCTAGTCCTTTTACAAAGGGCTCTACTTTCATGTCCTCATTTAAATCAGGTACATGCCAAAGATCCCAACTCCTAAAACTGCATTGGAGGATAGGGCTTCACCTTATGAATTTTGGGGGAAGCACAAATACTCAGTTCATAGCAATTGGGAACCAATTAAATTAATTTTAGATCCTGGAACTTAAATCAACGTATAGACTTGGGGAAGATTTAGGGTCCAAGGAAGGTAGAGTTGTCAGGTGGGTGTTTGAGGGATGCAGACATATCTGAGTCGGCATTTCGTTGCATCAAACATTCCTGGGACTCTTTTGAGTTTCACATCCCAGGTCCATTCAGCTTTTACAGAGTTCAGCTCTGAGGTGGGTGTAAAGGAAGAGAAGACATGATCCCTGCCTTCGGGAATTATTATCTAGGGCATGGGACATGTAAAGGTTTTAAGGAGAGGACTAGTTAAGACTGAAAGTCATATGTTTGTTGATTGCTTGTAGATCTTCTTCTGTGAAGTGTCTATTCATTTCCTTAGCCCATTTGTTGACTGGACTATTTGAATTCTTGGAGTAGAGTTTTTTGAGTTCTTTATAGATTCTGGAGATTAGTGCTCTATCTGAAGTATGATTGGCAAAGATATTCTCCCACTCTGTAGGCTCTCTCTTCACATTACTGATAGTTTCCTTTGCTGAGAGAAAGGTTTTTAGTTTGAATCTATCCCAGTGGTTGATTCTAGCTTGGATTTCTTGTGCTATGGGAGTCCTGTTAAGGAAGTCTGGTCCTAGACCAACAAGGTGAAGATTTGGACCTACTTTTTCTTCTATAATCTGCAGGGTCTCTGGTCTGATTCCGAGGTCCTTAATCCATTTTGAGTTTAGTTTCATGCATGGTGAGAGATATGGGTTTAGTTTCATTCTGTTGCATATGGATTTCCAATTCTCCCAGCACCATTTGTTGAAGAGGCTATCTTTTCTCCATTGCATATTTTTGGCCCCTTTGTCTAGGATGAGAAAATTGTATTTATTTGGGTTTGTGTCCGTGTCCTCTATTAAAGAGGGGTGGGAGGGGTGGGGGGAAGGGAAAAAATAACAGAATGATTCAAACAACATTGCTCTATGTAAATTTATGATTACACAAACGGTATGCCTTTACGCCATGTACAAACAGAGAAACAACATGTATCCCATTTGTTTACAATAAAAAAAAAAGAAAATAATTAAATGATGATTATATAACAAAAAAAAAAGTGAATAGGTAAATCACAAACTGAAATAAAAGATTTGCATCACAAAAAAAAAAAAAAAAAAAAAAAAAAAAAAAAGACTGAAAGTCAGTATTGAAAATGTGAAAAGATAGGAGATCCGTGTAGGCTGGCTAAGTGGGAAAAGGCCTCTTGGGCCAAAGAAGATTTATGCAGGACCTTGGCAATGGGTGGGACTGTGAGTGTGGTGGGCTGATGGAGTGAGAGATGGCATGAGTAAAAAGGCCCATGTGATTGAGCCTGGTGTCTGGGGGTCACCAAGAGGTATGGCTGGGTGATATTATTAGTGTTATCTATCTCATGCAGGATAGGACAAGGCAAAGCTTACTTTTTAAACACTCATCTGATTGTTTGTTTTGGGTGTAGTCAGTACCAAGTGTAAGCAAAGGAGAGGAAGAAGTTCCTGCCACATTCCATCTCCACTCTGTCCCCCACAGCTGGCTCTGTAAGTCTATGGAGGGAGGTCACAAACTCACACTGTCAAACTTTAGATTATGTAGAGGGAAATGGGGGAGGTATTAAAAATGGTGGAATGAGACAGACATCATTACCCTATGTACATGTATTACACGAATGGTATGACTCTACATCATGTACAACCGTAGAAACGAAATGATGTACCCCATTTGTGTATAATGAATCAAAATGCAGTCTATAAAAATTAAATTAAATAAATAAAGAAAGAAAAGAAAAAAAAAACCAAAACCCTGTAAAGATGATATACCTAGTGCCAGGAGAGTTGGAGAGAAGCAGCTGGGAGCTGGCAGGAGAGCAAGTCAGTGAGGGAGGCTATTGACATGGCAAGAGCAAGGAGTTCAGATCTGGATTAGTGTTTCTGTGCCCCTTCCTCTTTTTCTACCAATATTTTGCAATTAATTGCATAGAACTTGTGACTCTTATTCTTCTTACTCTTTATAGTTATTTTCATATTGTGTTATTTGATTTATCCATTGTTATTTTTATTTGTTGTAAATTGATTCATTTTTTTTTTTTTTTCTAACAATGTAAGGCACTGGAAGCAGGGACTGTTTCTTTGTATCTCAAAATGTCAGGATAGCAGTTTTCTATTTCATAGTAAATATTTATTAATATTAATTTCAATGCATTTAGAAAACAGACTGGTGTATTAGTTAGCTTTGGCTGCTATAACAGAAGACCATTGGTGTCTTCAACAGAAGATATATATTCCTCACCATTCCAGAGCTGGGAAGTCCAATATCAAGGTACTGGCCAATTTTCTTCCTGGTGGGGCCTCTTCCTGGCTAGCAGATAGCCACTTTATCACTGTATCCTCATGTGGCAGGGAGAGAGAATCTGTGTCTTCCTCTCTTAGAAAGCCACTCTTTCCATCATGAGGGTACTGTGCACATGACCTCATTGAACCCCATTACTGTCCAGACATTCCATCTCCAAATAACATTGCACTGGTATTTAGGGTTTCAACCTACAAATGCAGAGCAGTCCACAGCAGCAAGATGAGACTTAAATAAAGAAAAAATACGTATAACAAGGGAAGAAGAACAATTTATGCTTGTTTGTTTGATTTTTATCTATTCAGTGGGTTTCTCTTCCCAATCCAGCTGATTTACCAATTATAATCTGGGACACTACAGTGGTCACTGAGAGCTTGATCATTGGAACAGGGAATGCTGGTTGATACTTGGGTAGTTTCAAGACAGTCATCTTGATGACGAGCCAGCCTAGACAGCCATCTCTGGATGGTGAGAGGCAGAGTGCTCACATTATGGTTTGAAACATAGGCAACAGGAATGCGTCTGAGCAATGCAGCAGTTCATGGGAATGACCTAATGAAGTGCTAGTGGGTCCTTAAATCTTCAGTTGAGGAGGGAGAGGTGCAGCCTCTTTCTGTTCTCTAATTGTGGTGACCGTGCACTTGACTGATTATCGGTTGCTGTCTCTGTGTCATCTGGAAAAATGAATGCACTGCCATGCTGTACCTTTTTTATATATTTCTTGATGGCCTCGTGGGTGTCAGGAGAACTCCGTGTAACAGCGAGGGAGCTCAAAAACACTTAAACAAGAGTTCAGCATTTACAAAGAACATCATCGGAAACAAGATGGAGAGGTAGAGCCATCACAGAGTTCTAATTAACTAATCCGTGGAGTTTCTGATCTAGGGTCCAGTGTCCTGCTGAACATCTGAAAGTGGCCTCAGAGTTCTGCCCTAACCTTCTGAACTGAACGCACAATTCTGTGTGTTTGTGCATTTAGACATTTTTCTGGGAATAACCAATAGCTTTCAGTAAATTGTCAGGATGATTTGGAGCAGAGAAATTTGTAATTTCTACTGATTTCAACCCCTCCATTCTGTGGATGGGGAAACCAAATATTAGAGAGGGTTAGTGACTTTCTCAAGGCTTCTCTAACCCCCAGCTAGGAAGGACAACCAAGCAGGGTTTTTTGTGGGGGTGGGGCAGAATACTGGAAGTTAACTGAGGGGTGTTTTATCTTTTAACTATATCACCAATTCTTTTTATTCTTTATTTTGAGATAGGATCTCACTAAGTTGCTAAGCATTTTGCTGAGGTGGCTGAGGCTGGCCTCAAACTTGTGATCCTCCTACTTCAGCCTCCTGAGTCACTGAAATGGCAGGCATGCACCACCACACCTAGCTCTATGCAGATTTTTAATCACAGCGCAACATTCTCTTCATGATTACTTTCTGACAGATCGAGAAGTCACCTTTGCTTGCAGATTATTTCCAAAATCCTACTAAGAAGGATGAGCCACTAAAAAGAGATTGGAGATTGATTTCCTGCCAAGGCCTCTAATCCACTGAGGCTGTTCTTGTGTTGGGTCCAATTTGAACCCGACACAGGCTCACCCTGGAAGAATGGGGATTTTGTGCAATGAATCATATAAACCCGGAAGGATAATCTGGGTAGATCCTATAAGGCAGATATAAAAATGGGCACTGAAGGCGTCTATCCTGGGTGAACATCCTTTTGTGGTGTTTCTATTCCAGCATAGGGGAACATAAGTATGGGGAATAGAAACACTGTTTGATTTGTCTAATGTTACATAATGCTTTTGCCTAGCCTTTGATAGAGCTGTGTATTAAAACTAGTGCTACCCTCAGAATAATAGAAGCACCTCATTATTTAGCCCTCTTTGGCTATTGCTTTAGTCTCCCATACCTAAGGAAATTTCTTTCTCAAATTCCTGGCAGACGGGCATTGTACTCCTGTCTGGTGACTGATGTCCATGACCATGAATGACCCAGAGAGAATGATTTAGGGGAACATGACATGAGCTTTGTGTTCAAGGCGAGGGGTGCTGTCCTCAGTGGGTCAAGGTTGAGTGTCAGAAAAAGAATAGCCGAATACTAAGCATGGTGTGTTTTGGACCAGGGAGAGTAGGGCACAGGAGCCAGTTCTTACTCATGAATAGGGAGAAGTTAGGGATCTGGGAGGGGCAGGGTAAAGGAGCATGGCGAATCTCTTGGAACAGATTTGAGTGTGTCCCACTTAATTAGGGCAGGCAACATTTGAGGGGGCTGTTGAAAGGATGTGTGACATCTGACAACCTCCCACTGTTGGACAGTTCCAACTATGACATTTTTTCATATATTGCACTGAAATATTTTCTTGTATTCACCATAGATTACCTCTGCAGTTTCACCAAATATTGCAAACTTGGTCTTTCCTTTCTTGTGCTAGGCAGCTTCCCAAGCATAGGACGATGGTTTTGGTGTAGCATCTTGGTCCTCTTTCTCTGAAATAACCTGTTTCCCTAGTTCGCTATCACTATGCGGATCATTCCTGCAACTCTTCTTGACAGAGAGAGACACTCTTATATTAATATATGTTATATTAATATATGTTATATTAATATCCTATTTAAATACATCTTAAATATTAACAAAGACTCCAAATTTGGTCTGATTAATGCAAAACACTGCTTTACTTGTGTAGATTGCTTTGTGTAGAATACTAGACTCTTTAGGCTTTGTTTGTGAGACTTAAACCTAACTAGTCTTATCAGTACTAAGGACCATATCCCAGTATATGAATTTCAGATTTGGTACTTGTCTGTTGCTTTGGTTATTCCTTTCTATTTTGTATACTCAGTGAGGTTGATTTAAGCAAAACAGACATCCCAATGGCTTCACCTAAGAAGTTGTTGGAGATGTTGAGGCGACCAGGGTTAATAAGTCTAGGGTATTCTGATACAGAAGTCCCTTTCCTGTTGTGGTCTTGACTTCTGCAAATAAGCTCTACACTCTCACCTGTCCCACATGGGGACAGAAAAACACTTGGTCCAGGAAATGGAACTCCATCCCAAGAGTTTATCTAGACCCCTCAAGGATTTATCTAGATGCAACCACCCAGATTTATGTGAATTTGGTGCTCTGGTTCTGGCTCTTTCAACCTCTATTGGACTCTGTATGGCAACCACATGCCTCTGTTGCTGGCTTTGGTAATCAGTTCCTCTTCCAACTTAAAATCCTCCCTCAGGTATGATTCTGGAATTTACTACACCCAAAGTCCCAACATAGAAGAGAAAAGTACACTTTCAGGCAGCTACTGATGGGATAGTGTGATTAATAGGTTGATATCGAATTCTGATCAATATTCTGTCCCAGAATCTTTGCTGAATTTCTTGAAATACAAAATGTCATATGCCTTTAACTCATGAAAAATATAAACCACTAACTTGTGTCAGATAGGTTACTAAGACTTCAGTGTATCTGTTTCATATTTTGTAAAATGAAGGATCTTGTACTAGAATAGCTTTTATGAAAATGTTCTCCAAAATGAAATGTTGCTAGGTGTTGGATTAAAAAATGAGGGTTGGATAAAATCTAGTGATTAAGTTCTATCACGGCTTGGTTAGTGAAAGTTAGCAAGTTTCTTTGTGAGGCAGTTTTCAGAGACTTCCATGTCTAATGCACCTCATGAGTCTCCTGGAAGAAAAAGTAGTACTGTTCTTCACTGCATAACCATTACAGATTTTATACCAAATTTACTTTGCAAAAAAAGTGGAATGTGACCACTATGCATAACCTTTTTCATTTAAAGTACTAATATCACTGAAGAGTTATTTATTACTTAACTGTTTTTGGTGAAAGATTAGGATGCAAAGAATACTCACGAATAGATGTTAAAACTGAAGAGGCCAAATGGATGCACATCATTTCTTCATGACAGTTCAGTGAACATTTTTCCAGTCTGAAAAAAAAAAAAAGTTAACACATTAGTTGTTATTGATTTGTGCATTACCAGTTGAAATATTACCCTTGAGAAAATATACTACAGTGTTGCAAAGTATGGATTTACAAAATTTAATCTTCTGTGTCCAAAGATCCTGTTGGTTTCATTGTCTGATGGGCTGTCCTCAGAGCCACCTATATATGGTGTGCTTACCATGAGTACTACACCACTCTAGACAGACTACACAAGTCAGATTTCAGAAATACACAGACAATATGCATGTGCTGGGTGTTCTAGGCTCTAGTATACAATGTGCAAGAAGACAGATGTTCACCTCCATGCCACTGGAGATCACCTTGCTTCTCTGTTACCTTTTAAGTGGTGTGACCAACAGAATTATACCATGCTACTATTGTGTGATGAAAGGTTATAAACCAATTTTTGGATTAAAAAAAAAAAACAGGGTGCTATGATTATACAATGAAATAAAGTACACATTTCTCCAAACTTTATTTGATCACAGAATACTTTTAGTTGGGAGAAATAGTCCATAGTACCCCTTTTGAGACACAGGTAGTTTGGTTTCTTGCAGAACTTTTAGGGATCTCTGTATAGTCAAGTGTGTTCTTCACTTAGAAAGCCCAGGGCTGGATGTGAAGGGTGGGTCACTGCCCAGTCATCAGCTGGGCTGAAGTGCCCACTGGGAGAGCTTGTCCTTCTGCTCCTGACCACGCCTGACATTGAAGAATGGGAGCAATTCCCTGGGTGTGTCACTCATACCACCCCTCCCTTTCTCTGTTCTCCCCTCCCGGTGGCATTTGGGGCATCTGCCTAGCAAAGCTCATTAACCTCTTTAATGATGCAATATTCTTTTTCCATATAAGCCTCTGCCCTGAAAATTTGCCATTCTGAGTGCTTCCCAGGAGGAGACTGTTCACTCGTGGCCTGCTCTGTGAGTCTGAACCTGTCCCTTTAATGTGGAGTGGATGATTGGCACTCTTGTCTCTGGGGTGGGGATGGCTTAGGAGGGCACCAGAGGACAGTTGTATAGATTCCTGGAATTTTCAAAATGACTTAATGGATTCACAAATGTGATTTTTTTTTTTTTTTTTTTTTTGGTGCTGGAGATAGAACCCAGGGATGCTCTACCAGTGCACTACATCTGCAGCCCTTTTTATTTATTGTTTGTTTGTTTGTTTGGTTGGTTTTTGAGACAGGGTCTTGCTAATTTGCTGATGCCAGCCTTGAACTTGGAATCCTCTTGCCTCAGCTTCCCACATAGATGGGATTACAGGTGTGCACCACTGTGCCGAGCTACCAATGTGACATTTTGATGCCTGCAGATTTACTCAATGCTCTCATTTAATTTGCCAAAAGTCAGAGTTGCCATTTTTAATTTCTTTTTAGGAGGAGATTGGGATACATAATTTAGTTCACACATGAGACTTCTGAACCATCCAAGATCTGATAAAATTATTAGGCTAAGCCCCTTTGATGTTGCTGAGAAGATCAAGTTGGGGAAGAAGGTACTTCTGAAAATTTACCCAAAGACACTGCTGCCCTCTACCTTGAATTTGGCTTTAGGGTTAGGGTTGGGTTGCTGTCTGAGTTCTGCTCCTTGCTTACAAGGTGGTAATCCTGGGCAAGTCACCCAGTCCTCTCTTCGTTCTGTCAATGATGTATTATCTGAATAAAATACTCTTAGGCTCCATCATTGGTTTCCCACTTATCTGAGGCTCATGGTATGTCTGGATCCTGCTGGGACACATCAAGCTTGGAATGAAGTGGAGTCTGCCTTGCTGCTAATGTTCTCTAGATATGATCCTTCCACAGTGCCCACCTACTAATTGAGCGACGTGCGCGCACACACACACACACCCATTGTGCAAAAATTTGCATATTCCATATCTACTGTGGTTAACTGAATTGAATTATTGTGAAATTTAAGTAACATTACTTAAATAATAGTAGTTCACCTTTATTCAATACTTGCTATGAGCCTCTCTACCATGGTGCTTCATCTGCAGTATCTTATTTAAGCTTCTCAACAAAGCTGTATTTAACAGATGAGGAAATGGAGACTTATAAAGGTTAAACAACTTGTCTGAGGTCATGCTGCTGGGATTTAAACCCTGGCTCCACAGGCCAGGCTCTTAACCACTCTGCTACAAAGTACAGAAAGCCATTTGTAAATCACATAGTGCTCTGTAGATGAGGTGCCATTATTGTTGTTGTTAAACTGTTCATAATTCAAAATGTGGCAAAGAGTAATGAGGAGAATCAGAGTCCCGAGGTGTCCCCAGCGTGTTGTGCATGTTTAGGGACATGTGATTTCGACCGCTTCTTTTGTTTGGAGATATGTCCATCCTGGAGTCTCAGAGAGTCCTAAGTTTGGGGAGACTGAGGGTAAGAGGACTCTGTTGCGGGAGAGAGCTGAGAAATTCTGGCTCCCATTCTCTCCCATTGTCTCCCACCTACAGTCCTTTCTGAGTTGTCCTCCTAGCCAGAGAAAAGGGTGAAAAGGCTGCTGAGGCAGAGAATGTCAGTAAACCCAAAGCTCAGGAACCCAGAAGACTCCTGAGTGTTAGCCTAGATAAGGAGATTCTCAAAGAAATCAGTTCCCAGATGATTCTCTTTACTGACTGGCACTTTTTTTTGAGTAAATAAGCCAACAGGAGCTCACAATTGACCTTGGAACCTGAATTCTCAGACTCCAAAAGTCATGGGGCCAAAGATAAATATATGTTTTTAAAGGTCTTACTATTACTTAATGTATTGCATCAGTGAACCATGGCCACCCCTGAGGGTCTGGTCTTCCTGACTGCCTCTTTCTCTTTCTCCTTTCTTATTTAACCACTATGATGGCTGGAGTGGAAATTGATGACCTAAACTTCCACCTATGCTTTCCACATAAGGAAGTAGAGATGCAAACGTTGTTTCTTCCCTTGTCTGCTAATGGCACAGTGCTTTCTGGGTCCCTGGGACATCTGCAGGGACCACCAAGGTGCCATATTTGGTGAATCTGGTGCAAAGCAACCACTTTCTCTCAGAAAATCTAAACTTAGGTCTCCCCTGACTGGTGAACATCATCTTTCATCCACTAGTTAACCTCATTGATGAATTAGGTCCTTTTGTGATGTGGAAAGTGGACCACGTTTATCTTGGTTATTAAAATGAGCTTATTTAAGCCAGGCACAGTGGCGGATGCCTGTAATCCCAACAGTTTGGGAGACTGAGGCAGGAAGATCATGAGTTCAAAGCCAGCCTTAGCAAAAGCAAGGCTCTAAGCAACTTAGTGAGACCCTCTCCCTAAAAAAAAAATACAAAATAGGGCTGGTGATGTGGCTCAGTTTAATCCCTGAGTTTAATCCCTGGTATTACCTTCCCTGCTCAAAAAATGAACTCATGTAGGGTCAAGCATGATGGTGTTGTTAACTGGATGTGGGAGGTGGCCTTCTTTTGATTTCGCCTCCAGGAGTAAAGAGCACTGTCCCCTGTCTTATTTCAGAAGCTGTGTTTTAAATCAGCAGATCTCTGATAGCTTTGCAGTTGCCCCCAAGAAATGCTGTCTGTGAAGCTCCATTGTGTGGGGGCTACGCTCAACACGTAGGGCATGATCTCTCACTGAAACCTTAATTTATCCAAACTGAAAGAACCTTCCGGGACTTCCTAGCCTCTCTGACAGTGAGCTGGTTTGTTTTCATTTGCTTCAGTTTTCCTCTTTTGGCCTTCGAGTGGGCTCTTGTCAGTTTCATTCCTATTTAAAGTTAGTTTCACCTCTCAGTTCCCTTTGTCCACCTTAGCCTTATGGGGTTTCAGTTCCCCACACGATGTGCGGGGTGAGGTGCTGAAGGGGGCTTTGTCATTCGGTCTAAAATGAGAGTCCCCTGAAGTATCACAAAACTATTGGACACTGAGGCAATTTGGTCCAAGATGGAATCGAGCATCTTTTATGTTAGTCAAATCATTCACCGTGAAATCTTTGAGCCTCATATTGCTTACCCAAGGTGTTGAACTAGATTATGGTTTTCTAGTCCAGCTGTGGGCTGGACACACCAGAAAATTAAAACAAAACAAAAAAACAAAAACAAAAAATAAACCCAAAACCAAAAGTAAACACACAACCAAAAATAGATGTCTGGGCCTTGTTCTACCCATTAAACCAGCAAATTGAGAGGCTGGCTTCAGGCACTGTGTTCTGCTCAGTTCCCCTGGGGATCAGTACGTGAAGCCTGGGTGAGATCTGCTGGCTTGGACACTTGCTGGGGACCTGGACTCCTTAGCTGAGCACTGTCAGGAATTGTCAGGGTGGTGGCTCTTATTATAGCAGCAGAAACACTATTAGGTCACATGCTTCCTGGTCTCCTGGGCTGTGGTCACATTTCCTGTCAAACCCCTCTTCTTGCTTGGTAAACACTGGGTCATTCTCATTTTGAAGGTGGCCCTGTGGGATATACCCAACCTGAACTTCTCATTGCTTCCTTGTGATACGGCGAAGCTACTCACACATCAGGCCTCATACAACTCTTTGCAGATGGGGAACAGAGGAAGCAGGTTTCCATGCAGGCAGGCAAAGACCTGCCAGGTGTCTGTACTCAAGGATGCTCAGCCTAAACTATAGAATATCACTCAGGGCCCCACTCTGCCTTGCTCACCTGTGATCTCAATGCCACCATGGACAGCAAAAGACATTCAGAATCTCAGTAACTGACCTAAATTTTCACCCCTAAGGAAGGACTTTGACTGAAGCCCAGTGGATTTCACTAACTTTAAATGCTTACTCAGAGCATTCGGGTTGATACATCGCCTCCTCTTTCCTTTTCCCTTCTCCCTCCTCTCCAGCCCCTGCCAACCCAAACATCATTAGATTACAAAATCAAATCCAAATTTCAAGTGTGCTTCGGGACAAGTATATATTTTTTAGTTATTATACCAACAGTAGACCTGGGCCCGCACACACACCCTTTTTCAAGGTGGGTATATATAGGGGCAAGTATATAGAATATTTTCTAATTTATAATATATTTAAATAACATTATATGCTAATATGCACTAGACTTGCTTTGTCTGAGAAATAAAGAAAATACATACAGAAGCAAGGAGTCTCAAATAAGATTTAAATGCTATTGATGACATCAAAACACTTGCATCTTTTGCAAATGAATTTGGTACGGTAGCGTCGAATGTGCATGAGGTCTTTCATATTGAAGCTAATTATAAAACGTGTCACATTTGTGAGTGTCCCCATGTGCCAGGGACAGAAGTGGACATTGACATGAATTGTTTCTAATCCTCACTGCAGAGTTGGCAGTCTTGCTTTAATTTATACTGATAAGTAAAACTAAACAAAAACCAAAGTTTGGCAAGCTTACAAATTATCCAGAGTCGCACAAAATAGCAGACAGCAGGACAAGGAACTGGTCCATCTTGCTGTGGTCCTAACATCAGTTCTGAAAAACCGACAGTAGTCCCTCATCCAGGGAAAGTTCTCCTGAAAGAGGAGGGGCAGCAGTGGGTGACAGTGACCCATGAGGTCTATGTTAAGTTGGACCAATGTTTTTTTTTTTTTTTTTCCCTAAAACAAACTACTACGCTTTTGTTAAAGATTTATATCATCTACATATTGCCTTTGAATAGAGCTTTGCTAATCATTACTGCATGTGAAACTCATAAAAATCACATGAGGTGAACAGAACCATGGCTTTTGGCTTTCCACCCCCATGAGAAAACTAAAGCAAAGAGAAGTCCATCATGATGTTTGTAAGTGTTTTTCCTGCCTGAGCCAGGACTTGGACTCAGACCTCTGACTCCGGTTCCAGTGCTCTTCCCATCCCCGTGGCAGATCTTTGTGTGTGCCCAGGCCTCATTGTTGTACCCTGGCTGACCCAGACCATCTGAGGCACAGAGGTGGCTAAATTAGGACCATTAGGTAATAGACTAGCTGGCCAGACTGGTCTTTCCAGCTCGGCTGCTCACTGTAGCCAATCCCCAGTTCTACCAAGCCTCTAACTGCTTCCCCGCTAAATTTTTTTTTTTTTTTTTTTTTTTTTTTTTTTAATTTGGTTTCGCTTCAGGCTTTACTTCCTTCTTTTCCTGCTCCTGGCGAGCTGTGCTCTCCTGTCACCACTGCAGCAAATCCTTGCGGTTCTTTAAGGCCAACCTGGAACCCAGCTCCTCGGGAGCCCCTTAACAGCCATTGGTTTCTGGTCTCTCCCTGGACCCTGAGATCCCGAGAGGTTGCTATCCCAACAGTAGAATTCACTCAACACTTGACCCAAATGAGTTTGCATTTCATTCTGGTCTTCAGGTAAACACCCAGCTAGAGCTGTTTCTGTGTGTCAGATGGGGAGATGGAGGTGGGTGGGGTGCTTAGTACGTTTCCGAGCATATAGTGGGCCCTGGCAAATGCACGCCGACTGTTTTTCTCGGGTTTTCTGACAGAGCATTATCTCAACGGTCATCAGGATCTGCTGTGAAGTGGAAAGGAGAGAAGTGCAGGGAGGGGTCAACCGTTTCCCACTGAGGCCGGGAATGTGGGAGTAGTGCCCAGAAAGGAAAGGCAATGCAAGCCTGTTTCTGGGGTGACAGAGCCAAGTCCTTCAAAGCAGATTTCACAAACCTGTCACTATCAATGATTAGTTTGGGCAGAAAAGGGAACTACCATTTCTAGGGTGAATCTGGATGTCAGAATCGAAAGGTCCTGAACCGAACTCAAATGTTGACTTGCTTTTGGCGCCTGAGCTCCATGGCTCTTCTTTGAGAGTCATTCATTCATCATGTAAAGTCACTGAGTACGCATTTTCAGCAAGGCACAGTGTCCAGCAATGCATAGCATGCAGAGGTGGCAAAGATTCAGTGCTGGCCATCACCAAGATATTCATGCACGTTTATAAGTATAGTTAGTAAGTGCCATATGAACCATACAAAGAGAAGGGAGAAATTATTCTAGGCTTTGAAGGAAATCATTTACAGAAATCTTCACCGATGAATTTCTTGGAGCCTCAAAAGTGTATGTAGCCAGAGATGGGAAGGAAGCATGCCAGTCCAGATGTAAGGAACCTTTCCAGGTATTGAGGGAACAGTGAGTAACGACATGGTTTAGAGTAAAGGGTGGGGATTATGCAATAGCAGGCTCACAAGGACATCCAGAGCCAGGCTCCAGAAGTCAGACTTTCATGGGCAGAATATTAATAGAATAGCATGGCACCTAAGGAAGATATCTCCGTTAGTGTCCCAGTATATTCACATGCAAAGCGAGAAGGGGTAAACCGAGTGCTCCCTCTGTGCCTCTGGATGAGGAACAGGGAAGAATAGGAAGGCGCATTATATCAGGTATCTATATCACTTGGGTGTAAGGAAGTGTCACCAGCCACAGCACGGAGCTGGGTTGTTGAGGTTGCTGGTTACCCTACTGACCATCTAAACTCCCCCCGTAAAAGCTCAAAGAGGGATGATCATTTAGAGTTGTGAACCTCTTTGAATTCTGATACCTACCAAAAGCCAGAATTGAAAGAATCTTTGGAGAGAGAATTCTAAGCTTCTGATAACACTAGATACTCTCCGACCTCTTTGCTGATTCTACACTGCTTCTTTCCTCTGCCAGGAAATGCCCTTTGGCTTCAGGACACACTCTGTCCTCCTCACAGGCTGGATCTTTTCTGCCCAACTCCTATCTGCCTCACCTCCACTCTTCCCTGCCTGTACTCTCTCCTGGCATTAAATATCACCAACACATACCATTCCCGAATATTTTCTTTGGACCTGCCAGCTGAACTGGAAACTCACATGACCATTCTTATTTTCCATGCAGACATTAGTCAAATTAAGATGCTCCTCTGCTCCAGCCCCTCTGCTGGCTCCCCATGTCATACTGTACAAAAGTCATGTCTTCCTAGTGGCCTGTGGAGTTATCAGTGAGCTGGCCTCTTCTTATTCCACGCCACCTTACATAATACTCTAAGCAACAATGTACTTCAGACACTTGGCATTTGATGTTTATTTTGCTGGAAGGCTCTGTCCTAGACACCAGAAATGCTTGTTCTTGACCTCTCTGCTTGAATATCAGTGATCCGTGGAGACTTACCTGACGACCTTCTATAAAATAGCAAATTCTTCCCCTTTTTGACTCACCCTGTTCTTCTTAAGAGGCTTCATTTTTAAACCTAGGATTTATCTCCAAATGACATTCTGCACATTTTATGTGCTTTTTTTGTTTATTATCTGCCTTTCTATGCTAGAGTGTAAGTGCTTTGAGGGCAGGGATTTTGTTCTGCTCCTGATGGGTCCTTATACCTAGAACATAGTGCTTGGCACACAGTGGATGCTCAATAACTATCTGTAAAATGATTCACACAATGATCCCCTCTAAAAATAGAACTCAGAAGAGACAGTCTGGGTTAGGATCTGACCCAGGATGAACTTCATTAAAGGTCACAGCAAAGGAAAGCCCTTAAGGTGAGGACATGGCTGAGACCAGCTTTTGCTGCAAATGTGGTTCCAGGAAAACAGTTTTTTCATGAGTCAGAAAACAGTTTTTTTCATGAATCAAATGGGTGCTGAGGTCTTACCTAGAAGATAGGAGGAAAGATCAGTCAAGAGACAGCTGGATTTTTCCTTTTCTCACTGGGGAAAAGAAACCAGACCTAACTCCTGTTCTTTTCTTAGAGAAGTGTATGTGTCAATTTCATTTCTCTTCCTTTCCAACAAGATAGCACACAGGAGCTTTGTTGTTATCATTAATGTTTCTAGCATTAAGCAGGCATTTTTGCAGGTGGATGTCAAGGCATTTGGCTTTATTTCGTTGGTGGTTTCTTATTGTATCCTCTTTCTTTTATTAATATGGGTTTTTATGTTTGTTTTGTTTTAATGTGATAAATGGTCAGCAACTTCCCTGAACACAGTGGAAATGGTATCCAGGCTACAGAATAATTATTCAGTAGATGGCAGATCCAGTTTATGTTGGCACAGATCAAATTAATCATTATTAATCATGCCCACTCTGACAGTAACCTCATCCCTTGCAGAAGTGCTGCTCTTTATTAAGAAGTAATAGCTCTGAGGAATAGCTGAGCCCCACTCTGGTTACACAGTGGCATGGCTTTCTCCATTTCTCAGCGGGAGAGGTAGTGGCACGTGTCCAGATTTAAAAAAGAAACAAAAACAAATAAACACCCATGTGGCATCTCCCTTCTCTCATTACTACTGCCTACCACAGGAACTCCAGTTCTAGTATTAGAAAAGAGGAGAGGAAGGGAAGGAGAGAGAGAGACAGAGAGAGAGAGAAAAGAAGGAAAAGAGGAAAGCAATATGCCGTTTCCTCAAATGGAACAAAATAAATAGTTGTGATAGTAATTAGAATAATACTCAGACAAGTGGTGTTTATTGACCAGCACAGACTAAACCCAGGGGCTTCCCATGCTCCAATCTTGGGTACGACAATCTCTTAAGCTTCTAGGTTTCCTTCCATCTCAAAGGTCCTTCCCATGCTGGAGTGGGTGTGAAATGTCTTCCAGGAACAAGATAAACTCTTCACTTAAGACAGTTGGAAAACAGAGAAGAAAGAGATGACCAGACAGTGGGCAGGGAGCAGGGGGACCTGGCTTCAGTTCTGTTGGTGCCGCCTCAGGAAAGCTCTTTACTTCAGGGAGCCTTGGTTTTTGCATTTGTAAAATGGACTGTTACTGTAGCATATGATTTAGGCTTCAGAAAAGGAGTTCTGACACATGCCATAGCATAGACCAGAACTTGGGGTTGTCATGCTCAGTGAAGTAGGGCAGTCACAAAAGAACAAATACTGAGTGATTGTGCTGACATGAAAGGCCTAAAATCCCTAGAGACAGAAAGCAGAGTGTCACTGCCAGGGGCTGGAGGGAGCAGGGATGGAGTCTGCTCTGATGGGTACAGAACTTCAGTTTTGCAAGAGGAAGCATCTGTGAATGGGTGGTGGGGATGGCAGCTTAACAAGGTGAAGGTACTTAATACCAAGAATCGTACTTAAAAATTTGTGTGTTTTACCACAATTTAGAAAATATAAACAATGAAAGTGGAAAGATAGTATCTAAACATTATGTCTCTGAGTATTGATCTATTATAGTCCTGTAGAGTGGTAGGGAATCCTTAAAGTGGACAGAACACTGGAGACCAATCTGTAGGATCCCATGAAGCCCTGTTCAGTGCAAGGGGAGAATTGATCCTCTGTAGGTTTGCAGAACACATTTAGAAACAAGAGACAGGAGCAATGGAATGATGGGAGGGGTGATGCAGAACAGTGTTGCAACTTGAGAAAATGTTTCTTAAAAATAAAAGGCTGTCCAACAGGAATGGCCTTGTCCAAGAAGTAGTCAACTCTCCCAGTGTGTCCAAGCAAAGCCTCAGGTGTGGCCATTCCTAGTCTGGGTAGGATGCTGGGTTGACATGGATTTCCCCCAGGTTCTCTATTCTCAGTTCTTTTCTTTCTTACTGATATGCATGTTTTCTTTCATTCCTCAAAATAACGGCATCCATTACTACGAAAACCAAAAACCAAAAAACAAAAAAACAAAAAAACCCAAAAAGCAACTTGAGTTATTAAGGACTCCCCAGGTTACGTGGGAGTAAATTGAATTGACAGATCAAATCTGCTTGCTAGAATCTGTTGTGTTCTCAGAAGAGTCACCAACTGTGACTTGGAACCTCAAAGGTAAGGAATCCTAGTTCATTCAACAAAGGGTAAGAAAAGAGCAAACTCAATTTACCAAATTGGCATTCTGTTTAGGAACTCTTTACCTCCTTCGAAGGTGATATGAAATACTTGTGAAGAGAGGTCTAAAATTACTGACTTGCATAAAAGGTTACATATGCTCTAACCTTAATCTTTGTGATCATTGTCCTGGGTGAGGTGCACTGTTTGACACAGTGCAGAAATTCCATTTACTCTTATGCCTTTAAAAATTGACATCATCCCATCATATTTACAGGGTGGGTAGAAAGTGGGCATAAAATGAACTAACAGAAGTTTAAGAGTCTGTCTCAAACATGCCTTTAATATACGTATTTCTTCAGCTGGTCAGTTTTCTGCCCCACAGTTCCCAAGCTGATGAATTTAAGGATAGTTGTTCTAGTCTGAAACAGACTTAGTGTCCTGACAACTTTCGGTGAGCTAAAAGTTAGAGCCCCATAACATTCTATTTTATCACATTGCTTATTCTGATACATTGGAGTATTCTCATGACTTGTTTTGTGTAGATATCAGATTCCTTGGGATCAGGATTCATGTCTCTGTCACCTTGGTATCTCTGCACATGGGCATAGTAGGTGCTTAGTAAATGAACCCAGAAGGAATGGTGGAGATGGGTAGATGACTCCCTTGAGGAGAACCTGCACTGATGTCAGTAATGTCAGATCCTGTGGCGCTGAGGCTGCTGGTCTTCACGGTGTGATCTGGCAAGCCCTGATGCCTCAGAATCAAATGTTGATTGCCAAGAGATTGTGAATGGTAAGAATCTATTCTTACGGTTCTACTTTAATCATAGAAGCTTTGCATTTCTCTATTTTATGTATTAAGATTTCAAGTAAGTGTGCTTTAAAAATATTTGGAAAGACAAACCCAAATACTTAAAATGTGAGGAATTGCTTTCATGGTGTGTGTGTGTGTGTGTGTGTGTGTGTGTGTGTGAGATGCTTTGTGTTTTGTGTTGCAAATTTGGGGTTAAGGTGTAATGTTTTCAGATTTCTTTATTCAGTTTAACTCTCTATTAAATTTTTCTATACTCTAAAGGAATTGGATTGGTTATAATGTAAGAGAATGTATGATTCTTTTTTAGGGACCTGTCAGGACTAGCTCAGGATTTTGTTAATATTTACCAAGAATTTTTTGGTGATTACCAAGTGTGTTGTTCTCTTCCTTCAAAGGAGATTAGAGCATCCCATCAGTGGATTCACAGTGATCATTATTTATCCATATCCAACCATGAAGTGCTCATGAAACCTACAAACCCCACAAAGTATATAGAGAGATGCACTTCACCAGAGGATGTTATTTTGGCAGTTACCCCTGGTTGCTCAAGGAAAATCTCATGGAAACTCAGAACTAAAACAGCAGGGTGATGGAGTGGAGTGTAGACCAATAGACACTTTCATCTCCACAACCACTGGATGAAGACACGTGGTCCTGGGACCTGTTGGGTGCAACTCACCTGCCAAAGACTCTCTTTCAGCAACAGAGGGAGCTGCACTAAGAGGGGAGAAAGGAGAAGAAACGGACTTGAGGGTCAGCTGAGTGTTCACCGACAGGGAGGGAGCGGGGGAGAGTACAGACCTGGTATTTGGTGCGCTGGTTGGTCCAGATAAAGGAGCCTCAGGAGCAGCTGAGGTGCCCTGTGCTTGGACACTTCCCCTGGGAATCTGGAGAGACCCCTTTTACTTAAAGCATCTCCCTTTTTGTCATTACATTATTTTCTGTTCCTTCTCATTTTAGCTACACCTCTAGAAACTTTGGACTTGACTTCAAACTGTTATTTACTATTTAGCAATGGATTTAACAACTGCAAATCCCTTGGGAGCCAAAAGGAGAAACATCCTAACATTTTCTTCAAACTATTAAGAAGGTCTTTTCAAAAAAATGTGCTCTTTCTCTCTGCTGTTGTTGGATGGAGGTTTTTTAACATCCACTAGAAGACACCCATCCAGACTGTTTCAATCCAAACCAAGTTCTCCTGAGGATTCTGTCTAAATTTGCCCCCCTCTTCTATCTTCTATGCAATTCAGTGTTCTGGAAGTAGGTATGGGGCAGACACCCAGTACCTGCTTGCTAAGAGTGGGAAGTGGAGGATTGAAAGTTCAGTTCTTTCTTGAAAAATCTTATAAGGAAATCTAATAAATAAAAGTAAACAAAAAAAGAATCTACATGCACAAAACTCAGCTTCCTTCTACCTCTATGCTGCCCAGGTGCTCACAAAGTGCTGTCTTTCTGCTCTCATGGAGTGGAAAAGGCGGAACACTGACCAGCAGCCTTCCAGGAACTCATGTAAGGATCAACTGTGGTGCAGCCTCCTTTAGCCTTGGGACCTGACTCCACCTCTGTGCCCACATCATCTAGGACCATGTAAACGAAGACACACTAGCCTCGGTGCAGACTCACACAGACACTGAATTGCAGAAACCACAGAAGTCCAATTCCTATCTCCACCATCCAAAGAGAGCCCAGGCTGTTCCTGCCTTCTATTAAATCCTGAAATTCTTTCAAAAGAAAGAGGAAAAACTCTTCCTCAGTTCCTCTTCCCCAACCCCACCAAACTGGTTGGGAAAGAAAACATAAATGCTCATTCTTTGGAAAGATAGTGTCTTACCAATGTCAGTACTAATAATTTGTATGTCAATGAGGAGTTTCTGCAGGAGTTGGAAAGAAGAATGAGGACCTGTGTCTGGCATGCTCAGGTGAGGGAAAGGCCAGACGCTGCAGTAAAAGAGGCTGAGAGTTGGCTGGGAGCCTGGGCAGAACGGCACCTCTTTAGTTTGCCCAACCTGGCCCCCAGCAAGATGCAGAATTCATGTTACTGTGACCAGGTAGACATCAAGCACATTCTGCATTTACCTGTTTTATTTGGTTTAATTTGATTTGTCTTTTTTTTTTTTTCCTTTTGAACTGACCTTTTGATAAAATTTTAGTACTCTTACAGTGACCTTAGGTTTTCTAGTGGGTTCATTTTTTTTTCACCTTTTGCATTTGCATATTACAATAGGAAATAATCACAGTTTTAAAAAATTTCCCTGCAAAAGTAAAACATTCCCAGCCTCAGTTGTTCATGAACAACCAACAAAAGGTTATGAGCTATTCTGTCAAAAGTTTTGTTTGTAGGTAATAAGTGTACTGATGGTAGGGATCCTAGTAAACCAATTCCCTTCAGAAAGTAAGAAAGATAGAACTCATCAGATGTCAGCAGGCACATACTTCATGCAATGGGTGGTGACAGGGACAGTTGTATGGGAGGGCATTTAGGGGATCAGAGACTGAGGTGTGCTGCCAGTTCCAGGGATGCCACTTGAACATTGTCCAGAGAACTGCACGGCTCTTGGTAGGGGGCTCCTGAGTCACTTGTGGCTCATAATGACTATTGCCGTGTTTGACTCCATGTTGAGTTGCCAGTCCTGCCCTCTGATTTCAATAGTGTTGATTTCTAATTTCCTATAATACTCATTTGTGGACTGCTGTCGAGGCTGCTGACTGCATCAGAATTATCTGGAAACCTTTACAACATACATATTCTACATATTCTCGAAACCCCCTCCAGACTGACTGAATCAGAACTTTCGAGAGTGACACTGAGGAATACACTTGACATGCGCAAAACAAACACACGCACTTTTGAGTTCCTCAGGAGCTCCAGTTGCATGAATCTGTTTTCTGTTGTTATAACAAATTATTTGAGGATGGGTACTTTATGAAGATGATAGACTTACTTAGGTCACAGTTTTGGAGACTAAAAGTTGAAGGTTTGGCAAGCCCAGCTGTTGAGCCTCCGGTAAGGACCTCATGGCTGGCATCACAGTGACAGAAGTGCGTGCAGAAGAGATGACATGGGGAGACAGGGAGCCAGAGGGCTAGGCCCTCTCTGTTTATAACAAGTGTGGAAACAGGTCCTGTGTAGACCTAGCCCCATTCTACTAGGATCACACTGAAAACCCAGCTCCCAGCTTGTGAACTTTTAAGGGACCCACTTAAATTATATCCTGAGCATAGCACCAGCGTGGGAACAGGCCATCAGCCTATCCAAGACACTCTGCAAGTGGACTAAGCCCAGCCCAGCCATGTACTGGATTCTCTTTAACTTCTTTGGACTCTGCAAAGAGACATTTTTCCACATAGGGTCCTAACACAGAGGTGCAATCCCTGCAGAACTGGGCACAGGAAGTGAGACCCCTACCCCAAACACATAGTGGGAAAGTTGCAGGGACACTCTTCCTTTGAGGCTTCCCTTGGGTTCAGTGGGACCTTGTACTGCCTGGGAAAGAGCCAGCAGAAGGCAGATGGGCAGAGGTGGGCTTGTGCCCTGTGCCCTGGTCAGCCTGGGGCCTGTCTCACTGTATCAAAACCTGCGTGGGTATTTTCTGCTGACAGCCCCAGGGAGGTGCAGCTAGAGCGGAGCCAGTTGGGAAGGGAATGGAGAGAGGCTCTGTGTTGTAGATTCAATATCAGCTCTGAGATTTCCAACCCCACCCCCGGGATAAACATTCTGCTGTGGAGCTTATGTGATGGAGTGGGCTTCCTCCGTGTGTGATTCCAGGAAGAGAGTTAATAAAGCCTCTTGGTACCCGGCCTCCCTAGCAGCTTGTATTTGTCTAGCCGTGAGTCTGGGTGCTACTCCTACAGTGCTGGTGTTGGGTTGACATTTGTTTTGACCTTTAAACTTTACGCTTCCCCCTTCTGCCTCCTTTCTCCCACTAGGCCTCCCCACCTCCTGTTGTTCCTCAGCCTGTGAGTTTGATCTTCCTGGACCTGGGCTTTTCCAAAGGGTGACTCTCTGGGGTTTGGAGTGGGTGGAGTGCTGGCTTTTCCTCTTTTCTTTGCCCAAGGGTCACTGTGTGACTGTAAAATTATTGTGTAGCAGCAGCTCCAGCGGCATTTCACATGTGGGGAGTGTGGAGAGTTTTGTTTTTTCTTTAAATAAGAAAAGGAAAGGAAAACACCTCCAGGACCTGCCTCTGCCCGAGCAGTGCGGGGCTGGGCCACTGCACTGACTGGAGAGCAGGTCCTCCTCCTCCGGAGCCCTGCCCTGGCCCAGTGGGAACTGGGAACCACGTCCCTGGGAATGCTGGTGCTTGATGAGGAGAGGAGCATTCTTGGCTGTGAGCTTCTTCAGGTCCTGGGTTGTTTTCATAAGCGTATAACCCCAGGGCTACAGGAAAATTCCACCCTTGGGCAGGGTGATATTTCTGTTCTTGGTCGTCCTCTCAGATGTGCTGTGTTGTGCTTGAGCTTAGGCTTTGAACTTGGACTGATGGGTTGGAATCTGTTCCACGGATCCACCTTAGATGGGTTGCTCAGTGCTTCTCCACCTCCGTTTTCTCATCTGAAATGAGATTTGTTGGGCATTTTGAGAGTGAAACACGGTGACACACACAGAAATACCTGGAATGACACCTGGTGTACTATAGACCCTCTGCCTCTTGCCTGAAAGAATCTTCCCTTCTCTGGGTATTTTCAGAACACACTGTATCTTTTCCTGTAGAAATATCTAGGAGAGGATAATTTGTTTTTTTAATTCTCTTTACTTTCTTGATATCTGCTGAAGACCACGGACACTGTTCTGATCCACAGAGTGGACGGTTGGTCTCGTTTCTTTTACTTTTCCACCTACTCCTATTGAATAAGGTTCATAATTATCCATCTGTGAGCTCTGGTAACTTAAAAAACAAATGTAACTGCTGTCTATAGAGGACGCATACTCACCAAGGCACTCTGGACCTCCCCACGGCTAGGGAATGGGCCTGCATGACCTTTTCATGTCTGTGTTGTCCTGTGAGCAGTCTTCCTTGAAGATGAACTTACAGGTCAGAGGGCCTCTAGGACTTAGAACCTTACCCGTTGGACTTCAAGGCAAATACGCCCTCAAAGGCCTCATGACGAGGTTTGTCCATAGCCAAGAATAAAGAAAAGGTCCAGGGCAAACCCCAGTGGGTGCTGCAGTGCTGGTCAGGAGGGTCTGCTGGGTACCCACCTCTGCTTCACAATAGACAGCACACTGAGGTTTTGCTTCAGTACCTCTTGCTCCCAGGATGTAGAGAAGTGGAAGTTGAGTTGTTTGGAATCTCACTTTTTAATTGCATATTCCCAAGTGATAAAAAACCAAATGCATGTAAACAGAACCAGTGAACAACCTCAGCTCAACCATTAGGACCCAGAAGAATCTCTTAAGCTACTGAACGGAATGTAATCTCTAGGTTCATACTTCACATTTCAATTTAAGTATTATTCTCTCTCTCTCTCTCTCTCTCTCTCTCTCTCTCTCTCTCTCTCTCTCTCTCTCTCTCTCTCTCTCTCTCTTACTCTCTCTGCCTTGCCTCTTGTCTCTCTCTGTTTTCAATTATGATGATCCTTTCTTTCTTGGCATGGTTCGGCAAGGGGAAAGACATAGCTGCTAGGTGACATGCTAATATACTTCTGTTCTCTTGACACAGTCACTTATAGGTGTCTGGGGATAACGTGGTCAGTGAATCAGATTGAAAACAAAAGCTGGAGCCAGTGGTAGATCAGAGGTATTAAATGGTAATGTGAGGAGGAGGAAGAAGGCCTAAGATTTACATACCAGTTTCTGCGAGAAATATGCTCGATTTGCTCTGGGTTGAGGCTGTGCGTTTTAAAGATTTTTATTCTTAAAATGATGATACTCTTTGCTACCTCTTTAAATATAGTCATGGATCTCAGCATAGTCAGGAGACTACCAATAAGAGTGAGGGATGAGGCCAAGGAAAATCGTTTGATTCAGAGAATCTTATTGAAATACATATTTCTGACCTCTATCCTTGGAAGTACCTTCCAGAAAAGAGAGGGCAGGGGGACAGAAGGATGCTGAAATAGATGCATCTAGCTAGTGATCTGCAAAGAAATTTTGATGCTTCTCTCTGAGGATGTCTCTTGACGAGCATGGGAGAACTGCTGATATAGATGGTGATCACAAACTAGGACATGTGGAAGAAATTGGCAAGAGTCGTCATCGTACCATGTGACTCATCAGTCGACCATGGATAGGGTGGGGACTTGTGGGATTATGGAAACTTGTAGATTATTGGGGGATTCGTTTAATTAGACTCCTCCTGTGTGGACCCTCTGGAAGAAAAGCTTTGACCTCAGTTTGAAAATTCTTAAACAATATGGAAGGATTCAAGCCAGGATTTGAACCTGGGTCATCTGCTCTTAGAGCACACACTTTTAACAAGTAGGTATTCAGGCAAATGACTGTGACCTCTCCATTTGAGGGAATCACATGTCTCTAGGTACTTACCAATAAATTTATAGGATTCTACATTTTTAGTTGGGTTCTATTCTAAATCAAATCACTTCAAATTTAGTGTAATGCTTTGCAGAAAGTATAATAGCAAGATCCCTAGAGATAATAGAAGAAACTTTGGATTTTTTTTTAACTTTCCCTGCAAATAGTCATGAAAACTCTGAGAACTCTCATCTTTTCAAGCCAGTTCACCTTGCTTTCTTGCCAGTATTAATGGTCTTGCCAGAAATTAAAACCTTTCAGCCTGTGGCCTGGATTTTTTTTTTTTCCCCTTCAAATTGCTATTGGGGAAATAAAGTCAGTGCTTAGTGATTCCAAGTATTTTTGACAATTTACTTCACACAGGCTCTGTTTAAGGTCCTACATCCACATGTAAGTTGAATAAAATGCTCTTTCTGCCCTCAACTAGCTCCCAATCTTCTTGGAAATATAGCTCAATTAATCTAAATATCTGTGTGTGACAGAAGCTATCATCAGATGCAGGGGATGCTACCGTGACACAGCTTGAGATGTCAGGAGGGTTTCCAGGGAGGTAACATAGGCTGTGACATCTAGATCCCTCACTCTGTGTTGCCGTGTGCCAGAAAGAATTCAGGGCTTGAGTGTTGGCTACTTAGTTGTCTTCCATCATTTCCTCCATAGCCTTGTTTCCAATAAATGAACAAAAAATTTTGCTTTCCTCCACCCAAATTCCTGATCCTTTTTTTTTTTTTTTTTCAGCAGCATTTTAATTTTACCTCTGGGTTTCTTCACTCCATTCAAGTCATTAAAATAGAGCATGATAGTCAAATTCAGGAATTCCCAAGCTTTTCACACCACTTTTGATCATTTCTTTCATTGTCTTAATCTGAGAAACAGTGATTCTTAGAGATTATACTTTAGTTAATGAGATTAAAGAAGAGAAGTCGGAAGGGCCTTTCAAGGCCATCTAGCCTATTCCTGTGTGCTGCCCATGATGGATCTGTAGCCCAGAGAAGCCCAGCCACAGGTCTTGGGCAGATTCTGGCACAGGCTTCTATCTTTACACTTTGATCTTTGCCTAAACTTTTCGAATCCTAATCACCTCTTCTTTCTGGAATGACCTTCTCTTGCTTCTATCCCTTAATTGCCCTCCAGCATTCAAGGAACCAGGCCATTTTAACTTGATTGTTGCCCTATGGGCGTCTGCTATGGATGTCATGAGGAATATCCATCCACGTGTAGCACCCTGGCAGTAAAGGGAGGGCATATGAGCAGTTACCTGTCCTGAGGCTGGTGTGGACAGGCTTAAGCAGGAAGTAGTTTAGAGCACTGTCACCCCTGGTATTTCTTCCCTCCACCTCCTTCAATTGCTCCAGTGGGTACCATACCCCTAGGCTTCTAATTCACTGCTGCTGATTGACATCAGGACTGCAGAGTCCTTGCTCCATAGCACAGCCTGTGTTTTCTATATGGATGGTCATTCAAACCCAGGCCAGATTGATTTTTCCTAAAAGGCCAACGAATATGATTTCAAAACCAGATACAATCTACTCTCGTTTCATTTAGTGACACTGTGAGGTGGAACTGTCAGGATAAGACTCTATCTAGCAAGTTAGAAACTCCCTGAAGCCAAAGGGGCAGGAAATTTCATGGTAAATATTTAAGCTTCTGGGCTGCAGGGCAATTGGAAAATGCCGCTAAGAAGCTTTCCTCTTTCCTTCTGATTCCGCTCGTTTGTCACTTGAGCTGTGCCATTTGGCCTTATCCTTTACGCCTAAATAAGTCTTGCTTTTTAATCTTTTAGCCAAGGAAAAAAAAAAAAAAGTAAAAGAAATAAAAATACCTTAAGTAATACTCCAGAGGGACAATGTTCTGGAAAATTTAGGGCTGAGATGTTCCCGCCCAGGCCACTTGAGCTGCCCATCTCTGATGATGACCTGTTTATAGGATGCAGGGTCAGGAGGACTTGCGGTCTAGTCCTGGGCATTCTGTTTATGTTTTGTCTCTGTGCTCTTCAGTTTCCACACTGGTGAAATGAGGAGAAGTGTTTTTCTATTAGGCATCCCCCAGGAAACCCAGAGGTAAACATGAGACAAAAGACCTGGAAGTTCTTAGAAGTCAAAGTGTGAACTGCGGTCTCTTCCATATTGGTGTGGTCCTGATGTGGGATGTGTGATTCTTTCAACATGGAACCCTGTCTCTGCCCTTCCCCTTTCCAAATATGGGAGGAGAAACCAAAATCCAGTTATTAAATAACTAGCTAAATATCCCACCACACACAAGTGACAGAACTGAGTTAGAAAGTCAGCTCAGTCTCTCTCAGCAATCAGATGATGCAAGGCCTGGCGCTCCCTGAACCTTCTGTCAGCGTGGCCTGGGATGTCCTGGCTCTCACTCTTGTCATCACAGGTGTGTCCTGCTTCCTTACCAGTGTCCTGGTGGAGAGAGTCTCACCTGTGTCCCTCCTGCTGTTCTTGTCTCTTCTCTCCTTCAGAGCCAGAACCACTGCCCCTTGCCCAGGCTTCTGTGCCAGCTGCCCAAGGACATGGTGGCTCCTGGGCAGCAGTCGAGGAAGAGAGTGAAAGGCATGTTAGATGTGGTCCTATATCAGTTCCCATTCAGCACTGTCACTGTAGTTTGGTAAAACACACCAAAGAAGACATCCAAATTCAAAGTTAAACATTCAGACAACTTTTGAAAAGCTGAAATAGACCTTTGTTGGGGCCAGTGACAGAAGTCTGATTTCTCGAGCACTTTGCCTGCTGGATCAGAATGGCATTGATGATACCTTCTGTGTTAAAGCAAGGGCAGGAGAGCTGTCTTCCCATTTCTGGACTTGACTGTTATATTTACAGTCTCTATGCAAATTTCTGGAATTTCTCTGACAAATTCCCTGGGGCATGGAAATTGAGCTCCCTGTGTGTATGTGGATGGGCTGGGGGATGGCCTGGCATGTTCTCTAAAGAGTCTTTATCTGCCAGGGCTCCCTCCCTCTCTTCTCCCTGGAAGAAACTGTGCCAAGACTTGGGTTGTTTAGTTTGGCTCCAGTTTGGAAGCATTGATTCCGAGCTGGCCTTGTCTGAGGCCCACTTGCTGATTCCCTTTGCCTCAGAGTTGAAAGTGCAGTACCCTCTGGAGAACAGAGCAGTCCCCCTCTGTCCCTCTGTCCTTCTCAGCCTAGAGGGACTGATGCATGAAGACCTGTACACAACTTGGTGTCTTGTTAGAACTGGGGATGGGGAGCACCTAGCAGATTGGATTAAGTATTGAGTAGGTCATCAGAAACTTGCTCATGAGAATTCAATGTCACTTGCTTGACATTCACAAGGCACTGAATTCTAAGTTTTCTTTACTTTTATCATTTGATTTTCTTTGTTTCATTCTGATTTTTGCTAAGAATAACCAACAAGCCTGTTTTATTTGTTCTGGGATTAAATCATAATTTTCTTAGGTTGTCCAAACTAGTGGTAGATAAGATACTGTAGTTCCCTTGAATAACTCCTTTTCCTGTACTCTTCAAATTTCCTACTTAGGATTTGGTCTTTCCCTGTCTGCTGTTTATTTCCCTTTCCGGCAAGCTCAGAAGAGGACTGGGGTCCTGTGGCATGCTCCTGTGGAGGATGGGATTGGGGAACTTTGGTTCCAGCCCAAGAGTAGGGCAGACCTGGAATCTCTGCACTACAGCCCCTGCAGGAACTGCCTGTGGAGGTCTGTTTACTTAGCCCCATAGAATTTGATCTTGTTCAGTGTGGAGTGATGTCACCAAGTCGGTGCCTTCATTTGGGCAGCCGAGTGGAAGGAGAAGGATGAATGGCTGGTTGAGGCTTGAGGTGTTGGGTGGCCACTAAGAAATGGCTGGGGCAGCCTCCAGCCACCACCACGTGTTGATTTTGTAGTGAGATCATTACCTTTCCTGGGCTGTTAAATGCAGTTTAATCTTCCTTAAGACAGGACTGGACAATGTTGCCTTTGTGATTTCAGAGAGTCACTAGACAGGTTAGAGGAGGTTCAGTTTCCACATTTCCACCCGAAGAAAATCGCATCCCTGTCAGGGAAGCAAGGGATGTGTGACACCTCTGTTCTCTTGTAGTATGCACCATGTCATCATCACCAGGTCCTCATGCTGGGTGGGAACATTAAAGGGCTGGGGCCATGGAGCCCCCACAAGTGCTTAGACCTTGGGACTATTTCCTTTTTATATAGCATCCCATGCCCCCAAACCAGGAATTCCAGAAGTGCCAGAAACACACCTTTTTCTCTACAGATGTCAGTGCATCTATGTATGCTGCCTTCAGTAGTTAGTTTCCTTTTGTGGCTAGGGTGAGTCTTGTAGTTTCTTCTCCTTTCACAACAATACTGGCCTGTCAGTGGTTACATTGGAGACAAGCAGTTGGCAGGAGAGGATGAGGAACAGAGAAAGAGAGGGAGAGAGGAAAAGATGGAGCATGAGAGAAAGGTGACTTATCCCACTACTGACTGTGGGAAATCTGGGAAGAGGGAAGCTTTGGTTGAGGGAAGGTCTAAGAACACTTGGAATCTGTGTGTGAGCTCGAACAGCCCTCTGTAAGGGGAGCCACCTTAATTGCCTCCCCTTACGTCCTTCTTACCTCTCCGCTCTTAAGCATCAAGTCTAGAGGTTACGTTGCCCTCCTGCTCAGACCTTCTTTTCTCCTCCATGGCTGTTTCTTGGCTCACCTTGTCTTAATAGTCTGATAGAATATGATTTTACTTATAGCCTAGTATGCGTGGGACACACACACACACACACACACACACACACACACACTGGACTCTTCTGCCAATGCTTGGGACTCCAGAAGAGTGTTCCCTCCTTGCTTGGGAGTGGGGATCCCTTAGCTTCTCTGTTCTCAGCACAACTGATGTCCAACTGTGCAACATCTCATTATGCAGAAGCAAGAACGTGGCAATTCCTGCTCTCCCAACTCTCTTGAGGCCACATTGTTGCAGGAGACGCTGCTGTGCTGTGCTCCAAGGCACCAAAGTCAGCATCCTTCTTCCCCCGCCTTTCCTCCATTACCTCCCTAATACTTTACAAATGAAGAAGACACAGCTGTGCCATGAGGAGTCCAGACCCCTGACTGTTTTTCCTGTGCTTGCCCTGCTGAGTCATGTATTTCTCATTTTTGAACTGTCATTTCTGCATTCCTTTCGTCCCCCTTTCCTGGACCTAATATTTCAATTTACTCCATTACTTTTTTTAGGATAATGAATCCTACGTGTTTTTATTTATTTATTTTTTTATTTTTTATTTTATTTTATTTTTTTATTGAAAGGTCAATTTGGTTATACTTTGGGACATGTTCACTTGTCCTTGAGTTCCAGAATTGACTGTTCAGGTCTACATTGAACTTTTCCTTCCCAATTTCTTGTTTAAAATGCTCAAATCCATATCATGCATGCATTTTTTTCATCCAGCCCATCAGTGAGTGCTTATGGCAAACTGTGCACCACGCAGGGCACCAGGTCCAGGCCTTACAGCTAGCAAGACAAATGCAGTATTTGCCCTGATTGGACTGTAGTCTACATGGGAAGAGAGACTTTAAGAAGGACATAATGTAAACTGTTGACTACCAAGCAGTGGAAACAGTGTGCTATCTTAGTGTGTACGGGGACTCTCGCCTTGTACGAAGGGTCAGGAGGATCTCCCTAAAGAAGTGATGTTCAAGTGGAAAGCTGAAGAAGGAGGAACCATCTAGGCGAAGAGGAGTGTGAGTGAGCAAGATAGTGAGAAATCTGGGTGGGGGAAATGCTGCAAAGAAAGGGAGCGGCTAGTTAAACTGTCCCTAATGCAAGAGTAGATCCAGCGCTTTAGGGGGAATGACCAGGACCAATATGGCAGACCCTTTGCAAACAAAGGTACACCCTGATGGGCGGGTGGGGTAAGTTGAGGGGTGAGTGAAGAACTGGCTGGTAGGAGTCCTCTCAAACCTCCTAGCTAGGAGGAGCTAAACCTCTGCACTTTATCCCATGGACAATGGAAAATCACTGAAGAATTTAATGAAGGGAGTGATATGACCTTAGTTGATTCTTTCAGTGAGTGTTCTTGATGCTGTGTGGAGAATGGATTGTAGGACCATGAAGGTGGAGATGCAGGGATGTGCTCACCTCATGGAAATTCTTAGAGACAGGAAAGCACTTGGTGTTCTGATTGACATTTACATTTACAAAGATCATGTCATCCCCGCCATGATCTTTGTAAATGGAAAGCAACTGTGTTAGATTGTGCTTCTTTGTGAACACATTCACACACACACACACACAATTTGAGGGAGGGGCTGTATCATTTTCATTTCTGTAGCCTATTGCCTACTGCAGTTTCTGGCATAAAAGTTGTCCAATTAATGTCTGCCAGATTAATGAATGAATAAGAAATGTGTAATCCCTCATCACACTCCTCTCTTGAAAGAATTTTCCCACTAAGGATTCCCCAGATGTCCAGAAAAATGTCCAGTAACATAACAGAAAGAACTAAACCAGAAGCCTGGGTTCTTGTCCCATCTCTACCCTGAAAAGCTGCATAAATAGGACCCACTACAGCTCCTGGATACCCTGTTTCTTCAAGTGTAAAATTAAAGGACTGGGTTGGAGCAACCTATGAATCACCTGATTTTTGTGATTCCGTGACTTACGGCACTGTAATACTGTTTAAATCAAACATAACCCTTACTCTTGACAACCCTCAATATTTTGAGTTTGTCATAAAATATCTTTTGCCAGAGGGACGCCAGAAAGGCAGGCCTACTTTATGGTGGGGTGTTGCATGATTCCCCTCTGGTCCAGGGGACCAGGGAAAATGAAGTAGCTGTCAGGAAAGCAGAAGGCCCTCAACCAGAGCCTTGGAAGCCAGTTAGAGGAGGTGGCACCCAGTAGGGCATGGGCAGAAAGGAGGGAGTCCATAGAGAGAGGTTTGTTTTCTTCTTTCTCTCCCATAAAGAGAGAGAAAGGAGAAAAAAGAAAAACAAGACCTCAACTTTCACATCCTGATAAGAATTTCCTGGTATTTAAAACACATAAAATAAACTTTTTTTTTTAAGACACATTTTTTTTTTGTTACTTGGCTACAATGACTGGCTTGGGCGGGGAGGGGGGAATGTATTCTTTTGGTTCCAATATGTAGATCAGGGAGAACAAAAGAGCTCACAACTTTCTTTTAAAAATATTTATTTACCTCAGAGGGGAAGGAAAGAAAAGTCAGGAGGAAGCAGAAAGCAATTGCTGTCAGAAGCTCCTGGCCCTGAGGAGAAGGCCGAGGGTGGGTGTTGCTAGAACCCCAGAAGGAGGTGCCCTTCTTAAAGGACAGGGATGGTTCCCTTGAGAAAACTGGGTGGTCTTTCAGGCTAAGTCAATGCACAAGAAATGACAGAGGCCTACTGTGTGTTTCTTCAGGAGCCCTGGAGGAGTCAGACATGTCCCAGTCCTGACCTGACTTTTGATATTGGCAGACCCACCCGACTGGTCAGGGAAGGGGAGGTCAATAATATGTCAAGGCTCCCATGTCCTTGAGACACTCTTTTCTAACACCTGGAAAGCCAGAACTGTAGCCTCATCCATGACCTTCTTTGGTTTCCATGCAGTCCTCACTTGGAAGAGACTTAGTAAGATTCAAAGATCTCTGGACTTAGAGTCAGAATACCTAGATATGGGTCTTCCGTCTACTCACACAAATACAAAGCCTCAGTTTTCTTCTATGTGAATTTAACTTTCTTATCCCTGTTCTCACTCTTCCCAAGGTTATTAAAAGGATCAAATAAAAAAAAAAAATGTATTTGAAGTCACACAAGGAAATGTGACCCATGGGAGACCTCTTGCATGCTGTAGAGGTCAGATGATAAATCCACATTTTTGGGAATGAAAACACCCAGTGGTCATGGATATCTGGTGACTTGCTCAAGGTGCTGTGGCTTGCCTGTGGCAGAGACTTTCTTCCATGTCTTTATTTCTAGTGTAATTCAGTGTTGCTTCCCCCACTGTGGGAAATCAAAAGAAGAAGAAGGAAATCAGTGAGAAGTATATTCATGAGACAGATTCATAAATCATCAAGTGTTTATAGAGCTCCTCAGATGCAATTTCTTTAACTCACAAAATAGGAGGATCCCCCGAAGGCCTATCCGAGATAATGATAATCATGCAACACAGTGGAATGTTGGTGGCACAGAACAAATGACAAGGGTAATAATATTTGCTTTGTGCTTTAGAGTTGCCACAGACTTTCACATACATCATAATATTTAATCCTATCATCAATTCTGTAATATTGGAATGGAAGGCATTTTTATTATCTTCCAATTTTAAATGTAGAATATTAGTCCTAGAGAGTTTAGTTAATTTGTCTGAAACCACAAAACCTGTTAGAGTTAAGTCTAGGGTCAGGCCTGGACGTTGGAACTTTAACATCTGCTGGTTTGGTGCTGATGGTACCAATTGTTTACATTAAGCCTGGGCAAAAGCGTTTCTTTCACCTATTTTTCTTACCCAGAAAAGGAGTGAGAAACCTTTTTGACAGGCTACCTGATTGGGGGAAAGACAATCTGGACGGCTGGGATCTGGAAGGCATTGTTATGGATTTGGGTGAATGATAGCCTTTGTTCTCTGATTTGGAAGATTAAAGGGCTTAAACTATTCCCTCAGGCTCTAAAAATTGTGTTTGCATTGATGAAGGATACTGTAATTGTGAACATAAAGATAAAATATGAAAGATAGGAGACTTTTTTAAAAATAGGAAACTGGCTTTAGTAATTCCTTTTACTTGGTAGAACACTTATTTATGTATTTTTTTATGGCTATATGGACTTTCTTTCTTTTTTTAAATTTTTTAATTTTTTTAGACCACACTTTGATTGAGGGTACCCAAATGGGGTACATCTTTTCATTTCTATGGTTGTGCACGATGTTCAAGGATTGGCTTTTTTTTTTTTTTTTCACTCATCCATACAACCTTCTTTAGCGAGGACAGCCATGGCATGTTTATCCAACTTCTCTGACCATTCTTGCCTTTCTGTTTCTTTCAGAGCCCCAGCCCAGTGACCCCTCAAGGGCCCTGAACCTACCATCATCATCTGAACACTGTCCCTGGCCCTTCTTGTCATTTGTGTTTGGCTCCCACCACAGGTCCTAGCAGATTCTCCCTATTAGGGCCCCTACAACCCAATCCTACTCCATCACACCGTCTTCTCATTTCCTTCATCTGAACTGTGGATGTCACTTACGCTTTGCGTTATCATTGTCTGCTCCCCACGCAGGGATGTAAGCTCCAGTCATGATACTTGCTCTCTACATCGTATACCGAACACCCAGAACAGTCCTTGGCACATAGTAGGACCTCAATATTGATGGACGTAAACATCTTAAGAAAAAATTTACAGCTTGCTCCGGTTTACATAGTCAAGGAGGGTCTGAACTAGAGCTAAAATTCCATCTCTCCGCTCCTAGTTTACTATTCTATTCACTTTATACTATGCTGCCAAAATATATGCATATTTATACCTGGGAGTTCCTGATGGCTACTGATAAAATGTGGAATGATTGTGAGGCATTTATATGAAACTGAATGCATTTCTTAAGGGAAAGGAGGAAATCCCTGAGGCTTACGCTGCTCAGCTCGTGATAACAGAGCTTTATAATCTATGTACTTTGCATATGCGACATCAATCATCCCGTATTTGTTTAAATTGTTTTTAAAGGAAGCTTATTTTAGGAGCACTCTTTATATTTTTTATTGATGACTTTTGGATTTTAACATATAAACACACCATTGTACATACACACTCACAAGAGAAGGTAAACAATGGCCTGTGTGAGAGATTCCTGGTCAAATTGCAGGTATTTTCTCTCTGACAGAAGCTAGAAAGGTTTTATGTGTGAGGCTACTAAGCACCTGAGGTAGCCAGGGGACAGGAGGACTTCTAAAATCAGCTGTAGAAATGACATTGCAGGAACTTTCTAGATGGCCTCCTTTCCCATACACATGCTTTATGAATTTTAAGTGTATTAGAACTTTAGAGGGGGGAGTCAGAGCAAGTGAATGTCACCTAGATTAATTTTTTTCTTTTCTTTTTTGCTACCAGGGGTTGAACCCAAGGGCGCTTTACTGCTGAGCCGCATCCCCAGCCCTTTTTATGTTTTATTTTGAGACAGGGTCTTGCTAAGTTGCTTAGGACCTTGCTAAGTTTTTGAAGCTATCTTTGAACTGGAGACCCTCCTGCCTCCACCTCCTGAGTTGCTGAGATTACAGGCATCCATCACCATGCCCAGCAAGCTCAACTCTTAATTGTACAGTTTACTTACTGCTGTGGAAAGCACATTCCCCTTCATTTACCCTCTACTTTCTCTTCTGAGCACGAAAGAGATAACTCCTGAATTGACATTTTTGAGTGCTGGTGAACAAGGGTACTTTTGGGCTTCCCAGTCTCTGGACTTCCTTGTATTCCCACTCAGCCTTCATCTCCCATTTTGAGACCAAATATTAGTAATCAATTGCATTTAGGTGAGTGGCCCAGCTCCTTGTCGGTTGTAACCTTGGCTCTACCCCTCTGTTATTGAGGTATGGCATCCTCAGTAGCACATGCCAGTTCTGGTTATGCTAAAGTCGATTTCATTAAAGATGGGTCACCATTGGGTTTTCTGTTACCATCTTTAATCACATGCCAGAATTTTCCCCTTTGGATTCTGTCAATGTGGCTGAAAGGATGGGGTCTCATAAGGACCCCCCTCAATGGCTCTCTACCCTCAGTCAAAGTATTACCCATATTGGTGCAACACAGACCTTCCTTAGCTTTCATTTTCATCGCCAGTCTCAGGAGTTCCCTGTGTTCTTCCCTACCATGTACATGACCTTCGGTTGCTCTGTGTTTCATGGGGAGCTGCTTCCTCTAGACCACTTCTGTCTATCGGCCCCAGTACTGATGTTTCAGAGGCCACTGAGGAGACTAGCAGAGATGTGCCCATTTGTCCAGCCTTTATTTTCTGTCTCTAAATCAACTTTCTGTCTTTGACAGAGCACTTCCCTCATTCCTTGGTCATGCGACATTTCAGTTGTTTTTGGTTGATCACTTTTCAAAGTTTTCCAAAGTTGCAGAGTTGATATCCTGTACTTTCCTGTAGAGGTTCTTACTGACTTGCTTAGAGAGCACATGCATGCCAGATTTTGGGGGTTAGTATTGACATCTGCCTGGATTTGCTTCTGTTCTAGCACATACAGAAAGACAAACATGATTTCTGGGCTCTTTGATTTTTTTCTTAGAATTACGTACTTTTCCAGGCCTCCTCTTGATGGCGCCACTGTGCACTGTTACACAGTCATTTGCAGAAGTCATTGGACAAAGGGGCAGATATGTTATATGTTATCTGGGGGCACACATGCCTTCATGGTAAAGACAAAAGAAATGGGCAAAGATTCCATGTAGGACCTTTGAGAGGAGACCAGGGGTTTCAAGCTCTGTCAGATGTCAGCTCCATTTGGCAAAGAGCAGCTTACTCCTTGGCAATAAGGAAGTGTTTTTGGTATCAGTTGAGCATCATCTGAAGACGTGTGACTTGCTTCTTTCCTCCTTCCTCCAAGAGCAAGTTCAGTGACTCAGGGTCAAGAGCCACATGGGACCCCAAGAGGGGAAGCCTGTATTGACTTTCGCTTGATTTACTCAAGCAATCGAGTTTGTTGGAGGAGGAAATGTGATCGTCTCCATCAGCTGTCATGCTGAGATGCCCGTCATGCTGTCAGTAGTTTTCAGTTTCTGATCCTCATACATTTGCTGTCTACTCAGAGAGCAGACGAATGGTACTTTGGGTACCGAGAAGGGAGGGCACGGTCAGCCTTTACCTGGGAATCTGTTTACAGATTTTGAAATCCTGTCAGTTTAATTCTGATGGAGCCTAGTCATGTCCAAGGGACAAAAATGCTTTTGAGGGTAGCTTAGATTTCTCTCTTTAGGAATAATTTTATTTCTGAGAAGATAAGCATGACTTGAGCCCAAATGAGACAGGGCACTGTCGTATAGGCAGCCGGGCTTCCTTAGTTATGGTGAGGTAGTTAATTTAATAGAGTGCAGTAGCAGGAGATGGAAGGATATTTCATTTATACAGGACCCTCAAGTGCTTTTGGGGTCTCCACCAACAGGTACTGCTTTCCTTCTCAGGAAGGGACGGCTGAGTCAAAGATGGACCTAGATAAGCCCAGAAACCTCAACTAAATGCCCAACTGAGTGGACTATTCTGGTGGGAACACTAGGGTATGTTCCTTCTCACTGCATGAGACTAGTGAATTACTGAAGAGTCGGGTAGAAATGGAGGCTTTGCTTTTTTTTATTAAGATGAATTTTTTATTCTCTTTAAAAGAAGTATTCTAATTCTTTAGAAGGTGGCCATTAAAGAAAATAGGGGGGTAATTATTCAGTAAGGACAAAAAGCAAAGAACTAAAGACTTTTTGTAAGGTGAATAAAGACTTTCTCATTTGTCTGTTTTGCTTATTCAGATATTTATGCATTAGCTTTTTGGACTTTTTTCTCAAGTCAGGTACAGTGCTATATATTCCAGATCAATGCCCCAGAGGGTAATTTCCCAAGTTGCTGTTGGGTGGAAAAAAACCTCAAGTTATTCAAAGATCCTCAGGATTGTGGACGCCTTTTTTCCTGCTGGCTCCTGGGACATCCAGAGCTGATGATGGATTGGACCTGCACCCCTTCTCTTGCACAGAGGTGAAGAGGGGCTGCCTCCTTCCTGCCTTTGGGGTCTTGTCCATCCACTTCAGAACAGCACATAGTTTCTGATGCATTTGTAAGTTGTCATCACAAAGCTGCTGACATGTTCTACTGAATCTTCAGTGAGTGCACAGGTCCCCAAACATGTCCCTGTATTTTCTCTTGATGGGGACTTCATGGAAGGTGCTCTGTTGATCACTTTAGATGGCTGAGGTCATTTAGCAGAGTGAAGGAAATGGGGACCTGGGGCCTGGAGACCCTGAGCACATATATTCTCTGTGCAACCTCAAGATCTTGTCCTTGTCATGTTTCAATTTCTTTTGTCATTGTTTGTTCTGCTATAAACACTCACAAGAAGGTAGGAGAATCGTATACGGAAAAAGCAAGCACTCAATGCTAATTTAATTAGTAAAATTCTCAGTCATCAAAGTGATCATTTAAGTGTAAGAATGACTCCCCATTCAAAGAAACTTATTTCCCTTCATGTTTTAAAACAAATTGCTGGTTTTAAAAGTTTTATTTCCCCTGGATCCTATGTACTCAGTGGTAAATGTTGCTTAGTGATATTGGTAAGAGGAGAAAAGGACCATGCAGAAGAAATCATGGGATTTGACTCAGCTTTATCAGAATAGCTTTGGGACATTAGACCCATCATCCAACTTCCCCATCCTCAACTTTTTTCTCTGTACAACGAATGATAAAATATTCACTGGTGTACTTTCCAGCTCAATGTCTCTACGGTTAAAACTTCAAAGCTGCATTAAATTGATTTATTGAAATAATGTTTCCTTACTATGTGATTCAGGAATTACAATCTGACTTTGTTCAGTTTATTGGAAAATGTAGGAAAAATAAAACAGGGTCTCTCTGATCAGTCAGAGATGAAGTAGAGAATCCTTCAGCAGAGTTCATTTTCAAGCTGTGTCCACTCCACTTTAGCACAGCCAGTATTCATATGCTTACATTAGGCTATGGTCCATCACATCCCCGCTGTCTTGATCCTGTTTTACTCGACTTGTCTTCTTAAAAAGTAAACAGAAGATTTTATTTTCTGGTTGTTCTCTATCCTGATCTGCTAACAGAGCAGAAGGAAGCGGATGGACACCATGCTTTCGGCTAACCTGTGTGCATAAACGAACTCCTCCCACATTCCTGAAATTTACCCAAACCAACTGTGACATGCCTGGTTTATGTTAGTTTTATTTCAGAAAGTACTTTTCCACACTGATTCCTCCTGATAAGGCATGCCTGGGGCTGCTTTGCTGCCCTGGGAGATTCCACAAGTCATTGTGTGACAAGCAGTGTGACCCCATTCACTGGACAAACCCAGGAATGATGTCATTTACCCATATCTATTCTTTAAACCCAATCTCTACTCATTATGAGATTTTTCTCATTTCTGTTTTGAATCCCGGTGCCTGCTGCACAGATTCCCGCTCTGTGATCCCTGCAGGAAGAACAGGCTGTGTTTTATGTGGAAAAAATAGCCACGTGTCCCTCTGTCAGCTTTTCTTGTGATTACTTTTGCTCCAGAAAGGAGAATTTGCGTACTTTCTGGCTCAGCATTAAAATAACAACACGATGACAATTAAAAAAAGAATTCTTAAAAAATTCAATCTGTTCATCAACAGGCGTTATTCAGTTTTTTTCCCTCTGCGGGGCACGTTGAAAGATAAAAGGCAACTCTAGGACAATGCATTCAACCTGTATCCCGAGTGGGCTCATGCTTACAAAGATTTTGTTTTCTGAGCAGAAGGTATTTGTTAGATAATCATTCGTTAATTTCATCATTTTGATTAGTCCAAGTCAACAAGACCTTCTGTTTTGTGATAGCAGGGCAGTCACACTGAGATGCTGTTTACCACATGAGCAGAGAGCTTGCTGGTTTAGTTAACCTGGGCAGCCTCGTCCCCAGGAGACAGAAGACACCACTGTAATTTTTGAAGTAGATGCCTGGATTGATTCACAGACCTGAAGGACATGAGCTCTCAGCATAGGCTGTATATTATACAGGGAACTTTATAAAAAGGAGGATACCTGGATGTGATCCCCAGAGATTCTGTTTATTTGGTCTGGAGGGTGCTGCTGGGACTGGAATTTTTAAGGGGTATGCAGCCTGAGTGGAGAACTGCTGTACCAGGGACTCCAGAACCACTTAGCCAAACTTCTCGCCTCAGAGATGTTTGCAGTTTATTTCATGAGATAAAATATACAAGTTTTAAAAGAGACCATTCTGAAGAAATACGTGTTTGGGTCAACTGTAAGAGCATTTTTAGTTAAAAATTATTTTTAAAATGTATTAGATTAGACATAGTTATTGAACACCTACTATGCATGCATCAACCTTTTGTAGGCACTGAAGGTACAGAGGCAACAGAGCTGGTGAGGAACTTTCCTGCATGGAGCTCAGTTCAAAGATGGCTGAATAAGCTGTCAGTGGGCTGAGAGAACTTTGGGGAGCAGATTGTACTGGAGACAGGCCTGGAAGAATGGGTAGAGAAGAATGGGGTAGGGAGGGGGTCTTTTCAGGGACTAGAAAGAAGACTGAGTACTTGACCAGCAGACGTCAGACCAGTGCAGAGCTTTCATTATCTTGAGAGGCCCAGCATACAGTAAGGCCCAGCCTTACTGTTTCATAAGTTTCACATCAATGGAAAATAGATGTGTTTTAATGACAATATGCAGATTATGGATCTTCAGCTGCTTCAGAGAGAATATCAGACACACATCTTTGAGTGGACTTTTTTCTTATTAGTGCATGGTGGCAGGATAAGACATTCTGGAGTAATAGTTCTCAGCAATAGTAGTTTTGCTCTTGCACTTTTGCTCTTGGTAATATCTGGACACATGTTTGACATGATTGCTGGAAGGTCCTACTGACAGCTGTTGGATAAAGGCCAGGGATGCTGCTACACATCCTAAAATACACAGGTCAATTCCCACAACAAAGAATAATCCAGATCCAAGGTCAAAAATGCAACATTTGAAAACTATGCTCTAGAAATAAAGAGATGAGAGAAGGGCTTCCTATAGATCTCCCTAGTGCTGCAAAGCCTCTTACTTCAACACAGCACACACACATGCACACACACACACACACACACACACACACACACGCACACTCACACACACACATGCCCGCACACACACATGCACACTCACACACACACACACATGCACACAAACACACATGCACACTCACACAGTAAGAACATTAAAATTAGTGTTTTGCTTCGTGGTCCTCATTTTGGCCTCAGGGAGAGTGCACCTTCCAGTGTGGTGGGGGACAGAGTCCGAGTGTCTAAGTATCAAAGTGCATGCTCTCCCTGAGCTTTCAGCACTTTGGAGAATTTCCCATGGGGGAAAAATACCTGCTCTTTGGTTTTTCCATGCAATTTCCTGCTCAGCTTTAATAGCAGCTGGGCTTTTCCCTGCCTAAGGTTGAAACTAAAAGTCTGCATTTTTCCTTTGTGGACAAGGAAGAGCTAGACGACTCCTCCCTGGACATTTAGAACTTCTAAATAAAGTTTTGACTTGAGTCTTGTAAAGCATTGAATGATACCAGTTGAGGTGCTGGCTGCTCCTTTGGCCTAATGCCCAAGGTGGGGTAAAGCAGGAAACCACTCACCATTGCTTCTTCCTCTTCTTGCCCTGCTATGTCAAGGCATTGGTTGAGAGCCAGAAATGAGCAGTTCTGATGCTGTTAAACATGGAATTTTAAGCACATCATTTCATCTCTCTGTGTCTCTACTCCATTTTCTGTGAGCTGCAAACCCTATTTCTTTTAGGGTTTGAGTGGGGGTTAGATTTGATTTACATAAAATGCTTGGTACATAGTATGTGCTAAATAAAGTATATAACATTTAAATGTTATATACTGCAAAGGAAGAGGGCAGTACTCCATGATCCTGAACATCCCATCCGACTGTAGTACTCAAATATATTGTCATGTTGGAAAATAGAGAGGCTTGACCTGCATTAAAAATAAGGAGGAAAGGCTTTGTGTTATGGGAGAGAGGAGGTATCAATGTTTGCATATGTTTCCGACAGTTTTTACACACAAATTTCACATCAAGTTCCCTCCTACTGGAAGGAGCGGCAGGAGCTAGAGAGCAAGGTGAGAGTATCTGCAGTCTGGCTGAGAACTGGCTGAGAAATGAAGTCAGAGCTACTCCTGAGCCGCCCCCTTCCTGTGGAGTGAGCGATGCACCCAGACAAGGGCTCTAAGTCTTTCCCGGTGAGGCCATCGTGGGAAGCTGCCAGTACCTGCTGGCACATGTAGGTTTCATGTTGCCCCCTGCCACCTGCAGTACCCGACCCATTGCCCGCATTTCTTCTATCACCAAACAGGATGTATTAATTGTGTCTCCCCAGCCCCCTCCACCTTCGCTCCACCTCCCCTCCACTCACGCTACAGGAACAAAGTATGAATACCCTTTTTGATGTTGGTTGACATTAGAAGTTTGCCTCCCATCTTTTTTTCTCCTTAGGAACAACCTGAATACCACACACGGTGTTATCTAGCTCTGACTTTGAAGAGGAATTTCTCCCCTTAGGGCTCTCTCTATTCCTGGTGCAGCATAATCTAGGAGAAAAAAAAAAAAAGTTTATCCCAGGGAAGCCAACTCAACCAAGAGTTATTCAGAGTGTCTGACTGCCTGTTATATTTAGAAACCACACAGGGGAGAGCTTCAAGAATGCTGAGCCTTCCAAGGGCGAGGGGCCCTGTCGGATTCTCCTTCTGGTTCCTTGGGATGGCCAGATGATGACAGCCTACCTGACTGTTATTAACTGGGGGTGATGGTTAAGGAGACAAAGAGGTGCAGCTGGAGTATTACAACCATAGAGTTAAAATCTGGGCTTCAGCTATTTAGTGTTGACACATCCCTCTTTTTGCGGATGAAGATGATGAACTAGATGTCACTTGATCTTCTGAGCATTCCTTTCATTATCTATAAAATGAGGTGACTGGATGCAATCGATGCTCTAACCTTTACTGAACATTGAGATATGGGAAGTTGGTTAACATGATAGATACTGGGGCTGCAGGACCAGAGGCTCTGATTTAAAAGTTCTGGCCCATGCACAGTGGGCATTGGCGTATTGTGGTGGTCCTCTTCCAGTGATATTTATGTCTAGCCACAGTTGATCAGAAGTGGGTCTTATCAGTGCTTTGGATATGTGGTCTGAGGACCAGTAGCAGCAGTGCCACGTGGGAACTTGTTAGCAATACACATTTTAACTGATAAATGGATAAAGCAATGTTAAGGGGTGTCATGGACTATTATTAAACCATAAAAAGAATAAATTCTGTCATTCCTGACAACATGAATGGAACTGGAGATGATTCTGCTAAGTGAAATAAGACCAAAAGAGACAAGCACAGAAAAAGAAGTACTGAATGATCTCACATATATGGAATCGAAAACAGTTGATCTCATAGACATGGAGAGGGGAATGTTGATTACCAAGGGCAGGGAGAATAGGGTGCAGGGAGGGATGGGAAAGGTTGGTCAGTGGGTACTAAGCTGCAGTTCGATAGGAGCAAGAAGTCTGGGTGTGCCCTTGCACAGTAGGGTGACTATAGCTGGCAGTTAGGAACTGTACATTTCAAAAAGCTAGAAAAAGGATTTTTAATGCTTTATTCCTAAAGAAATGACAAGTGTTTGAGGAGATAGATTATGTTTACCCTGATTAAAACATTATGCCATGTATATATGTACCAACACATCCCTTGGCACTCCCCATAAATGAAAAAATAAAGTTTTAAACTTGTTCTTGGCCCCAACCCCAGACACACTAAATAGAGACTGGGGGTCGGGATCAGCCATGAATCTGTCATGTCACTTTCTCCAGGTTTGTTTTGGACATGAAAACGTTAAAACAAACAAACAAACAAATTAAAAAAAAAAAAAAAAAAAAAAAAAAAAAAGACCCAGAAGACTGTATAAATTGTTAAGGGATGTCCATCAGGTTTCAAAATAATCCTATAAATAGCCTAGAGAGGGGATGAGATCAAGCCAAGGCCACACAGATGGCTAAATAGGTGGCACAGCTCGTACCAGAATCCAGGCCTTTGAACTGCTGTCCAGAGCTTTTCAAATTACCCAATTAGGAAGATATTTAGGATGCATGGCCTGTTATTCCCTCCTCCCTCTTTCTCTCTCTTTCCCTCCCCTCTCTCTCTCATCCTTCCTGCTTCTCTGCCTGGATTTGTCTTCTTGGGGCCACAGGACTGTGGAGAACACATATATCAGCTCATGGTCCTCCTGCAGTGCAATGCATGCTAATTATGAAGAAAAATTATTCTTTAATTCTGAGGCCTGTAGCAAGGGGTCCAGTTGCATCTGGTTGCTGGATCATTGACCATGTCACTGGTTTCCATAACCAGGTAGGGACTTCCTGGTTTTGGGTGAGGCAGGTTGGCAGGTAAGAATGAAGATACTAATGCAGGGTGGTGGTAAATGAGAGAGGAGGGGAACCAGCTGCACCTTTCTCTTGGGGCATACTGTAAGTCCTTTAGTTCTTCTTCAAAAATATCTAGGGGGCTAGGGTTGTAGCTCAGTGGTAGAGCACTTGCCTTGCATGTGTGAGGCACTGGGTATGATCCTCAGCACCACATAAAAATAAATAAATAAAATAAAGGTATTGTGTCCATGTACAACTAAAAAATTTAAAAAAAAATATCTAGGATTATGTCCATAGATATACTGTGGAATTCGCCATCCACAGTAGTTACCTAGTGGTTTTTAAAAGATGTTCTTCAGCAGGTTCTGGAGTGAGTTCTAGGGTTACATTTTAAATGCATTAGGAAAAGTTTCATCTAGTCATCCTAAAGATGAAGGAAGAATTTGCTTGTATTCAACAGCCAAGCAGCAGACCTGGAACCTTGGTCTGTGCATGCCCAGCGTAGGTCTCTGGGGTAGGAAAAGCAGAGACCAGGAAGCTTAGAACCTGCACATAATTTGAGAAATTATTAGAGGTCATGGTATCAGGAAGCACAGGCAAGAAGGCTAATAGGAGGAGCCTTCACGATTCTCCAGGACTATACATCTCTTATTTTATGAGAGGAAATACTGAAATTTGGTTTGGAAAATACCTTGCTCGAGGTCACAAAGTGCAGGAGAGGATCACAGTCCCTTTGATGTCATTCTTATCTAGTGCTTCCTCTCATGCACCCCATCATTTCCTGAAGTCACCAAAATAAAAGGACAGTGTGCTGATCTCCCTCTTACATATCCCTCCTCAGGCAGTGTTGGAAGTAATAGGTGTGGAGAAGAGATGGATGTGACTTGGGATCCTGATTCAGTTTTCTTAGGAATGACCATGGAGACAAGATGTGTCTTAAAATCTGAGATATTGTTGTGTCAGAATGCTTGCTTGGGATATAAAATAAGGAAATATTCAAGGGGATATGATCTCACTGATATCGCAGGCAGGGCTTTGGGTCCAAGGGAGAATCATGGCTTTCCCAGTTTTGGCAAATTTGGCAGAGATCCTACCCTCTGGTATCAAGAAAAACTGGATTCCTGTGGTACAGAAGAGCAAGTTGGCCAATTGATATTTTTACCCAAGTACAGAGTCCAAAATACTTGGTTCTTATTAAGAGGTGCTCTTGCGAATAACTTCCCTGTTTGCTGTGGTATTTTACTGGTGTGTAGTGGATTGCCTGACAGTTATACTGCTGTTTCCCCACTCAAATTCTTCTCTCTTCTTGGAACACCATGAGTTATTAAAGCCGCAGCTGAAGGGGTTGATCACAAAAATGGCACCTGTGGTCTCTTCGTTGTGCAGTCTCAGGTTCCTCTTGGATCTCACAATGTCAGTGATCCCTGCAGGTTGATTCCTCCGTCATGGCTCCCTGATAAATTTCAAACCAAGGCTTCTTCCTCTTGGCCTGAGTCCCTTTCACTCACTACAGAGGTTACGAGAAGTAGAAGGGGAGTGGCTAATGGTTAAGACCAGGTTTACTGACCAAGAGTGGCAGGGGAGATTGTTTCCCTGTCTGTCTCAGTCTGCCCACGTGCCGATTCTGGGCTTTCTAATACGATTTATTGGAGACATATGTTCATATTGAACATTATCTAATGAAAACCTGTAGAGTGATTTTGAAATGGAAAAGGCAAGACACAAGACATCAGGTGTGTTTTTTAAATCCCAAGAAGAATACAACAGGGCTTTGTGCTGACCCCTAAATTTTGAAAGATTGAAATCATTGTTTAGAAAATCGCCAAATAGATTTACAAACATCTGCTCATACACATGTCCTTGCCTTGTTCAATAGATTCACAACACATGAACTCCTCTCTCTCTAATTATTATAGAATAACATAGTGATATCTCCAGGGTCTTTAAAGATGAGCAGAGCAGTTTGCCTCCACACCAAATATCTCTAGACTATGACATTTCACTTCCTGTTCTGTTTTCCTTTAATTTTAGTTTCCTTTCTTGCTGTTTGGATGCTAGTTGTTCTTCTTCTATTAACGGCTGTTAATAAACATAGCCATTTATTTCATCAAACTTACTACCTAATTTGTGCTTGTAATCTGCCCTGGATGAAAATGATATAGTCAAGCTGGTGGAAAATATGCTAAAAGCCAGAGCTAACTGGTCCTGAGTTAAGACCCAGTTATGATCAGGGAATGTAGTTTAGTGGTAGACTCCTTGCCTAGCAGGAGGGGTCCCTGGGTTCAATCCCCAGCATCATAAAACTAAGAAATCCAACGAGCTCTTCTGTGTTGAAGCTTCCTGCCACAGATTTTCCATGTTTAATTGGCTCTGGCAAATTTTGTATTTAGTATTTGCAAAATGAACTTCAGTGTTTTAGCTATTAAGTTTCTCTCAGGATTATGAATCCTCCCAAAGCCACAAAGGAAATGGAAAGAAAGTCATATATGACTGAGTTAAGTAAGGTTTTAGAGCTGGAAAGGTTTGTGGATATCACAGTGGAGGAGACTTCTGGAATAATCTGGGATAATCTAAACCAGTGTTTATTAACCTCTACTGAATGCACTTGAGAGTGACCAGGTGAGCTAATAAATACCAGTCTGTTTCCCACCTGGAGAGATTCTTACCTGGAGGGGCTGGGCAGGATGTGTCTTTGTTTAAAGCTCTTCTTGTGATTCTAATTGCAACAGGAGGTGAGAACCAGAAATCTGTAGAAAGCCTTCCCTGTCACAGATGAATAACACAAGGCCCAGGAGTAACTGTGACAGCCCATCGGGTCCTGGCGAGGACGCCACAGTCAGTGACAGTCTATTATGATAGCCTTCTTTAAGTTAACATTCCCCTGTCTTAACAGCTCCTACTTCTTAAACTTTTTCTCAAGTGACATGATTTCAGGGTTTGACCACCACCCACAAACCCACCTTACATGTACACAATTATGTGTGCACACACACACACACACACACACACACACACACACAACCAGTTTTATGAATTGGGGTATACTCCACAGTGGGACAGCGATAATCCTTCCCTTCTTCCCTCTCTTCCTTTCTCCTAACCTTTTCTTTGGACTTCCTCTTACCTGAAGGGGGTAAATGAGGCCTCAGGAATGCACTTGCTCAATATTTTTCCCTGAACTTAACCTGCCAGTGATGTATTAATTAGCTGGGCACTGCACCTTCACAGACAGGCTCCAGGCAGATCTCGATGTGTGTTAATGCTTCACCAGAGATGCTCAGCAGTGGTCTCATTTGTGGCCTAAATGTAAAGAGTGAACTGTGGTTGATTGTATTTTTATAGATGTTTTCTTACTTATAAGTGTTGACATATTGGTTTCAATGCCATATGTCAGCATATTTGCTCTGAGTTGTCTCACATATGTTTAAACGTTTGAATAATAGTGTTTCCTATGTAAGTCGCAACTCCAAAGCTTCAATTTATGCTTGTTTTCTCACATGCATGCAGAACTGTATGGGGCATAACTTCCATGCCATCACTGTATGTTCTGATTCATTTTGCAATATTCTCAGAGCAAGGGGCTGTCCATAGCTGTTGTGACTTACTCCCTGTTCAGTGTGAAGAATAGGCCATTCTACAGACAGGAAAAACAAGCCCCAGAAAGGAAGGTGGGCCCCGCAGCCACCCTAAACTAATTATAGAGGTGGACTGAACTGGGATCCCTGTCCCTCTGTCTGCTTTTCTTTTCGATACCATGAAATGCCTTCTACAAAAGTGAAACTTGATCTTTGTCTTGGGTTCTTTATCACTTCTCGTGGTGTAGGAAGATAACCAGGAACCAAACATACCCTACTGTAGAAAGATTTAAAAAAAAAAAAGACTGACTGTAAAGAACCACTTCCTCTTGAAGAAACATCATTTTTCAGGCATCTAGAGTTTTGTTATCAAAGATATCTCTGTGTTTCAGGGAAACCTCCACACCTTGATGCTACATTTTGTGGGGAAAGAGTAGACTGAAACTCCACAGTGACTCTGGATGTAACATTTTGCCACCAGAGTGACCCACCCAACTCTTCACCTAAGCATTCAGAAGACAAAAATAACTCTCACTTATCTCCTATAGTAGGGCCGGAGAACTGAGCAAACATTATCTGGAGATAAGTGTCATTTGCTTAAGGTCAACACCAGCCTAGCTAGAAGAGAATTTATCAGAGGCTCATACTCCCACCTCCACAGAGAGGCAGTGCCAGTTGTCTGCTGGATGCCCCCCATCCTTTGTTTCCTCCGACAACCAATCATTTGCTATATTTATTGAACTTCAGCTGTTGTGTTGCCATTGTGTTGGGCACCATGGACAAGAGCTGGGCTGCCAGAATTTTTATGTGTTAAAAAGTAAAGCCAAATCAAAACGCAGTCTGTAAAAAAAATTAAGCTAAAAAACAAAAAAAACAAAACAAAAAGTAAAGTCAAACCTTGAAGATTTTAACATGGTTATCATAGTCATAAACGTCATCTATGTATTTTTGTCTTTTAAAATGGCAAAGTGTGTTCCCCATAATAGTTCAAAAGCCAATGGGAGAGAGTCACCACCCCTGTGTGAGAGTCAGTTGGTGTAAGGGTGAGAAGGGCAGTAGGGCCCTTGCACAAGCTCTCTTCTGTCTGACTGCTCTTTGCCCCTCCATAACTTCCTTCCCAAGTCCCATCTGAACTCCGCGAGTTCTGATGTCAGCTCTAGTGTCTTTTTCTCAGGGAAATTTTTCTTGGCTACAGGTTCCACAACCACCTCAGATCACAGAAGGGCGGGGACTTGTAGCAAGCCATTTCTTACTTAGCTAAACTCGGCTCAGTCCACACTCTCATGTGCTCCTGGGTGCTTGTGGGAAGCATGTCTCTGTCTCCAGGTGTGTGCTGGGTGTAGGGAAGCCACAAAGGTTGCTGTCATATCTCTGAGACAGTAATAGTCCAGGAGAACCGTGATCACCCTAGGCTTGGAATCATCGGGGGACAGGGATTCATTTCAGAAGGTGAAGGTTTGTTGGGGATGGGGAGCCAGTAAGGGGTACAAGCAACCTGTGTTGGAGGAAGGGCTGATTGGAGCTCTGGCCTTTGGTTAAGGACAAGTCAGACCAGGGTTACTCAGCAGAAAGAAGCCAGGGACAACACTTGTGACCTCACTTCTCTCCTTCCTTGTGATCTCTTGCTGGTGCCCCTTCTGGGCTGAGGCTAGAGGGTAAGGAACAAGAATATGCAGACAGAGAGGTCATCATCCCAGGTTGGGGGAGGGAGAGGAGATATGGTATGGACTTAGGAAGGAAGTGCAAGATGTCCACTACTGTGGGGAAGTTACCCCAGTAGTCTTTCTTCTCATGTTCTTTACAGGTCAGTACCTTGGAAACTGGACAGCTGTCCACAGCTGACTAATCATATCCTACCACAGTTAATATTTACTCCCGTTTGGCTGCTGGGACCTCAGGAACCAGGTGTGTGAGGTCCAGAGAGATTGTCAAGACTCAGCTGGTGGTTGTCAGTGGCTCCTCTGGCCTCAGGGAAGTGGAATTTTTTATTTGATGCTGGTGATCCTAAGGCTAATCATTCACCAGGTTGTAGCTGCTACCGTATTAGCCCAACATTTAAAAAGAAAGAAAGAAAGAAGAAAAAGAAAAGAAAAATCTTGCTTTGGCAGTTATTTCCTTTTGATGTTTAGGGAAAGACTTGCTGCTGTGTCATTTACATTTGGTTTCGGTGGCTTCCAGTCCTTTAAAAGGAGCCGTGGAAAAGCAGCGATTTATGTTGATATCCTGCTTATGATTCTTCAAGGATTTCCATACCCATTCTCCAACTTGGTCTTCACCACAGACCCTGATGGCAGAGATCAGATCGAACAATGAAAATGTAAATAAACAGTTTCAAATATGATAAGGGCTGTGAAGAAAATGTGATGCTGTGAAAACAGGAAGTTCTCTTGAGGTACCAGTGCCAGGGGTGAGAGGAGCCAGCCGGTGACTGGAGGAGGGAGGAGCAAAGAGGAGGCTCTGGCACTGTCCCTAGGGGTGGGCGTGTGGGTAGGCAGCTCTGAGGGTTGAGAGATCCCTGCAGGGCAGAAGGAGTGATGGGGCTCAGTGGGAGATGAGACCAGGAGGGGCAGAGATCTGCCCCAGCCTTTGTTGACCAGAGAGGAAGGAAAGAGAACCCTGGTCTCTAGTATAAACCACTAGGGTCCTTTAAGGGGCCTGGGAAGATGAGAGTTGCTTATACAGGGATCCTTCTGGAAGTGCTATGGAGACATATTGGAAGGGAGCCAGCAAAAAATTAGGAGGCTCTTTTGGTAGTTGGGTTAAGGTTGGGGATGGAAAAATAGAATCCCAGAGGTGGGGGCGGGGGCTGGTCGAAGGCAGAAGGACTTCCTGGCAGGTAAGAGGCTGCATTTCAGAAGTAATCCATTGGAAGGAGTTCCATGAGTGCTGGCCTACACAGTCATGTTCTGCAGTAGAGCCTTGACTTTGTTATCACTAAGGAGTGTGTGTGTGTGTGTGTGTGTGTGTGTGTGTGTGTGTGTGTTCGTGTGTTTGTGTATAAAAGTGTATGTGTATACATGTGTGTGTTTCTGGACACTGGGATCATCCATGTTCAAATGATCTTTGAAGGATCACATTTTTTTTTTATTCTTTTAAACCAAATATTAGCCTCCTTTATTAAGCTTGCCATGTGAAAGGAGTGAGGTGTAGGAAAGGGGGTAATTTAACATGTACCTCTCTTTTATAATTCCTTGGTCTTTCATTTAGTTTACATAAAATCCAAAAGGCACATTTCCCACGCTGTGGTAGTTAAACTGTTACTTTTCCAGACAGACATGCCTATAAGGTCATTAATGTATTTATGGGGAACCATCTGGCCCCTGGAAGCGATCCATTATATACCCTAATGAGAACGTTCTTCTCTTGGCCTTCAGTCAGTCCAGGGTAAAGGAGTTGGACAGCTAGTAGGTGAAGTCTGGCTACAGCCAACTCCTCACCCTGCTGGCACTTGCCGGCTGGCTCTTTCTACCAGGCAGGAATGACTGACATACACCTTCCTCCAGCGACTCTAGTTTTCAGTGTTCACACCTGGGCCAGCTCTTCTGTCATTCACCCCATCAAGTCCCTGGCCGGGCACTCTCTTCTGAAGCAGAGACAGCCATTCTTCCAGATATGCTTCTTGCTAGTTTCCACTCACCTCTCCCCCTCTTGTTTCTTGAGGGATATTTAGCTTCTGGTTCGTAGATAAGGAAGTTGCTTCTTGGCAGGAATGTTTTGCAGATGACCTCTGCCCCAGGAATAAATTATAAAGAATCAACTGAAAATTGTCATGTCATGGGAACTTTACTTTTGCAAGTGTCTGACTGCACCTAACCGAAAAAATAAACTTGATTTATTTTCTGTCTCTCAACTGGGATGCTCACCTCCCTCTGCTCTGCTTATCCATACTCTGTTCATTTTGCAGAAAGGGGACTTATTCTTTGAAAAATCTCCCCAGACATCTTAGATTTCAGATGCCTTTCCCTCCTTTGGAGTTTACCTCGAACCTGTTCACCTGTTCCCCCATCCTGTCTTGTGTGAGGGTTTTTAAGCACAAATCATAGCTAAATCTTGAGAACATAGGGACTGTCTATGTGTGTTTTTTTCTCCTCAGAATCTCTGGATGCCTTATCTAGAATAGTGACTCATAATTACTTAATGAATTATTCACATCAAATGTGACTCTCTGAAAAATTCCCAGGCTTAGGGCTTCTGGTAGTGGCAGATCTTCATTTCTGACCATAGGTATTGGGTTGATCACCTGAGAGTCCTCTAGTAACCAAGCTTTTTTTTTTTTTTTTTCCCCCAGTAGGAGTAAGCCATGTTCCCCTGGCATTAGAGGAAACCTGTGGATATTTCTGTGAGTCAGTCAGGCCATGGGGGGTTACTTGAATAGACACCAGAAAGTATTCTTTCAAAGTAAAGAGCCCTGTGTTGAGTTGAAGCAAAGACCAGAATATCAGAGAAGTTCTCAGGAGAGAACATACCATATATGGTAAAGGCCAATATTTGCTTTCGGGGATTGGGGGAGGGATACTGTGGAACCAAGAGTAATGACTTTGGTCTTCTGCAGACACTGTCCTGTTATACAGCAGAGCATTAAACTTTGCTAACAGTCCTATCAGTTATGTTCAGAATGCTGTTCCTTTGTATATAAACACAGCAAAGCTCGGAGCTTCAAGGTCCAGACCCTTGCCCCTACTGTTCCAGGGTAGGTAGTGAAATGTCTCCAGGACCCTGCAGCAGCTTCTCCCATGGAACACTCTTGACTTGAGTTACAGTGGAGCTAAATATAGCAGCTGCTACCCTGTCCACAGCTCTGTGTCTGATGGCCAGGACGGAATGTGCTCTGGGGCAGGGACTTCTCTGTCTCCACAGATACTGCCCGAGATGCATGTTTGCCCCCCTTTCCTCCATTCTCTGCTCTTCCTGATGACCTGTCTGCTCCTTTTTCCTCTTCTGACTTTCCATGTTCTTCCCTTCTCCACACTTCAGGCCTCACTTTGCAGTGGTGAAAATGAGGGTGAGAACAAGTTTTCACTAACGTTCTCTCCTCTATTCTTCTTTGTCTTATTTCCTCTACTTTATTTTCCACCATCCTTTCCACCATTCTTCGAATCCTTTTTCTCAACAACTCCTTTACTTGAACTACTTCTAAGCAAGATCTATTGTTTAATTGAAATCTTTTTTGGTCTACCTACTGTTGACTCTTTTCAGGGAGGAAGCACCTCTCAGACCTAGGCAATCATGCAGCTTTTCATTGAGGACTGATGTCTTTTCATAGTTTTGGGGAACATGATGGAAGTACCTAGAAAAGTTTCATAGTTTTGGAGCACATTTTTTTCCTCCTTTTTTTTTTTCTTTTTCATCCATCCCTCTTTTGATTTTTAGTTACCCAAAATAAAAAGGATTACAATGTGAAATAAGTAGACCGTGTGCAGCCATGCAGACCTATTGACAAGCCAGTTGCCCAGATATAGACCATTGGGAAGGAAGGGCAGCAGTACAAACAAAGACAGTGAATCAAGTGGCTGTAGAATTGAGTGGGCACCGCTCATACATCTTAATGTGGAGCACACTGTGTGTGTGTTCATGTGGGGCTCAGAGGTAGCGCCTGACATTTATTACCACTTAGACTGTGAAGATGGGAGGAGAGAATAAATGCATTGGCTAGGGCCAGAGGATATCAATCAAAATGTTATAAATTCCTCATCATGGAGTATAGTATTCTGCCTCGAATCAGGTGTACCTCATCTCAAGTGGCAGATATTTTCTTAAAGAGATATATAAAATGAATTTTTGCAAATTGAACTGCAGAGTTTGTGGAGAACCCGGAGAAGAACATTTTGGCAGAGTAGTCCATGTAAAATGGGGTGAATCCACAGTTTAAAAGCAATCCTGTAACTCGTTTATAAGCACTGAATTTTTATATCTGTCCTTCCCCCACCTTTTAGGGGAACCTTAGAAAAATGAATGCTTTTACCAAAGATCTCAAAGTATTTTCAAAGCTCTTGTGGTCCATGAGATAATCTCCAGTTAACAAAAGCCCATAATGTAACTCAGCTTGCCCCAAACATATAAGACAGAACTGCAGTATTAGAAGGCACCTCGGGAACTATTACATACTGCCCTTGGCTTTATAAGTGAAGAACCCGAGCTTCACCAGGGTGGTGGTTTGGCGTACATCATTACCCTCCTGTTCCAACAGTTTTATTCTAGGATGCTCTTATGTGGCCCATGCAGAGGCCTGAGCTTCCCTTGGCCACTCCTGGTATCAGTCTCTGTAACTTACTGTTACATAGTGAGATATAAATAATAATGACTGGGAGTCTCTTTGAGGGTCTTAGGGGCCAGGCTGCTCCAGAATCCTGTCCTCCTATGGAGGAAACACTATGTGTGCTTCACCTTCTGGGAACGGTCTTCTCCCAAGACCTCAGCTCTTTGCACCTTTGCCCAAATCATTAAAGGTGGAGAAGAACTGATAAAGGAAATTTCTTCTTGTTAGAGATTTTAATGATAGACTTCAAAGATGGAAAAACTTCTAAGACCCTGTGTTATTCAATAATAAAATAATAGAAGTCCTTGCAGCATGCCAAAAGATGACTTTGGAAACTTGGATAGGAGAACCTACAAAATGCTTCTCAGCCACATTCCTGAGGTCTTAACTTGTTCTGCAGGGTTCACACTGCTAGGTCCCCATGAGAATAGATGTGAGTCTAGCTATGCCTGTGCATATAAGTGTGTGTGTGTGTGTGTGTGTGTGTGTGTGTTTGCACACCTGTGCGCATGTGCCTTTTCTTCCTTAATCATTTCATATTCTACCAGTTCTTCAACTTCTTCCTCAAATCTCGCTCCCCTTCCCGAAGCCTTTTTGGACTTCTCCAAGGACATGCTCACCTTGCACATCTCTTTCTTTAATGTTGGTGTTGTCTGTCGTCCTTACAACTCTGTCTGCATTTTCACACTGCTGCATTCTCCTTTTTCCATTTTGGACATTGGCTTTGTCTTCTGAATTAGACTAACTATTCCTTTTAGACTGTAACTGTCACATTCTCTATTTAACCAGAGCCTAAGCAAGGCCCTGAGCTCAGCTGTGATGTTGTAGGGTTAGAGCTTCCAAAGAGAGTGGTTTGGCTTTGGGCATCTAAAGAGAGGTTAGCTTGCCAACTCATTCATTCAACAAATGAGATAACATTTCACTCACCCCAGGTCAACCAGAGAAGGCAGTGAGTGGTACAGCTAGAGGGTGCCCAGATCATCCAGCTCGCTAAATGTTAAGTGCTGAACTAGATGCACAGTTGAAGGCTGTCACATCTTCCACGCTTGACCTGAAGGTGTGCTGGGGAGTCTCAAAACCTTTCTTTGGACCTGCCTTCCTTCTTTGCGCCTGTCATGTGTTCTTGATGTTTCTATCATTCTCAAGTGTCATGTCTGTGCACACACCCGTACCTTCTCTTAAGTGAAGGAAATGCACATGAGGGAACTAAGAAGAAAAATTAAAATGCAGAAAGAAAATGGATCCACCTGTGAGAAAGGCAGGAGAACTTCATTTATTTCTTGAAATTGTTTTTCCTGATGGATAACTTTCAAACACGGTTTTTGTTTTTTCCTTAGAACCTGTGAATCCATCTTCCAACCCTGGCATATTTTGGCAGGAATGATCATAAAATCTTGCTAATATATCATGCCTCAATCTTCCATGGAATATGGTCTCCTTTTCTTTCTGTTTTGTAAAAGGGTTGGTTCATCCCAAGTCTCTTTCTCACTTGCTGTTTCTCCCTCTCTACCCCCTCCTTTGTATGACTCTCTCTCTGCCATCACAGAGATCTCTATATATCCATGTATTTATGTCCCGGTTTGTTTGGAGTTTTCCACTTATGTAACTACTAGTAACACTTAAACTCTAAACATGCTAAAAATAAGCCTTCATTTTCCCACTGAGCTTTATTTTCCACAGTAGACCTGAGTTCATGATGAGCATCTTCTCTTTCTGTTATTGGTGTTGACACAGAGTACCCTTGTATTTAGAGGGCTTAGTTTCCTTCCTCCTTTCCACCCAGTGATGTCTTCTCCTCTTTTTATGTCTAAATCTGGGCAGCTTTGCCAGCCCAAACTGACAGTTACATCCCAGGATTCTACTGTCACTCGCAGTAAGGCCTCGACAGCCACAGAGTTGGGTGCAAAGCTGTATGGAGTGTGCTAGTCCTCACTATGCCGTGAGTCTGTATGGCAAGAGCGGGAATCTTATTTATTTATTTATTTTTTTATGACAACCATTTTGCATAGCACAATCTTGGCAATATAATGCAAACTCAGACTGATCGAGGCTCAAGATACAGGGAATGGTATATATTAAAACCACATTGTATAGCTTCTACATATAGCAACTTTCTGGATTGTATATTTACATTGTAGATAGAAAGTTTATGGCCACTGATTTCATTTTTCTATCTTAACAGTTTATTTTATTTCATTTTTTTTGTGTTTCCTGTTAAGATGTTAGTAGCTATTCTACCAAGAAGCATTTTAAATTTGTTTTACTCGATTTAGAATCATGGAACCTTTTCTATCCCATCTTAAATTATCCATGCACTATCATAGAGGCATTTCCATTCATATTTGGTGCTTTTTTTTTTTTTTTTTCCTTTTGCTTTGAGATGTTTCAGGCCAAGAGTACTTGGCAGTTTCACTTTAACTTCCAAAGCCAAAAAAAGCCCCCGAATGGTAATAACGTAGAATCTCCTGGGCCACTTAACGTCTTATCATTTTGGATTTATTTGCTGAAGGCCCTTTATGCCTCCTTGCTTAATTTTTCAATTATTTCTGTTTCTGGGGGAATAGTAGGATCACTGACTTCTAAAAGATTGATATGGCTGATTTGGGGTGTTCTGCACAGTGCTGTTGTGGAAACCAAGCACTCTCTGGGGCCTTTGGAGAAACCACTGTACCAAGGGACATGTGACCAGAGTAACTCCTGAGCTGGGAATGCTAAATAATGAGCTACTGTTATTCCTTCTCATTGAATTATCCTCACAGTATTAAGTTGTTTTTCACTTTTTTGTTTTGTTTTGTTTGTGGAGGAAACCAATTTTGGCAGTCAAAATGTTATTTCTGAATCTTCCCTGAGTGATCTTGACCTTTTGATTACCAAAAGAAGAAATGGATCCTCTGGGATATGACCATGTGTTGTAATGAAAGGAGTACAAGAATAAGAAGCGAATGTGTGTCTCATTGACCACTGTCCCTTCATCCCTATTTAAACTTAGGTCTTTGTCAACATTCACCTTTTTAGGACCCGTATGTGATACAGCTTGTAGGCTGAAGGAACATGGGGTTTGGGCAGGCCTTCAGGGAAAGAAGCAACTGAGTTGGCTCTGGAAGGACAGGTAGGATGTGACTAGTTAAAGACAGCATTCTAGTGAGGGGAAGGTGGAATTCACCTGGTGTTATAGATGATGGCAGGGTGGAAGTGGGGACAAGACTGAGCATGGAGACCAGGTCCTGCTATTGAAGAACCTCCTGGAGCAGCAAGTCTGGATATTTGGATTTCACCCTCAGGGGCAACAAAATCCATCGAAACTTAGAGATAAGGTAGAACCTCAGATCTGCCCTAAGAAAGGGATTGCTAGTGATCAAATGGGGATGAGATCAGAAGTAGGAGGCATTGAAAACCCACCAATCCTGAGGAGGCTCTCTGATTCTAGTACCTGCTCCCTCTCTGTGGTAATGGAGGTGATAACAGTATCTCTTGTTAGCTCCTGTGCTTCCCTTACGTCTGTCTTCCCTCTTGGAAAGAAAATCTCCTCAACAATCCTGATTTGGCAGTGCCATCTGTTCCCTGTTAGACCCTGGCTGGTATAGGCTCCTTCACACTTCCTTATAATTATTTGTTTCTCAGTTCATCTCCCTACTAGCCTGAGAGCATCCAAAACACAGAGCCCACCCATGTCATTCATTTTCAAGTCTTCACTTGTTATCTGAAATTTACCATTTGCCAACTGTGTTTGTTTCATTGAAAGCAGTGAATGCAGAGTTGGGAAGGGCTAGAGCCAACCAGGGTCTGCAGAAGGCTTCAGCGGGAATTTTCCAAAATGATCCCATGGGGGTCTGATGGTCAGGCTGTATGGGGAAAAACCGAGGGTCATTCTAAGAACACAGAGTGTGTTTTGATAGGAAAGCAGGCAGACCCTTGCCTGGGCCCCCCAGGTAGGCCACAAGGTGCAGCACTGGGCAGCACCTTGGGAAGCCATTTCCCCTCCAGAGCTTATTTCCCTTCCTAATTACCTTTCACCTGGATTAATCCTAACATGATTTTGCTGACCCATGGAATTCTCCGTGGCAAGACCGGGAAATCGTTTTTTAGAAATTGCCCAAAGAAGAAACTTTCAAAACCTAAAAAATTTACCAATTATTTAAGAGTAACTGAGAATTGCTATAAATCTTCTTTTCCCCCATCCTCAGTACCGATAAGATGCAAATCTAATGCAAAGTAGGATTAAATTCCTATCTATATCCATTGGTGTAGGTTACTTACAGATTTTAACTGTTGGCAACAGAACCCTGACAGGTAATTCTTGGCATGGAAGCTTCCACTTGCCCCATTGAGAATATTGACCTTCCCTGTTGAGTTGCTGGAAGGTTTTTATGAGGGCACCAAGAAAAATAGAGCAGGAGTTTGGGGTACCAGAGTTTTTGAAAGAGGAATAGGAAGGAAATGGTTGAATGAATCTTGGTCATATCATGTTCGAAACAACAATTAGATGATTTTAGAAAAGTAAGATTTCTTTTCATTCTCAAACAAAGACAGCTGTGGAAAAATACTGGAAGTTCAAAAAAGTTATTTCCGTTAGTAAGCGTTACCTTCATTCTCTGGTCTAAATATATGAGGGAAGAGTAATGTGACCTTAGGATTCAAAAATAAAATCAATCTGCTCTCTTGAAGGACTCCTTGGAACTGTGAGGAGCACGGATAGGTGGTGAACCAGCCCTTAAAAACCGGGTCAAGGAGTTACTCATGGTTTTTAATAATTTGTTAGACCACGGGACAAAGCTCTTTGAAGCCAATTATCCTTAAGGAATTCTCACAGTACACATGATACAGTTTCTTTAAATAAGAGCTCTGACTCTCATTGACCATAGTCATTGCCTAGGGGTGGAGAAAGAGCTGAGGAGGGCCACATGGAGCAGAAAAAAAGTCTGTGTCAGGAGGCTTGGCTCATGGAAAAATAAGGCCAAAATGGACACAAGAAGATCCAGAGCCTGAGGGTCGCAAGACAATAAGTGAACATGAAAGCTATGGAGTAGAAACACTCAGAATCACCCACTCTAGGAGAGACAGTAATGCAGAATGCCAGAGTCCCTATGCCCCGCTCCCGTGACTGGTGCTGGGACTGGCATGTCCTCCAGGCTCTCTCCCACCTGCAAAAGGCAAATTGTCCTCATAGCCTCCTGCAAGGAATATTTTCTCCCCCATCTGTGCAGGTCCCCATGGATTGAATGGATTTTATCACTACATTTGTTGGAAAGGAAAGCAGTGGGGAGCTCTTATCCTGGATACTCTTCCTTTCACAAAATCTCCCCACACTGCCTCTCCTCCCAAACCGTGTTCAGCCTGCTTTATTTTCCTGCACAAGGCCTCTGAAATAGGCAGCAAAGGGCCAGGAAGAAACAATCAAGATTTGAGAGTCAGTAGAACTGGGTAAGGCCTGATTCTATCCCACCTTCTGCCTGCCTTCCCGAGCATTCATCCAAAGTGGGGGTATTGAATTAGATGAGGTATAAGGGGAAGGGAGCTTCTAAGTTCTAAAATGGCATAATTTTTTAAAGGAGAATTCAAAAAGTGCACCAGAACCCCTTTTTATGGTGGGGAGAGGATGGTAACTTTACAATACTGGCTGAAAGCAATGGGCTTCTCTTCAGGACATCTTAATATCTATTCATGACTATATTCAAGCAAGATTTGAAAGAGCAGACACCTCCTAAATTGAAGATATGTAGGAAGTGTCTAGTCCCAAGGATTTGCAGATAATTGCTGCTATAGCTGAGTGTTTTATTCAGTTTTCCATCAGTATAACAAAATATCTGAGATGACTAATATATAGAAAGTTAAGTTTTATTTTCACTCAGTTTTGGAGGTTCTAGTTCAAGATCCTACAGGTCCAGAACTTTGGGCCCCTGGTGAGTGGACTGGCTGGAATTGGCAGTGAGCATAGTGCCCATCTCATGGCCAGGAAGTAAAAGATGAAGAGGAAGAGGCTGAGCTCCTACAATCCCCGTTAAGAGCACACCCCCAAAGTCTTCAGGAACTCCCACTCAGCCCCACCAAATCAAGGTCTATTACCTCTGAATAGCACCACCCTGGGGACTGAGGCTTTAACGCTTGGACTTGTGTGGACCATTCAGCGTCTGAGCTATAGCAGTGGGTGATGATGTTTTATTTAGGGAGAGGCAATCTTAATTGTAGTATCTTTTGCTTCTTAGCATGTCATGTCCAATTCAGGGTTTGGGAAACAGTTTTAGAGAACTTTAAAACTTTAGAGATAGCTGTAACTTTGCATGTAGATCATTGTGTTGAGGGAAAGAGGGAAAGAGAGGTTGAAATGGATGCCTACAGGCATCATTGTTTTTTTGCTCAGAAACAAACAAACAACAACCCCCCCCCCTTTTTTTTTTTTTTTTTTTTTTTTCCGTCTGAGGAGACACTGGATATCCTTCAGTCTAGGAAGAGGCTTAAGACAGTAATCATGAAGAAGTGTATTCAAATATAAACATGTGAGATTTATGAGGCAAGCCGTGCAAATTTCAAAAGATCCTGACCTAGCAAAGGTCCACCTTTCTAATTTTCCAGATTAGGAAACTCAAACCGAAGGGAGAAATGTGCAAGAGCTCGTGTTCTTCCCAGAGTCAAAATCCACCTCCAGGGTTCCTGAGAACAATTCTATTGCTTTTTCTGCCTGTTTTTTTGCAGGTAACTTGTGGTAAAGTATTAGGCCAGACCTGAAATTTGAAAGTTTTTGAAAACAGCATTCATCTACTTATCAAGAGATACAACCAGCCTTGCAGGAAATGTTCCCGGCTGCAACCCCAACCTTCCACCCATCACCCTTCATCTAGGTGGAGATGTTTAAATGAATGCAAACACACACTTGACACATGAGGGTATGCAGGCGTACACATATTCACACACACATGTGCTCCATCACATCCGTGTGTTCACACATATTCCTGCCGTGCTGCCCCAAATGTCCTGAAAAATAGAAGATGTCAATTAAAATAATTACAGGTTGGCAAATTGTTTTGCCTGAATAAAGATCATGGGTGCAGTGCAGTCAGGTGACAATGACTATAACCTGGACCCACCTGGCTATGGAGTGCATGTAATTTTGGCGTACTGTATTTATCATGATGGCTGAAGATACCAACAGACCTAAGGAGTGAAGTGAGGAGAAAACAATTTTATTTGAAGCTGCAGTTAAAATTTGGGAAAACAACGCAGCATCTTATACCCTGGTTTGGGATACAAACCTACCATGGCTCAGGTTGTGCCAAAGACCTTGATTTGAGGCCTGCCAGAGGAGATCCTCAAAAGGGATCAGCATTTTGGAGTGACTGGTCCAAGTGTTGGCCTGGGCAGCAGGGCAGTTGGCTTTTCAGGCTTCAGCATCTGTTGTGGAGTCTTTCCTGAGCAGGACAGCTGGATCTTTTTCCCCATAGGAATGGGCTTCTATGGGCAGGCCCAGGAACATTCAGGTAGGTGACTGAGCAGTGAACACATCAATATATCCAGGTCTGGTAGCATTAGGGGCTTGTAGAGATTAGGCAGTATTCTGCGGGCTTGCTTGAGGTGTCTTAAAGTTTCCACAGGCGTGACTTTGTGCTTGTGTTTTCCACTTGCCTTACACACACACCTGTGTGTACATGCATGCACATGTGTGCACACACATATACCTGAACCACAGTGATAGTGGTTTTACTCCTAAAATGCTTTAATGAACTTAGTTTGCTGGTTTTGTTATTTTTCCAGATTCAATCATTTTTTTCTTTTTAGTGATAGACCGGATCCCTTTGGACTTCTCTAATTTGGCTAGAATTCTGATTGATTTTTAGTGTTCTGGGATTCCTCTAGAAAATAGACTGAGGACCATAAAATAGCCTTAAGTGTGAATGAGGAAGTGACCTCTGAAGCAATTGTAGGGTGAACTGTTTTATTAAATGGACAATAACTTTTTATTCTCACCATCATTGTGTTAGAGATGTTCTGTATTCCTGCTTGGCCTCCTGTGCTGTCCACTTCTGCAGGACTGACAGAGATCCCCTAGTGCCCTGGCAGAGCATCTTTTCTTCTCTGTGTGGACTTGTGGCCACATTCCTGTCTGCACCCAGCCACCCACTAAAGCACCTCCTGCCAACACCTGGAAGTAGTTTCTAAACATGAGCTGGGATGCCTCTGCCACATAGCCTGGGCATGGCAGCTCAAGGGCAGTACTTCCTCAGCGCTTATGCTGTAAGGGGAACCTCACAGGGAGGGTGGGTCTTGTTCCAGCAGGCCAGGACCCTCTCTTGCTCGATGACTATTTGCAGAGATGCAAAACCTCTACCAGCTGGAGGTGATGCTGAGATTGTCCCTTCTGTGACATTAAAAATGGATGACTCTGGAGGTCTCTGTGGGCCCACATCAGTAAGGTGTTCATTTTGGTTAGTTACCCATGGGACAGAGGGGACATAGGCTGTTTAAGGGCAGGTGGGCACCAGGCAACTTATTTTATTTTATTTTTTTAAGAAAAAGAATGTAATTTATTTGCAACATGACCACACTGATTCCCAGAGTGTGTTTTCCTTGCTGTTTTACATTCAGACAAATCTGAAGTTGAATGGTCCATTCTGTGACTGTGTCCTTTCAGGTTGTCTTGGCAATGAGGCCTCATCTTTGGAAGATGACCTAGGATGATGGCTCCTCCCCTGGGATGTCTGAGGGTTTAAACACTTCTTTCTGGCTGTGCCCAGGAAGGGAAGGGCTTCCCCCCACACCCTCGTTTCCTAAAGGAAGCTCTTCTTCATGATGGAGGGACAAGTGCTGGACAGAGATGGAAAGAAAGAAGCCAAGAGCCTTGTGCTCAGCCATAGGACGTGCAGGCTTCCCGAGCATGTATTTCCTGCAAAGCGCGACAGTGTGACAGAGTTGAAAGTGTGCTAGACTGGGAGCAGGATGTCTCCTGTGAGATTTTGGACCTCAGTGTTCCCATCTGTAAATGAGAAATTGGAACCAGCTCCCTAACTACACACAGTCTCTACATTTCTCTGATTTTGCTATCATCGAAAAGGGAAACTTCACAGAGCTTTGCCTTCTGAGGAAAGGAGATTGATCCAGCTTGTATTCAGTAACTCTAAAATTATGCAAGACACGTAGTAATTCTGCAGAATGTTCCAGACACTCTGTGGGTGCTGCAGATGCAAGACTTGAGTTATAAATTCATCATCATTTGAGAACTAACACACCGGTGAACCACATCTGCTCCTGGACAGGGGAACCCTGTTGGATTTCTGCTCACAAATAATTCTGGGACTCCCAGATCTGCTGGGGAGGTCAGATAGTGCTGGTGGCCCTGTTTACCAGGTTGGACTCATAGGTCTTTCAGTGGTGTTCCCCTGTGGCATCCAAAAACAACATCAATCAAGTGTACCAGGATGAGGGCCCTTACTCTCTGAGAACTCTCAATCTAATGGAAGAACTATGCAAAAAGTGATCTGATGGTGTGGTCTCTATTTGAGACAAGGGCTAAAGGAGCAGAGAAGGGCACCAGAGCTGAGGAGAGTGTGGGGTGGGCATGTTGGCACAGAGACTCATGCTCATGAGCAGAGAATAAACTCTTCTAGAAGCTACCTCTATCTTATTTGGGCAACATTCTATAAAAATATATTGAGAACCAACTTCATATAGAATGTGTAGCAGATGCAAGACAGTTTGTGGCAGAACGTATGGGTGGGAGGCATTTGGGCTCAAAGAAATCAGTGAATTTAACCAAAGACCAGACCCAAGGGCTAGTTGAGTGCCACTGTTTCCTTAAAATTCCATGTGTTACCAAAAATTGGGCAAAAGTAATATGTGGTTTCCTACATGTACAGTATAGTACCGTACTACATGATGGCATATTTGAGGTGGCCTAGAAAGTAGGAGCTTCCAGTAGCAAGTAGAGAATTAAATAAAATTCCCTTTCCGCCCAGTTGAATTTTTGATTACAGGACCTACAGGATAAATCCTTTAAAATCAGAGATCTCTATGAGCAGAAATCTTTAAGCCTTACATTTACGCTGCACTGGAGCTGTGGCCTCTGATGTTGAGCAGCATACAACTCGAACAGTGCTCATGATATTCCAGAAGGTCAGAACATGAACAGGTTTTTAAAAATTTGCTTGCATTTGATAATTAGATTTGGCAAGGAGTCTTTCCTGGTAGGCGAAATTGCATTAATATAGGTATATGGAGGTGGCTGTGAAGATAAAGTATGTAGATTTCAGGGTCCTTGAATCCTGTTCATCTGTACTTAGTGTCAATTGAAATCTCCTAAATTTGGCTCTTGGCTCTGCCTCTAGAATCATAAACATACATTTGGGCGAGGTGGACTGTCTTTTACAATAGACACATATGTTACCACGCAGTGAAAAGATCCAAAAATATTGGCCCTGTGCATATTGGGCCAGGAACTCAGTGTAGACGTGGGATCCTTGTTTTCTCCACTATTCAGAGATCAAACAATTGATATTTACTAAGCTCTTCCTATGTGTCCAGTGTATGTTGGGCACAACGGGATAAGGAAGATAGCTGTCCCAGCCTTAGTGTTCAACTACTCTGTCTCAACCAGGAAAGGAAATTGAAGGCTTCTGGATCAAAGGACCTAGAAATGGGACCTGCCATCAAGGACTTGAGTTTACTGTGTGTGGGAGCAGAGAAGAGACAGACATTTGGATTATCCCATGAAACAGACCCTTTAGTCTCCCTTATTGGGGCTACTTGCTTTGGTCATTTTCTAGGGTTAGGGGATTTATGCTTTCCAGAAATCTGTGATTTGGGACTTTTTTTTTTTTTTTTTTTGTGGTGCTGGGGATTGAACCCAGGGTCTTGTGCATGCAAGGCAAGCACTCTACCAACTGAGCTATATCCCCAGCCCTGGGGCATTGTGTTACTACTAATACCCGTGCCTAATGTGTTGTGCTACATGTGCACGTGGTGCTGTCTAGCTCTCATGTCTCTCTTGCTTCACTGTCCCAGCAATGCGGCATAGTGCGATAGGACACAGGGACTAAGGACGAGCTCACTATCTGCCTCCCTGGTTCACCCACTCACTGCTGTGGTCAATCAGCACAATCAGTCTTCAGGATTATCTTGAAATTGTGACACATTGACTTCTGTTGCCAGGTAGATGAGGAAACTGAGGCTCAGACAAAATGAAAGCCCAAGGCTGCAGGGATAGATGCCCAGTGCCAGGCGAACTGCAGCCTCCTACGGCCTTTTTTATCTGGAAGTGGAAGGCTTGAAAGAGATGATGTTGAAGGACCCTCCCAGCCCCATCTCTGGTTCAGCTTCCTGATGTCAAATGAATGAGGCCTCCTAACACCAGGCTGCTTCTTCTGCTGAACAAAAGTGATTTGATTCTCCCAATCAATAAACAAATTAGAGAAACAGTAGAGAGACCCTGGGAACCAGGGACAACAGATGAGGGAAGGAGGCCTGGAGGGAAAAGGGGGAGGTAAGAGAGGGCTCCCCGGGAGCATCCTATAAAAGCCAGAGCTGGGCAGGTGGGCAGGGGAAACCAGGGCTTCCACTAGCCTTTTTTATTCTGTGGCGTCCTCATCTGCTTGGGGATCCGCTAATGGGTGGGAGGGGGTGAGGGCAAAGCCCTGAGGGGCAGAGAAGGGGAGGGGCTGTGGAGCAGGTGCAAGCCAAGGCGACAATGCAAATACTCGGGAAGGATCAGGGGCCAGCCTGGCGGGCAGTGTGAAGCACATCTTGGGAAAAGACAGAGTTGGGTGGGCAGCTGGCGACGGGGAAGACGCAGGAGGGGAGGGAGGGCCCCTCCTTGGCCGGACTGGCCAGGCTCTGGGAAAAGCATGTGGTGAGACTTGCGCCTCCGGATGCCTCCATGCCTGCCTTTACTGGAGGGCACATTTTCCACAGATGTCCAGTTATCAAGCCCGGACAGAAACCCATTCTCCGCACACCACAGCATCAGGAAGAGAAGGGATGTGATCTCTCCATGAACGAGTCGGCAGCTGCCCACGGAAATAAACGCTACTTTTTAAACCTGTCAGCAGCGCGCGTTCAGGGAATGAGAGGCCGTAGTTCATCACCCCCACATCAGCTGCTCCCGTAAAGTTGTATTCTCTTGGATCCTGTTTTAACAAAGAAGCATTTAGGATTTTTTAAATTAAAATTTTTCATTTGTTACTTTCTGTACCTCCTTTCTTCCCCCATGCATCCCTTTGATTCTTCCTGATCCTGAACACAGTGTTTCTTACTCTGATTTGACAAGAAAACATTAAACACATAATCTGGTCACTGGTAGGGAAATTGCCAAACTTCAGGGGCTTGTTCTGTTTGGGGTCAGGTGATAATGTTGCCTCCGGGATTAAATCCAGGTAGCACTCAGGAATCTCCAAGTTTGTCCTGTGCATCCTGTATCCATAGGAGACAAAGCTGCACAGCAGCACCTGCCCAGTCCCCAGTCACTCCAAGTTTAAACCAAGAGACTGTCGGTCCCCAGACTTCACCTGGGAGTCAGAGGGAACCATGAGCATTTAGCAAGAGCTCAGGTTGCTGGCAGAAGAGCCTTGCAGATGAAAGCTGCAGCCTCATGACATTCCAAACCAGCTCCAAAGTGGGCAAGTGCCTTTTCTAGGGTCACACAGCTAAATTCTAGGGTTCATAGAAATAGAACATCTGGCTTCTGCCTTTTTCCATTAGACCACTCAAATGCAGAACCCAGGGAACAATCAAGCCAGATAAACAGTGATGCCATTGAGTATTGGCTTTGGGGTCAGGGGAGGTGGGTCTTGGTGTGGGATGAATATGGGTCTCTTTTGAACCATGAGGTACACCAGGGACACACTTCCCAAGCAGAAATCAGTAGATGTGTCCTTATGGGAATAACAGGCAATCAGATTGTGTGAGCTGAGACAGTGGAATTGTCTTGTGAAATCTAGCACGTGGGGTTTTTCGAAGTATATGTCCTTTCCAACTATCTTTGCATTTTCTAAGAACAGTCCAATTATTGTATAGGACTTCTCAGGTTTGTTATTTATTTGCCATATGGCCTGAAAGTAGTTTTGACCAATTGCTTTTGGTCACTCACATTGGTGTTGCATCTCATAAATGAATGTACTTAATCTTCAGCTCCAAAAAGATTGAAGAGGTTACTGGAATGAATGTTTAGGGAGTGGGAATGTTTAGAGGGCAGGATTCAAACCCTCATCTTCTTAGCTCCACATCTCCCATTCTTCTGTTTGTCTCTGCCGCCTTTTGAGAAGGAAAACAAAAAATATTGTAGAGCTGTTTCATTACAAGGATTTTCACATAGAAAAAGGAATTTATTCTTGTGGAAATTCAGAGGGTCATAAAATCACTGAGCCTTAAAGAAAGAAGGACTGCAGAGTTGGTGAACTCAACCACCTTGATTTGCAGATGCGGAAGTGAGGCCCAGCTGGGCAATGACTTTGGCCAAGGTCGATCTGCACCAAGCCTGACTCCTAGCCAGAGGTGCATTCTACTCTGCCACACAGACTCCATGAGTTTAAGCCTAGTGACCATTACCACTGGGTCCTTTGTGGACTTTGCTTAGTATCTTAAGTTCCACTCTCATCTCATCTTTTAAGAAAATTAAAATCATACCTGCCTACCTTGAGCAAAATGAAAGGTGGCCTACAGAGAACCTGGGGGCATGAAATATCGTTTCTGTGTATTTCTCTTCACATAGAATAATCTGTGAAGCCACTTGCAGTGGGACACAGTTGTAATCCCAGTGACTCGGGAGGCTAAGGCAGAAGGCTGGAAAGTTTGAGGCCAGTCTCAGCAACTCAGTGAGACCCTGTCTTCAAAAGCAACAATAAAAAAGGGGGCACAGGTTCAATCCCCAGTACCAAACAATAGCAAAAAACAAACATCAGCCACAAAAAAGTTTGTGAAAATAGTTTGAGATTTCTTTTTGAGGAAAGAAAAGGATCCTGTCCACATACCCCCAGGCTCAGCAGGCCAACAGGGAGGTGTTGGTGGTGGCAGATGCCCTTCTACCCTCATCTCTATGGAAACACAAAAGAGTGCATTTACTTCCATTTAACACCGTTACAAATATTTTCCTTTGTTTTCTTTGTGATTTTAATGACCAGATAATATTTCATAGAGTGCGTGTATAGACTTGGCCTTCAGTATCCATGGGCTTCACATCTGTGGATTTGACCTACCACAGACTGAGAATGTTTAAAAAGAAAAAAAGAATCTGATCATGTATAGACTTTTTTTTTTAAAGTTATCATTATTCCCTAAGCAATATAGTATAATAAGTATTTTAGAGTGTTTATATAGCTTTAATATTGTATCAGGTATTATAAGTATTCTTGAGATGATTTAAAGTGTGTGGAAGGATGATGGGTGTAGGTTATATATAAACACTAAAACATTTTATATAAGGGAGTTGAATGTCAGTGGGTTTTGCTGTCTACAGAGGTGGGGTCCTGGCTTCAGTTCCCTGCAGATACCTAGGGACATCATCAGATGCACACAAAACTCATCCCCTTTCACTCAGAACTCCCGAATGTTTCCCTGCTACTCTGTCAGCTGAGAATGTGGGTATAATTTTAAACTTCCTATCCTTCCTCTACATATCACTGAATCCTTACTTTTTATAGCAAGTCTTATTGTGTGTTTCCTTCGTTGCCGACTGTTACAAAAACATTTTTGGAAGTAGGTGGAGGTGCAAACAGAACGGAAGCCTTTCCTCTCACTTAATTTTTATAACCTACTGAGTAGTGGTGGGAAGACGCCCTGGTGTCACAGCAGAGGAGACTGACTCCTAGAAATCCAGAGTACTCAGAGTCCACGGAGGCAGCAGAAGGGAGACTACCTCCACATCCTCAGACTGGGTAGCCATTGTTTTTCCCCAGCATGGTGCTGAAGCATGATTTCCTGCCCACACTGAGGTCACATATACATGGAGTGACTATCTTGATCTGCTTTGGCCTGGATGCTGGTGCTGTCCTCAGGTTAGAATACAGCCAGCGATGAGTTCTTGCTGCAACAAGCGGTCACCAAGAGCTCCCATCAAGAATGGAGCAGGGCAACGTGCAGCCTGCATTACATCCCAAGGACAAGGCAAGCTGTAACGATCCTCAAGCAGCAGTGACAGGTAAGGACCCAGAGCCAGGCTAGGCCCCACAAAGATCCTTCTTTTACTAAAAGTGGCACTCTTGCTGTGCATGTCCCTTGCTGTTGGTAGTAGAGAGAGCAGAGCTGGAAGAGGCACCAGGCCTGCCTATGCTGGAAGCTTAGTACAGCTGGCTGGTTGCTGGAGGAGTGGCAGCCCTTGCTGGCTGCTCTTTCTGGCCTGCTCAGCAGGAGAACATTCCTCACCAGGGCAGCCCAGGCTGGGCTTGGAGCCACCCAGCTGAGCGCCACGTGGCAGGCGGGCAGGAACTCCACGGCTGGTGGCTTGAGATTGGGTTCTGGAACCCTGTGCTGAACCTCCGGCCTGGTGGCTTCTCTATATCGGGCTTTAGTGTCTTCTTCAGTCATACATGGTGGTTGAGCCTTGCAGATGCTCCAAGGGAAGGCACTGGAATGCAGTGAAGGCATCATCTGATCAGGGACCTAACTTGCTGCTTCTGATTGAGGGTTTTTCTGGCCACAGAACACTGAGACACAAGGCACCTGCTGTCCTCATGGATGGCGAGGAGCTTGGTGCATGCCTCTGTCCAAGTCTGGTGCTTCTGAAGGATTGAGAGCAGGGCCTGAGGACAGGGATTGAGACTCGGGCTCCTTTGCCCATTTATGAGCATTCATACACAGGGCATAACTCTAGTCTCCATGCTGGGGAGAACAGTGTGATGCTACCAGCTCTACTAACTCCATCATCCTTTTTGAAGTGTCAGTCCTTTGGCCACATCCTGGGCCTGCAGAAACTCCAACTCCATAATGGCCAGAGGCCATGTCTAGTTCACCTGGAGTGGAAAGTCCCGTGTCTAGCACAGAGCCTGGCTCTTGGTAGTTGCTCAGTTAGCACTTGTGCCTCCAGCTGACTGGAGAGATAGTCCCTTCCTTCAGGGAGCTCATAATTTAGTAGGGAGAGGCCGATGAATAAATAATCACAATGACATTATGACAAGTGACAAATTGGGAGCTATCATGTAATATTTCCTTTCATTGAAGTAAGAGGATCAAACAGCTCCTTGTTAGCAGTAAGGGTTCTGCTTCCCACCAGATGTCCAAAGATCTGCCTCTTCCCAGAAAGAAGTATTGGGTCGTGGAAACAGCCTGGGCTGGTGGAAAACAGCCTGAGCTGGGGATAGGGAGACCTGTGTTCATGACCATTCTTGCTAAGTGGGCTCCTGCATGATCTCTTTTGCAGCGTTCCTCTTCTTATGTAAAATCAGGACATTAACTCCTTCTCTGCCTACTCTTCATCAAGGCCTTGTTTAAAAGCCTTTACTGATTCCCTGTCACCCACAGAATAAAATCCCAATTCTGAGGACAGAACTCAGGCTCTTCCCAGTGTCGGCTCCCCTCTTTCTCCTTTGAATCTGGTGTTAATGGTCACATCGGTCTCCTGAATTTTCTCACCCAATTTTTTTGGTTTTTCTGTGACTCCATGCATCTGTGTGCGGTGCTACTTCTGCTCACAATTCCCTTTTAGTATTGCCTTGTCCAGGGACCCAAGCTCAAGTGGTACTCCCTCCACTGGGCAGAAAAGTTGTTCCCTTACCTGTGGCTGGTCCCATGCCTCTGGAGACATCCCTCTGCGGAGCCCTCACTCCTCACTTTTCCTCTTTCCACACCTGTCCTCCTTCTCCCATTGGGTCCCAGTCCTCTGCCACTGCCTCCCATTGCTGGCACATGGTTGAATATAAAATAAGGACTCACAAGCATCAGATTAGACTCTTCTTCAATATCTTTCGGGACTGTAGGCAGAAAAGAACCTTGGGTGGAAATGAAAAGGAAACACATTTCAGTTGAGTGTTCCATGAATGTTCTCAGAATCAGAGCTGGTCAGCAAGGACTCTTGGTGTGTCTGGGGACATGTGGGCTGGCCACAGCTGGAAATGCCTGCCTTAGCAGCACCCCACCTCTGTGGTCGCACAGTTACTTTTGCTGTGGCTCTGTGAGCACAGGAAGGCAGAGGGGTGTGGATCTCTGGAACCATCATCCAAATGATGTCTCAAACCATTCAGGTCCCGCCTGGCTAGCCCTTTGATGCTTTGATTTTTGTCATAGGTGTTCAGTCATTATTTGTTGATCGAGTGACTTCTAACTCAGTTTGGAGCAAGAGTTCCAAGATGGATCTGAGGGGAAGTTTGCTTTCCCCCTTCGTGGCCCTTAATTTGGGCCAAGCAGCCTCCCGGTGGGACAAGAGTTCTCAAGCTCAGTGCCATCCACCTGGACTCCTGAGTCACCAGGAGGTCTAGGAGGTATTTGGGAAGTTATAACTTTCTGAGGGTATTCGTATTTTATTCCCTTTCCATCTTCCAGAGTGTCTAGCAGTGTCTTGAATACAAATATTCATCAGTTTAAATGTACCTTCAAAATAAGCCAAATCCCCCAAAACCAAAGGACAAATGTTTGCTATGCGGAAGCTAAATCACAATAAGCGGGGAGGATAGGGAAGAATAGAGTTACTTTATATTAGGTAGAGGAGAGTGAAGGGGAGCAAAGGGGCATGGGGAAGGAATGACAGAAAAGTGAAACAGACATAGGCAATATATACAATCAGAAAAATGAGAGATTACACTATTTATGTATGATTTATCAAAATGTATAAATGCATTCTACTGACATGTACAACTAATTAGAACAAATAAAATTTAAAAATTTTAAATAATATTGATAGTTGGCATTTAAACAGTGATGAACAAAGAAGTTCCAGTCAAAATGTCACAAAGTAAAAATGTTTATATTCTTTAGGTATTACCTACAAAATTCCCTTTAGAATTCCCCACCTGTCCTGGGCCTGATGTGCAGGTGATTAAGTTGGGAAGTTGGAAGACAACTCTTAGCAACCTATTTTGCTAACTTTATTCTCTAATCAGCCATATTTTCCAGTTGCCTCTACTAAAGATACCATAAGTATCTTTTTTTTTTTTTTTTTTTTTTTTTTTTTAGGTAACTAGGGATTGAACCCAGGGGTGCTTAACCACACCCCCTGCCTTTTTTATATTTTATTTAGAGATGAGGTCTTGCTAAATTGCTTAGGGTCTCAATATGTTGCTGAGGCTGGTTTTGAACTCACAATCCTCCTGCCTCACACTCCCAAGCAGCTGGGATTACAGTTGTCTGCCACTGTGCCTGGCCTGTAAGTATCTTGATTTATGAGAAAGAACTGAACTCAACCTTGACCCCATCACAGCTGCATGAAGAAGCTAAAGTTTTCAGAGGTAGCACATGGCAAAGACCAGTACACTTTTGCAAATTCAGGCCTCTGATTAAGGGCCCCCCATTCCTCTCCACACAAGTGCACATAAGCATGGAGTCAAAAGTTGTCACCTGAAATTGTTTCCAGTTTGGGTATAAAAATAAAAGAAAATTTACCTTTGCCTACTTCCTCATGAGTTATTCATTAGAATGGTTTACTGGCTACACAAATTATCAAGCTAAGTCTAAATCATAGAGTGGATATTGGTTACTTGAAAGTTGTTAGCATTTAATAGACTAAAAGAAATAGTTATCCCTGCATTGGTTTTCTTATAGGTGATATTAATGAAAAAAGAATACTTCTAATCCATCTGAAGGAAAATACCCCCCAAACACAAAACCCAATCACACCTTCTCTCCCCCTGATCTGGTAATAATAAATAGTTTTATTTTAAGAAGGTAAATAAGTGAGAGCCACACCTTTTATTCAGCAGGAAATAGATGGCATTCATTTTTTATACCTAGCTTTATCATTTGGTGCTCAAACATTTGCTCTGTGATGGGGACTGGCATTCACTCAGGACCATGAGTTGGGGACTTAGGTTCCCCATATTGAAAAGAATGAATTCTAAAACATGCAGCAACTCTACAGGCCAGGAGTCATGCTCAGTTCACAGAATTACATACCTTGTTGCAGGACAAGCCCTTTGCTTTTGAGATCAGACGATTTTATACAAAAAGGAATAGGAATAACCTTTGTTAACTAAGGTGTCCAAACACCACATCGGAAAAAGGAGGGCGGCCTAAATATTAGAGGTGGACAGATCTTGGAGACTCAACCCTTTGATTTAGAATAACGGGAAGTAATTTAACTCCTCTCCCCATCCCTGAGTTCTGCTTAGTTGTGCTAAGTTCGTGAAGTGAGCAATGAGGTGACAACCATTTAGCTAGAAATTAGTTGAATTTCAGAGAAAACATAGCAGGTGAATCCTCCCTGTCTGAGCACCCTGGCTTAATAGCAAGCATAGCAGTAGTCCTGCACAGTGAGAGGATGACTCCTCAGCATCCTGACAGGAAGCATCACTCACACTCACCCCAGACTCCGCCTGGGTTCAAGCCCTGCCTGGATATTATGACCCATTGCAGGGACTTGAGAGAAGAACCTGAGTTGAGGAGGAGGGTGTGTGGCTTGAGAGCACTGACCTTAAGGCCCAGCTCTCTTCTGGCTCCCGTGCTGTTTATTCATCCTGTACAGCCTGTCTCAAGTGCACCTCCTTTGACCTGCCTTGCAGTGCTTCCTGCCTCTAGAGCCTGGTAGGCCTCCTCTCTGGCGCTGTGTCTTTATACCTGTCACTTGCCGCACATAACGTTACAGAGAGGGTTCTGAGTAATTCACCTGTCTGGCTCTTTAATGTGTCACATATGTATGTGTTTTTTGACTCTGTCCTCTTTGAGGCAAATGTCTCCATTTAAGTATATTTTTAATTTTAATACTGTCACCATTAATCAAGAACCTCATCAAGCAGGTGCTCTGTGGTTTCTGGTGGACGGATTCTTGACTACTCCTCTATTTTGCTGAGGGTCTGACATTTCAAGGAGTGTGCTCTTACCCTTTTATTCTATTGAACCCACTTAATATTTAGCACTAGGAAAATAATTTTCTAAATGACAAGGTATAAATTTTTGGTGGTCTCTTCTTCCTTTCTCTTCCTCAGGGTATTGCCCTTTTGGAACAATTTGAAACAAAAAAGCACTGGAAAGAAAAGCAGGAGAAGAAAGAAGAGGGGGCAATGCAAAAGGAAGAGGGTGGCTAAGGAAGCAAGGAAAGAAAGGAGTGGATCACTATAGAAAGTGGGTAATGGAGGGAGATCCACTGCAAGACTGTTAGAGCTCAGAGAGGGTGTTGGTCTTCCTATAGCCCTGGAAACTGCTCTCCTCCCACAGGGTTGGGACAACTGCTTCTCAGCTGTTCTCCCAGGAGAGGAGACAGAGTCCCAGGGCATTGCTCAGTAGTCAGATAGTGCCATATTTCCCTCTTCTACTCAGGAGCTTGCTCTGTCTCACACTGTTCTCTCCCTGGGTGGAGGTCATGGTTCCAGCCTGAGGTAGACACATGTCCAAGTTTTGATTTTTGTCAAGGAGATATATCTTACCTGTATTCAAAGAACTTCACAGGTGCGCAAGCATAATACAAAATTTAACAATTAGGGACAAAGCAAGACAGACATCATCTAAAAGGAATGGGAGCTATGTGTCCCACCATGACTGGTCATTTACAGTGGGACAAATTTCGGATTTAAGTTTAGAAGCGAGGAGAAAAAGGGAATGATTTTCTATGACATTTTTCACCTAATAAAACTCACAAATTTATCTGAAATTATCGGAATTTCATTTCATCTAATAAAAGCCACGGAATTTTTTTGAATAAAGAACTATCTCTTATGTAGTAACAATATTTGCAAGTACAGTTTTACAAAAGACTGAAACACTAAGCAAGCAGATGGCTTTCAGACTGACCCTTTTAAAATGTAGAAGATAGAAGGTTAAATTGGAAATCCAAGAAAACCTTTCTAAAATACAGTGTGATAATATGGTTCATTCATATTGGAACAATCCTCATCTGACCCGTTTATCCCAAGATAGTCATGAAGAGAAAGGAGAAAAATAATTTCCTGGATGATGCAGATTTTGTGATATGGATTTTAGTGGCTGGTACAAATAATAATAGAAATAATATCCTTGCCTTTGCGGGGAGCTCTTCATTCAGTCATTCTTTCATTTGTCAAAGTTTACTGAAGCAGCACAGGAGAGCAGAAAAAGTATGGTCCTTGGTATCACAAGACCTGAGTTCATGTCACCACACTGCAGCATATTAGCCATGAGATCCATGGTAAAGGAATTAATCTCTCTGCCCCTCCGTTACCTGTTCAGGTGCTCAACATTAGTTAGCTGAATCTTGTAACCAAGCATGGTTGAAAATGGGGTGTCTTCTTTCAGGAAAGTCAAGGGAAGCCAATGAGTTCAAAAGCAAAGTTCTGGGCTAATGATTTTCATTGGTTCAGAATATTCTTGGTCCTCTGGAGTCTCACTGTGGTTGCCTTTCTCACAAGGGCAAAGAAAAGGGTGGCAAGGAGGTATGGAAAGACCTCTCAACCCCTCACGGGGTCCTGGCCTTCCCTGCCTCTCCCAGCACTGACAGTGCCTGGCCCCCACACAAAGGCCCACTGCATTCAGCTCTCTGGTCGCTTTGTACCTGTTGGGCCTGCCCCCATCAAGGGCCCCTTTTTGGCCTTTCTTTTTTCCTCTCTCAAAAGACCCCAAGGGGGTCCCAGGGCCCAGTGGCTGGGCTCCCAGGTTGCCTCACAGAGGAGGTGTTGTTCAATAGAAAGGCATGTGGAGTCCCAGGGTGAGAGAGGGGAGGACATTATCAATCACGAGCTGTTAAAAGCCAGGGGAGAGAAGGGAGAGCCCGCAAGAGCAGGGAGGACAGCATTCAAGGGGAGGGTTTTTTTTCCCCCTGTTCCTGTTGTTGTCCTTGTTGAAGGGAGCGTTCTTGGATATCTGCCCAGACACATGCTGAGTTAAAGAGGCAGCAGGATCCATTCTTAAAGAATGAATTGGGAGAGGGGAGAGAGCTGGGGGTGGGAGGAGGAGTGAAAAGGAACCAAGGAATCATTCCAACCCCCAAACAAAGGAGGCCCCTGCAGACCAACCCAGCCCCAGCCTGGCCCTTCTGTGGTTCAAACACTGGTTTGTTTAGCACAGAATCCAGGAACACCGAGGCTCCCTAATAGCTGCTTTGGGCCCACAAAAGGGCCAACGAGAGGAACTGCAATTTCTTGAGCTTTCTTCTTTATATCCAGTGCAGGCTAAGAAAACTACCCAGGAGCTTCTGTCCCTCACTCCACTGGCCCCAGAGATGCTCACTGAGGACCTGAAGTTCATGTTGCTGCCAGAGTAATAAAGCCACCTGGCCTCACTGATGATGGTGTCATGTTCTACCTGGTGACTAATGTCTTTTCTTTTTGTAAAGAGGAAGGACTTGTAAAAAAAATAAAAATTAAAATAAAAGCTCTCCTGGATTCTATGACAGGGAATCAAGAATCTTCCCATTGAAAAACTGCCCAATAAGCTTCCTGAATGAGAAAAACAACAACAACAAAAATCATATGATGATGGGGCAACTGGATTCTCACTACCTTCTCCTCCTCATGAGACTGCCAGTAGAGCCATACCAGTGTATACTTATTAGACCAGACTTTGGAATAGAGTAGTTGGTGAGTGTCTAGTAGCCAGGGAGCAACCACACTAGCCATTTATTTGTTTTTGTTGTTGTTGTTACTGCAAAATATATATCTTAACTCTAAATAGAAATTCATTGAGGGTCCCTTGTGGCTCATTACGATGGCAGGCGTTGGGAAGATATAGGCATATTAGGCCTTAGCATATGGCCATTCAAACCATAGGGGGCCAGCATTTTCAGTAGACCTTTCCATTTCTGGGGAAGTTAAGTTCCCACCACAGAGAGTAACTTATTCACAGACCCCTTTTGGGAACCAAGTATTTTAGTCAGCATGTGGTCCATGAGAATAGCACCTCCTTGAATTTACCATTGTGCACTCTCTGTGTGCCAGTTTCTTTATCGTCTAAACTTCCAACTAACTCCTCCATGGGTGCATACACTGTTTCTGTAGTTCTGCAGGTGGGAAATGATAAAAGAAAAAAAAAATGAAAGAAAGAAAAGAGAAAAGAAGTGATGAAACAGTGCCAATTCATTCCTAGCTATGCTCTGGATCTGTTAAGAATGGCCTGAAATGAAGATGGATGGGCATGCTCCTGTCCAAAGCATGAGAGATTAAGAGGTTAAATTTTCAAAACACAAACTAGAGCTCATTCCAATGAGTATTCACTCTCAAAGGGTTCTTCTCCCAAGACCTTGTGCTTAATATTGTATTGTTCAAACTATGACTCAAATATTTCTTTGTTGTCTCCAAGTCACTCATTTATAAAAGCAAGGGAGAGACCAACACAGTGAATTTTCCCAACAGAGCCAGAGGGGTCCCAGATAGGAAGTTCCTATGCTGAAATGTGGTGGAGCAGGTTACCCATGGCCTTGTCACAAAGAAGTGAGAACAATGGAGCTCAGGATCTATGAACTGATGCATGTCCTAACTTGTCAAATCTGGCAGTGGTTCTTGGACCATCAGACATCATTCATTATTGTTGATGAATATTCAGATACCAGTGAACTTGGTGCCTCCTTGAATATAGTGATTTCAGGAGCAACTGGGGGAATTGAGATATTTTTAACCCATTCTAATTTTTTCCCCATCATCTTGAAGATTATTTCTTGAGTATTGGCTGTTTTCCTATTCTGTATAATGCGAAGTATTGGACAGAAAGGGAGTGGATACAAGAAGCAGTGGGAAAAGGAATGGAAAGAAGAGGAAGCCGCATCTTGAGATAGGCTGTGAACTGAATTGTGTCCACCCTAAATGCATGTATTTAAGCTCTAACCCCCAATGTTATTGCATTTGGAGTAGAAGGTAATTGAGGTTAAATGAGGTCAGAAGGGTGCATCCTAATTTATACGATGCCTTCCTAAGAAGATATACCACAGAGCTCATTTGCTCTCTGCTACGTGAAGACATAAAGAAAAGTTGGTTATCTCCAATCTAGGGCAAGATTCCACATCAGGAATGTACCCTCCTATGGGTTAAGTATTCTTATTTTCCGAAATGCCTGGCATCAATCGTGTTTTGGATTACAGATTAATTTTTTTTTCCTAATTTGGGAATATTTGCATATGCATAATGAGATATACCAGTAGTGAGATCCAAGTCTAACCTTGGAATTCATTTATGTTTCATACTCAACTTCTTCACATAGCCTGAAGTTAATCGTATGCAATGTTTTTAGTGTGCCTGCGTTTTGACTGCAACTGGTCACATGAGTTCAGGTATGCAATTTTCTACTATGGCACCATGTTGGTGCTCAAGCAGTTTCAGATTTTGGAGTGTTCCAGATTTGAGAGTTTCAGTTTAGGGGTACTCAACCTGTATAATCTTGATTTTGGACTTTTTAGCCTTTATTTAGAGCTACAAGAAAACAAATTTCTGTTGTTTAAGCTACTAACTCTACATTATCTTGTTACGGAAGCCTAAATTGACTAAGATAAGATCCTTTTACTACTTGCATTTACCAGAGAAATGGAAAAGAATGAAAAGCAGTGGAAATGTCTTTCCTAACTCCTCTGAGCAGGCTGATCTCTATTTAATGGTAGGCTACCCACTTAAGGAGTACAGAGAAATTGTTTCCAGTGTAAGATTTGTTTGGATCCATTTGGGGTTTTTGAAGCTGTGAATAAGACTTTTAGAAGGTATCACAAACTTGGGTTCCCACTATACCTTCTGGATCTTCAAGATTGCAGGCACAGCATGTCTTGTGCATGTTATTAATTTGCTTTGTTGCATTGGTACCTGTTAATGATCCCCCAAACTGTTTGGTCAGTTATAATTGTATTGATCAGACTGAATTCTGCTGATGCACTTGGGTCTAAACTGTATTTAGATTTTAAATTTGTTAAGTCAACTGAAAATATTTGAACACAAAAAAAGAAAGAAAAAACAAACTTAGGAAGAGTAAGAATTTGTAAAGTGAAATCCTGGATCAAGTCACATCCTAGCTTCCATTCTGCTGAAGAATGGTCAAATTTCTGTCTTGGCAACATGCCTGAATTTAATCTCAAGTCATCACTAGACATCTACTGTGTAACACCCTCCTGTTTATGCTTAGGCAGTACCAAAAAAGTATTGGAAAATAGCTTTGTAATACTAAGTAGCCATGTAGTAGAAAGTCATACTCTTGGGGCAGATGGAGTTCTAAAGGTCAGACCAGGAGAATTTCTACAACAGAGAAGCAGCATGGTACATTGGTTGAATCCTTGTCTTTAATCCCTTTGACCTGACATAGTCACGCCTGTAAAATTTGGCCATGCTCAAGGCCAAATTGTTGTCCAAGTTTGTTTTGCACATCTCAGATCGTTCTACACATTCACATTCTTTGCCACTGCTTAACCCTTCCTGTCAAGTGGAAATTGGCACTTGGCAAGTCCTAAATAATGCGAGTTAGTATAAAATATTAATCATGAAGGATTTTCCTCCTAACAAAGAGAACAACTATGATATGATGCAGCATTTTCCAAATGACTTACATGAGAACACTCATTCCTCTGTGTGTTAGTAGGAATTGTATTGTTAAAAATAATTAAGCAGCTAAATATGTTTGGGGGAAAAAACTGTTGGATTCTTCATAGAAGAACTTCCTGGATTCTTTAATACAGTTCAATACAGTACAAAATTTGCATTACAAATCTGCAAAAGGGAAAGTGAGGAGATGATAAAATCTTCTTATTTCCCAAACTGATATGACCATGGAACACTTACTAAGATCTAGAATCAGAAGGAACTGGTGGTATATAGAACACACTGACTTTGGGAAGTGCTGCTACATTTTTAAAGGAAATCCTCATACAAGCTAGCTATAAAATTTGTGAATGAGCCAAGATGATTTAAAAGGGGGGGGGTCTTGCCAATTGTAATTTAATAAGTCTTTTATTATAAAAACTGAGGAGCATCTCTAAATAGAGAATTTCTGAAAAAAGAGAAGATATGTAAGGGAGATATTTGGCACTTCTCCAGACACACCAGAGTTTCCCACCTCTTTTTGTCTGAGTTAAGGGTGCTTTGCTTATTCTCTTAATTAGATGGAACGGGTTGGGCGGCCTTTGGAGAGCAGAGTTACTGGGGATACTAGTCTGCTTCCTTGGTCAGAATACAATTTTATTTTCATCCTCTGTGAACGGTGAATGTAGGAAAACTATACATAAGTTTTAAGACATAACTGTTGCAAGTAGTCTGAAGGTTACTGTGTACTTATGGAGGAGAGAGCGGGAGAAGAGCCTTATACTTTGGGAATTTGAATTGATTCTAGCAGCCTGGATTCACAAAATAGTACATTGTGTTTTCTCCAACTTGAAGTGTTTCCTAGGTTTCTGACTTCCTTATAGAGAGCATTGGGTGGATGGGGAATATGTATCATTTGAAGAAACTTAAATTCAATTTTCTGCTCAGTGACTTTCCAGAATGCTCATTTGGTAAGGCTTGGTATAGAACTGTCTCTTCATTCTTTTTTTTTTTTTTATTCCCAACTCTCCTAAAAGACAAAAAAAAAAAAAAAGGGGGGGGGGGGGGAAGAACAGTCTAAGAATCCAGTAGATGCCTGTGTATGAACATTGCCAGTGGGGAATTGTTCTTTGCCTGTCATTCCTTCCCCATGAGAAGTGGAGAATGGAGCTTGAACTCAATTTGACTCATTTTCCTGGAGCATTTTAGACATAACCTTCTTCCTAGGGATTCCCAGAGCTTTCCCACTTCTGTCCTACATGTGATCAAGAGGTCCTTAGATGAGTCAGTTGCAGAATTTCTCTCCCAAGGTCCCTCTCTTCCATGACATTTATTCCTAATGCTTGCAAACTTCTTTAATTGTTTCTCCCTCTGGGTACCATTATGCCTTTTAGTTATCTTGCCCAGTTCTGACATTTAATTATATTATATATAGATTATTCATGATTGTCACACACAAGACTAATACTCAAAATACATGGGTTATTGGAACCAGATAGAACTATTCTGACCCCTTCTCTTATAAGCTGTGCAGCATGATCTATGTGATTTAATAGGCAAAAGGCTCAGAATCTTTATTGATAACTTGAAAATAATTGTACTTACCTTATCATGTTATAGGGAGAATTAAGGAAAATATATATGTAAAGTAAACTCTTTTGTACCATGTCTGGCCCATTTTAAGTATTCCATAAATGAAGACTGTTGTCATCATTGGTTTTGGGTTACACAAGGTATATGGATCTTCCGAATTAAAATAAATAGCGTTCAATGTTTGTGATATTGATTATACTAGAATTGTCCCTTCTCCCACATACACCATCCCCTCTTTTCATTCACCAGCCCTGCTTTCTGCCTCAGGGTGCCCATGGCTGTGTTGATGTGAGTTGTGTTGATCCTACAGGATTTTCACTCCTGCTGTCCGGAATTTAGGCTCCTTTTTAATTTTTTTTTTTTTTTTTTTTTTTAATTTCCCTACGAGGGCAGAAAATGCAGAACTGATATTCAATAGATATTTGTTGATCATTTATTCAATAGATTGATTTAGAAAATGGTAAGAATGAGGAAAAAAGCACTTCCCGTGTCTTGAGAGAACACATCGTCTTTGGGTTCAGGGTGAAGAAGTGAACTTTCTTCATGGCCCGGAGTTCTTGATTGACAGACCAGTCAGGTGACGTTAGACGTTATATCCTTTATACATTAGAAGCATGGAACTGAAAAGGGCCTAGGTCTCCATCACATGAGAAACCCAAGCCATTCCTTCTCTGGTCAACATCCATGAACATAACCACTTTTGGGGGAGGTTCTGTAGCATGTAGATTTCTAGGCCAGATTTGGGCTACCCCAGAACTTCTGAATCAATAGTCCTGATAGTTTGGGAATCTTAATTCCCCCTGGTTCTCTGAGAAGCATCTCATCAGAGCATTCTTTTCCAACCCTTTCTTTGGTCATTTCCTCAGAATCCCAGAATGCAAAGCAGTCATGCCAGAATTAAATACCAATACTTATTTCCTAGGTACAACCTATGTCTCCAAACTCAGTGTCATCTGGGTCCCTCTCCTCAACCTCATTTCACCTGCCCTGCCTCCTTGAGGAAAAACTGATGCAGTGTCTGGATTCTGATTGCAGTAGCATGGCTAGCAGCCCTGCGGCTAGCTTCTCATTCCCTGGGCCCTGCTGGCCCCTGAATGGGGAGGACTGCCTGAGCACCCCTTGCCACTTTAGGTGGGTTACACAAAGTGCACGTTCTTCTGCAAGCCAGGTTCCAGTTTTACCAGCTCCCTGGCCTTTGAAGCATTTCATACTGTATTTTCATCACATTGGACATCTGTCTGCAACAGGCCAGGTCCATGCCTTAAAACACAGTGTCACTCCAGGCCCATCATGTGTTACAGAGGCAGCAGATTAAGGACTAGGATAATGGGTGATATGTTCAAGAGCCCATAAGGTGGGCATGATGAAAACCCAGTGCCTTCTTGAGGACTCAGCTATCTCCATTGCCTGGGAGACTGAAAAGGTGAACCCTCTCTTCACCTGGCTCTGCTAATTCACTCAGTCTCCCAAGTATTTCTGCCACATGCTCAAGTTTGAGGAACTTTGCTTTTAGCGGGTTTGATGTTAAGAAGTAGAGTTTGGGTTGGAAAAATCTTTCTGGAGGAAGGAAAGCTACTGAGGACCTCTTGGAACTTGGGTTTTTCCCCAGTGTTATGGGAAGTGGAGTGTGGTGCTTTGCTATAGCCAGAGGACTGGGAGAACGAGCAAGGTCACTGGAGGACGACAGGGGTGTTAGAGTTCGGAGGGCCAGGTTGTGCAGCAAAGGTACCAAAACCCAGGCCTTTCCCTTGGCACCTTGACCTTCCTGCATCATGTGGAGCTAGGAGTAGCAGAAAAATAGGGCTGGATATTTGGAGATCAGGAAACAAGGGCCAAGTCAGATAGCAGAGTCCAAAGGGGAGGGCTAGAAGCAGTTCCTGCCCACAGTGCAGATGGGCAAAGATGGGCTAGTCACGTTAGATCTGGAGAACTCAGTCTGCAGAGGTACATTTCCTGGGTCAGAAATGGTCATGTTTTACCCAGGATCCCCTGGCTGATAGCTCATACTCAGGTAATAGTTATTTTAGTTAGAAAGAGGAGAAGATAAAGGATCTTTCAAATTATCAGGTTTTCCTTTGATTCTGCCTCCAGGAGAATGTGTGGTCTTTTGTTAAATACCTTGTTTTGGGTGTGAAAGGGGAGACCTGCCAGGCAAAGCATAAAAGGAAACAAATTTTTGTGCATAAAAAAATGACTGAAAATTTTGATGCAGGTGAGAGCAGAGTAAGAAAGGCCTGTGGATGGGAATGAGGAATGATCCTGTTTTTTTTTTTTTTTTTTTTTCTATCAGAATAGAAAATCAATCCTAAGAAAAACAGGACTGGACTCCAGACATTAGCAGAAACCTGGGGCAGGTATCAGACTTCTCATTTCCTGTGAGGTAATGGGTGTGAATCCCTTGCAGGCAGCCCCTGACCTGGGATGGTTCAGCTGATGATTTTTCTGCATTGGTTGCTATGGTACAAAAGCGATACACCTCAGTAGAAACTGAAGTTCAAATTTTGAATTTTTATTTTTCCCCAGGCTAGTTGTGCATTAGGATACTCTGGTGATGCTGGGCAGTGGCTGGGAGCCAGAGCCCCCAGTCAGTCAGTCATGTGGTCACTAGGGGATACAGCTCACACTCCTCAGGTATAGTGCAGCTAAGCTGTAAGCTCAGCAGTCTGGGTGTGTTAAATGAATTTTCAACTGATGATGTTTTTGACTTACGATGGGTTTTTGTAACTCCATTGTTAAGTTGAGGAGCACCTGTGTGTAGCTTTCCAAGGACTGGTCTACTGAACTGTGGGTTACCTCTAGTTTTAACTTCCAAGCACCCAGAGGACTGGGGCCTCACTTCCTGGCTTCTGTCCTCAGCAGGAACACGGTATGAGACCTTGATAGAGAAACTATCTGGAGATACTCATTGATGGGAATAACATTACAGTAAGTAAGTCAAGAGATGGCATGTGGGAATATATGGTTAATTGCCAAGTGAGTACAAATTAAAATGACAGTGTAGATGATAAAATGGTAAATGCCAACTCAGAGCTGTCAAGTGAAAGGAAGATTTCCTTAGTGTCTGCCAGAATAGGAAGGGTATGTGCAAGGAGTAAAGGTGGCTAGTCCTAGAGATGACTAGCGACCCTTGGTAGTCATAGAAGAGGCACATAAATGGGAAAGCAAGGTCTAATCGATTCCTCTTTGGATGTCTTTGGTTAACAGGGACTAGTAAACATAAAAATCAATCAGTTGATAATTACTGTGTGTTCATCATGTGCCAGGTGATGGAGCAGGGACTTGAGGCTGAGAGATCAATTGAGACAGAATTATTTGTCCTCAAAGAGTTGTATAGAGCATGATCAATAGGGGAATGCATGAACTAGAACCCAGCCTGGTACTTTGCTTGGCAGAAGTCCCCCTGGAGACAGTAGAGGACCAAAATGAAAAGAGGGAGAGAGGAGCCCAGGACAGTTCCCCAGAACTGTCCCCAGAGAGGGTGCAATCTTAGGATCTTGGACAAGGAGTTCTCTAAGCAGATGAGGGAGGCAAGTGTGTGGCTGGCTTATGAAGTGTGAGATGGAAGGTGCAGGAGACCAGGCTGGAGAGGAGAAGCTGCATCAGATCAAATGGGCCTTCTAGGAGCTTCTAGAACAACAGGCATGGGCCATTGAGTATAAAGAGGGACTAGAGGTCATGACAGTTGTGTTTATGAAGGCCACTGTGTCACGAGGAACAACAGGGAGTGAGGCCACAGACAAAGAAGTGGCCCCTCAGTGTTCAGGCAACTGTCTCTGGGAGACCCCCTCCAAAAGAAGTACTCCCTCTAATGCTTTTTTTTTTTTTTTTTCCCCATGAATGATTGATTTGTGTATCTGAAATTCAAATTTAACTGATTGTCGTATATTTTACCTGGTAATCCTTCATTGGATACATTACGCAATTTCATTTTAGAGTTTAGAGATCCTGTGTCCCATATAAAGGGGCTGATGCTCCCAAGGTCGAGAGGTTTGTTTGTTGAGTTCACACTGCCAAACTGGAGGAGGGTGGTGACTTCCAGAACAACTTGGTGACCACTTAGCCACTTATTCTCCCTAATTTGGTAGGTATGTGTATCAGCCTTTCTAGAAGTATTTGCATTTTTAAAAGAATCCTGAGAGCAAAAAGTCCTAGCTTAACAATGAAAATTCAGCCCCTAGTCCAGTGGGAAGACCTTCTGGTCCTGCAACCTTCTTGGACTTGGGTAGCTAGGGGAGCCTGCATTGCCTTTCAGCCCAGCCAATAATCCTATGAAGCGTCTGGCCATGGAGAACAGTCCTTTCCATTAGAACAGTACCTTGTCCTTTTTCAGAACATAGTCACAGACTTCATTTTCTTAATTTTTATGTTTTTTTCTTTTAAATGTAAATGATATCTACATGCTTTACATGTTTCCAATTCAGTTTCTTCCACTAAATATACCAGAAAAGTTTCCACAAACACTCAAGTACATATCAGTTCTTTCTGAATACGCTAAAATTTTCATTCTTATTTCTTTTTTTCTTTTTTTTGATACCAGGGATTGAAACCAGGGGCACTTAAACATTGAGCCACATTCCCAGCCCGTTTTTATTTTTTATTTTGAGACAGGGTCTTGCTAAGTTGCTTAGGTCCTTACTAAGTTGCTGAGGCTGGCTTTGAAGTTGCAATCCTCCTGCCTTAGCCTACCGAGCTCATTTCTTATCTTTTCTTTCTATGCTCTCCTTCATTTTTTTAAAGAATACTGTACTTTGTCTTCAGTTCAGTTCTGTCTGTCACATGTTTCAGCATTTTTGGTACAAGGAAGGGTATCAGATTGTTAAAACCATGGAAAAGAAGAGGTGCAGCGCCCTCAGGCCTAACCAGGCTTAAGTGCTAGAACTTCAGAGCTTCCAAGTTCAGTGATTCTTCTCCTTTTCCCCTCCACTCCAGGTTCCTTCTCTTCCTTGGCCTAGAACAATGCTTGGAAGACTCTTGGCAACCATGTCTGCTATTTCAAACTATTTCTTTTGCATAGTGTTTGTTGCTTTTCAATATTATTCTGGAAAATTGTAGGTGAACATAGACATGTTATTGTTCATTTGGCAGATGAGAAGAAGAAAACCAGGATGAAGCATGTACCTAAGGGCCAGGGCAGGAAATGACAACTGTCTGCCCTCAGTTCTTCCAGCTCCTCCTGCGGTTTAGTTTTGCTGCAATCTGTTTTTAGCTGCATATGTAAGATAGACAGTGTGTACAGGACAGAACTGAAGTGAGGACAGGTATGGCATTCTGAAACAAAATGAAAAAGAGCAAAAGGAAAAAAGATAAGAATGAAAATTGACTTCCTGTTTGAGTCACTGCCATTGTTGGGTACTATCACTTACATCCCTATTGGTTTTTTTTGCAACTGCATGTGGCCATGATTTTCTCAGCATCCATTCCCATTTGTTCTTTAAGAATATTTCCACGTTAATTTTTTGAGTTGTTTATACTTTCCAGTCTCCATGAAGCATTGCCAGAGGGCAGGACAGGCTCTACTCCACAGGCTGAGGACTTTGATGTCTTGGAAGCCAGCAGCACTGGTGGTCACCACACAAGAACCAGGGATGCAGGTCTCTGTTCAGCCCATGCAGTCTTTGATATGCCCCCCTTCCATTGCTGACACTGACTGCACAAAGGAAGTAGAAAGTGTGATCTGAGCACAAAGCATGAGTGCTTCATTCTGGCCAAAAAAGCGTCAAGCAGGCTTCCTGGAAGAGGCTGGCCTTTGTCCCTCCATTGGAGCTAAATGATTTGCTGGCAAATTATCAGCATTGTGATTGCACCCATTGTGAAATTGTTTACTTTCTAAATTATTGATTAAAATGCATATATTTTATTTGATAATGAATGTGGGATTATCATATTCTAGTTCTACAGAATCTGAGAGAATGTGACTTTTGTACATGGTCTTCATTTAACTGCCTACCTTGCATCCAGTGTGTGGGGTGTGGGGAGCCCTGGCCCTACTACATTGGGCAATGCAAGTGTTTTGCCTCAGCCTGTGAGTTGATCCTGTTCATTTCTGCAAGCAGGAACTGAGATGGACAAATGCAATCCTAGGATCATGTGACAGCCCCTCAGTTCCTCCTACCTCAGGTCTTTGGAGGCATTGTGTTGTTTCTTGGAAAGTCTTGCAAGCTTCATGTCTTCTGACCCATCCATATGAACTCTAAGACACAGATATTTGCTAAGTGATGTTTTGATTGTCTGTCATTTTAGATTATCTACCCTAGAGTCATTGGTATATGCAGTGACATGTGCAAACACACTTCTTTCTCTTGGTACCCTGAAAGAAATTCAGTCCACCATTCTCTTGGATAAGTTGTGTGTGTCATTTTTCCATAATTCTCCAGTCTCCTTCCCATCGTTGCTTATTTTTTCTTGCTTTCTTGTGCCTGCTTTGCCCTTTTTCCTCTTTCTGTAATGAAGATGTTCCCAGTCTAAAGAATCCTTGCAGGTCCCATCTGCCAGGAATGTCCCGTGCCTGGCCTTCCTTTAGCTTCCTCAGTCATCCCTAATATTTAGTGAGCCACATTTAACACTCCTCGGCATTCAGTTTTGCGTTGCATGACCTACTCCATATTATCCACCACCTAACCCAATGCACAAGTCTCTTGCTCTTTATTCCTTTTGTACTGACATTTAGTGTTGTGCTATACTTACTTCAGATCCTGGTAAGGTTCGACATAGGTCAAAACCGTAGAAGGTTCTACTCAGTTTCATCTGGTTCTTCATCTCAGCTCTTGCCTTCATTTATTCATAACAGAATGAGAAGGTGTCTGGGAACCAAGAAGCAGCTCTTTATGGGGTACTGAGAATAATCTGAAATTCCTGGTGCAACTGTGCAGGGTCACCTGGCCAAACCTAAGCAGTCCCCGGGGTGTGAGGAAGACAAATGAATATCACAGTTATGCTCTCATCACTGCATCCCTCAGTACGGTGATTTACCCTGAGGCCTTGCTTATTGCTACTTACAAAGAGGGCTGTAGCCATGGTTCATTCTTCCTCTGGCCGAAGAGGTGTGGGGTGGGCTGGATGGGAACCGTCTTCCCAGCCCTTCATGAATGCAGATGAGCAAATCAACCCCATTAATTACCCATGCTCTAAATCTCATTGCTTGTTCCCTAGAAAACATGCACACCCAGGCAGACCCCTCCCCACAATGCGCACACTAAACCTTAATAACATAATGCCTGCAGCCGACAGTTGTTGTGGCATGCAGGAGCCACGCAGAGACAGATGTGACGAAGATGAACGGATCCCATTTTTAAGAGAATGAAATAAGCTCTTTAAAACTAATAATCATGCTCTTTCTCAGGCTGATACACACTCCACTGTCGGTTTGAAGGATGAGACCCTGATGTGACTTCTCAGCAATGAATGATTCCCTTAATATCTTAAAAAAACCCAGCCTTCTCGTTGCTACTTTCCAAGGAATTAAGTATTACAGAATAGACAGATGAGAGACCTGGAAAGGGCTGCTCCTGGAGAGGCTGAAATCTCATCTGGCAGCATCTTAAAAAGTTCAGGCAGGTGAATCAACCACAGAAAATGTGCTCCCTGCAGAGGGAACTGAGGGTGAGGAGGCAGCCGTCATTCAGCTGAAATAGACAGCCTCCTCCCTTCTCTCCACTTCAGTCACCCCCAGAGAATGGGCAGACTGATGGGAGGATATGGAAGGAAGGAGATGGATTCAGGATGCAGGGCAAGCCCTGCTCCTGGTGTGGTGGGGCTGCCCATCAGCCTACACTGGCTTTTTGAGCATCTCACAGACACCCAGGTGTTGTTACAGAAGATATGGAGAGCCGTGGGGCATGGCCCTGCTGTTAGGGATCTTTTATTGTCTTGGGAGTCCCGTCCTATACTGAGTAGAATGAGCTGCCAGCACTGGAGATAACATCAAGGTTGAGGCAAATGTGCAGTATTATGGGGTGTCCTGACTGCCTTAGGTTATAACAAGGAGTCGAGGCCCAAAGAGGATCATGAAGATAAGTGGTGATTTGAGATTAAAGGATGCGATAAGCGTTCCTTCGGTACGGCTTGAAAGGGTACCTGTGTGTAGTAAGCACATGATAAACACTGGTTGAGTGAAATGATGGATAAACGAAGGGCCAAATTGATGTTTGCTACATACCAGGAATGGCACAGAGGGGTGTGTTGAAACTTCAGGAAGAGCAGGTGGAGAACAAGCATAATGACACGCGGCTTTTGTTAGCTGCTGAGCAGGAAAACAGGAGATCTCTCTCTTTAGGTGCAAGTTGCCTTCTTGATCCATATCAATTTCTATTTTATTTTACTTGTTTACTTCGTGTTTATCTTTCCTGCAGTGGAGACCCGGGCTGGTCGTGCATTTCTCTCCGTAGGTGCCTGTGATTTAAGCACAGAGCACACGACTATGCCTACTACTTTCTATAAGACTTTCGACCTCTGTTTCCTCAATATTTCATGGGACATGGTTAATATGGCAGATATGTAAATTCCATTTTGACACACGTGGATCCCAAGTCAGAAACAAGAACTGACTTGTCCACCTTCTCACAACGAATGAAAAGCGAGTCAATTTAGGTCAAATTCCAGCGTGTCCCCTTGCACCACCACCAACTGGCTAAACCACAACAGTTTCATGGTGCTGCTTTTGCAAGGGTTCGTGCTGGTACAGTACCTCTTTTGCAATATGACAATGATAATCTAAGAATGGCCCACTTTTAATTTTTTCCCTGAACTGGGTCAAAAGAATTGATGTATGTCAGTTCTCCTCTGGATTGGGGTGGTTTTCCCTGTTCCCGGAATTCGTGCTTATTGTCATGACATTTTACATCTTAAAATATACTTCTTTGTCTTGAGCCAGGTTTCACCAGCTGGAAAAAAAAAAAAAAAAAAGAATTGTCTCTGGTTCTCCTGGATGGTATCCAGGCATCTGGAGTAATGAGAGGGAGATGGGAATGAACAAATAGCCCAGCTCTCACATCCCCAGTTCCCAAACCTGCCAAGGGTTTTGTAAAATTGAAAAAAGTATTTCAGAACATGAAAAGCATTGAGTGCAAGTGGTACTAAATCCTGGCAGTACATTCAGAATCACCTACGGAGTTTTTGAAAAATGCCAGTGCTGGGGCCCCACCATGCTTAGGGACTCGGCTTCAGTTGGTCTTAAATAGGACCTGAGCATTAAGTGCTTTTAAAAAACATCCAAGGAATTCTAATATGCAGCTAGGGTTTGGAACCTATGATCCATCTATTCTTAATATTAAAATAAGGAAGCCAGTACCTGGAGAGTTTAACTATTCTATATTAGCAATCATTTGCTGCATGAAAATTGCCCTAAAACTTCGTAGATTAAAATGATCAACATTTGTGACCTGTCAGATATTCTGTGGGTCACAAGCTGGTTGAGCCATTCTGGCTCACAGTCTCATGAGTTTGCAGTCAAGGAAGATGTTAGCCCTGGCTCTAGTCACATGGTGGCTTATGGGTCTGTTGGATTTTCTTCCAGGGCAGCTCATTCACACACTGGCAAATCAGAGTTGGCTTTTGGCAGGAAGCTTTGGTTCTTCACCATGTGGCTTTCTCCATGGGGCTCCTTGAGTCCTCACAACATGGCAGCTGGATTTTCTTAGAATGAGTGATCCAAGGAAGAGGCCACAATGCTTTGATGAACTAGTCTTGGAAATCTCACACCTCCCTTCTGCCAGGCCATCTAGTAGCAGGGAGTCACTGAAGGAGGGCCACTTGAGGGAAGAGGGATTTGACTCCAGCTTTTAAGAGGAGCAATACCTAAGAATTTGTAGACATATTTTAAAGCTATTTATGACCAAAGTCATGTAACTACATTTAGTGCTTGAGCTACAAGTCCCTTGACTGCTAGTTCAGTGCCCATCAACTAGTCTTCATCATTAATTGATTGATTCTAAATAAGGAAATCCCCATAAAATATGTAAGATCCCATCAATTACCTCCTTCCTATGAATAGACTGGTTCATCAGCATCCTGAGAAGGGTCTCTGGTTTGTTAGGCATGTGACCATCTCACTGTGATTCTCTTTGACTTAACCGCCTCTTTTCACCTATTAGAGTCCTCTGAAGGATCGGATTACCTTGCCAGCGGAAATATATGAGCTCCCCGTGTGATATACCATAACTGCAACAGCACATCATATAATTTTCCCCGAAGGCTTGTTGCAGCCTATGTCGAGTCATTTGTATTTATGACAGCTCGGGCGTGATTTAGTGCGACCTCACTTTGATAAAAGCCATTTAAAGCTCATAAATATGGGTGACACGCTGCCTCCCTGGCTGAGGTTTTTCAGGAGAGACTGAGATTTGAATTGCCATTCAATGTTCATTGTTCAGGAAAGAGGAAAGCAAAGAAAGGAGAAAGGTAGAAAGTGGGAAGGAAAGAGTCGGAGAGGGACAGAGACCGACAGGGAGAGATGAGGACAGTGCAGATTGCAACGGGCTGTGGGAATCAGGCTCCCTGCACTGGCAGCTTGTCATCTCTGGCCTTCCCCTGGGAGGCCTGGGCTGGGTGAAGGGCACCAGCTCAGAGGGAGCGCCTGGGAAGCACACAGGAGCGAAGAGGTCACCAGACTTTATGGGCCATTTACTTCCTCCTTTAAAAGCATTGTTAAATCACAACCAAATTACAGTAAATTGTCGATTTTTACTAGACAGGAAAGCCCTGGAGCTTCACTCCTCACAACATAGCTCTCTGGGGATAGCTGTACCGCAAGGTGGAGCAGGTGACTGTACCCTGGTTTCAGGCTCTGAAGGCAACAACTTGGAGTGCCCCCAACCAATGCCTCAGAGAGACCCTTAGGGTACCTAACCTTCCATCACTTTGAGCTAACTTTGATTTTTGTATTTTGTTTTAGTTTTATTTCTTTGGTTGGGAGGCCTGCACAGGCTACAGATCCATGAAGAGGAATTATCTTCACCCCACCCATTAACTAGTGGAGTGTGGAGTTAGACTCAAGGGTGGCAGAGACTGTAGGTGTGTGGAAGGAAGGCAAAACATACATCCTCCAATTCCAAGTGAGCTTTGGGCCAGCTGCCCTGCTTATGAGTGGCTTCATGTCCCACCTAAATAAAGGTTCCATTGTACGTGCAATCCCTGGTCTCTCAGGTGGATTCCCATTGACTGTTTAATCAAAACCACTTGAAGATACTGACATCATCATCGGCCTTGACCTGCAAGCTGGTGGATACCCTGAAGACCTACTAGGGCTGTCCCTTCATGCTCCACAGAGGAAGCTGGGGTTAGCCAGCTGCTCAGCCAGAGATACTTATGGCCAGATGTCTCAGCCTGTAGCTATCCCCAGCTGTGCCTGAGGATATCCTGGGAGTTGGACCTTCTTTAGCTAATTTACTTCTTTATTCAGACGTGGTATGTGCAGATAAGGAACTAAGCAAGAGGGTCAGGCAGTCCTATAGTGTGAAAGCTAGAAGGCCCGTATAGCAGCATCTTATGCAGACATCTGACTCTAGGAACTCGGGGGCTGCCTTCATTTCACAGACCTCTATTTTTTTACCTATGCAGTGTTTTACCAGACTTTGCCAACATTTGAAAACAAGGAGGATTCACATCTACACTTACAAACAGATACACGTTTCCCACCAATGGTAGATTTTTGACTTCCAGCAGCAATGGACTGGAGTGGTTGCAGCAGCTCCCCAACTGTGCCACTGCCCTGAAGGGACTCTCATTTTGCATATGGGGAGACTGAGTCTCAGAGGGATAAAGTGACTTATCCATGGAGGGAGTAAGGGAGGTCCACGGCTGAGCAGGGGCCAGAGTAGCATTCCCCTGATGCATGCTTTTCAAGGTCCTGCCTGAGAACCTTGCCCACCCAGGCCATGCACATTCCTTGGCATCCACACACCTGATGGCTGGGTGCCTGTCTCAGGGCTTTCTTTGTTCATCATGTATTTATTTCTTCAGCCAGATGGGATGCCCTTGGGAGCAGAGAGGTGGAGGCAGGAGTCACTGCTTATCCACTATAGTGCCTCACACAGTCTGCACAGATGGACAGATTGGTCTCTGTGCCTCTTCTCTGACCATTATCCAGGAATCCAGGACCTCCCTAATACAACCAGTCTTCACAAGCACCTCTATCCGAATGTCCCCACAGCAGATGAGAGGGGATGTTATTTTCCACAAATTAAGTCTCTGTTTAGGTCCTGTTGACCTCTCAAGTTCACAAAATCTTTTTGTCTTTGATCCAGGTTTTTATTTATCTTGTTTTTCCAAAGACTCAATTTTCACTCTTGTGCTTTTATTTATTTATGTGTTCCATGTGTGTCTGTGGGGTGGGGTGGGGTGTTCTAGCTTTGCCTTATCCTACACTTGTTTGGGATAAGGGAACTCATTTTCTGCCTCAAATAAATTGGTTGTTAATGAAAGCTTTTTGATGTAGTGCAAAAGGAGGGCACGTTTGATATCAGCAGCTGTGTGTTATTCGATTTATAGTTTGTCCAAGTGCTGTCAGAAATGTCAGCCTTGTCCCCTCTTGCTCCTCCCTCCCTCTACTATTTCTCCCATCCTCATTTTTCCTCCATCTCCCTCCCCACCCACAAACCCCAAAACTTTTGAGCAACTTCTACACTGCTCTGACTTAAAGAGAGAGAGAGATACTTTCTGCTTCTCACTTGCTCATGCCATGGTGTACCCTTCTAGAAGTTCCATGTAGGAAGGTGTGTGGAACTTGGGTTTGTGGGGGTTGATAAAATAGGTGGAGAGAAGTTTTGCAACCTGCTCAAAGGGGCAGAGTTAACAAGGCCAGAGCTGGTAATGGAAGCCAGGTTGGAGAGCTCTGAAGCACTACTCTTGTCAAGCAGTAAGGAAAGAAAAAACAGGGACTTTGTCCTGTGGGCTGTTTCTGTCCAGCAGGAGAGGCAAGTTAAAAAACACATATCTGTTGGACAACTCAGCAAGGCAGCATATGCTAAGTGTCTCTGTAATTGTTCTCAGTAATTGAAGTTTCTAGCTTTGCAGGAGAAGATTGCTGGAAGGTGTTGATGATCAGGATGGCTTTAAAAGACACACAGGAGTTTCCTGCTTCAGTCTAGGAAGAGAGCTAAGGTTGGTCCAGGGCTGGTAGACACAGCCTAGGAAAAATTTGCTTTCAGATATGATGTAATAGTCACACCCATACCTGGGGTCAGGAAAGAAATTGGCTTTGTGGAGAGAAGGGTCTTGATGGCAATCAGTGACAGGTAGGTTTTGATCATGCAAGGGAAAGCTTTTACTTTCTGAGTTGCCTAGAAGAGGTACACTTGGCTGTTCTCTCTTTCTACAAGGCAATGGCTAGAATGTTCACTTGTAGTGATTAGAGACAAATATTCCATTTTCTTTAAAACTTAGAACAGGAAAGCTTTGGAAGAATGTGGCTATTGGAGTGGGTGGGGCTTCTTCTTACTAAATTGGTGTCCACACCCACATGACCCTCTGGGCCATGGTTCTTCCCAAGGCCAGGCCATCTCCAGGAGTCTCAGGCAATCATCCAGCCTACTCATACTCTCCTCATTACCCTTGGCCCTTCTGAGCTGCCTGGTAGTCATGCAGAACTTTCCAGGAACTAGGAAGCTGCACATTTCATCTCATTAACCCATGTGGTGCTAGGGAGCTGAATTCCCATTTGAAGTCCCAGGTTACACTGCTTGATGCCCTTCAGCAGTCTCTGATCTCTGGGTGATTCATTTCTCTACTGGTTTCGCAGTGAGTTTGGAGGAGAAAGACTGCTTCTGGTGTCTCCAGGGCCTTAAGCCCCCAGAGTGAGGGCTCATTTCTGCACATCCTGCACTGCCCCAAGCATGGTGCTCTGTCCCACAGCTCTGGGGACCTTCTCCATGTACAACTGGCTCAGTGTTCTTTCCAAGTTTATTCTGGGCAAAACCAGCCCCCCAACCACTGCTGTCTCATGTCTAAATTCTCCAGTGAGCCCAGTTCTAATTAATTACTCTTTACAATCAAGAGGGAACCTAGCTTGGTAGGGGTGGGAGGAAATAGAGGAATTCAGAGGAGACCTTTAGGTTGCAACGTGTATTGTTGGCAGTAGTACTTCTTCCAAGGGGAAAGGAGAAGAGAACATGTTAAACTGTGCCTGCATTTCACTCTTCTTCCACTCCAGTTCCTCGCAGAGGACACCTGGTGGTGTCAGAACATGGGCCCAGAAACTCAGGATCCTCATTTCCTCATTTTTAATTTTTAAAATTTACAGGGGCCATTTTTTTTTTTTTTTTTTTTGTTACTGGGGATTGAACTCAAGGGCACATGACCCTTGAGCCAGATTCCCCAGCCCGATTTTGTATTTGTTTCAAGACAGGGTCTCGCTTTTGCTGAGTCTGGCTTTAAACTTGGGATCCTCTTGCCTCAGCCACATTCTTATCTGCTGCCTAGGACTTTACCCTAAATCCACCTCAGTCCCACCCAGAAGAGAGGCCAGAAGCTGATTTAGTGGGTAAGTCCACTGATTCTCAGCCTGGCTACACTTCACAACCACCTATGGGCATTTATTTATTTATTCATTTCTTTATTTTTTAATTAATTAATTTCAATTTTTTAAAAGCTCTAGATGCCCAGTTCTTCTTCATTATTTTATTTATTTATTGTTTTGTTACTGAGATTGAACCCAGGGGCACTCTACCACTGAGATAAATATATCCCCAGTTCTTTTTATTTTATTTTATCCTTTTTTAAATTTTGGAACAGGGTCTCATGGAATTGCTTAGGGCCTCACTAAGATGCTAAGGCTGGCTTTGAACTTGTGATCCTCCTGCCTCAGCCTCTGGAGTCACTGCAGTTACAGGCATGGGCCACCCTGCCAAGCCCAGTTCTATGTTTAATGATCATTCTCCCATAGCATCATTTTTCAGATACAGTTCATATACTATAAAATTTATTCTTCAAGAATGTTAATTTTATGATTTTTAAATATATTGCAAGTTCTGTAATGACACTAATTCTATAAAGATTGCAACCCTCAAAGGAAACCCATACCCCTTAGCAGTCTTGCCCTATTTCTTGTCTCCCCAGCCCTAGAATACCATTAAGCTACTTTCTGTCTCTAGAGATATGTCCGTTCTGGACATTTTCTACAAGTGGAATCATAAATATATGTCCAGCTCTGTTCTGAACCTGTGGATTGAAATATCTGACTCTTACACATTTTTGAAAAGTCTTAAGTGATTAGACATAACCAGGGTTTGAACAACCTGGGCTAGAAAAGAGGACGTATTCTGCGCAGGACATCCTCATTGCTTAAACAGTGAGTGTGCAGGAAGTCATTTGTTGAATGACCAAGGTCAGTTTTGTGAGACTTCAGAAGATTCTCACAAACCCTAGTATGATTAGGATGCCCATCCTGTCTGTAGAGTCTACTTTTCTACTTTCCAAGTCTCCTGTTTCAAAGAAGCCAGTCCCAGGAAGAGACCACCCAAGCCCTGCGCCTTCCTCATGCCTTACACAGTTCTGTATGGTGACTGGATGGCCATTTCTCATATTAGCATCTCTGTCCTCTGCTCTGTGCCTTCAGGAATGGGCTAAGGATTGCAGGATCAGCAAGAAAGAACACTCAGGGTCATCATATAAATGTCCAAACTTGACTCGCAATTGTGTAAGGAAGTGGAAATGGCTCGATGGAAACTCATCTCCAGTGCCTGGGACACAAAGCAGAGCCCTTCTGGGGGAGTGAATAGATACTCATGCCTTGCTTTGTTCAACAGTTCCTTTCCGGGTCCCTGCAGTGTGTCAGTGTTGAAATAGAGCTGTACATAACACAGGACAAGTCCCTGCAATTCAGGGTTTGCACTGAAGTGGGGTGGGACAATGCTCAGGAGAGTTAATGGACAGTAATGAGCTAACAGACACATAATAAAATGCTAGATAGAAATGATGCTACAAAGAGAGATAAACCAGGAGGAGAAGGTGGAGAGTGATGGAGGAGAGGAAGACATGCCAATCTGAAGAGTCTATCCTGGGGAGGCCTTTCTGATACATATCATGAACCACATAAAATCAGGAGCGGGCAAGCAGGCATCCCAGGAAAGAGCATTCCAGGGAGAGAGAATAGCAAGTGCAGAAGCCCTATTGTTCACCTCTGGCAACACTTTAAAGTTCTCTAGGGTTGGACCCTACCCTAGCTAAATTAAATGAAAACCTCTGTGGGGTGTGTGTGTGTGTAGGGGCAGGGGGTTCTTTAGTACAAGTAACTAAGGACATCAAAAAGGCCATAGTAACTGGAGCCCAGTAAGTCTGTGATCCATGGGCACGGAGAATCAGTGTGGAGATAGGCAGGGCCCAGCCAGGTCCTGGAGGCCTTGACACCCCTGGTAAGGATTGCAAACATCATTTTAAATGATGGAAAGTCACTAGGCAGTTTTGAAGGAATGGATTAGAAGAGCAGGTCAGCACACATGTGTCTGTGCCCTCTCAGGAGATGTCAGCGAAGATGGGAGTAGCATGCAGGGAAGCTGTCTTTGCTTTATAAGAGGACAGAGTTAATCCCTGTTTGGTTATATGTCTCTAGAGGAGACACGTAGACATACATCACGGACTAGAATCCACAATACTAGAAAGTCTCTGAACTCACCATATTCTAAATGTTCCCCTGGTCTTTTAGATGAAGAAGATAAATGCATTTCTAGGTGTAAGTACAGGGAGGGCCTCCAAGTATCTCGTTTCTTCCTGGAGAGGTGGTTTTAAAAATGCAAACACAATGAAACAGATGAGGAGAGTTGCAGATTACATTTCTGACAATGCGTAATCTCCGCTTGTTTGAGCGTTGTCATTAGGAAGCCTTCTGATTATTCTGGCAGCTCTGGTTTCTAACTCCCTGTGGACAGAAAGAGGCATGAAGAGAATTACATTTCTCCAAGGATGGGGCCAAAGGTCGTTCTGTGCATTGGACAGCTGGCTCTAGTCATATTGAAGTGCTGTGGCCTCAAGTGTTACTAACAGAATCGCTGATGGCCCTGTTGTCAGTTTCTGTACGCTCACTATCTATTACAAATTAAGCTGAAATTGTGGACTCTCAAAAATCAGGGAAGAAAATCTCCACCTGCTCTCCCCCATCTCTTATATTCATTGCAAGTCCCTGGTGCTATAGCAGCTTTGAAAGGCCACGGGTTGCGCCATGTCCTGGCTGAATGGATGCCTGTGCTGCAGTCACCAGGGTCTGGTGCTAGGAGGAAACAGCATGGGGCCTTTGTGCCTCTCTTGGCAACATATTGGTAAAACTCCTCTGAGCATTTTAGGTAGGGTCCCCCTACTTCACAGCCTCTGTTCTGCTCAGATCCCACAATTCAATAATAATGGTACTGAACTGGAATCAGAGATGGGAGCTTTAGGCCTGGGCCTACCACGAACGAGCGTTGTGGTCTTGAGCAGGTGATTAACCTTCTCGAACTTCAGTGCACTAATCTGTAAAATGAGAGGATTCAATTTGAAAGGGCTCTGATGTTCCTTTAGGTATTCTGAGTCAGAGGTGGCTCAATGTTTGGCAGGGCACTCAAGTGTGAGTGAGCAGGAACTGAGGTGGGTGCAATGGCTTGGTGCCTGCATGGGCTGCAGGACCGCCGACCCCAGTTAAGGCCTCTGATGTGGGGAGGAGCTGGAGGAGAAGAAGGTCACAAGGAAGAGGAAACATCCTCCAGGATCAGAGAGACAGAAGTTCAGTCCTTCATCATGTCCTGACTGCATGGCCTCTAGCAAACAGCTGCACTCACTGATCCTCAGATCCTTGACCTTCGAGACGTGATTGCTGCGCTACCCAGAAAGATTCTGCAAGACATAAGTGAGACAGGTAAAAAACAACCACACACGTGCACTTATTAAAGTTCGTCATTGCCAGAAGTGACCCGTTCAGTATTAGGTAATATTTATTATTTATACCTTTGGTATCCTTAATTATCTTTCAGCATCACACAGAAGTCAGAAAGATTAGCTGTTAGTGTCATGTACTATTGCAAATGTTTCTAACCCGCCCCCAAATCTTCCCATTTGACTCTCATTTCCAAAACTGTATCTTTACTGGTGTTAAGGACCCCACAATGTTATCTGAAGACTGGATCTGAGATGTTCCTTTATCCTTAATTTACTAGTGAAAACCCTCTCATAAACATGACATCTCAAGGAATTCACAACCTAGAAACCGATAGGTGTCTAGAAAATGCAGACAAGCCAAAAATGACTCTTCTTTATGGGGGTTATTAGAATCTGCTGTCAATTAAGGAAGCCAGACACACCCAACATTGTCCTGGAAAGCCTAACTGACCATGTCAAGATTAATTCAGTCAGGCTGGGGTGGTGGCTAAGTGGTAGAGTGTTCACCTAGCATATGTGAGGCACTGGGCTCCATCCTCAACACCACATTTAAAAAATAAATAAATAAAAGAAAGGTATTATGTCCATCTACAACTAAAAAAAAAATTTTAAAGAAGATTAATTCAGAGTATGATCATTCCAAAGTCTGTGTTTTTCATTCATCATCAGCAGACATTTGTTATAGTACGTGTGAGCAGTGTGATTGGTCCTAGAGACAGGTGCAAACCCGCAAAATTCTAGCACAAGCCCTCAAAGAGCTCCGAGTCCCAGGGCAGGTGGGAGATGTCCTGAAGTGTACATGGCAACAACTGACTGATGGGGCAGGGCTCATGTGCTCAAGTTATTAATGTCGTCATCATCCCAGAGTTAAACGCCTTACCCTGTGATCCCAAGAGCTGTCTGAAGGAAAATGCACGCCCACCATCAAATGAGTGGCATAGGTAGAACATGGTAGAACTATTCAGAGGTGGATCCTCTGGGAATGCTTCCGGAAATGTTGAGTCTTCATTTGGATCATCGAAATGTTCGTAATCTGGAGTGGCAGAGAAAAGTGTCGCGTCAAGCTTTACTCAGGCAGAATCATAGAGGGTGCGGTCTAGACTGGGATCTTGCTGTTTTAGGGAGTTGAGGCTCAGAAAGTTGCTGGAGCTGGAGTGTGGGATGGAATATATAAACTGTCAGAGGCCCCAGCACATCCTGACTCCAGCTCTTCTGGCCACCTTTGCTTCTTTAGCAGTGGTGGTCTTTCTTCTGTCAATGTTAGCCTGAATGGACTCTGGGCCCCCTGTGCTTCACTCAGTCACCTTCCCTCACATCTTCCTCCTGCGCGGCCTCTTCCTCCCTCCCTCCCTCCCTCCTTCCTTCTTTCCACATACACAAGTATCTGCCAGGCATATGCTGTGATTCTTCTGAGTCCCCATGTCCTCTTCCATGAGAGTAGAGAGTTTAAGAACCTTCTGTGTGTTGCACAGAGTCCTGCCTGTCCACAGCCCACCGCTCCTGCCACATGCTCCATTCCTTGTGCTTGGAATGTCAGCCTCTGAAGGGAAACCGGGCGTGTCTTCCTCAGAGTCCTCCCCCAAGCTTCTGAGCCTCATGCAGGCAAAGCTATGCTTGCTGTGCCTGGGCACACTCAGGGAGCCCACCCTCCTTCCAACTGCCAGCGATTGCCCACACCATGCCCCAGGTTCATGGCCTTCCATGCCCTCCCAGGTGCAGGCCATTCTGGGAAGCGGGCAGGAGCCTCGGCTTTGATCACACACACAATAACCTCAGCGCCCAGGCATCCATGCTAATCACTTTTGATTACGAATGGATTAAACAGGACAGCAGCTGCGCAGGGCTGCTTTGATTCAGGCTGGCTCAATAATGAGATGCACAGGCACAGGCCAGGGGGCCGCAGCCATCAAGCCTGCCCCACCCGCTTCCATCCTCCTGCAGGGGTCCCTTGGGGTGGTGGGCACTGCTCAGAGACAAAGGGGAAATGGAGGCAACACACATGGGCCCTGAACACAACTCTAGCCCTCCCAGTCTCCTTTGAGATGCCCCCGTAGCCAACGGCATGCTGCACGCTTGGCCCGTGGCTCAGCCTTGTTCTGCACCCCTGCTGTAGGAACGCAGCTCGCTCCCTCCACATCCCACGTGGGGCAGGGTGCGGAGCCAGGGGGACACAGCTCCCTGCAGAGAGGAATCCGTGGTCACTGTCATCATCAGGGACGGAAGAGATAATAGAGTCCCCAGTGAAAGCCTTCATTTCTCTAACAGGTGTGAAGCGCATTCATGGCCCCAATCCTGTTTTATTTTCCTCCAATCCTGTGAGCCAACCAGGATCTTGGGACATCCTTGCAGAAATAAGGAAGCTGGAGTGCAGACAGGCAAATGCTTCTCCCAGGTGACTTTTGGTACCCACTGCGATTCTTCAGGGACCAGCTCAACACTGTCCTTTTGCCGCCTAATCATCTACCAGCTTCTCTTTCCCCTCATTAGAGAATGTACTGAGTATATCTAGTTTCTCACGTTGGACCCATGAAAGCAGTGATGACCGGGTGTGTCTATTTTTGTTTACAGACTGAAGCACTCAGGGTTTGGTGGGGAATGAGCAGCTGTCTTGGCTAAATTGCAGGACTTAGGGAGGCAAGGGAGATAAGAGGGAGTCAGCACCAAAGCCAAGAGTTCTCTGGGCTCTTGGATCCACTAATACATTTGACCTTGGGGTATTTAATGTTTGGCCAAAAGAGTTTGAAAGAGCAATGGGGAATCCCCTGTTTCTAATAAAAACTTCCACAGAAGAGCCAATATTTCCAGCTACCTCCTGCCCACCTCATCCTAAGCCCAGGGTGGCAAGTTGTTATCCTTTCGCTGAGGTGGTCACTTAAAACCTAGCCATAGTAGAATCATGGCCAAAGCTCCCTTGACACATTGCCCATGACCTCATATCAAAAGAGTTCAGAGAATCATTGGCTTTGAGGGCAGGTAAAGGAACAAAGTTAAATACCAACCATTCTATCTGTTCCTGTGGTACAGCACACTCTACCTATTATCCCCAAAATGATCTAGGTCAGGTTGGTGATGTTAAGCAGAAAGGCTCATGAACACATCATGGATGTGCTGTAGCCAGCTCATACTGAGCAGCAAGAACCCCTTGGGTTCTCAACTCTTCCATCTGTGACTTCAGTTTAGTAACTTGAAGCCATGTAAGTATTTCCACTATGGAACTTGGAAATGCCTCATGTTACAGCCTTTCTTCACCCCACCCCTCGAAGAGCCAGTTGTTAAAGATTTTCCAGCACATGACTGGTTAGTAACAGCTACTCCTCCTATTGGTGCCATGTGGTCTGATCTGAAAGCCACATTTTGAGGGGGGCTTTTTATTGCAAGCTATGAAACTGGGAACCACGTTCAGGAAGGAAGAGTTGAAAGCACTTGGGAAAGCCTGCCTGGGGACGTACAGAGATTGTGCCTGTCCTCAAAGGTATCCGGGGCTGGCCCATGGCAGGAGGACTTAGCAGGCTATCATGTGTGCCCAGGGGCAGGACTGGAGAACAGAGGGAAAGGAGGACTCTGAAATCCTCTGAGCTTGGGGTCTGGATCTAACTTCAGACATGTGTCACAGAGTGGGTTGCTCAGTCTGTCTGCTTCCTCATCTGTAAAATGGGACTCACATTTCTTATTTCACCAGAAGATCATAAGGATGGGGGAGAGAGTTAGCTCTTGTTCTTCAGAACTAGGGGGATGAGTTTCAATGAGGCAGTTTTCAACTGAACACAGGTGAAACTTGCTGAAAAAGATTGCTGTACTACTGAACTGAAGCGCTCAAGCTAGGTCCCCATCTGTTACAGGAATTGGAGAAGGGGATTCCTGCAGGGGAGGGGGCTGGTATGGATAATCCTGTCCACGTGAAGACTTCCAAAGCCAAGAGAATGTCCCTGGGCAAGTCACTGACCGATTATTTGCCTCATTTCCTCCATCTGTCAAATATGCAGAACAGTTTTTTCCCTTTCTCTGGTAAAAGGGAATCCTTGCTTGGATGTTTTTAGTTCTAGGAAGTAAAAACCTCATATTTCACCATTCTTGTTACAATATACTTTATACCTTGAAATAGCATAGAGTTTCCTATGACTTGGTTATCACAAATGCTTGCCCTTTGGCACCCAGTAGGTTATGGAGGATAATACTTAATTTGAAAACAGTCCTGTTGACAAAGTCTTTTACATTTTGCATAGAAATACCTAGTGTGTCTTAGAACTTGGATGCTTAACAACCCACGGGGTTGAGAAAAGTCTCAGGTGAATGGGGAGAATGGACCGTTTGGATAATCTCATGCCTTCTGTAGATACAGCACAGGTGAGTAGGTAGACATGGCTAGGTAAGACTTTTCTACTGTGCTGTTCCTCTTCTCTCCCGGAGCCAGCTTAATAGAGCTCCCCAGGTAGTAATGGTCCTCTGCCTTCCAAATTATGGGCCTCTTACACCCTGTTATTTGCTCAGATCTGGAATTTCTCTTTACCAAAGGGCCTGGGGACTCCAGTTTTTCTTTCCTAGTTAGAAGTGAACACAGCAAACAGTTATCCTGGGAATAGTGATTATGGTATAATTGATTGATAGTGGATATTTTCCTAAAGCCAGGCTTAAGTAGGAAGAGATGTGAAAAGAAAAAGTAGATCCCCTACTTAATGAAAAAAAGTAGACCTCTTACTTACTCATTGAGAGATGAGCAAGGTGTGTCTAAAGACACACTTTGGCCTTGTCAACTCCTCAGTTGTGCCAAGATCCTTACCACTCTGTCATTTTTCCTATGATATTTTGCCCTCAGGTACCTGTGGGCTATTGGTAATCCCTACCTTTAGCAATAGATTGTTTGTATGAAGTCTGATAATGCCTCGGGTGAGTGACAGGGTCACCCATTGCCTTTCCTAGATTCAGAGGCTATCAGATCACAAAGAACTCTGCAGGAGTATTGGTCAGCCAGAGGTGTGACTTGCCCGAGTTCATACTACCAGTGAATTGCCAGCTATGGCTGCAGAAATGTACACTGCCAGTCCCTGTGGTGGGCTCTTCATTTGGGTTATAAATAAATAAAGGACTTGGGCCTATGATTACTAAAGGAGTCTCAAAATGAGTTAACTGCTAGTTTCAGTCCTGCTGATGTGCCTTTGTGTGTTACATTCATTGAGCTTTGTCTCAGTGGGCAAAGTGTAGACGGGCACCACACAACTGAGTCAGCTAGATTTGTCCAAAAGTGGGTGCACTGTGAGTCAGACGCATGAGAGTTCAGGGAGAACAGTTAAAGAATGTGTTAATTGGGAAGAAGTCTTGGGGATTTTAGTCCATATTTGACTGAGTTGTTTGAAGAGAAGGAAACCTTCATTTCTAGCTACCTCTGCGCAGAATTCTTGAGAGTGAAATCACAGAAAGTGTTGCATTTTTAGCAAACTATGGCTGGTTGAAGCAGGATGATGTGAGACACAAACACACACATACCCAGGCCAGGAAGAGTTTCTGGTGGACCAGCTGCTTCCAGAAGTCCCATGCAAAATGCAAGAGGAACACGTTTTTAACAAAGTACCAGTGTGTGTGTATATTCCAAGGAGCCAGGCCTTCTTCAAAGTTGTCATGCTGGAAATCTAGTCCTGTTTTCCAGGACTTTTTGTTTGCCACACCTCCTGGAAGCATTTTTAGAAGCTGTGGTGGACCCTGCCAGGGTGTCTTCAATGATGAAAAACCAATTTGGAAATAACCAGGTGTCTGAGTCCTCAAAGTTTTTCCAGTCCTGAAGATCAGGAGCCTGTCCCCAGCACTTAAAATATGTGTGACTCCGATTCAAGAGAAGGACTATCTATGGAAGGGATTGCAAACCAATTGTGCAAATAGTTTTCAAATAGCAATTCGAAGAGATTTTCATTTTAACCAATAGCAAAACATATAAGCAAGCAGATTCCAGTTGGTTGATTAGAAGAAGCAAGCAAATAACCTGTTCTGACTTTTTTAAAAATACTTAGTAATCTTTGTGATGAAAACCCTAAGCCAGGGTATTTGGTAGACAAAGAATGTCTTTTAATGTTTTTATCTTGTGAAGGTTGTTGCTTGCAAACACTTTTCAATGCTTTTTAATGAAGATGGTTGTCTTTTGGCCTCACAGGTTCTGCCTTCTGCTATTCAGCTTGTTCTTTCTGTCAGGAGCAAAATTGTCCTTGCTACTCATGTTCCTTGTAGTTTTTGGGCTATTTAGGATTTGAAGATGATGTAGTCTCATGTTTCACATCTGGCTTATTTAGGATTTCCCATTTCTCTACAATGTTTAAAGTGCCCACTTATATGATTATAATAGTCTTCTTCAGGATGAAGTTATCCCTTCCATGATTGCTTAATCTTATTTTATGAACACTTACCTATTTTCTATCTTAGCTCACATCTCCTAAAGATCTTTCGTAGGTGGGATGCCATGGCCCATGACAGTACTTAGATTGTGCCACACACGTGAAGCAGCTGAGAATGAACATAGGCTTCAGGTTCAGATAGAACTGTGTGTGATGCTGGGCGACTTTGAGTAAGTTATTTAATGCCACTAAGTTTCTGTCTTCTCATTTGTATGATGGTATACTTTTACTATTGCTTTATGAGGTTCTTGAAAGAACTTAGTGCTGTAAGCTGATCCCTGAAAATCATTTGGTAGGTTTTGGGGATTCCCAGCATCTGTGATGGTTCCTGAGATTTGGCATGACCTTGTTTGCTAGAATGGAGGAAGGGAAGGAGGAAGGAAATAAGGAAGGAGAGTAAACTTCAGCAAGAGAAGATACACTTGAAAATTAGCAATGTTCACAGCAGTGTACATACACTATAGTCTAGTGATTCCTTGATCAACCAGTTTGAGAAATGAGGCTCCTTTGATCAAGTCCTCTTGAGGTCAGAAAAATTTTACAGGAAGAACAAGATGGTAGATATTACCCTAGATACCTACACTCTGAGGCTGTTCAGGGATGATAGGAAGCCTGACACCTGCCTTCATGGCGAGTTGCACAGGACTTGGTTGAATGTGGTAACCATGTCCTTGGGAGTCAAGACTGTCTCCATGGTGGCAGGTAGGGTGATAGTAACTTTCCATTAAGGGATTCTTGAGAGGGTCATGGATGGCTAAGATAGAAGATTGGACTTGCCATGATTTGGAGCTATGCTCCAATTTTATTTCTCCCACTTTTTGCCTCTCTAACCCTAGGGACATTATTTAGTTTGAACCTCAGTGTGTTCAAGCAGACACTGGAAAAAATGATACTATCCTGTGCTGATAGTGTGAAGATTCAGAGGAATGAAGAAATATCAAGAACAGGCAAAAACAGGTCCTGAAAAATCATTATTGTATTTCACATAATTGCCTGGAGTTCAGGGTTGGCTTTCTGGAAGAGACACTTCCTTTTTACCTGAAGCTTATAAAAGTGTGACTACCTGCAACTACAAGGTTCAGCTATCATTGGGTCCAGCTTAGCTTTATCCCTACAGATAACCACCAGTAATTGTGATTAATTGCTCCAGATTTGGCCCAGGGGACCCAGATTCTCTGCCAAATTGACTATCCTGAACAGAGCTTTTGACTCCAGTGCTCAGATACTCTCTGAAGCAGGCACCTCTGACTTTTCCATTCTCTGCTGCTGAGTGAACCTAGGGGTGTAAATCAATTTCCTGGGATTCACCAAGGGATTGAATTAGAAAGCTTTGATACTCGTCGCACAGCCAAGTGAGCAGATCATCTGGTCAGTTCTAAGCAGAATTTCAGTAACTGATGAGAAGAGGGAGACAAGGGTGGATATTCTCCCAGCATTCAACTTTGCTTGGCATATGTTCAATGATGGGGACCTCCTTTATTGGCTTCAGAAATAGCCCACAGATGCTTACAATGTGATTTCTTAATATTATTCAAAGGAAAGGACCTACAGTCCAGATTGTGCTCCTGAGAAGCAACATCTCCTTAGCTCTTTTCTTTCCTGGTACATTAGTTGTGTTTTCTTAAGCATACTGCTTTGCTGAACTTCAGATGAAGAGAGCAGACATCTCTCTCTTCATAAATGGTAAAGAAACAAAAGGAAAGCATCTTTCCCGTGAGTAACTCTTAGCAAGTATTACAGGTGATAATCTTAGAAAGAGGTCTGGACACATGTCCAAACCCCTCCTCTAAGAGAAAAACTGTAGCATCTTTAAGGTGTGAATTGGTTGCCTCTCTTTCTTCAGAGAAACTCTGTTCACACTGGGAATGACTTGCTCACCTATATAGAGGTCTCTTAAGATATGCATTTTCAAAATTTCATTTTCATGAAGCTTTAAATCCAGTGAATCTTTACAGAGAAATTCAATACAAAAAAACCTCATGAAAGTTGTGCTGCTCTGGATGAAGTGGAATTGGTGCCTAGAACTCCTCTCCTCAACTCCTCTGTCCCATCTCAAAATTTCCCAGGTTTCCCTAGGACACAGCTGGAAAAATCACTGTTCTATAGGTTTCTCCTGCATGGTTCATTTCAAAATGTTGGAAGTATCATGGAAAACCTGATGAAGACTCCAACAATAATTTCAAAAGTAGCTGGAAGTTCAGGGAGTATTATTAATGATATAAAAGAGCATGAGTTAACCAAAGCAGACCAAAATGCCATTATACCACCTATGAGAGATGAACCTCTAAGACTACTTAACTTTTGTAAGCCAATTTTACTGAAGTGCCTATGAAATGGTGATTTTAAGATTCAAATCAGCAGTTTGTACTGGGTTTACCATAATGCCCTTTCCCAATAGCATACAAGATGCCTGGTGTGGAGTCCAGTTTTCTAGGTCTGAGGAACAATGCATTTGAAAAGAAGTATACTGTTCAAAAAAGGCAGGACATATTTTTTAGGTTCATCAGGTTCAAATGACACAAAACAAGATAATTATCTGAGTGGGTTCTGAATTAGGGTATTCAGAGACCTTTTCTTTCATTAGGTCTTGGTAGTTATAGTTCATGGGCAAGGCAGAGGATTAAAGACAGTTTCACCCAGAAGATGAAGCAGCTAAGCCTTGGAGATTAACCAAATATACACACCACTGTAGGAGCATGGGTAACATATCAGGATTGCACAAGACTTTAAAAATAAAAAAGGTGAAACCTCTTTTGGCTCCATCTCTGGGGAAATTTGTTACAGATCTCACCTGTAAATTTTAGAACCCCATAATTCAAAAAACAATAAAAGACAAATAGATACAATCAAGACCAGGCTTGCTTGGAGTTATACACAAAGTTCCTATGAGTCATCCTTATGACTCTTTGGGAAGGGAGTCTGAAGTTAATGCTGGAGCTATCAGTGGTTTCAGGTTTAACTTTTAAAATTCCATAAGAGTAAAAGGATTTAGCAAAATGGCAGCATCAGGTGTGTGACTCTCTTCCTAGGCTAGTGGGAAGTCAGGTCCTTGGCCTCTGTATTATGTACCCCAAATGCCTTGACAGTTAGAACTAAGGCCCTTTGAATGGGAAGATTGTTTACCTTCAGCTCACAGGTGGATTTGACTTCTGCTTCACTGGAGGCTGTTCAAATTCCTATTTGTAAACCAATATCGGAGCCACAGTGCAGAACTATCTCATTGTCCTCAACTGTGAGTCTTCAGAGAGTCTTACTTCCAGAATGTGTAGACAAACTCATAGAGGAATATATTTTGGAGGAAGAGCTGGTGGAAGAGAGGGGGGAAAAGGAAACTAGATAGTGCTCCCTCCATCTCTATTTTATACCTGACATGAAAGGGACACTTTTGAGATGCTGAAAGGATGGGATGAGAGAGAGAAAGCACAGAGTTCATTCAACAGGTGGCAAAAGAGACCTGATTGGGTTATTTTAAGGGATCATTTGATCCCTTAATATATGCCATAGTGAGCTGCGGCAGAACCAGGGGTAGAACACAGTTTTCTCCCTCTCAGAGTCTAGGGCTCTTTTGTGTGACCATGTTCCATTTATCATCTTATGATGAGTAGCAGCCTGCTGGTTCCATTTCACCTCCTATTCCAATGTCCTGTTTCCTTCTGTGGTCCAGAGACCGTTGCTTCTGTCTTGACACCAGATATTCTTGTAATTCTTTCTACCCTTCATAATCCCTCAGTCTCCAGCAATCTTGACATCTAAAATGTCCTTTTGGTTATATCCATGTGGTTGGATTCATTTCTGTGAACTTTCCATTGTATAAATTACTTAATCTTTCGGGTCCTCAGTTTCCTCTAGAGTGAGTCTAGTTAAAACTTTAGCACCCTCAAACACTCATACTCATGGGTGCTTGTGTTGGCTTCCTGGGGCATGCCTTCTATATAAGCTGCTCCATGGGTTGAGGGTTTGGAGCAGGATGGAGTCAGCTTCTCTCCTGTAGCCAAAATAAGAAACAAGTGGCACTTCCCCAAATAAAGAAGAAATAAAAGAACCTTTCCCACAGAGCAGGAAAGGGAAAGGAGGACAGATAGAGAAGAGAGAAGGTGAGGTAGAAGGCTCATTTAATAAAAAGATGGTATCTTTGAAGGCCAATTTGAATGTGGTTCATTTGTTCTCTTCAGAACCATTTTTCTTCCTTTATCTTCCTCCCTACCTGCCTATGCACATATCCAGCATCCACCCATCCATTCCCATACCAGCATCTCTTTCTGTAACTCACAAGAGATGAACTATCTAGGAAGAACAGATGACCTGGTGGATTCCCTAAGCCACCAGACTACTGTTTCTCCAGTCGTGTGTCAGCAAGTCTGTGGTTCTCCCAGCCAGATGTCCAGCATGACCTCTGTCCTTCCCCCGTTTTTGTGTCTATGACTCCCTTCCCAGTTGCAAGTGTCCTGGGTCAGCCTGAAGGACAGCTGAAGATCTCTTAGGTCCTACCCTATTATGGTGTGCATATTTTTGATAAAAGGCCAGCAGAGGGTAAGGACTTCCCTGGGAACAAGAGAACAAGAGAGGAAGGAACATGGCACAGATCCCTCCTCTCCTATGGAGGAAACTTTAGAAGCTATGGAGTTGCAAGCAGGAGGGTGGCTATTTGAATAGACTGTCCTAGGCTCATGATGGTCATGGGGTTTCTGGAACTGTACTGTGGGAGATTTTTGGTGAGGGAAGCAAAGGGAGAATCCCATTTGGAGACCAGAGGAGAATAGGAGAACAAGATGTCTCTGCTTGGAAAGTGAAGAGATTTCTCTTCTCACATCCTTAAGTCTCATTCATTCCTTCATCTTCCTGTAGCCCTCCCTTGAGCATGGATAGACAAAAAACAAAAACAAAAAACAAAAACAAAAACAAAAAAAAAAAAACAACTGAATTTATACCATGAGAGAAACTGTAACTCTTCAAAAACAGAAGGCAGGGTCGTTCTCCTAATATTTGAACGTGGGCTGCTCCAGAGAGTAGTAAGACGTGTCAAGAATGAGATTGGTCTGAGCAGGGCCCTGGGAACACTGCCCTGCTCTACCAGGGAGATGAAAGAATTTTCTCCTTCCTTTGCCTTTTAAATGTAATTCTGTCTGCCCTTCTCTCCCCTGGGCCCTCTAGCTGGGAGGGGCACCAACTGTAGGCACCCTGGGAATGGCAGGATCCTTTTCATTCGCTGCAGACTGATTGAAGTCCCTAGAGCCATGGTGGATTTCATTTTCCTCCTGCTTTCTGTCTGCCTGTCATCCCTCCCCACACAGCTAGGCAACCAGTGGCAGTGAACTGCTTCCCAGTGGGACTGGATGGGATAGGGAGTCAGAGCGATTGATGGTGAGGAAGGGTCTTGTTCTGGGCTTTTGAAGGCAATGGCTTTGGTGAAGAACAGGCTTGTCTTTTCTTGCCTGCCTCAGTTTCCCCTGAATTTCCGAGCATTTCCACCCTACCTTCAGGATAAAGGCAGTATCTGTCTGGAGTGGAACTTGACAAGATGATCACCAGAGGACCCTTCCACAGAGGGCCTGGGGATTGAGAGAGTCATGCAGGCTTTTGTGAACTAGCAATGTGATCTTGGAAAGGTCCCTTAGCTTCTTTTTCTACAAAGTAAGAGTTTTAAAAACTTGCTTTTGTTATAAAGCATTTGCCTTCAAATGAAGTTGCATTCAACAGACAGGGAAAAGGAGAGTCACTCTGGGTGAAGGGAAGGAGGGGGACCCAGGGCAGGCCCCTTGTTGGAACCACATTCTCTCACCCCAGTTCCCAGCAGAAGTGACTGCTGAGTCCCCTGGGGACACAATATCTTCTTCCTCCTCAGAGACTCACAGCTGCCTTTTTCAGGCCCTGGCACTGAACTGTCCAGATTTAGGTCGTCTGTGATTTTGAAACGTGATTTTTGAAACATTTGTCCTATGCTTCTAATTGAAACCTGAGCACCTTTCCTGGCTACAGAACGTGTGGTCTTCTAAGAAATCACCTGCTTTGGGGAATGCTCACAGTACAGGGGCTGTGTCCTGCCCAAGAACTTGCATTTGGTGACAGTTTGGTTTGAGCCTGGCAAGCAGGGAGTTGTGGCTGGATGGTGAGGAAAGACAGGCTTTTGCATATTATTCTCAGGGCCACACAGAAGGCAGGTGACAAGGCTTGCCTTTGGCTGCTTGCGGGTCAGCAACCACTGTCAATGCCCACTAGACTATGAATGACATATTCAGAATCTGCAAGGTGAGAGAATGGAGATGTCATTCAGTGGCAGAGCCCTTTGCTCAGCAAGTGCAAGACTTTGGGTTCCATTATCAGCACTGCAAAACAAAACAAAACAAAAAACAACAACAACAACAAAAAAAAAAAAAAAAAAAAAAAGGGGAAAGAATCAGAATGTCCAAGATAAGGGAATTCAGGAGTTTTAGAAGTTACTTGCTTACCATCCCTGGTGCCACTTCCCTGCACCTCCTACTCAGCCTCAGGAACCAGCACAGCTGAGCTGCGAATGGGCCCATTCATCCCATCCCTTGTCTGATCTGTGGGAAAGGGAGAGCCCTCTCTCTGGCCTGTGGTGGATTTGTTCACTGTTCAGCTTCTTTCACTTGCATATAGTTCTTGCTTAAATTTAACCTCCGACTTCTACACACTGAAGTATAAGCCAGTATTCTCTCCTAAAACCGGCAGCGGGTAGAGAAGTGCTTGCTGACATCATGGGAGCTGATTAATTCATTCAAATATTGGAGTGCCTCCTTCACGCAGGAAGCGCGCCTGGTGCTGAGTGCCATTTCCTTTTGTCGACTTGAAGGAGGCCTTAAGCTGCCTCTCACACTTCTGTTCTCCACACTCAGCAATTTACTCATTCTCGCCCTCACCTCGGGGTTGACAATATTCTCCACTTTTCTTTTAAGTCATTTGACCAACAGGTTATTTAGTGACTAAGTGTATGTCTAGAAGATAATGTGCCAACTGTATTCTGGTTAGAAATGGTCTTTGGGGGCATATTCTTTTTTAGCTGAATAAAGCAAAAAAAAAAAAAAAAAGATACATGCAAGAGCACAGAACTGAGGTTTCAAAAATTAAGAACGAAACTGCACACATCTGACACCTTTCTGAGAGAAGGAAAAAGAGGATCTACCGTTTCCAGGGAGAGTGGGATAAACCTTGACTTTGTCGAGTTAGACACACAATGAATCATAACCAAAGACTGTAAATCTCTAGTTCCTATCAAGCACATGGATCTGGTCTTTTCTCAATCACCAAACCACTGATATGAGGAAATAGTGCATGTTTTGAGATGCCTTGAACACACTTGTGGTTTATTTTTAGTGGCAGGATCTCAGGACTATAAGGAACTGTACGTTTTGATCTCATGCCTCCTGCTTACCTGGTGAGCCCTTTGGATGTGCTGAAAGGGTCTCTGCTAGCTACCCTTCTCAGGGCTTGGAGGATTTGGGCTCTGGTTCCTGTGTGCAAACACACGATGCTGTGTGTGTCCTTGCCAAGGTTACTCCCTTGCCCATACCCAGCCCCACCCAGCATTTTGGCCCTCCTCCCACTTGCCCAGCTCAGATTAGAGGCTTAAATTGTACCGATAAAAATTCAGAAGAGTGGATGATCATCACCAATTGAGTAAGAGTGTCTGGAGGAAAGGATAGTTAAGGGTCATTCACCAGAAAACAAGCTTCATGTTACTGCCTGTGGCTCATTTGACCAACACGCTGGCACTCAGCCTTTTTCCTGTGCCACATCCCCTCAACAAATGGTCTCTGATGTGCTATCATTCAGAGTCATCTTATAGAAGAAAAAGCCTCAACTTCAGGAAAATGTAGTTTGGAATTTAAATGCCAAACGCACATACTGACATGCGACCTGGCAAATGTTACTTAATTTGCTGAGTCTTAGTTATCACCATCCATAAAGTGGAGGTACTTTCTGTCTCATGAAGGAATTGTGAAGATTGAAAAAGAAAAATCACACAAAGCAGCAACCCGTGTGCAGGGACCCAGGCCATGCTCTGTGTATCAAATCCTACCCCCACTCCCTGCACCCACTTCTGGAGGAGGCTGTGGCTGACATTGGATAGACACACAGGCCGGCATATTGGGACTGGTGAGCCCCTGTCCCTCTTCCTGTACTCTTTCAACTGATGCCACCTTTTTGTTTTTAAGGCTCAGTTCAAATTCCATCTCACTCCAACAGCCTTACCGTGACCTCTCTTGCATCATCCTTTGAGTTTGACGGGCGGCCCCTACTACACTCCACTCGTACTGAAATGCATGTTTGACTCTTTAACCCAACTGCACATTCCTTGAAAGCAGAGGCTGAGTCTTCTAATGATGTTGGCCCTCAGTGCCTAGGCAAGTGGCCGAGTGGGTGGTTGCTTGTTTGTTTAGTTATAATCAGAGGGAACACTGACTCTTTACTGGAATGCAGACTCCAGCCTGCAGGCTGGACAGGCCAGGGGAGAAAATTACCCCAGCTCTAACTCCACTGAGGTATCACCTTTGGCAGAGTCACTGAGGGAAGCTAAAAAAGTCCTAATGAGCTTTTGTAGAGGCTGGAGGTGCTGGAGCCCAGCATGGCTCCTTCTCTTTTTTGAACCAAACAAAATATTGTTACAGAAAACATGAAATCTTTCCTGGTTTTCACAAATGCTCTCCAGGCCTAACAAAGCTAGCCATCACACCCCTGGAATCAAAATGAGCCTCTTTCCTTTCTCTCTTTATCCCACCCATTCCCAGCATTTTTTAAAGCAACAATGAAGAATGTGATTATTTCGTTAATTGATCGTGTTTTATTGAGTGTTTTTCTGGTGCCAGGCACTAGAGAGAATGCAAAAAAATAAATAAATAAATAAAATAAAACCTTAACCTTACCCTTCAACATTGATTAAGCAGAGAGCTGTGGAAATATACATAATCCTGGTTCTTACCCTCTAATATTTATTATATATGATTGTTTTAAGTATAAGTTATGAACATCTAAATAGTAAATAAAATCCCAGGCAGCACAGGATAAAGGGAGACGGAGTTTACATGTTCATGAAAAGAGGAAAGGGTTGTTTTAATTGCTCTGACATTAAAAAAGAAAAAGCTTTTTAGAGAAGATGGGTCTTTGTCTCTGAAACTGTAAATCTTAACTTCTTGTATCACCAGCTAGTTTGATAGGAGGAGTAAAGCCAGGGACCTTCTCCCTTGGAAAATGTAGACATCTATAGACTTGCACATAATTATATGAACAGTTTCAGGGAGCCAGTGAACCTCCTGAAGTCCAACCATAGCCCTTGATCTCTATTTAAGACCTTTGCAGAATTGGTAGAACAAAGAAGGAAGGGAGCGGAGGGTGGCAAGAGGGAGCTGAAATCAGAGAGATCACAAAAGTGATGGGCACGCAGAGAGAAGGCCATCTGGTCTAGATTCCTGGACACACCAGCTTTGCCTCTTGTGACTGTGCTTCTTGAGCTCTGATCCAGGCTGTGGTACGTCCACAGCAGGTCAGGAGTCTTGTGGATGTTTTCTGCAAACTGTTGGAAGTATCACTAAGGAAAACCCTTTGGTTCTTTTCCAGCTCCTCACAGCCAGTGACCTTGCAGCCAGCGACCTCAAAGGATTTCAGCCACAGGTGAGTTCCCCTGATGCTTTCACAAAGTTTGAGTGAGTGAATGTTCTTGGGTTTGGTCATGAGTAAATGAACTTGGCTCTAGGACAGGAAGGTCCAGCTGGGACCTCCAGCATCTCTGACTCCAGGTGTGGACTGTGAGAATGACCTGGTAGCTCTGCTCCCTCTACCTCCTCTCTCATCCCACTGTGCACAAAACAGCTTCCTTCAATTCTTGCTCTTTTGGTGTTTTAGAGCAAAGGAAAATCTAAATCCAGATGTTTGGCATGTTGAGTGGTAGGTTACCCAGCTGATGAAAGGGCTGAATTGAAGCAGGCAGAGGGTGGGCTGGGGCTGGGGTCCTCCCGTGTATTTTTCTCTATTTGGACAAGATATTCACATTTCTGTAATCTCCATGTGCAAATGCCTTGCAGTCATGGTCTGGTGGCGAGGTTAATTTCAGACTCCTGCAGAGGCAGACAGTTGAGTTTTGCTGATCTTGATCAGGAAATGGGCCACTGTTATCTCTTGTCAGAATGCTGTTTGGATGTCACCATGGGCCAGCCACAAGAGGATGCAGGCAGGAGCTTTCTGGGGACCTGCTTAGCAAGGAAGAAAATGGGAAAGCATCCTTCCTTTCTGTGGAAGACGGGGAGGCATTGTCTACATACACACAGACCAAACACACAGATGTGCCAGTCTGTGTAAATAGAACATGATAGAAAGGTAAACCCAGTAGTGATGGCTGTCATGCTCAGACCCCCCTTTTTCTTATGAAACCTGCTCTGACCCCAGTCAAGTACTTGCCTTGTGATGCCTTGGTGGAAAACGCTTCACATCCAATGCTGGTGCACTTCTGGGTAGGCCACGCAAATTGCTGATATCCAGAGTTCCACGTATTTGGCATGGTTTCTTCTTTAAATATGTTTTATATGCAAGAGCCCCCGTGCCTCACTATGCTTCTTTCTCCTTTGTGGGTTCTATTCTCTGAGTGCTGTTCCACTGAGGACAAAACCCTGAAGGGAAGTATCCCTACATCACATGGAGTGAGGGAACAAGGACACAGAGTGGACAGTGAGAGGCTGGAGGAGGAGGGATAGCAAAATCAGGGACAATTAGTGAGAGTTAAAAAAAAAAAAAAAACTAGATCCATATGCCAGTGTGGGGTGTTTCCATCAGTCTGTGGATCCTCTGTCAGAGATGCTGGGAATTTGCAGAAATAGAAAGCAAGCGAGCCTTTTTGCCAGTCACTGAAAACGGGTAAGTATTTAAAGTACTCATTCACATATTCACACAAACTTCCAGTGGACCTAAGGGAATGTGAAGCCAAAGCAAAAGAAAATCAACATTTACTCCCACCCCACACTCTTCCACACCTCCATACCCATCCGCTAGCATCCCAGCTGAAGATTTCTTTTTAATTTTTATCTGAAAACTTATATGAAGAAAGGGGAGAAAAGGCTTTGTGTGATGCTATTTTGCTGCTGGGAAAAGTACATAGTGGAGTTTATGGAAGGTGCGTGCATGTGTGTGTATGTGAGTGTGTGGACATCAGAGTACGGGAGCATGGCTTCTTCCTGGGGAGGTCACTCTTTTGTGTGTTTACATACGCTCTTGATACTAGATTTAACATGAACTAGTAAGTGAAGGGAAAGTTAGAATGTTTGAGGTTCATCCATCATTTTTGTAGGCAGGCTCCTGGAAAGATAGCTTCCACACTTCCTGACATGCATCCCACCGTTCCAAGTGCACACACACACACTGTCCTGGTTCTGCTCAGCTCTCCCACATTATTCCATTTGTATGTCATCTCCCTGAGGCTAGAACCTTCGATGTGTATTCTTCACTCTCCAGGATGCCTGGACCTGAGGCCAGGAAGTCCTGAGAACCTTGTGGCCAGTATGTAATGCCCAGATCAAATGCCTAGATCAAAGTTAGTGCTCCAGTGTTTTTCCTAAGTCGGAACCACTCGGATGTGCCGCAAGTCAACACCACCCTTTGGGTGCTTTTCCAAATAGAAACAAAGCTGCCCACATGGTTTGAGCTACCCCCTCCCACCCCACTGCACCAAATTGTTGGCTTTTGTTGTTATTTTTTCCTTTCTTTCTCTGGGTTTCAGATGAAAACAGTCCCATGCATCCTAATGCCTGCAATAATTCATGGGCATGTTCCTTTCAGGACTTGTCACACTGGCTGTCAGGAGGGACTCAGGAGGAACCCTCCCTGAGATGACTGTGAGCAGCCTCTCAGCTTTCTCATGGTCTACACTTAATCACTTGAGTGTAGGTGGGTTTTGCTTTTCCTTTGATGCCTGTTTTGTTTGGTGCTGGAAACCACTTAAAGAAGATAGTTATGATTTCTTCCCTAGTCTTTGATGACTTTGAAAGTGTGAATAGTAGCAACTGTATTGGGCTGGGCTGTTCTGTCCGTCTGTCCCTGTGCTCTCTGCGTAGAAGTGAATGTCTACCTTTCTCTCCTTTGTTATTGATTTCCAAAGGTAGCACCCTCTGTCCTGGAAATGAACACATGACTGCAGGTGGGACCTGAGAGGCCATCCTGTCTAAGCTATTGTACGGTGGTGGCAGGCAGTCTTCTCAGAGGTGATGAGCTTGTCTTTTGGGCAAGAGAGCTACAGCTCTCTCCTAGAGTCAGGCCCTGGCTTAGAGGTGGTAATGTTCTCAGTGAGTTTTCAAAGCCAGATGAACAAGCTTCTGAAATTCACACCTAAACCACCCTGACTTTTCTCTCTTGTTTGGTTTACCCTCCAAAACATGACTCCTTTTATCTTCTAACATCTTTTTCTTGTCTTTTGAAGCAACAGACACCCATGAGTCCTCTCCTTTTAGCCTTTGGGTGATTGGAAGGAAGGACCCTCATCTTCTTTTGCCAGATCCTTCCTCTCCACCACCAGAGGAATAAGAGCTGGCATACCACAGTCTTTAGTATAAGCTCTTGTCTCCTCTTTTATGTATTCCTTGACCCCTAGTAGAAGAACTCTAAGTGTTTACTCTAAAAGTTTGGAATACACCAAAAAACATACAAATAAATTATTCCACCCCAGAAATACAGATGATGGCATTTGGGGGTTATAGTCTTCCCTTCTTAGTTCTGCATAGACATGTACACCTCTCGAAATTTTTAAATTGGTGCCATATTTTATATGCTTTTTTATTACCTTATTTTTTGTTTATTTGCTTGCTTCCCATGTCCCTGGAAAGTCATCTAGCAACTGGCTATCCTTGTACTAGTTGCCAGTCCCATCATTTATTTATACTCCCCTCTCACTTGCCTTTTGCAGGCTGAGATCTCAAGGAGCTAGCAGAGGCTAGCCCCCAGTGCCCTCATGTAGGGCACTGCAAGGCTTCTTAGCATTCATTTCTTTTTATTTCTTGGTTCCTACAGAGATGTGAGGGTCGCTGACACTTTGTAGTAGACTGCCCACCAACTTGGGCACTGCTGACAAGGGCCCGAGTGGGGGCGTGGTAAAGAAATAACCAGTCTGGGGACCAAATCAGTCGCAGGCTTCCTGTGCACAGCCGTGGTGTTGGAAAAATGACCTTATGGAGAAGCATCCTCCACAGAGGAGAGACTGGGCTAAAAGTCTTGGTGTTCCCTGCTATGTAAACTTGCCTTCATCTCAGAGAGACTTCCATTAGGAAAAATGGACTGTTACTTCAAGGAAGGAGCAAGAGTATGAGCTGCCTGTGAAAGGCAGCCATTTTTAATGAGTTTCTAAAATGTTAATTGCTAATTATGGCCAAGGGCACATTGAAGTGAAAGGTGAGAAAAGAATGTGACCTACAGGAAAACATTTCCAGTGTAGAGAAAACAGGGCTTTCAGTCACTGAGTTGCCATTTCATTCATCAGGTATTCATGCAAGACCTTTGTGTGGGGCTCCCTGCTGTGCACAGACCCTTGTCTAGCAGTTGACAGTTCTGGAATGTTCTGGCACCAGTGTCAACATTGTGACCCGGGGAAAGCTACCTAATGACTATGATCCTCATTTTTCTTATTAAGCAAAACTGTTGTGTGGTTTATCTCATTGATTGTTGTGAGGATTCAGTGAGACAATGCATGTAAGAGCAACTTAGTAGGAGGCCTGGCACATACAACAAATTCAATTATTTCTCCCGTTAGAGTAGTACTAGTTAAGTTAATTCAAAATTTCAGATGAAGGAGAAATTTTATCTTCATGGAGCAAGTGTGGAAGTCTTCTAGACAGAGGTGCACATACCTGGACTGGCATATGTAAGAAGTGAGATGGTGAACTTATTCTGCAGCAGGGGAAGCCTGGCTGTGGGCCATAACAAGGGTGGCAATGCCTGTGTGTGTTCAGAAGACTTGTCTACCTCGGAGGAGCCTGTTGGGAAATCACTTAGAAATTAGAATGGGGTCAGATTTCAGATCTTTGACAAAATAAATATTATTGAAGTTCTCAAACATACATAAAAGTAGGCATGAACATATAATAAATCCATGTATCCATATCCAACTTCAATAGCATGGTGCTACAAAAGCCCACCTTGGTAGCACTTACTGATTTTCATGCTGTACATGTTCCCATCATGACCAAGTTTAAGCTACCAATGGATTAACAACTGATTCACAAAGTCCTTGTCAGCTCTCCAGAGCTGACATGAACTGACTCCACACCACAGGGCCAGCTTCAATAACCGATACCACCTTGACCATCTTATTTCATCTCTATTCCCAGTTACTTTGATTTTTAATTTACTTTTTTGGATGGAATATTTTCAAACAAATCCAAGTCATCATGTCACTTTACTCATAAATACTTGAGTAAGCTTATCTAAAACAACAAGGGATTTATTTATTTATTTATGCCATTATCTCTCTCTTTAAACCATTACAAGTCATTATCACACTTATCAAAATCAAAAGCAATTTCATAGTATTTTCTGGTATCCCATCCATATGCAGATTTTTCAGATCATCTCAACATACCATTGTATAAATGAGTCAAGTCAGAATTCGTAAGTTGGATTTTGCATTCCATTGAAGAACAGTGGGGGTCATTCTTCAGTCAGTGAAGGTCCAAGAATAGCCAGGAGTCAGAAATGTGACACAAGGAGACCATGCTGTTGGTGGAAGATGTAATGGGATGAAGAGAGGGCCCCCCTCTAAGCCTCTGCCATTGGTCCATAGGGGAAGCTGTAGCGAATGAAACTGACTGGCACATTAGAGATGCTAATGAAGGAAGGCATACGAGATTTGGAGGTGGGATCAGTTGAATGATCACAAGCCAGCATCCAAAGGAGAAGGATGTTGTCCTCCCCAGATGAACCCTGAGTCCGTTCTCCTGAGGCCCCATGATCCATCCTACTCAGTGATCACACTACGTGCAACAAGGCCCGGCTCCATAAGTCTTCACCCAGCAATTTTAATTACAGAACTCCCAAACATTCTGTGAGGAGAAGCTGTTTTTTAGAAAGATATGATAGGGTTTCTGAGTAGAAAGAAGCCCCAGCTGTGATCATCTCCCAACAAGAAGGAAGGCTGAAGCAGAGCAGGAACTGCTGCAGGAACCAAGCCTCTGTGTTTGTGTCTCGTGCTTTTGTTTGTTTGCTACAAATGTGTTCCTACTGGAGAAGTAGCACATCCAGCTGGAGAGGTACAGTCTTCTGAGAGCTCCTTCTTTTAGCATTATATCCCCGAGGGCCAAGGTTACTTGTGCTTTCAGAATTGATCATGTTTTTCAGAGCAGAATCACCATTCTTTGATGTGGTTCTAAGTGGGCATCAGCAGTCTCCTCCAAGTTCAGAACCGACAGTATAAAGATTAAAATGGTAGCTCTGGAGTTCCCAGAGCACCCTGTCCCTTTTGGACTCAACGGAAGTGAGTGTTAGTATGGGTTCACGCTGTCTTTGCTTGAATATGCCTATGCGCAGACCTCAGTGAAAGGTACAGTGGGACAGAAGGTGTTCCTTGAATTTTATGTGCATCATCTCATTTATTCTTTTTTTTTTTTTGCGGTGCTGGGGATTGAACCCAGGGCCTTGTGCTTGCGAGGCAAACACTCTACCAACTGAGCTGTATCACCAGTCCTCATTTATTCTTTATACTCCCTTTTTGTGATACAGGTGGGTACATCAGTCCCATTGTGTAAGTAAGCACAGGGAAGCACAGAGAAGTTAAGCCACTAAGTCTATAAGTGGCAGAAGTGAGATTTGAACCCTGGACTCTGTCTCCAGTGTCTGCATTCTTAACCACTTGTGTTCTGCCACGTTGTATTAGACCTCAGCTCCATGGTAACATAAGTCAAATCCAGCCTGACCTTCGGTAAGACCAAGACAAGCAACTCCATCTTCCTTTTTGCATATTACATTGAGTTTTCAGACTCCAAGGAAAAGCACATTCTACATCTTAGAGTAATAGAGAAAACTGCTGGAGAGCATTTCAGAGCCTCTTATCTTGGCAAAGAATTTCTATTGTTCTCATTCCCTTTCTTCCCCAGGCTCCCAAAGGGAGAGTCATTGTGGTGACTGCCCCATCTACAGAGGAGGAAACTTGAGGCAGAATTAGGCAGTGCAGGACATCCAGCCACAAGGATATCTTGTCTTGAATTCACTACTCGATCGTCCCAAGCATTTGGGAAGAACCGTTCCCAAGTCAGGCAGTGCAGAAACAAGTGCTGCTCCTGGTGCTTCCTTTTTCTTCTCACCACCGTACTCCCCACATTTTAAAACTGAAGGACACTTCAGCTGCAGAAAGGAATTATCAGTAGTGCTTGTGAAAAATACAGGAGTCCAGGCCTAACCCCAGGTGTTTGGCTTGGATTGCTCTGGATGGGGTCTAGCTAATGGTATTTTCTGAAGCTTTGTGGGATTTAAATCAGGCTTCTCGTTTTATGGATAAAGACTGCAGCAGAAAGGAAGTCTGGGAGAGGAGAGGAGGGGAAGGATCTCATATTCAAATGGTGATTCCTGTGCCAGGAATGTGCCCTGGCTTCATTTGCCCCTGGAATCGAATCCCTGTAGCAACCGCATGGTCTGATGTCTTCCTGTCCCCTCTCTAGGCATAGGAAGTGTGGCTACATGAGTTTCATGGAGTCCATGTCTGTGCCTGTCCCTTGCTATTTGCATTCCCCAAGTGAGATTTGCCCAAGATTGTAAACTAGCCAGTGAGGGTGTTTGGTTTATGGATTTCTCCATTTGTTATAACAACATTCTCTCTGGGTCTAAAAGATATTCAAAAAGATCCAGCTTTATGACACTACCCCAGAGAAAGAATGCATGTAAGTGGCTAGCTCACCTCCTGCCCTGATTCCTCAAGCAAGATCTATCCCATGAGTCCTCCTAGCTCAGATCTTTTATCTGTCTGGCCTTCAATAAGCTATGCCACCTGCCTTTGCTGTTTGGTTCAAAACTATACAGAGCATGAGCTGTGAACCAGGGTGGCTGTTGAAGTGTCTGTCTGCCACTGGTCTGCCCTGGCATACATCTTGCAACTAGAGAAAGAGATTAAAATCTTTTATAGTAATTTGATGTTGTCTTGATATCCAAGCATGTGACAGTTTTCAAAATTTCTCTCTTCAGCCATTTACTGAAGCACTCACACAAAAGTGTGCATTCGAAAAAAAAAAACTGGTCTTTCACCAAAGATCATTTGAGAAGCTTTGTTCTAGTTATCCAGGGTTGGGCTTTTTTAGTTTTAATACATGACTGGAATTTGGACTATTTGTCTTTTCCTTCTGTGAGTCTATATTGAAGATTTGAATTGTAAATAGTTTCCCTTCTTTAAAAAACATAGTTCAGCCTGTAAATGTGTCTTTCTTGCCACTTTTAGGATACCTAGGCCAAACATGGCTTTCTTCTCATAATTACTAAGGCAACCCATTCAATTATTTTTCTTACTGAACATGGACATCTATGATGATAACAGAATTTTTAACAACAATATTTACTCATGTGCATAGACACACCTCTCTCACTGAAACCCAAACTAGCACTATTAATTTTCTTACATGAAATCAAGTTTCATTCTCCAGGTATACACTTTTCACACTTCCTGTCTTGACAGTGTTTTTAGTGGATTTTTTAAAAACCAAAATTGACATTTGCTTCCAAAGAGAAGTTCTCCAGGTGTTTTCCAGAGAGTCTGGCATTTCAGTGGAATATTCTGAAGTATTAATAAGTTCTCCTGGGATACTAAGTCTCTTTAGACTTTAGTGAATATTTTGTTTCTTACACCCAAGACATTCTGATCTTCTGAGTGTCTTGTGCTGGTGGACCTGACTTCGAAAGAAGAAAAAGAAAGAAAGAAAGAAAAAAAAAAAAAAAACCATAATGTTCTGAAGTTCACACACAGAAAAATTGATAAATGGTAGGTGGGTGTTGGGAGAGAAGGGGGTTATTCATACACAGAGATGTTTTCCCACTTTATCAAATAAATCAATATAAGTTATCACTGCTGGTATATTTAAATATGAGGTAGACTTTCAAAACCTGATTTAAACTCAACTTTTCAGAATAAAAATAGAAAGAAGGTGAGGCCAAACAGTGAGAATTAACTTCGAAGATCACTCTCTTCTTTTTCAACTATAGCTTGCTCTTCTACAAAACAAAAACAAACATAAAACCTTAGCAACAAGGATATAGGATTAGATGATTTCTGTGACCCCTCGAGACTCCAAAGCCTTAATTATTCTATGGCTCTTTCCACTGTCTTCTTGTTCCTAGTCCCTCTGTTTTTGTTTGTCTCTTCAGTCCTTTTGGCATAGGGACCTATATATGAACTGCTTAAAATTTCTTCTGTAATTCTTCTCACTTAGGCCTGGAGTCAGAGATACAGGGTCATTTTTTCCTATTTCTGAAATTTTAGTGTGATGCATAACTTTGGTTGCTACATGTTGAGGTCTAAGAATGACTGACATAGAGTAAATGCAGATTTACCTTTAGTAGGCTGAGGATGCAACCCAGTGGGAGAGCACTTGCCTAGCATGCACTAATCCCTGGGTTCAATCCCCAGTACTAGGGGAAAAGTCAACATTAGGCCTGGAAAAAAGGTATCTTCATAATTCCTTCATCAGGATAGTCCCAAACCGACCATACTGTACAAGGCCCACTTCTCCAGCAAATGAGCAACTCATTTTTTAAATTTTGTCCAACCTTACTGCCTGGATGACCTGGTCCACCTTCATGTCCTCCTATCCACCTATTCAACCCCTTTCCTCTATCTTCTACCAAACAAAAGATCTGATTAAGAGGTGTCAGAGAACAGCTGCAGGAGAGGGACCTCCTAGTGGAACAGCTTGAGGATCTCAAGCAGCTTCCTCCAGCCATCTGCTGACTTGTTGGGAGTCTCTGTTCCATCTGCAGACAGTATTGGCCATGCTGCTCTGTTATTTTCCTGAGAATGGCCACCCTCTCTCATCCTCACCAGTGCTGCACTTGATTTTCTTTTTACATCTCCCACCTTCTAAAACTGTGTCTCAGAGCTTGTGGCAGAACTCATTTGTAGCAGGTGACCCAAGCCAATGTTGCACAGAACAGAAGACATCTGAGTGACGTTCTTGTAATCCTTACTACTATAAATAGTAAAAATTGATGCTTGCTTAGTAACAAAACATAAATCTCTCCCACCTTGCTGTTCTATGGAGCACAGAGAATGTTTCTCATTGCTTCATAGTTCAGTAGTTAAGAGCACCAATTCTGGGCCCAAACTGATAATTTTGGATCACAACTCTGTGCCATCCTGGTTATGTGACTCTGTGAAGTTTGACTTTGACATGGCTTTAATAGAACAAGGATACCTACCTCATGGGACTTTGAGGAGGATTAAATGGATAGGCCTTTGGAACAGTATCTGACATGTATAAGCACTCCATAAATGTACACTGTAATTCTTGGTACTCTCATAAGTTACATAATTGAAATTGATTGTGGACTGTTGAAGTCAGTCAGATCACAGATTGCAGTTTTCCAAGGCAATATTGATTAGAGTTTGGGATTTCCCATGAGGGGAAAAACCCCAAAAGCCACAAACTAAAAACACAGTCTAAATCCATCTGCCCTTTCACCAGTCTTTTCTGACACTTGCCATTTGAAGTGAGCAATGGCAGACACGATGGCCCTGGGAAAATAACACCGGAGATAAATAGGACAGAAATGGACAAGAACAGGCTAAGACTGGTAGGGATTGTTGGTCAGGAAGAAGAGAGCACCCACAGATACCCTCGCTGATTGCTTTCTCCTTCACCACCTAGGGCACTTTTGAAATTAACCCTTCATCTTTTACTCATGGAGGAGAATAGCTATAAAAGTATTTCAAATGCTCTAAAGTATTAAAAATGATTTTTCATAAATGTATCTGGAGCTTTTTCATCCACCAGAGTATTGCCTTATTCCAATAGTGATCCTCAGCATATTTCTGGTGGATGTTCAGAACAATCCTAGGAAAATTGATTTCTTGCCCAGAACATCAGTGCAGAACTGTACCAAAGGGCATCAGGATGGGTCCTGCCCAGGAAGGTCGTGTTAGGGTGTGGGAACTTTTTAGGATTCAATGTAATGCTTTTTCCCACCCTTATATTCAGTTTTTCTATATGAAAAAAATAATAATAAGACAAGAGATGATTCCAGGAACGTGCAGGTTCTGGATTTAATGGACCATTTGAATGATGTGGCACCTGCAAAACGGAGACATGCTGACTGACAGACTCCTGTTTTCCAGCACAGTCCATCGCCGACGTGCTGACAGGGCAAGTAGCTGGCTGATGGGAAAAAGAGAGGTCTGTGCCCAGATACCAGCCTTATCCAAATTGTGAGAAAGCACAGCTGGCTAAATTTGGCTTTCCCACCCTTGATCTGGGGAGGAATGAAAATACCAAAAGGGGAATGGAGGATGAGCATTGTGTAAAAAGAGTCTGTGAGCTCTTAGCAAAAGAGCAGATGCTCGATAATTATTTGTAGGCCCCATTCTGAGGTTGTTCGTGTGGCCAAAGTCAAAGTAAGACTCCCCAAATAAAGATGCATGTATACAAATTCTGAAATTTCTTTGACATTGTCTGGCCTTGGGATGACATGGAAGCTATCTTTGATTGCTTGTCTTATGTTTGGAGCTAAAAAAGTTTTGTGAGCCTTTTTTAGGACAATCAAATCGTTGAAGCTTTATTTGCCTTTCACAATGACTTTATAGTAAAACTTCAGTTACTGCCGGATATCACAACCCAAAGTAGGTGGCTCTGAACTAAATCATTTGGATTCACCTACCTGGCACCTATTGCATTATTGGTGTCTTGGCATCTTGTGAACAGTGGCCTAAGGCAGGGGGTGGGCACAAGGATGGGGTGGGTGGTGTTGCACCAAGAAATGCCTGTGAAATCTCAACCCGCAGGCGTCTGGAGAGGCAGCGTGCTTCATTCTTGATAAACTCCAGCAGAAAAGAGCAATCAGCTAAACGAGAGATGGACAAATTAAATGGCTGAGTATTATTTCAAAAGAGAGCTCGGGCAGCATCAGAAATTCCCCATCAGCTGTAATAACGCCAATTACTTTGCCAATTGCAGATTCCAGCATGATGTGTTTAGCGCAATCAGGCATCGGACTCTAGCAGGGGCCTGATGGGTTTTGTTTACTCTGAATGTGCATTTGTAGAGAATCTTTTGCACCCAAAGGCTTAGAGCTCTGAATGTCCTTCTCTGGGTCCAGATTCATACACAGCTGAGGGAGATTATTTTGAGACGGAGGCAGGGGCAGGCTGGACCCAGCGCTCCCTCTCCTTGGAGAACGCCTGGGATTTAAATATAAAGAGCACAGCTGGGTTTGGTAGTTGTTAGTGAATGTGGCAATCTCCAGAAAACCTCTCTGTAGATTAACCAGCTAGTTACTATCTATTTTTGGTTATGAGTAAGGCTTCCTGGCACGTTGGAGCATTGGACAGATCACCATTAAGGCAGCAATAATAAACACACAGCTCTGGGAGGAAAGAACTCGCCAAGAGTTCATTAAGCTTTAAATACTGACAAACAGGGGTATGGGGGCTTTCGTAGTCTCCCTTTGAGAATCATTTGGTGGAATGTCAAATATATAGATCATTTCAACTATGGAAAGAGATCATAAGAGAAAAAGAGACCCATCCCCCACCCGCAGCATTTTAGCAGAGGAAATAAAACTTGGGAGAGTGTGCAGAAACATTCATTTTCTGTTTACATTTGGCTCCATAGAAATAATGGGTGTGCAGCTCCAGCTACTTTGAGAGAGCTGCGATTCTCCATTTACACTCCCAATTGAGGAAGGCGCTAATCACGGGCATTTACTGAGTGCTTGGGCCTGACTGACAGCTCAAGTGGAAGCTATATCATGGTTTCTGGGGGTGCAGACGAAGAGCTAAAAGCTGATTTGATTCCACTTATGCTCAGCTGTCATCTGAGGCCAGAGCCTGGAGGAGAATGGGAAGCTCTTCTCTTCCTCTGCCTAGTGACAGGCAACCTTTGTGTCATTGCTTTTTTTCACCTGTCCCTTCCTCCTTCATGCCAGTGATAAAGGCCACTTTGCCTGCTAAGGAAAGGATTCTTCCAACTCAAAGGCAGCTTCCAGTGCCTCCAAGTGACTGGCTCATGGACTCCTCAAGCCCTCCCTCTCCCAGTTGCTGCATAAGGCTACCTGCCCACAAGTCCACGATGGGGACAGGCAGATCATCAGACAGGGAGAGCAGAATAGGTCGCAGTATATCAGCATGGCAAGGGCTCATGGTATGGGCTTTAGCAGCCTTTCAGATCATTCATTCCAGGAACAGTGTGTGTGTGTGTGTGTGTGTGTGTGTGTGTGTGCGTGCGTGCACACACATATGTGCCTATTCCTGCACATGTGTTTGTTTCTCCTAAAAGTAGTACTTCAACCAGTGCATTTGTTGTGACACCAGGCTTTCTACAGCCAGCAGCTGTTCAGATAATGTTCCTGACTCAGATAAGAGGCAGAGCTCATCTCATGCACACCCCCAGGGACAGGAAAGGCCCTCAGAAACCATGAGATAACAACACTTTGAATGGAGGTGAGGGCATCAAATGATGCCATGGGTACCCAGCATCAGTGACTCCATGGCCAGTGGCAGATAGAGAACTGCTACATCTGGCCTTCTCATCAGCATGAATTGGAAAATATTCAGTGATTTTGTCTGTGGGGAGGTTCATTTGTTCGCATGTGAACCCAGAGGACAGCTCTGACATACTGACATAGGCTGCACCATTCGTGGGAAGATCTAGATATAATTCTTCAAATGCAGTCTCAATGAGGTGCGATCACGTGTCTGCCCTCTTGGGACCTGGCCAGTGTTAGAAGCACTGGCATGGCTCTGCCTTCATGAAATAAACACTCCTCTTGCACCAATATTCTTCCTCTATCTTCTTCTATAATGTCTTGAAAATAAATGTATGCATGTGCAAGGTATTTGAAAAACCTTGACCCTTGTGCCAGTCTTCGAAATTCCACTTTCCATGGACCAGTCTAGAATAGTTAGTCAGGTTAGTCAGGTTATGTGTCAACAGACTCAGTCATCTGCACTAGGTACAGGACCCTCTACCAAAAGCTGCTGTCAGGAAGACTTGTTATAAAGGCATTTTATGTCTTGCATACACAAAACAGTTATATGATAAACCCATATAATAGGTGGGAAACAATAAAAGCAACTTACATTTATGTGACAATTTTAAATGTGTTCTTATACTTGGTGAGCACCAGCAACATGTGAAATGCATGCACAATGAACTCCATTTTCAGAAGAAAAAGGAGAGGTTGAGGTAGATTAAGGGATTTTTTTTTTTCTCAAAAACTGAAGGTATTAGGTAGTAAAGTGACCCAACCAGGAGTAAAATTGAGGTCTTCAGACTCTTACACCTCTTTTCTGTTTCATTCTTTGCTCTTTCGTACATGAGACAACAGGGCAGTTGGTTGTAAATACCAGTGACATGTCTGAACATTTCTTTTTTATGGATATGAGAGATTTGGAAATGTTACTAAACTAATTGCTCCCCAGAGGAAAAGTAGAACCAATGGGAATTGGTTGAAAGGCCCCAGATTTCCAGTTTATATAGGAAGAATTTCCCAGCATGGAATGAACCCACTCCCATGTGCCTAGTTAGCACCCAGCCTGAACACTTACTTAAGTATCATCTGTAAGAAAGTCTTTTGGCAAAATGCAAGGCCAGGTGGACCTGAGACTGCATCTCACCATCCACCATTGCTGGCTTCAGGACCTTGTTCCAGCTGGCTAACATGTCTGAGCCTCTGTTTTCTCCTCCAAACAGGGAAGGGAACAATATCATCTCACCTGGTCTAAGAAAGATTAAGTGCATATGTAAAGATCCTAGCTATTTACTTGGAACAATAAACAACAAACAACGTAAATGTAATTCCTTCCCAGCTTGGCCTTTCTCCTGGATACAGGATCCTCTCTGTCTCCTTCCTCTGATGCCCTTCCCATGGCAACACCATTTCACAGGTGAGGACAGTTGACCCCTGCACGCCTTTCCAGAGGCAGCATCTGAAGCCCTGGGGGCAAGGGCTCCCCTCTCAGTTCTGGGACAGAACTTTTAAAAGCTCACTTTGGATTTAGACACCAGGAGAAGGTCATTAGAAAACTGGAACTGTCCCCCCTAGCAACTCTGAGTAATTCACAAGTATGCCGTCTGGGAGAACATTTTCATGTTTGCCAAGAGATGATACATGGAAAATATGTCAGGGAAGATACTCTTGTCCAAATGAAATTTCTTCTGGTCTACTACTCTGGACCCTGCTGGCATCTTGAAGAACTTTTTCTAAAAATAAATGACATGGGTAATCTGGGTCTCTCGGTGTATCATAAGTTCAGTGCCTAGGTACAATATTACAATTATAATATGCATGTATTATTAATGTATTATTATGTGTTTCTAACTGCTGTGGTAATACATGTTGTTTGGAAAAAACTTTGGAATAATAAAATGAAAAGAAAGAATTAAAAATCACCAGAAATCCTCCTCAGAAATTATCTTATTAACAATTTCTGCAGAATAGTATCTGAATTTTAATTTATATGGACACGTATGCATTCAAATGAGACTTTGTCATTTTGGACTTAAGCCAGGCAAAGCTTACCATCTGAGATTCTCATAATATTGATTTTCACTTTGCAGCCTTGAGTCTCAGTTTCCTTATCTGTAAAATGTAAATTGACCTTGACCAACATTTTCTAAACCATATTCCCTGGAACATTATGGATGATTCTTGAAAGAAACTGTTCTATAATCAAATATGTTGGGCAAAGACTGAGTTAAATGAAAAACAATAGTGAACATTATCAATTTCCTCAAATCTTATAATAAGTGAATAAACCCATGTATGTGAAGAAAGAGTCCTTCTGAACCATAGAAGGATTTGTTCACAGCATACCTGTAACATATTGTACAGGCAATATTTTTCTGTACCATGTGGGAACCACAGTATACCACAATCATTCAGGATTTTTTATTTCAATATGTTCTGATTCCTGCTTCTGGACAACACATGAATGTGGAAAGGGATCCCCTGCACTCTGAGCCTGATGGGATTGAAAGCTAATATATATAACCCTGCCCTCTATGTATTTGGGAGAACCGAGGAGCTAAACATTATCAAATAGATGTGACCTTTGACCTCAAGAAATAAACATTCCATAATAGTTAAGGTCACTTTCAAGCTGAGTGCAGGAGGACCAGACAAAGTTTATGGTACCAGCCATGGACAATGTGTAGGCAGGAAGAATATGCCCCCAAGATGAATTCTAAACCTTCATATGTCCCCATTTCATAGGAAAAAAAAACAAGGAAACTTGGCCTGTAGGAGTCTTCTGAATTCTAGCACTACTCAGAATCTTCCTGTTGAGTGTTAGTTTCATGGAGTTCATTTCCACAAGTTCTTAGTCAGCTCCCCTGCTGTGTCCCAAACTATGCTACATACCTATGTTGTTGGATAGTTTGGATCCAACATACAGTAGGATGGTTTGAAGGGACAGAAGTTCCACATGTGGAAAAATTTTAAAGCAATCATTACGAAGCCCCAGGATATGTTATAAAATTAATAAAAAGAGTTCAGGGGAATCAGGGCTGGGGTTGTGGCTTAGTGATGGAGCACTTGCCTTGCATGTGTGGGGCACTGGGTTCGATCTTCAGCACCACATAAATTTAAAAAAAAATAAAGGTATTGTGTCCATCTACAACTAAAATTTAAAAAAAAAATTATTCAGGAGGATCAAAGAAAAGACTAAACTTTATGGTCAGTGTGTCTGCGCTGTGTGTCCATTTATTTACATAGGGAGTGTGTGCTTCAATTACATGTAACAAGTCATTCAACCTCTAAGGTTTTATCCTTTTCCATTTGTTTTCATTCCATTTCATTACTGTAGAGATGGAACTTCGGGAGGCAAAAAGTAATGCAAATGAAAATTTTTTAGAATAAGCATAATTCTTCGATAGTTTACTGCTTGGGACATTGACTAGTTAAACCTTTATCCAAGAAATTTCTTAACTTGCTTGGATGAAGTCTCTCCTCTCCCCTCCCCTCCCCTCCTCTCCTCTCCTCTCCTCTCCTCTCCTCTCCCCTCCCCTCCTCTCCCCTCCCCTCTCCTCCCCTCCCCTCCCCACTCCCCTCCCCTCCCTTCTCCTCCTCTCCTCTCCTCTCTTCTCCTTTTGTTCTTCTCTTGTCCTTTTCTTTCTTTTTCATTTTTCATGCTTACATATTTTTCCTAAATACTTTTATATTCCTTTTAATTTAAAATAAAAAGAAGATGTTTAGAATCTGTAGCCCTCAGGTCTACACAGAACATTCTACAAGAAGGAACATTTTACCTTTCAGGTATGTCCAGTTCTTCTTCAACTGCAGCACATAGCAGAAATATGGACAACAACCTCATCTTTAGGAGCTTCGCTTCATTCACATGACGATCACTTCTCCTTGTGAAGGATGAGTGAACCGTGCATTTATAATTAATTAGAAGGAAGTCAAACATTCTGCTCCATATTACGCACAGATGATGAGAATTCTTGCAATTCTTAGTGAAGGGTCTTCTCACACTGACCTTAGCAGAGGCCTTGGCTGCAGCAGTCTCTTTGGAACCCTTGTCAGTGGAATGAATGAATGAATTGGTGAATGAGTGAAGAGTATCACTATGTAGTATTGTAGGATTGGGGAAGAAATTGGACTTTGGGAGTAGAAATTTTATTCTTCCTCTTAGTGTCATAACCTGTGAAACATGTTTGTTTTCTCATTTGTCAAGTGGGGACATTAACTCCCTTTGGGTGTTTTTGGAAAGATTAGAGATAATCAGTGTAAAGCATCTGATACAAGAGAGGTACCCAATAACAGAGAGTTGATTTGGGTTTTTTTTTTTTTTTTAAACTTTCATTCTTCACTCAGGGTCTAGCTCCCTTTAGAAAGTGCTAGATGATAAAGAAAGTCACAAGAACCACTTCTCTGGAGGCCAGGAATTATTCACACATAGAATCACCTCTTTTTCACCTACAGATCTTCTGATCTCATCTGGGGAAGATCCCAGTCTCCTCGTTGGCGTATTGTTCCAGCCAACCAGGGGTCTACAGCTCTCTCTGGCTATTGTAAGCATCAGCAAGATTACCTGGGACTTCCCCTCTTGATCACTCCTACCCTTAGGGGAGTGAAAGTAACTTGATAATGATGTAACAGACAGAAGGCTGCCCCCTGTTCTCGCTTAGCGCCTGCATAGTAGGAAAACAAGCTGGAGTGTGCAAGGGCTGAGGCCACAAGCCCTGGAAGAGGGTCAGAACAAGAACACAGGAGCAAGGACTGATTAGGATCAACTATTCTAGGATGAGCACTGAGTGGGTAAAATTCTCAGATCACTGACTACAGGAAAAGGCACAGGCAGAAAGTACAGCAAGCAAGTGACCATCTGTGTCCTTGACATTCAGTGCTTACTTATCTGAATAGGAGAGTAACAGGAGGAAGCTGAAGTCCCACACAGATGTGGTCAAACATAACTCTTCTAGAGTGGCACATCCAGTTGCATGTGCCAGCAACTTAGGATCCAAAATGAAAGGGCTTAGTGGGAAGAAGTCCTGGGGTGCAAGGCAGAAGAACCAAGCAAAAATTCTAGAACTAAAAAAGAGAGAGAGTCATTTTCTGGGCTCAAATAAGGACCTTACACATTGGAAGAGCAGCCAGCCATTCTCCACCCCAGAGGAAAAGCATCTCAAGTCCCTGCATAGGTACAGTCTTCCAAAGTGTCTGTCAGGAAGGGTGATCCATTTCTACATCAAGCTCCTCGTGATGCAAGTTGTATAAATTGAGCTTAAGGCCAGGCATTTTGGTGAGAAATAGAACTAATAAAACGCAAATCAAGAGTGTTGTCCCTTTATGAGCCATTTGGCTCTGTCTGTCTGAAGGTGCATTTTAGTAACTAGTCAAATGTCATATCTGGGCTACTCTTCGAGCATACTTTTAGAGGAGTTGTGCTCAGGTCAGTGCTTGGAGGAATTTTTTTTTTTTTTTTTTTTTAAATAGGATCCCAGCAAGAAGTGTTTCAAAGTTGATACCGTTTGCTCTATTCTTCAGTGAAAGATTTATTTTCCCTCAAGTCTTATGAATTGAACTGGTACCAAAGGAATGGACTTCCCTGTATGGTGCAAAGTAAAAAGTCATACCACAGATAAGGGGGCTTTGTGCTTTTATTAAAACTGTGACAATCAGCCCGTTCATTTCCCCAGACTTACCTTGTCTTCCAAGGCCTAATGCCTCACTATTATGTGTGTCCTCTGTGTGGGCTTACATGTGTGGTGACTGTCATCGACATGGCCACTGAAGATTAATAACAATTGATGCCACTGGCAACTCACCCAGGGATTTGGAGCAGGAAAATGATTGATAATAAATTGAAAGTCCAAGAAAAGCATACCAATAAAGAGGTTGGGAACAAGTAGATATCCAGCCCTTCCTGAGAGTCAAGTCAGCTGATGGCTTTAGTTTCAAGGTCTTCTCTCTGAGAAACAGGGACATGGTTTGAGCGATGTACAGAATGGTGTCCACCTGTTCTTTCCCAAATGTGTAAGGTATAGTGTTGAATAACATACCTGACCACTCACCACCAACTGGAAGTTTCTCACACTTCTTTATTCTGGAGGAATAACAGCATACATGTCATTGACTTGAGTGTTGAATATCTTCCCTTCTCTGTTATTGTAAAGCCACAACCTCCCACCTTTTATCTTCTCTTCCGCCTTTCAAAAAAGAGATAAATAATTGTGCTCGTGCTTTTAGGATTTCTCTCATTCTTTCATTAATCTCCAGGGACAATGATAGGCCTCTGTAATTTGAAAAATGTTCCACATTTCTTGCCAAACTAGGAGAAAAAGCAAAAGAGGAAGTTAGTGTTCTCTGTGCTAAGATGTCCATTCTTCCTGTACAAGTCTGAGAGCTATCACTGGAGCGGTATTTATCATCTTTACTCAAGACTGTCCTATAAACAGCAAACAATCAAAAGAATTGGATCTGACAATTTACACAGTTTGGATTGCCTGTTGAGTTCAGTTTGGCCCATCACGCAGTGACGCATGGGTGAGGATTGGAGTCATAACGAGTACTGTCTATGGGTGCACACGTCATCCTCTGCTGGAGAGACCACAGGGCATTGCAGGGGGCAGTGGGGCAGCTCCAGTGTCTCCCAGATGTGAGCCACTCAAAAGCACTCACTCTGAAGTGGAGCAAATTTTATTCCGTAATGTGTAATTGATGTTGAAATGAACCCCAATGTTACAATGCACTGATGGAAACTATAATGCACTATAGTATACTATATAATAAACTGTATAGTGCATTATGCAAAATTTAAAAAGTACTAACCCTGACATCCACATGGGATGCTTTCTGCTGTAGGAATCTGCAAATTGCTAAACTATTGAGACAAGACTGATTGATGTACAATTAACCCCAGACAGATTTCATGTATGTATGTCTTTACACACATAAAAGGGACAGATAAAGGTCATGGTTAATTCTAGATGTTGATAACCCATTACCATCTACATGGTACAGTTCAGAGCTTTACGAATGACTGACCAATACAAATTCTTCCCAAATTCCTATTTATCTGAAAATGTTCTCCCTTTATATTAGATAGTCTATGCCTTCCCAACTTTTAATGGAGGATTTGTTTTTTATTAAATTAGCATCTTCATTCATTTATTTAATTGACAACATTTGTTCTGATTTGTAGTGTACTGTATAATGTTTTGATATATGTATGTGTTCTGGAAAGAAAGGCTAACCTAAACTAATGAACATCCATCACCTCTCATACTTATCATTTCTTGGTGATGAGAACAGTTAAGATCCTTATTCCTCCTAACTGAAACTTTGAGCCCTATGACCAACATCTCCCTGAGCCCCCATCCTCAACCCCCCAATTTTTTGTTTTATGTATTTTTACTTCACTAGTGGCAAATCTTCACGTACAAAGCACAACAGGAACACCTTTGTAAAACATAAAGGTGCTGTTAGTTACACATGATGCTGGACTCTTCCTGGGATTCATCTCTATGTAAGCAGTATCCTTTTCTCTCAGTTATTGAGAAACTTTACCAGATGGGGGAACCTCCTGCATAAAAATCTCCTTAAGAACCAAGGATGAGTGTTTGGAGATATTTATGTAGATCCTATTGAAATGATATGTCATCAAACTATCATCAGAACAAATATTCCCATTTTTCTCTAGTTCTCTAATTTTGGGGACCCCTCAAGTTAAGGGTGACCTATGGCATAAAACTTATCCTCCTGTTCTCAGATGAGATAGTGATATGCTGCTTAAAAAATAATTTCCTGATGATTGTTTCTTCTTATTTTCATATCAACCCTGTGACCTAGTTGGGGCAATTACTCTTATCCAAGTTTTAAATCTAACCAACTAAAGAATGAGAGATCAAACAATTTGCCTAAACTCACAGTGTTAGTTAGTGACCACAGTGGACTGGAATTTACATCAGTCTTCTGATTCCAAGTCTAGGGTTCTCAGTAAACTCTAAAACCTTTGACAAAGACAGGTATATCAGTGCAAAATGAATTAAAGCAGAAGTACTGTAAAACACTCATGCACTCAGTCATCTATGTTGATCTTATCGCACATATTCAGCCAGCAAGTTTTATTAAGTGCCTGTGGTTTATAGGCATTGCAGTGCTCAGAAGCTTCAAGGAGATTGATCTGAGAAATAGACCTTCAGTTGCATGATGTTCTGATTTATTTATTTTTTGTTGGATTGTTTATTTGGTTTATGTCTTGGGTAGAAATGCTCATTTGCGAAGCATTTTATTTGCAGACATGAACCCATTCTTATACTCTCAGGAATACCCAGGGGCCTGTCAGGCCCCAAGGTGTGTAGAGGCAGGAGACAATGGGTTAGGTCTTGAGGGTGGAGTAGGACTTTGCTGGTGATAGGAGAGTGAGCTGAGGAGGAGAGACTGTGAACAAATATGTCTGAATTGTTTGTCCTGGCTCAGATGTCATGGTGGACTTTTTCTATTCCATTATGTTTCCTGCTCTCCTGGTTTATGTCAGGAGCAGTGACAGACAATACTAGGGTCAGAGAGAGACATTAAGCAAGTAGGCACTCATCCAGTTCAAATTGCTCTGCTTCTTGCCATGCCTTTCCTCCTCCTTCTCTTCCCGCTCTAGTCTCTCTCTTCTCTGGCCAAATACCTACCTGCAGGAGACAGGAGTGGGATAGACTGGTCTCGTGATAACCTGACCTTGGCCTGAGGGCAAGTTCTTAATGGAGCTTTGAAGCCTTCCTGGGAAGGTCTGCTCTACCAAAGTGAGCCAAGGTTGCTGCCGACATGCAGTCCATAGAGTCTGCAAACCTCCTATTCTGAAAAAATTAAAATGATGCATTTGAGGTCTGCATGATCCCAGTTGGCTGTGAATATTTATCAGATTTCCTGGCTTCTTGCTTAAGGCTTCCATTTCCCCTTCCTTGTTTATCTGAGGGACTCAGAGTCCTACTTCAGAAGTGCTAAGACATCTCGGTTTCTGTAAAAAGGAGGCTTTTTTTTTTTTTTTTCATATTTAGGTCACATGTCTCTTGCAGAGAGTTTGTCATAGATGTCTTGAGATAGGAACCGTAAAAGACATTATTTCTGAACGTTTGAACATTACTTTTCATTTTCTCAAAGGAGTTTGCCCATGATCGACAGACATATTAATCAAACCCACCTACGAGATGAGAAACCCAGACTCAAAGCTGAGGGGTGGGGGAGCACCCCAGAGTGAGAAGAAACAGCAGAAATTAAGCTCAGATGTCTCATAAAGTGAATCCTAAATAATCCTTTTACATTCAAACATTTTGACATGTTTTAGGCATGAGAGGGAGAGGGAGGCATTTACTCAGAACTAGCGCTACCTCCAAGTTGTTTGTTTGCTACTGGGGGCTGAGGGAGAAGGAGGAGGAGGAAATGAAAGGGAAAGTCCAGTGGCTTTCCAGTGTGGAGGGGAAGTTCCATCACACAGCAGCAGTCAGGCTGTTTTGTCAGGGGACGATTATGTGGCTGCCCAGCTTTTGTTTTAATCAGGCTCAGCAGAACAAGGGACTGGTCCTGTATGGCAGTTAAGGACAGGGGGGGAAAAAGTTTTCTCTAGAACTTAAATAGGCCCTTCCTGTGGTGTCCACAGGTGCCACCAAGACTGAAATAATCCACCTTGGATGCTGGGGTGCTGGGGATATAGTTCAATGATAACGGTTCTTGCTTGGCATGCATGAGGCCCCTAAGTTTAATCTCCATCACTCTCCTCCAAAAGAAATAATATGTCAACTTGCATAAACTCATGGGTTTAGGCCTTTGAAATTCCTTATACATATGGCATTATGCCAAATTTTAGCTCGGATAAAGGTTCTATGTGATCTTGCTCTCAATTCAAAAATCCAATTAGGCCTACCTGTTAGGTCATCTCATCTCTGCTGGAATGTTTCTAGTGATGGAGAGCTTCCTGTCGGGTGAGGCAACTTATTTTGTGTCCAGACAGCTTTTATTGTTTGGAAATTATTCTCTATATAGAGTTCAAATCTATCTCATTGAAACCTTTATCTCGAGGTTCTATCTCAATGCCTACACAATAATTTTTCTTCTTCATCCAAACAGTAATTTTTCAACCATTTGAAAGCAGTTATCTGGGCTCCCCTAAATCTTCCTATCTCCAAGCTAAACACCTCCTGTTTTCTCAGCCACAGTTTTATTAATGTGGTCTTTATCCCCTTTCAGTTCTGTTCACCTTCTCCTAGAGTAGACTCTTCTGGTATCTGCATGACTCTAGGCAAGATCTTCACGATTACTTCAACTTCTACCATTGAGGGTTATGATGACTATTTTAGCAATCATTCCTAGCTCTTCCAGAACAACTTTGAGTCATTTCTCCCCATTCAGTTCCTGTTCATCTCTTTAAAAACAGCTAACAGCCTAAGTGAAAGATTTGAATAGTTAAAGCAGATGCTATCACCCAATTAAAAAACATTGGGTAACATTTACTGACCACCTACTTTAAGGCCATGCATTCAGTGTGCAGAGTAATTTTCCTATGCATGTTGAGCATCCCTAATACAAAAACCCAAAACCCAAAAGCTCCCAAATCCAAAACGTTTTTTTTAGCACCAACATGACATCAAAAGCTGAAAATGCAAAACTTTTAAAAGTATTGTATATAATTACAATATTGTAATGTCATGTATATAAGGTATACATGAAGCATGAGCATATTTCCTGTTTAGACTTGAATTCCAACCCAAACTGTATCATTATGTCTATGCAGACATCCCAAAACTAGAAAAAATTCAAAATCCAAAATGCTCCTCTTCCCAGAGATTTGCAATAAGGGATATTTATCCTGAGTTAACTCACCCAATGCTCATAACAGCCCTCAGGGTAGGTTTAATGAAAGTTCCCTTTGGAAGACGTAAAATCTGAAGCATGGAGAGTTTTGGTAAGAGGCCAAGTTCACAAACTTGTAACTGGGGGAGTAAGATTCAAACCCAGGTATCTGGTTCTCAGACTTCACCCTATCTAATCATTGCACAGTTGGTCAGCAGGAACAGACCTTCAGCCTCTTGGATGCTGGATCAGTGTTCTTTCCTGACCTCAAAATGACTTTCCTATATTGCCAAGAAGCCTTTCACTTTGTGCTTTCCATAGATTGAACCCATTAGCCATTAGCAGATTGTGAATTTAATGTGTTAATACTAGCAAAAGAAAGGAAGGAGAGAGAGAAAGAAATATCAAAAGGCATAATAAATAAAAAGGGCAAATTTTGTTTCTTACACTAGTTTTAATGTGAGTTACATGCACATACAAACACACTGTAGGTACAGATTGATGGAAAATGTATTTGTTCCTCTATCATATGGTCAAAGCAGTTTGATATATGGCTTCATGTTTTATATGTGCCACACTTGGTCCAAGTCTTTAAAGTTAATCAGGGATTGTAGGGCACACCTTAGTTTTAGAGAATATAACTCGTAACTAAGCAGAAAGTTAAAGCAAACAATCTTAGAAAAGAGATGATTGAGGTCTGAAATAAAAAATAAAAAGCTGTTCCAATTCCATCCAGTTTCCATTCAGCAGCCTCGTAGATTCCTATCTCATCACCTCAAGCTAGTGACTTCCCTTCTCTTCAAGCTGTTTGCAAGAATGAGCCAGAGAACTCCAATGGTATTCTTTCTCCTTGTGCAGCCTGGCAAAACGACTTCAATGTCGCCAGCTGTACAGGAAGCAGTTGTAAAATATAAATTTGTTTTCCATATTTTTCTCAGAGGGGACTTGCAGTTTGCCTCGCTAGTCAACAGGGAATGCCTGGACTTGTATTTCTGGTGATTTTGCTCGGATCATTTTTCTTCTATCCTTACATGTAGCAATGTCTATAACTGAGGTAGTGATATAGTGCTTGTTGGATTGTCCTGAAGTTTAATTTGCATTCTTAAAAGACCCCTTTGGTGTTCAGATAAACTTCATCATGTAAGGAGGAAAAGAAAATTACAATTTTGATTAATTACAGGCAGATAGAATTCTGTCAGTTATGTCTACAGTGATACATACACTGTGGACAGAAAAATAGTAGCTCTCCATGGATACTTCTATTCATTTTAGGCATTTGGAACAATGTATTCTCCCATTTCTTTCAATTAAATTATGTGTAATAATGGGGCAAGTGCAGTATAAAAATCTCCAGGAATCAACAAAGGATCATCAAGAGAATCTAAATTGATTTCAGGCATTGAGAACAGAAGACCACTTAGATCCAATTTATTGTTAAAAATATAATTGCAAAGCTATAACTTCCCATCATGGACTTTGGATAAAGGTCTTCACCCAAGTTATTGGGAATTTTGAAAACTTCAGACCAGCAGAGAGTACCGTGAATTTGAATCTCTTCTGAGTGTGGGTGTTCAAATGGTGTTCGGTCTTCTCTGTTGGGTGGTTTTAGGTGCCTTCTGAAACCATAACCATGAGGTTCTGGCAGTAATCTTTGACAGAGGAAGTGAAATGGCTGCCCTAAGTGCCACAGCAAGTTGTTTAGCAGGTGGTTGGACTCAGAGACAAGTGCTCTTTCCGTAACCCCATGCTGCCTCCCTGTGGGAAGGTGGCAGTGGTGTTAAGATGTAATCTCTTCATGAATTTCTCTCTTCCTCCAGTTGGACAAGTGACTAGGACTTTTTAATGGCTTATAAACTTAACCTGGTGTTTAGCAGATAATTTGAAGCCTAAATGATTTCTCTTCTGCAAAACTAAACCTTAGTTTTATTTATTTTATCCAAAGAGGGAACCCCCCACACACACTTCGTATACATCATAAGCTACTAATAGCGAGAGACAAGTTCAAAGTTTCCTTTAAAGGGAATTTGGTCAATGCTTAACATAACAGCAGAGTACAAGTCTCTTTCCGGTTCTTCCCTGCTCACTCCACCCTCCTTACACACACTGCCTGCTATGAGATTCTCTCTCCACCAGAGAAGGTGTTGGAGAGGAGCACAGTCAGTCACAACAGGACCATGTGAGCACCATAACATTCTCCTACTTCACATTCTGCCCCTGGCAGGTGGGCTGGGGAAGGTAGGTCAGGGAGGCAGGGAGGTTTCATTTCTCAGCACACAGCCTCTGGAGGGGCCTTAAGGTATCCCAGAGGACATTCTGCCTCTTGTCATATTTCTGGTAGCTTCTCCATTTCTGAAGAGTTCTGACTTTCGGGAAACAATTTGGTTAGCTGAAATCCATCTCCTGGTTACTTTCGCCCGTTAGCCTGTTGCTGCCCACTGAAACCATAACATATGGGTTAATCTAATTCTTTCTCCACGCTCGGCCCTTGATGAATTTGAAGAGAGCCATCATCCTGAACCTTCCCCAGTCTACATCCAAACTTTGCTTCTCCAGGCTAAGTGTCCTCCTCCTCCTCCTGTCATATCATTCTGCTTCCATTCCCATCCTTATTTGTCTTTCTCTTCATCTGCTCCAGTTTGTCAAAATCCTTCTGACTCAATACTCTTTGCTTACAGATATTTAAGTAGCTATCAATCCACCCAACTGTACCATCGCACACACGAGGTTCTATCAAAACTGTGAGGCTTTATCAGAAATGTTTACCCAGCTGTCGCCCCGAGCGTGTTGACTCACTCCTGTTGAGACTTTGCTTCGCTCCTGGGTGGGCAGCTGTGCACTCCTAACTTTTGATTTTCTGCCTTGTTTCAGAAAAGCACTTTGGAGGTTAAGATTGCGTTTGCACACCAGTGTAGCTATGTTTTTCTGCTTTTAAGTTCTACAAGATCCTGTGGAGGCTATTTAAAATACAAATGGTTGAGATATGTCCCACAGTCTGTGGCCATGAAACACTGGGCTTCGTCCCTGTTCCACACTGTCAGCTAAAGCTTCAGGGCATCCCTATGTTTGAGAGGAGAAAAAAAAAAAAAAAAAACAATCTGGGCCTTGTGTGCATAGAAAGGGTGAGAATCTAAAGCTTTGTGAAGACAATATGGTGCTTCTATTGATCCGTGTGAGTTGAACATATGGGGAGTCTGAGAAAAAAAAGTCTGCCCTATTTAGCGACTGGGGCTGATGAGAAGGTGTGTTACTGATCTGTATTCCTCACAGCATGTGGTCTGGGACACATCAGCTCATTTTACTGATGAGTTTCTTGAATCAAGCAGGGCCATCATCTCTTACCAGTTTACAGCATTAATTGAGTTGTGTGTGAGACACTGCAGGTGCAGGCAGGAGAGGAGAGGAAACCTGGAAATGCTGTTCCCAGTCTCCGGAGGAGGGAAAAGGGGACACTGAGTCCCAGGAGCCCGTAGCATAGGAGCTAGTGCTGCTTTGCAGGTAGTAAACCAGTTCATCTCTTTACATAGAGGAAGAAGTCTCCAGTCCTACTGGGAGAAGCAGCCTGGTCACAAGTTGCAGGCTTCTTCTTAGTTATGGGAACTGCATTCATTAAAGCAGAAATAGAGACCAACTTCCTGGGAAAGGATTTTAGTGCACTTCTGAGTGTGTTGAGTTGGTATAATTTGCCTATGAAAGTGCTAAGATGTTCAGCATATACAACAGTGTTGTACAGAGACAGTAAGTCAAAATATTGAAAGTGTAGATTTTCCCCAGAACAGCTGGTGGGTGTGGTCATTGTGGTTGCAGGATCTAGACTTCTTGTGGTACCCTAACTCTGAACTCACATGAACCACTTGTTCAGGGCCCCTTCCTTGGTCTGGAACCAAGCATGGCTGCATTTCATTGTTCTTCTACATTTTTTCCAGATCTCATTGCCTGGCCCATATTGATCTAGTGCCTTTTTAGCCACACCACTGCCTGATCCCATATATTTCTAAATCATTGTCTTTAAAAATGTGTTATTAGGCTAAAAATTAGTGAGTTTTCCAGAAGTAACATATCTATATAGTGAATGTTCATTGAGGATGTGAATGATGGACTGTTTGATTCTTAGTTATTGATATATGTAAGAATTACTTGGAAAAAAATTTAAAATAGATGGATACATAGATAAATACATAAATGATTGGGAAAAGAAAAAATCCTATTTCCACAATTTTAGTTTAGTGGAGCTGGAAAGGAGGTCACAAGCCCTCCAGGTAAAACTGATGCAGGACACATAGGTCTATATCTTCAGAATATTAGCTAAAATGTGATTCTCGAAAAAGGTCCCAGTTTTCCCCATTTCCAAAAGGAAGCCAGGAAGGCTGCCTCCAGGATTTTCTCTCCCTTCTCACAGTCTTCGTGAGAGGCCTCCAGGTTCTACTGTGCAGATTCTTGCCAAGTAGAGTTTGGAGCAGAGTAAATTCCTTTTAGGATTATAGGATTAGGAAACTGAAAGGTGATTCAAATTCTTGATTAAACAGAAAGAAGGAAACAGGAGGGGATGCTCCTGAGCACCCACATCACTCCAATGTGTTTTCTCTGTAATTAAAGGAAGTGATTGCAAAATATTTGAGAGGATTAAATGCTCAGAGAATATAGTGATCAAATAACATGAGATGCTGCATTCTTTACAGTGATCCCTGGCTTGGCTTTGCACATGGATTTAAACTGCTGTCACTTCCACCTCACTACTGAGGGAATGGCCAGACTGAAACACTCCCTGCTATGATTTAGGAAAATAGCCCAGAGTCTCATATTGGGAAACACTGGGCTCTAGTCTGGGGTCCTCCATGAATTTTTGAGTGACAACAGATCAGCTACTGTATTTTTATTGCTCAATTTTTTTTTTCTTTTGTATAGTTATAACAGTAATCCCTCTAATGTCTTTCTACACCTTTGCCTTTATTGATATCTACTAATCCAGCAATGACTTATGGAAAAGCTATTTTAAATCCTCTCTAGGACAAAAGGTACAAATTTTTATATGAATAAATATCACTTTTGTTGAGTGGCTTCCAGATGCCAAGCTGTATGGGGAGCACAGAGATGCATTTCTCCCATCCCCAAGGAGATCATAATTGGGCTTTGATGGGAGAGTATAGTGTAAGAATGGAAGAAATTGAGCTGGGGTGGTTTCTCAAGAAAAGAGATTTTGTCTCCAAAGGAAAATCGCAGTTGTTTACCATGGCAGTACCTGTTGGTCATGGGTAGGAATGAGGCTGCTTGGTCAGCTAGCAGGCGAACACTCCAAACCCCAGAACCAAACTGGTCAGCACTGGTCAGGTCCGGGCCAGCTTCAGGGCCTTCACCTGTGCAGTTACTAAGGGCCCCACGCTTTGAAGGTTCCCCCCTTGTTTTAATGCTCTGTTCTTGGAAATTCATAATAATTTTTCCACAGGGGGCCTCACAATTTTATTATGCATTGGTCTCCCATGAACTATATTATTGATCCTGACTCAGAGTCTATGTGCCCTAAAGCAAATCGCCCATTTCTTTAAGCTAGAAGGAACCCAGGATTCATTTGTATCATTTTGAAAGTAAAATACAAAAATATATATTAAGTACCTTGTTTATGCAAGATACTTAATAAATATTATGTATAAGTGGAAGGAAGAAGTGAAGGTTGGCCAACTTTTCCTAAAATGAACCGCTATTAAATATCTTAGGTTTTCAGACCATACAGTTTTTGTAGCAATAACTCAATACTGCCATTGTAGTTTGAAACACCCATAGAGGATAGATGAAAAGAATGGGGGTTATAGCCATGTCGCAATAAGATCTTATTTTGAAAAACAGGTGGTCACTGTTTGCTGACTCCTTGGACTAAAGGGTAGAGTAGCAGAACACACACACACACACACACACACACACACACACACACACACACACACCAAACAAAACTAAGACATATAGACCAGTGGTTTCAAAGTGTGGCCTAGCATGAGCAGCAGTAGCCATCATCTGTTAGAAATGCGGATTCTCAGGTCTGACCCCAGACCTGTTGCACCAGAGACTCTTGAGTGGGGACAAGTGATTTGTGTTTAATGAATCCAGCAAGTGATTCTGATGTATGGAGCAAGTTTGAAACCACTTCCCTTACAAGAAAGAAGTTCCAGAATGTCCATTTTGGAAGATTTTTATTAATTGATTCCTGATAATTACAAGGTTTCCATCTTTTTCCTGCTTTTGAGTTAAGTTGAATGTGCCTCAAACCTTTCCTCCCCATTGATTGTCTTGCCTGGGTTCCATAAGAGAACAGCATCTTACAGAAAATGTTTTGAGTAACTGCTTTTCTCCCTTCTCCCAAGGGTCATCCATAGCTAGTGACATCCTAGATGAGTCGGGGGAGGGGGAGGTGCGTCACGGATGGCATATGAGGAATGCTACAGGGCATGAGTTCTCAAAGTGTGACCCCCCAACCCGCAGCATCAGCATCACCTGGGAATTTATTAGAAATGCAAATCCTTGGGCCCCAGCCCAGGCATACTCTGGAATATGGACCCAGTACTCTGTTTTAAGGAACCCTCCAGGAGATTCGGAGAACACTCAAATTAGAGAACGACTGAATTTGGGGCTGGAAGGCTTAATTCTCAATCCTGATTGAGAAGAGCTGACCCAACCAGTGAAGTATATGGAGACAATACCAAAGTGATTGCCCAAGGGCACTTGGCTGCTACCAAGGAGGGTGTTGACTTGAGCCCAAACCGCCCCGTTCTGAGTCCCAGGCCTTTTATACACTGCCAAATAATACTGCAAACAAACAAAATTCTCCTTCTGCCCCCACCTTTTAAATTTAGCATGTGAATCCACTTAACTCCACATGAACAATAAACTGCCCCTGGGTCTTAAATATATAAAACAGAACAAAAACCATTAATTTAATACTGTGAGAAGCACCAGTGTTCTCTCTTTAGCTAATACTGTTATTTTAATTGTGTCCCTTTTGGGAGGGGTGGGGGTAGGCTACCTCTGACTTTGATAGATCCCTCCTTTCTCCTTATGCCATCCAAGATGGATCCAACCTGCAATAAAGCATAGCACTATCTATTACGTGCTCTTCTCTCTGGTCTGGCATGAGACTGACTTTCTTGTCCTTTGTTTAAACAGGAGCGATAACATTGAAATGTGAAAAGAAAAGTAATCCAGAAAGAGAAAGATTGTTGTAACTCTTTAACATTTGAGGACAAACAGACCAATCTATGGAATTCAGTCTTTTCCTGAATCATTATAGTCATCTTTGGCATCAGCGAGTGACTCATGGAATAGCTCTTCTGCTCATGGTCACATGGCAGGCATGATCTTCCTCTTGGCTTTACATGAGGACAGAAGGTAGGGGAAGTAGGAGAGCAGGTGACATATGCCCTGCCTGTAGCCTTTAACTTTCTACCAGCCTGGAAGGAGCTTGGCGATTTTATGTATTGCACCCCCAAGACTTCACCTTTCCTGTCATAATAGGCAATGTCACACACTCTGTGCACAAATATATTGTGGAAATAAGCTACATGGAAAGATTGGATACTGGGGAAATCGACTCAACCATAATTGTGACTTGGCCAATTACAAATATCGCCCAGGGATACACGTTTCTAGTAGTTCAGACCTTTCAGAAGCACCCGCTTTCTTCCTTTGTTCCTTTCCTACCAACTTTTACATTTCAACACATCTTTCTTCTTCTCTTAAAAAATGTTGATTTCCTAGTTCCTAACTCATGGAAACTTCTTATAAAGCTGCTGGTTGCAGTGTGGTAAGCACTAGCCACATGCAACAATTTAAGACTGGATTAATTAAAATTAAATACACTTTAATTCCCCAGTACCACTACGCATTCCAAGTCCCCAGTAGCAGGATATGACTTGGGGGCAACCGTGTTGATCAGTGCCCGTGTATGTTACCATTTTACAGAAAGTTCTGTTGAACAACACTACCCTAGAGATATGTGCTCACCTACCACCTCTTTCTTTCTTGATCTTTTTCTCCCTTTTTTCCTCACTGTCTCCCTATGTTACAATTTATATTCTGTTCTCATGTTCCATCCTCCTGTTCTCTCTACCAGCACCTGTATTATGTATTTTTCTGTACATGACAATTTGACTATGCTAAAATTATTTGATCAATGGGCCTTTTAATAGGAATAAAACTCTTCAAGTTGGGTTAGTTTGACTATGCTAAAATTATTTGATCAGTGTACCTTTTAATAGGAATAAAACTCCTCAAGTTGGGATGGTTAAAGTTTTGTTATCAAAGAGAAAGTGGAGGCAGGGTTGGGAGGGTTACACCATATCACGCATTATAAATGGACATTATCTATTCAAATTTTTACTATGAAAATATTCAAAAATACAAAAAAATTGAAAGAATAATACAGTGAGTATCTATATAACCTCTATCTAGATTGAAATATCGTTAACATTTGCCAAATTTATCAAATTCACTGATTCACTTAAGATGTTGAATCCAGGCAGCAGGACTATTTATTGTTACCTGTACTAAGAGCGTTCCTGAACATAACCACATTAACACACACACACGATAAACACTAATTCCACTTCAGTTAAGCATTTGTTCACAATAAGTACTCCCATGTGCATGTCTTCTCTCCCACGTGAAAAATGAATTTGAGGTTCACCATGAAGACTCTTCCTCCCTTCTATTCAGAACAGTGCTTACCTTATGTGTATACACCTGTGGTCCCACTCAGGATTCAAGAGCATTTTATCTTCTCTTGGTTTCCCTGAACTGTCAGAGAACCGCTATTGAAATAGATCATTTTCTGATACTATCGACAGCTTGGATCCCCTTCACTTAGCAGCCATGGAGGAAGAAGGCCCACTTACCCAGCTACCCTGTGAAAGAGCTTGTAAGCCAAGCTACAGAGAGCCCAAGGCTGTGACTCAGATTATGAAACAGAAAGAAACAAAGAATTGTAAGGGACATTTATTGACCACAAAGACTTGATGAAACAATCAGGGCATTTGATCTGGAAATACAGCATTGTCATTATCATCATAACACCTATCACGTTGTCTATTTTCTCTAAGGTGAGCTTCTTGCAGACAAGTTCATCCCCAGGGCCTAGTACAGAAAAGATACAAAATACTGCTTCCGGAAATTAAAAATCTCAATCAGCAGGAAAAAAAAAAATCATCTAATGTTACATAATAGGTGCTCAATAAATAACATACTGGTTGAATTGATTAATCAATATATTTCCTGGGAACTCTAATACTTTATATCTGTACTACTCATTTGATAGTCTGAATTAAATGTTTTGATATTTCATTTAATTTTCCTCACACGTTGCTTGTCTCCACATTAAATTATGAGGCCTTTTGGGTCAGGAGTCATATCTTCTAATTCTCATTATCTAATATAGAACATGCTAGAGTATGAATCTACAGAAGGGTAGACAACCTATCTGAACCCTGCTGCATGGCTGAATGAATGAAAGAATGAATGACTAAAAGAGCATTGAATTTTAAGAAACAGAAAATGTAATTACTTTAGGAACCAGGTTCAGTGTGGATCTTATAAGATTAATGACACTACCTCTTTTTCAAAGAAAGGGGTAAAATGAATTCCCCCCCCCCCCCGCAACTGCCTCTTTTATTATTCATAAGATTCCTGGGCTTCTGACAATACACATGCACAAAACACAACACAAACTCAAAAATATCCCCCCTCACTCCATGCTTGAGAGTCAGCGCTTACTAGTTTCTGCTTTCAGGGCATGTGAACCCTCCATTCATTTCACCTTGAATATCCCTGCTCTTGCACATGTAAAACTGTAGATTTCAGTTTCCTCCCTGGGATCCTGGGATGCTTTTGTCATGGTCAAAGGTGTCAATTATAAGAAGAAGGGCTGGGGAGATAGCTCAGTCAGTAGAGTGCTTGCCTTGCAAACACAAGGCCCTGGGTTCGATCCCCAGCACCGCAAAAAAAAAAAAAAAAAAAAAAAAAAAAAAATATATATATAAGAAGAAAAAAAAAAACCCTCCCCAAATTCAAAGCCATTTTCATAGACATATTGATATAAAATCCTGTGATTATTTTGAAATTAGCTAATTGTATAAGCACAAGTTGTACTGGAACGTGCCTTGATATAGCTCATCTGAAAAAAAGACCTGGTCATTTATATAATCAGAGTGGGCTAGGCTGACATGACAAGTACATGATAGGTCAGGTTTCTGGTCAGGGCGCTGTGCTTTCTCCATCAGTGATTCTTCCCTCTCGTTTCTCTGCCATCTGTGAGGGCCTTGTCCTCTAGCATCAGATTGGCAAAACAGGAAAATGCAGAGCACATACATTCCTCCTTGATCTCTTCTGTTCACATGCCACCAGCCAGAATTCATTCTGGTGACCACATCTAACTATAGAGAGCCGGGGAAATATGATCTAGCAGCATGCTCAAGAAACAATTGAATGGATGACTGGAGCTGCAGCTGTTTGTCCTGGGCAGGAACGCCATTTGAGCATATCAGCAACATGAAAGATCTTTAGGAAGGATAGTAGAGTGAAACAGACATTATTGCCCCATGTACATGTATGACTGCAATATGTACAATCAGAAAAATGAGAGATTACACTATTGCTATTTATGTATGATCTATCAATAATTCTACTGTCATGTACAACTAATTAGAACAAATAAAATTTGAAAATTAAAAAAAAAAAAAAAAAACATGGAGACTGGCTGGTTCTATTGGGTTCCACAAGCCTGAACTCCTAGAATTTAGAAGGATGACAGCGATGGAAATCTCATTCATTGTGTCCACACCTCCCAGTACTAAGCCAAACACACCTGAAACACTCCGTAACCATGTCTGGATGGAAGTAGTTAGATAACTAAATACTAGGACCTAGATTTCAGTTCTTCATCCTCAAGAGAGTCCCCTGACATATAAAAAGTCTCTGATGCCAAAGGCACTGAGGAGCTGGCTGCCCACACCAGTGCAGACGGGGTGTTGCAACAACCACAACACCCTAAGCCTCCAGCACCCCCTCAACGGGGCCCATCACCACTGATCCTAGGACTCCTCAAGCCAGAGGCCCTGTGTCACAGCAGACTTCATCATCCCAGCGGACATCGACAAAAGTCACACAAAAGCTGACTGACTTGAAGAACCAACAGAGAAGTTGTTTACTCGGAATTGGAAGCTTCTTTTAGTAAACTTCCCAGTCCCTTGGGTCCTCAACAGGACTTTCCAGATGCTACCCTGAGCTTTGGCCCAGGATTTGACCTCTGCAACCTTTTAGCTACACCCCAGTGATCAGATCATCTGTTGGGCACCTTTCCTTTTCCTGTGACCCAGCAGTGATCCTGCTGACCAGTAAGGTCAGTCTCTGGGTGCTGAAATCTGTGAATCCTACTAAACACATATCTTAGCTTTTTTTGTGGATGGGGGTTACTAACTCCAAAAGAAGATTCCAAGATACACTGGAAACTTTGTGTTTCTGGTTGAGTTTGGAAACTGGTGTGGTTCTTGGAACTCAAGTGATTAAAAGGAGTTCTGGCTCCTCACAGTCATAGCCTTACAGGCTGCTATTGCGAAAGTGAGGGGGAAACATCGGAGGCTACCACTCCCTCTTGTGATAATGGTCTTAGCACCCACTCTCTCTTTTCTTGATGTTCCACAGGTACTTAATGCTTTTTTGTGTATCTATTTTATCAGCCGAGACTTGAAGGGAGAAATATTCAGCAAAGATACTATTTTGGAAAAAATCACCACTGACATCTCACTTTCTTTCTTCCTTTGTTTTTTGGGGGGACATAAAAACTTCATTTATTTATTACTTATTTTTTTAATTTTTAAATTTCCATTGTTCTAATTAGTTGTACATAACAGTAGAATGCATTTATACATTTTGATAAATCATACATAGAGTGTAATCTTTATTCACTTATTTATTATGAAGAGAATGATAGGAATTCCATTTGCTCAATGGAATAAGTGTAGGAATTTTTTTTTCCCTACCAGCCCATTCTTTTAAAATTAATTCACTAATTAAATTACTTTGGTGGTGCTGGGGATCAAACCTGGGGCCTCACACATGCTAGGCCAACACTTCACCACTGAACAACAGCCCAGCCATATTTGCTTGTTTTTAGAATGTCATTTATCCTTTTTTTTCTTTAATCAAGAGAGAAATTGCCAAAGAACAGAAAGAGACGCCCATCTCCTTTTTAAGAATGAAAAAAGATGCAAAATGGTTGGAAGTCAGGCACTTAAATTTGGCTAGATTAATTTTTACGTTTGTTTCTAGCACTTTGTGTTCTAGAGTGAACTTTAAATGACTTGTGAAGACAGACAAAACTCAACAAGATAGGAGAAATGAAAACAGAGGCAGGGATATGGATGAACTTAGAGAATAGTCCACTTTGTGTCATGAGATCTGCAGCTGTTTCACATTGGTGACTCTTCTGGGTTCTTTTCTTGGTTTGTCTTTAATAATAGCTTCAGTGAGGTTTAACAACACATGATACAATTCACCTTTTTAAAGTGTATTACTGAGCAATTTTTTCATATGTGACATATTTGTGTAATCTATGCCACTATCTAACTTTAGAACTTTTATCACCCCTTAAAATAAATCCTGAACCCATTAGCAGTTACTTCCTGTTCCATCCTCTCTCCAGTTCCTGGCAACCACTAACCTACTTCTGACTCTAGATCTGCCAGTGCTGGACAATTCATATAAATGGAATCATATAATTTGTGGCCTTTTGGGTCTGACTTCTTTCACTTAGCATAATGATTTCCAGGTTTATCCCCAGTGTAATATGCACCAGTACTTTTTTTTAGGGCTGAATAGTATTTGTTCATATGGATATACCACATTTTGTTTATCCATCAGTTGATGGACACTTGGGTTTTTTTCCCACTTCTCATCTGTTGTTATTAAAGCTATCAACATTCAAGTACAAGTGTTTATATGAGTCTGTTGTCAGTTCTAGTATATACCCGAGAGTGAACTTGCTGGGTTGTATAGTAATTCCGAGTTTAATTTTTTGAAGAACTTCTAAATCATTTCCAAAGCAGTTGCGCCATTATATATTCTCAATAGAATCTCAGCTTCTCTCCATCCTCATCGTGTGCCATTTTCCCTCTTTTTTACAATGGTCACCTTAGTAGATATGAAGTAGTATCTCATTGTGGTATTGATTTGCATTCTCCTAATTCTGATGATGTTGAACATCTTCTCATGTGCTTTGGACACATGCACATGTTTGAAGAAGAGATGGCTAGTCAGATCTTTCCCATTTTCTAAATGAGTTTTTGGTCTTTTTTGTCGTGGTATGGGAATCTTGTATATAGTGGTACAATTCCCTTATTACACATATGATCTGCAAATATTTCCTCCCATTCCTTCCATTATGTCATTTTGCTTTCTTAATGACCTTTGAAGCAGATGTATATTTGGTATTTGTGAAGTCTAGTATTGATTCTTTCTCCTGTTGCATGTGCTTTGGTGTCGTATCTAAGAAGTCTTTAACCAAAAGTTGGAAAATTTACTCCCGTGCTTTCATCTAAGGATTTTATAGCTTTAGTTCTTTAGGTCTATTATTCATTAATTTAGGTATATTATTAGTTAATTTTTGTGTGTGGTGTAAAATGGGGATATTACCATTATAATTACTCCCTCCCTCTCCTTCTCTTCCTTCCCTTCTTCCTTCATTTTCTCCTTCACCTTCTTTGGCATATATGTACTTTTTCCTCCTATATGTGTTGAAAAGTCTGTTCTTCCCTGTTGTATTATTTGAGCACCCATGTCAAAAGTCAATGGATGATAAATGTAACAGTTTATTTCTGGAGAGCCAATTCTATTCTATTGATCTCTGTCTCTTGTTACGGTAGTATCATGTTCTTGACTGCTGTATCTTTGCTGTAAACTTTGAAATCAGGAAGTGCAAGTCTTCTGACCTTGTTTTTCTTTCTTCCTTTTTTTTTTTTTTTTTTTTTTAGTTGTAGATAGACACAATACCATTATTTTATTTATTTATTTTTTTGTGGTGCTGAGGATTGAACCCAATGCTTCACACATGCTGGGCAAGCGCTCTACCACTGCGCTACAACCACAGCCCTGTTTTTCCTTTTTCAAGATTGTTTTGGCTGTTCTGGATCTCTGATTCTTCCATATGAAGCTCATTTCTGTGAGAAGTCTCTGCTAGATTTGTTAATGCATCCAATTTTAAGATTGTAACTTATGTCCCATGGAGTAATTGTGAAGCTCCCTCAAAATGTGAACCTGCTTTAAATATTAAAAAACAGTAAGTTTATTCCTCATTTTATGTATTTTAACCAGTTTTATTTAAGTCAATCAGTTTCAGCTTTCATTTTCAAAAATAATGTGCTTTTGCCATTATTATTAACCTAGCATCCTCATCCCTCTGAACTCAGTGAAAACTGTGGTATCCCCCAGGATACTACTGTTGCCCCTGGTCCTTCTGTTGGAATCATGAAGTTCCAGACCTGTAAAGAAAGGTGACTTTGTATCCCTTAAGGTGGGAGGAGTTAGCCAGAAAATAGAGAAGCACAGAACAATTGTAGGGAAGGAAATGTAGGGAGAAAACACTGGGTTTCAAATGGTTTGGTCCTTTGAGAGACTGGAACGTGGAGAGCAGTGCCGAGAGGAAAGTGTTCTTGCTTGCTAGACTCCACTCCATCTCCAGCTGCAAGTCCTTTATTTAACCGGATCAGGATCCAGTAATCCAGTGGGGAGGTGTCTGCTTGGCTGTCCTTTGTTTTGCTGGTAGATTACAAATGTAACCCAGAATGATGAGGAAACCAGGGACCACCCTATTCAAGGTCCAAGACAGTGAGGTTTATCATTCCGCCTGTCCTTGTGAACCTAGGATACGGTGCAGGAGGGATCAGAGTGACCTAAAACTGAGAGTAACCCAACAGCAGCTTTCTCTCCTCACCTATCCCTGCTATTTATAATGACTAATATTACTAACACAACTATTTTTTTTCAAAATTTTTTTTATTGTAAACAAATGGGATACATATTTCTCTGTTTGTACATGGCGTAAAGGCATACCATTTGTGTAATCATAAATTTACATAGGGTAATGTTTTTGATTCATTCTGTTATTTTTTCCCTTCCCCCCACCCCTCCAACCCCTCTTTTCCCTCTATACAGTGCTTCCTTCCTCCATTCTTGCCCCCCTCCCTAACCCTAACTCTAACCCTAACACTAACCCCTCCCTCCCCCCATTATGTATCATCATCCACTTATTAGCGATGTCATTCATCCTTTGGCTTTTTGAGATTGGCTTATCTCACTTAGCATGATATTCTCCAATTTCATCCATTTGCCTGCAAATGCCATAATTTTATCATTCTTTATCCATTGTGTGTATATACCACAGTTTCTTTATCCATTCATCAACTGAAGGACATCTAGGTTGGTTCCACAATCTGGCTATTGTGAATTGAGCAGCTATGAACATTGATGTGGCTGTAGTATGCTGATTTTAAGTCCTTTGGGTATAGGCCAAGGAGTGGGATAGCTGGGTCAAATGATGGTTCCATTCCAAGTTTTCTAAGGAATCTCCATACTGCTTTCCAGAGTGGCTACACTAACTTGCAGTCCCACCAGCAATATATGAGTGTACCTTTCTCCCCACATCCTCGCCAACACCTGTTGTTGCTTGTATTCTTGATAATCGCCATTCTAATTGGGGTGAGATAGAATCTTAGGGTGATTTTGATTTGCATTTCTCTTATTACTAGAGATGTTGAACATTTTTCCATATGTTTGTTGATTGCTTGTAGATCTTCTTCTGTGACGTGTCTGTTCATTTCCTTAGCCCATTTGTCAATTGGATTATTTGCATTCTTGGTGTAGAGTTTTTTGAGTTCTTTATAGATTCTGGAGATTAGTGCTGTATCTGAAGTATGATTGGCAAAGATTTTCTCCCACTCTGTAGGCTCGTTCTTCGCATTGCTGTTAGTTTCCTTTGCTGAGAGAAAGCTTTTTTAGTTTGAATCTATCCCAGTTATTGATTCTTGCTTTTATTTCTTGTGCTATGGGACTCCTGTTAAGGAAGTCTGGTCCTAAGCCGACATGTTGAAGGGTCTCTGGTCTGATTCCGAGGTCCTTAATCCATTTTGAGTTTAGTTTCATGCATGGTGAGAGATATGGGTTTAGTTTTATTCTGTTGCATATGGATTTCCAATTCTCCCAGCACCATTTGTTGAAGAGGCTATCTTTTCTCCATTGCATATTTTTGGCCCCTTTGTCTAGTATGAGAAAATTGTATTTATTTGGGTTTGTGTCTGTGTCCTCTATTCTGTACCATTGATCTATCTTTCTATTTTGGTACCAATACCATGCCATTTTTGTTACTATTGCTTTGTAGTAGAGTTGAAGATCTGGTATTGCGATACCCCCTGCTTCATAGGAAAGCTAAGGCATTGTGTGTGTGTGTGTGTTTTACTTGCGTTTTATTGAATTCTAATCACAGCCCTGTAAGTCAAGCAATTATTAGGGTCTCCCAGTTTGCAGAAGACAAAACCGAGTCATAGGTTACATCTTTGGTCAAATCGTAACAATTTAAAGGGAGTGTGTCCAAGATTGATCCCAAAGATATCATGCCATAGTATGTATCCTTTTTTCCTTCTTTTTTTGTCTTTTTGGTTCAAATGATACTCTGTCTCTTTGTCTATATTTTGGGAAACACAGATCAGCCAACAGCCCTTGGAAATTAAAAGACTCCAGGGCAATGTCCTAATCCCATGTCTTCAAGGAAGCATTCTCTATGATTACTGCACATTACACTGTGCTATCCTTTCTGAGTTCCTGTTGAATTTTTTAAGAAGTCAGTCCTCCATCCATAACCATCCAATGGGTGTGTCTGAAGACTGAGACATTTTTCCCTTCAGGGTTGCTGGCATCACCAGCAATGGCCAAATAACGAATCCTCCTCTCACAGAATGTGAACATGAGCATCAGACTCTCAATAATGATGTGCCAACTTAATCCTGTGCCCACCATGATAGACCTGTCACCAGCACTGTTACTGTCCTATAATAATGGGAAGCCATTTGGCAACTGATGGCAGTAAGGGCTGATTCAGGACAGGGTAATGAAGTGAGGGGAGGGGAGGCCAGGAAAAGGGAGGTGTTCCAAGGCTCATTTTCTGTCTTTGGAACTTCATTTGGGTTCCGAAACAGGAACTTGCTTTTCCAAACCTTTGTGTTTCTGATGGAAACAAGGAGAGGAAGTATTGTGTTGCATGCTATTCTTACCCACTGTTCTCCCTGTGTGAACTGAGCCCTCTGGAATCTGCTCCATTGGTATGGTTTAAGTCTGGAATGTCTTGCAAAGTCTCAAGTGTTGAAGACTTAGTGGTCAATACAGCAATGTTCAGAGGTGGGGCTCTTGGAAAGTGATTGGATCATGAAGGCTCTACCTCATCAATGGATTAATCCCTTCATGAACTCAAAGCTGAATGGATGATTAGGAGGCATGGAAACAATAATAGGTGGGACCTAATTGAAAAGTGTAGGTCCTTGTGGGCATGCCCTTGGAGACTATATAGTGTCCCTGGCCTCTATTTCCTCTTTCCATTTCTATCTGCCATGAGGTGAGCAGCTTTCTCTGCTATGTCCTTCCATTATAAAGTTCATCCTCACCACAGGCCCAGGAACAATATGAACTGAAACTGTGAACCAACTGTGGAGTGTTGACTTCTTATAAAATGCATCTTTTCCTCTATAAGTCATTTTTCTCAGGTGTTTTGTCACTGTGACAAAAAGCTAACCAACTCCCATGTTTATTAAATACCACACTATAGTATAAGCCATGTCCCAATATTAGCAATTCAGGCAAGTGTCCTGACAACGTTCAGTCTCTATTAGAGTAAGTCCTTAAGGTCCTCATTAGCAATTATTTTCTCCCAGAGGAACCTGAATCTTTTGCCCTGTTGGAAGGAAAATGAGTGGGGAGTCTTTTGTTTTGTTTTGTTCCTTACACTTACACAAGAGCCCGTGGTTTTATTTCTTGTTGTTGATGATGAATAGGGTTGTTTCTACTTTTAGATCTTATCTGGTAGGTCTCACAGAAAAGTCAGCTTCTGGCTCCTGTGTGTTTTCAGTTTACAGGCCTCTGGTGGCTTCCCTTACCCTCCGCTCTGCACCAATCTTCCCTACCACTTTCTGAAGTTACAGGGAAAGTGAAAGCCAAGAAAATTATGGCTACCAGTGTGACGCTGAGGTGTCGTCACGTCCTTGTATGCGTTCATGCATTAGTACTGTATGACACAATCTGTCCAAGGGCACGGTTTCTTTTGGAAAGAAGGGGAAAATAAGGGAGTTTCCATAAAATAAAAGGCCTCTTAGACCTGGCCCTGAATTTGAGTGGGGAAGGAGGAATTCCTTACCTGGAATTTCTGCATGTGTGTCAGAGGTCTCCCTCAGTTTCTACAGTACATCTTTAGACTTCCATTACTGAAATGCCCCTCGCTCCTTACATGGAACCTTCCTTAGAGTGAATAGCTAACCAAGAGTTTAGAGTTGAGATGGTCCTTAGAGGTTCATTATTCATCCCTGTCATCCTACAAGTGATATTCTTCATTGAGGAGAACAAAAATGACTTTTGAAAGCTCTCAGCAGAGTCGATGTTCCAACCCAGAAAACCAAACTTTCATGCCATTCTTCTATAACTGCCCATCAGTCACTTGTCTCCAGAGGAATAGCACTTTGCCAGTGTGGTGAAAATCGTGCCATTTTCTGGGTCTCTTTTTATTAGTTGGAAATGTCCTTTATGTTCCATTTCAGCTGCTTAAATTCTGTTAAACTGCAGGCCTTACCTATGGAGCTCTCTGATCCTTCCAAAGAAATTCAGGATCAGAAAGGGCCTGTTCTCTGCTGTTCATCAGCTCATGGTTGTTCTATAATGAACATTTAACCAATATTTACCAATGCTTGACTGCATGCCAGAGACTGAGGTAGATGTGGAATAGGCAGAGGTAAGACTTAATGTTTATCATCAGTGAACTTGGCTGTGGAAGAGAGAAGATCCATGTATAAACACATCAAGTACACTAACTTTAAAGCAGTGGCTGACAATTAATATGTGACAGATTTAAAGAACATGCTAGAAGTTTTGGAAAAGTGATCCAACAGGTTTGAGAATTTGGAGGCTATTTCTAAAGGAAGTGGCATTGAGCTTCTCTTTCAGGTATAGCTCATTGTTTCCTAAGAGCTTTTTTCCTGGAAGCTTTTCAAGAACAAAGTCCACGTTAAAAGCACATAGTGATAGCACAATATATGTCTTTGGAAATGCTGGGTTCCACCTGCTTCACCAGAATGCATAGCAGCATTACCCAAGTAACGATGAAATGCAATTAAGCTGATTCTACAGGGAACCGTACATGAAGTGAAATGGATACTACTTATTGCTTTCCTTTTAGAAGCCCACTTTATTTTTTGATGCTCGCTGAGCACACCTGTACGCATCTTTTACCATACCTATCTTTATGGTGGTCTCTGTGTTCAGAGGATTTTCCGCTTGTGGGCTCATGCACATAGGCTTCAGCTAATCACTGCCTTTTCTGTTCTACCTTCCTTCCTTCTTCCATCCTTACTAACTTTTTATGTCAGGTATTATTGAGAATGCAGTAAGGACAGAAGGTGTCTGTGTTGTCTCAGTGCTCTGCAGATTAGGCTCTGGTGCTGCATTTCATTCAGTAATTACAAAACAAGAAGTTCCCTCCCTCAGGATGTGCTGATAGCTTAGAGGATCCAAGAATTCTGAAGTTAGGGAGTGAGGGTGTTCAAAAAGGAAGAAAATGCTATCTGAGTCAGCTTACTGCTCTGAGCCCACTTGGACCCAGCTCTAAGAGGTGACTTGCTCAAATCAAGCAGATCACCAGGGGAATATTCCTTCAAAATTCAAATGTATAGTCCTCTGTATCAATGAAAGTTGAGTTCAACTTCCTGTGACAGAAAACCTAAATGACATGTTTCAAATATGATAGAAGAGGTTTATGTTGATTAGGGAAATCCAGACATGAGAAGATCATGTTACCGGTGACACAGCTTCATTGTATCACAGGAACTGAGTCTTTGTCTGTCTTTCTGCTCCAGCATCCTCAGATGGAGACTTCTCCCTGCAAGGCTACCTTGTGGTTAGACTCAAGTGTGAATTCTTCAGGTCGAACCGTGGGTGAGGGTCCTGAGAAAAGAGAGGCATGAATAGGGGGTGCAGGGTCCACCTGCACCAGGAAAGACTGAGACTAGAGGTGGGTTAGGACTGAAAGGTAGACGTGATTTTAATGTGCAGGAGAGGGAGGATCTGGAAAGCAGAAAGGGATGCTCTTAGAGAGGATACACTCCAGCCAGGTTCAGAACTGGACCAGGGGCCCACCCAGCTGCCCTTACCTGTCCCAGTCAGAGCCTCTGGGTCTACTGGAATCTGAGGAGAATGCACTTCTCTTTCTTGGGACTCAGGGCTCTGTGTGTGTTGGCTTTTCCATGTGCTCTCTCAGACATCTTTGAACAGCCCACAGTGACCACAGCCAGCTGTGTAAAGGTCACACTGACACCAGACCATGGCTGGGTCCATTCCATTTTTAGTTACCAGGGAGGCTTGGCCTGTTGGCCAATTTTCTGTTTCCATCATCCCTCCATTCCTTCTCAGCCTTTTGCAACACAGGATGTGCATGCCATTCTGGTGAGCTTAAAAAAAAAATAACAGGGCTCAGGATGAGTGCTCAGAACTGGCCTTTCAGTATCTGCAGCTTTTGTCCTCAGACGAGGGACAGATCTTAGGCTCAGTGTGGAGCATCTGGAGCCATCAGAAGTATCAGAATTTCCCCTGCACACACCACCCTTAAACACGCCTTTCTTTCACAACCCCGGCTTGTGGTTTCCTTTAGCTACAACATGCTCTGCACAGATGTCATCTCAAAGTAAATCTGAGTGTGGCGTGTTCTCTGGACTGGGAATATTCATCATTTAAAACATGGCGATTACGATTTGCTGTTGATTACAGACACACTGACTCAGGACAGAACTTGACAAATGAGGCCAGGCCCTGCCCTCGAGGAAATGTTCCACTCTTAGACGACTTGTATGCAGTACACTTGAGCGATCAGGGAAATCATGCATCATATCTTGTTTTGCCATTTCGACGTGGAGGTTGAAGTTTGATTTCGGCTTAGTTTCTAGTTCGGTTTGTTTGTACTGAGCAGGATCAAAGTCATGGTTTTTCTACATGACAGGCAGCAACTGGCAGAAAATGAATGGGTTTGACGCTCCCTTCACTTTTGGAGTGACTGTCACCTTCTAGATTCAAATAAAAGGAGAGATGTTTCATCCAAGGACCTATGTAATTACCTGGTGGTGGGAAGTGATAGGGAGAAGTGAGGATGGATGCTATCAGTTGTTACTGATTAGCACAGGTTTGGGAGTAAGTGACATTTTTAGAAGATTGAGATCTGGAAGGAGTCTAAAATCAGTCTAAAGATTCATCCTGACCAACCTACTTAGGTTACAAAGTGTTTATCAACAGACTTGAACCCAGGACTCAATTCCCAGACCAACACTCTTGGCAGTAAGCTTTCTCTCGGTCCCAGACTCTCCCCAGGCACACATCTGAGAAAAAGGACCTAAGCAGCTGGCTCCCGGAATGAGCTATGGTTTTCTGAATCAAGTCTATTTTAATTCCTGCACAGATCATAGACAAGCAAAGGGGTCCATTTAAATAACCCTAAAACTTAGTACGTAAATGGCTCAAGTTGTGACTGACATTGTTCCTGCAGCCTGAGTACAAGCTTTCAATTGATCTGAATATTACCATGGAAATTCATGAGGAGGAAATCTTATCTACTGGAGCCCCAATGTAGCAATTGGATCTCTGATATAACAGGGTGTCCTCAGGAGACAGCCTGGGGAAACCTTTGCCCCCTCCAACTCCCCTACTCCATTATGCTCCAGATGACAGCTTTCCAGACCATCTCTTGACCCAGAAATGTAATCAAGGACCAATCCCCAGAGGATGTATGGGGTTTCATTTTGTGGCTCCAGGAAGAATTATAAATCTTTTCCTGTAGTCATAAGGACATTAGTATTAAGTGGAGCATACAGTCATTCAACTAACCCGTGAATCAATTAATAAGTATACACAGGGTACTTAACAGTGTGCCCAGCTCGATGCAGAACACTGAGAATATCAGAACAAAGGTCAGCCCAGCCCTCAAGGGGTTCAGAAAGTAAAAATAATAGCTAATAACTGGGGGCTTACATGTGTAGTATTGATTGATTGTAACAGTCGAATGTGAGATACATGAGAGAAGAAGAATTCAAAGAATGCTAAATGTGGCCACAGAGCTGGGCTGGGCTTGAAGAGAAAAGGGGACAACCTGGGAAAGTGAGCCCTGGGAGGGTGGGGAGCAGGCACTTGCTGCCCCTTCCTCCTACCCTGGCAAGTGCTTCATTTCTACCAGCACGTTCCATGCTCGTGATACCCTTTGAGGAAGCTGCCAATTTACAGATAAATTTACCATTTTAAAGATGCTTGTTTCCTATCACAGCACTAATAGATAATCACCTAAGATGCAGATCTAAGACTAGAAGGTGCCAAGATGAGTTCTCTGAACCACTCTTCCCTTCCAAGTCATCCTACTCATCAATGCTAGTCTTAGTCCAACAAAACTAACTTCCCTCCCTCTTTCCTTCCTGTTCCCCGTTCCCAGGCTGGTTCGAACTTGTGTGACACAGAATGCTGATTCCACAATGAAGTGTTCCTTAGAATTTCCCCAAAGAGAAAAATCTACTGCCTAATGCTCATGAATGTTTCTTCCCTTCATAATTCTTTCTGTCACTCTACAATTTTTTATTCAGCTCTTCTCAAGCACTCATGTGGCCTGAACAAAATTTGCGTAGGTATTGTTTCAGTCCAGGTCACAATGGACTCTTAGACTAGGACAGCATCTCATTGGAGGCATGACTCGACATTGCCCTTCTGGGGAATATAGAATAAAGTATCTGAGAAACAGCATGGGCTGTGTAATTTCTGGACAGTCAGTGTCGTGAGGTTGAATGTGTCCTAAACCATGTCAAGAAATCTATTTGTAACTCCCAACATTGTTAATTCACCCAACTGCTGACAAATTATGCTGAACTTTTAGATGCTACAGTTTCTTTCAAGTGAAAAATGGAACCCATAGTCCCCTCTCTTATCAACTTCACGGAAGTGCTGGGTGGTATGAGAAACAAGAAATGGGAAAACTCTTCTGGAAAGTGTAGACACCCTGACCCTGGTGACACAGACTTACCCACTGAGCCGGATTCCTGGTTTCCCAGACCTCATCCACTCAGGGCTACTGGCCAACTCGGCAATTCACTGACTTCACCATTCCCTGTTAGTTGACTCTGGGGAACTCAGTTAGAGAGAGAAATTAATAGATACCATGGAGATGCTCCAGAGAACCCCCCGAATGTTCCTCTGAGCAGACTTCGGTAGTTCTCGGAAGTCCTGTGAGGTGCCGAGAGCTTAGACCAGGACTCCTGCGAAAAATTTGATTTGAGCTGGCAGCCCTTTCTCACTGAGCCTCTGTTTCCTTCTTTGTAAAACAAAAACATAATTAGACAGAGGTACTTGGTGGCATTTGAATGGTGTTTTCCAAGTGCTTTGTATGGCCTACACTGGGGTCACTGCCTGTGGAGAGGTGATTTGGTACAGGATACTTGGGGAGCATGTCCAGATCTCTGATCCAGGGTAATTCAGCTTTTACCTTCTTTGTTTATGCTCCAGCTGAGATTTCATTCCAAGCAATGACCAAAAAAAAAAAAAAAAGTTAAGCTCAGAGCCAAGTGATATCTAAATGCCTGACTTTGACTTTATGAATCTCTGATTCAGTAGTGAGTACACTGCTGTCTATCTCCTTCCCTCTTCCATGTGTAGGTGCAAAGGTGGATGCTTTGCTTACTCCCCATCCATCCCCAGCAACAGGGAGCAATGTCCCCCAGCAATGTCCCTCACCTTGTCCAGCTTGCCCTGAGCCTGCCAAGGTCTGCACTGTGCAGAAGAGGATGCCAGGTGCCATGGATCTTCACGATGTCCATCTCTGAACTCAAAGGCAGCATGTGAGGGCTCTGGGGCTCAGTACTTCAAGGGGAAGGCTCCACTACTCAGCAGGACATTTAGCAATTCCCAGGCACTAGGATTGGAGGAGTAGCAGCCTGGAACATGTCAGCTCCTGCTGAAGTGAGCTTGCTTCTCACCTAAAAAGTCCCTTGAAAGAGCTCATGTGCCCTTACATGAACTTGTCTTCCATGGTCTGCCCAGAGCATTCTGCCCTCGGTTTGTATCTTGGAGGATTTAGTAAAGTAGATTGGGTGTGTGAAAGCCCATATCCTTCCCAATGCTGCTGAGACATCCATACTTCCTTCTCAATAAACTGTTGTCAGAGAATTTGATTAAATGAACCCCCCCCCCCCACACACACACACAGTCTACTTCAAAATAGTCATGCAAGGGACAGCCTGTACTGCACAATCTGGTTTATCCTCAGATCTTTTTCTGGTTATATTTCCTAGGGACATGCACTTGCAAATAAGGGGTCACTGGGCTAAAGCCAGCCTTGGCCCAAGGAAGAGGGGCCTAGGCTCCACTGGGGTGAAACCTAGTGGGAAGCCCCACTTCCCCTGACCAGGACTTCTCTGTGAAGGGCTTCCCAGCAGTGACCCAATGTGAGTTTTTCTACGGGACAGTCCAGTGAAAAGAGCACTTGATGAGGACCTGGAGAACATGGGGTTATCCCACTTGGCCACTGACAAGTCACAGGACTGCCAAGAAATGGAGGAGGTTGATTTGAGTGCCATGGGTCCCTCGTCATTCTAGGTGTCCAAAAGGGACAGTTACACCTGCTCAGCAGTTCTGAGGAAAGAGGAAAGAGCCTGCAGTAGGTACAAGATTGGACCAGATAGCCATGAAGGTTCTCTCCTGCTGTGAGTGTCCAGTTCAGCCATTGTGCTCAGCTCACCCTAGTCCACACAATTGTCAGAATAAAAAAAAAAAAAAAAAAAAAAAAATTAAAAAAAAAAGATGTATATAAAAGGCTGTGACCCATATAACATGGCATGGGGATGTGAGTGTCTTTGTTGTAGTTTGCAGTTCCAATCTGAGAACTTTTTTTCCCTGTACTGCCACTGAGCTGGAGCCTGCAAGTGGCCTCATCAGAAGCTCAATGGCAACTCCACTTCACCTGCATCAGGTCGCTGAGATACGTCAACTATTAGCAGACTATTCCCCAAGGGCCTGACATCTGCCAGCCCCACTTAGGATTCTGTCACAGATAAAGAAGTAGCAGAGCCAGCCTGGCTGGTCCCAGTGCCCCTTCCCAGGTCCACACCTTAATGATGCCTGCCCCTGACTGGATCATGAACTTCACGAGGGCAGAGTCAGGTCGGTCTCCTTTCCCATCATGCACCCATCAAGCAGCCCACCCGGTGTGATACATAATTGGTGCCCAGTAAATATTTGCTAAATAAACATATGACATACTAAGGGAATTAAGGAATTAGCCATAGAATTCTGGCTTTTCAGCTACTTGTCATTTAGAGGAGTAAGAGATTATTGGATGTTACCATGTCTGAAAGAATATTCCTGACCAGCCTATCTCAATCAAAATCCCCCATCTTTAAATTTTGCTCCTTTCCCCCCATAGTTTATATTTCATTTTGTTTTTTCTTACCAGGGAGAAGATTTATTTTATAAAACAAGTAGAAAAATACAGAGCACAGATTATATATTTGCCCCTTAATTACTACATAAAACAATGTGCATTTAAATAGAAAGAAACCCAAAGACATAAAATAATTACTATGTAAGAGTATGCCATTGTATTATGAATGAGTTCTTCTAAATTTCTTACAGCCTTTCAAAGTTGATACAGTAATGAATCAAAAATAAATAAACTCCCATCCCAAAGCAGGCTTAATAACTACTATCACTCGATTAAAATATATATGAATTTGTGCATGTATGCATGTATGTGTGTGTACATGCATGTACTAATGTATGTGTTAATGTCATGTGTGCATCAGATATGTATGTGTGTGTGCAAACCACATACTCATACAGACATAGTATTTATATGTAAACAAACATATAGTTCTTTTGTTTGTTTTCCTACCTCCTTTTTCCCAACTAGAATGTAAGTTTCATGAGATCAGGGAGGCTGTTTTGTTCATTATTTATTTCTTAGTCTACTCATTCATTGTTGCTGTAACAGAATACCTGACATAGGATAATATATAAAGAACAGAAATGCATGTCTTACAGTTCTGGAGACTGAGAAGTTCACAATCCAGGTGCCTGAAGGTTAGGACTTGGTCTTCTTGCTTCTAAGAAGAAGCTTTGAAACTGTATTCCAGGGAAGAGAAACACTATGTTCTTACATAGCAGAAGAGCAGGGGATAGCCCACTCCCACAAGCCATTTTTTACTTTATTAATCCATTTATAAGGGCAGAAGGGACTAGTCTCTGTTTCCTAGTACTGCTGCCTTGGGAATTGAATTTCCAACACATGCATTTTGGCAGGGACAAAAGCATTCCAGTCACAACCCTACTCTTCACTGTAGTCTAGAATGAAGCCTAGCATCTAATTGTTGCTCAGAAAATGTTTGTTGACTGGATGAGTAAGAGAATGTTTATGAGGAAAGGTGGGCTTGAGTTGGGTCTTACAGACTGATTATAATTTGGCTGAGATCAACTGGAGAGGAAGAACCCTGCAAGCAAGGAAAGAGCAGGATCAGCCAGCTTAGTGGAAGGGAGCAGAGCAAGAGCCCAGTGGTTTAAAAATCATACCCATGCTCATTTATCTTCCTATAGGTGGTTGTCAGTCATCAGTAGTTGTCCACTGTGGTTTGCAGACTCTGCCAATAGAGGCCTCAACGGTCCCTGTCACATACGTTAGATCCTCAAAGACAACAGTCACTTGCTAGAAGCTCTAAGGAGGAGTTTCTCCTCTCAGACCTTTATGTCTTAAGAATATAACAATGGATCTGAAACTGCTCCTCTCCATCGGGATAGTCACCTTAACTTTTTGCAGATGACCTCCTTGCCCGCCATAGTTGTTTGATTTCCCCTTTTTTTCTCTCCAGTCTCCCAAAATGTTAGTAATAATGACACAGATGGTTGAATGGAAACTGAGCTGAACTGGCAAGTCAGAGGCCTGGGTTTCACTCTCCATTCTGTCTTTAAGTAACTGGGTGACCTCTTTGGTTTTCAATTTCTTTATTTAGAAAGCAAACTACATGCATTTTAGGGCACCTTAATTCTTGAATTAATTCTCAAGGTGTATATGTATTTTTGTCTCTTTATTTTTTGCTCTTTATTTAAGGGCAATCCTTGATTTACAAATGAGTCAATTCTTGAAGTCTACCTGCAATTCAGTGGAGGAGACCTTACCTAACACAAAATACCTGATAGCAAAGCTTTTGGGCTAGCTGGCGAAACTTACAAACACTATTTGATGCATAAAGGAGTAGAACTTTGAAACTGAGAGCCAGCAAGGTCCAGAAACACTGACCAGGGGTGTTGGGGGCTGGCTCCTCTGAACTTGCCCTCGTGAGCCCCGAGCAGGCACCAGGCCACTGCCTATTGGACCTGAGTTGAGGTCCTAGGAGCAGCAGGTCTTAAATCATCCATGTTAGAGCCAAGAAAAGGGAATCATGGAACTTCCCAGAACTGAGATTGATTGATGCACTGGCATTGAACCAATCAAAAGAACAAAAATACTTTGCTTTCACTGGTGCTTTGTAACTTCTGAAATACCTTTACATGTTTTTTAAATCATCATGGTAGGTACAGGTGCCATTGCTAGCAACTGTGTTAAATGTCATAAGGGATCTCCTCAAAAGATTTACAGTCCAAGAGGGAGAATGGCAGCCAGTAACTATACTCTAAGGCTGGCTGTGCCAAGCTCTATAGGATATAGAGAACAAGTATCATGGGGAACCCAGGGGAAGGATGGATAAATGGCACCGTGAAGCTTTATGAATGAGGTGGCATTAGAGCTGACAAAAGCCACATGGAAACAAGAGTAAGCTAGAAAACAACCGGCTCAGGTAGGAGGAGCCACAGCATCGAGCTCCTTAGGGATACTGAGCATTCCATGACAGCACATGCATTTCCAGGCATCAGGTGGGAAGGATTGACTGACCAGACTGAGAAACTTGAACTCTATTCATGAGTCCAAGAGTGGCCAAGGACTAGAAAGACTCAAACATTCTCTTTCAGTTATGTTCTTATATAAAAACAAAAGGGCTAGAAAGCTTTCCCTTATTCTCTACATGCTTACAGATCATAGTTAGAAGCACTTACGCATAAAGAGTCAAAAACGTTATGTGTAAGCTCACTCAGTGTCCCTCAGGATAACCCCATAGAAGGCATTCTTAGACTCATTTCATTTAAGGGCAAATAGAGACTTTGGTAAATGACTTACCCAAAACCGTTCTTGTAGTAATTATGTAGCCAGAACAAGAGAATTGCAGAATCACACCTGCAGAATTACAGAACGGATGGTGTTTTTAATGAAATATATTCTAGCCATGTGGGTGAACCTCACCAACATCCTAAGGAAGGGAGATGTTTTCTGCTTCATCAAATAGTACCATGTGAGCCACAGCCATTGTTGCAATGTAAAGTGTCCATGTTGCAAATTACCTTTATAAAGAGCTAGAGTAATTATCTCCTCCCCCCTCCTCCTCCAAGTCACTGGGGTTAGAATCTTAGCTTTGTGTGGCCCAGTTAAAAAAAATCTCTTTTCTCCAGTTCTCTGGAGCAGCTGTTGAAAGGACAAAGGCTCCATTTTAATGACAGTGTTTTCCTTGCCTAGCTGAAGTGAACCCTAGTGAGCAGACACGCAGCATTGATAAGCTCTCATCTCTGGGTGAAGTGTCTCTCTTCTTTCAAGCTGAAGGGGCACAGCTTCCGCAGCAAGGAAATCTAATTACACGGCGCATGTTCTAACTTAAGATGCTGTCGGTTGTAAAATGTTGGAGAAGCAGAAGCATTAGGACAGGCACTCACAGAAACCACCTTATCCTGCCAGTGTGATAAGAGTGTTGGGGACCCCTCTTGGAGATAATTACCTAGAGATTCCACAGGTTGATCGTCAAACTATGGATTAACCTAACCTTGGAGAGAGCCATTGGCCTAATCGCCTTTGGCCAACTGCTAGATTGGTCAGTTCATAGTAAGAAATGGTGGTGACAGAATATCACAGCTTTTTGGAAGAGCAAGTGCTGAGAAGTACTTGAGATCATTTCATCTGACTACATGGTTTTACACTGAGGAAGCAGAGAAGTGAAGTGAGTCCTTGAAGATCAAAGAATATGACCCTTTACATCCGAAGGAAATATAACTTCCCGTGTATAAAAAGTATATTCCAACCCAATACCCTTTGTATAGCATTAACTCATTTCCTGTTGGGCAATATGGTGGAGCTCTTGAAAGGCACAGGACAGTGTTCATTTCTCTTTCACTGGTGAGCAAATCGAAGTCAGGGAGTTTAGCAGGTGTGTCCCAGACTACCCCTGAGCACCTTGTACTCCAGACCAGTAGGCAGGACTCCTGATACTGTCGAATCTTCCCTGACTTGGACTCAGGAGCATTTGGCCATTCACTTGGGATAAGTTCATTCTGAGTCCACCATGCTCCTTAAGATAATTATCTTCATGGCCAAGAATGAGTCAGTTGACAAGTTAGGGTTACTATATTTGGGGGGAAAATTGAGTAAAACCAATATTGTTGACCAAAAAGCTGCATTGAGCACTAAACGGCCATCTTGATACACTTTACCTTTCTCTCCATCTGCAAATAAGGGGAGATTGAATCCTTCATTGCCCCTTCTGACCAGCCAAAGCTTTAATGGTTAATAACTTGTAATTATAGATGAAATATCCATTAATACCTGTAACTTCTGTAGCATCCTCTTCATAGTGCCCTAATGCTAACTGGAGGGGACCAGGGGAGCTACTGAGTACAAGCAGACCCATGCCCTGAAGGAAATAAGCCAGCCCGGTGGTCGTTTGAGGGTTAAGAAACCAGGGTATCGGGACGCATTTGTAGAAGCTCGTGGCTACCAGGGAGATCCGTTCTCCAGTCCTTTTTTTCTTTCTCTTGCCAAGTTTTCTGCTTTTCAGGAAATCCCTGCAGCCTGCTCTTTATTTGGCCCTAGACAAGCACAAACAGGAAAACATCAGGATGGCCCAGTTGTACATGGGAGACCCTTGAGACTGTAGCCTCCTTTCAACTTGTACTTAGAGGGCAACTGCCAGCTAGCTAATAAATGATGCCAGGTTGGGGGTTAGACACCTCTGTGCTTCTGGTTCCCCAGGCTCCTGTCACTCTGTCCTTCCCACTGATAAACAGGCTGTGGGATCAGTGAGTCAAATGTCACCCACAGCCTAAGGCTTAGTGTGGAATCGGCTCAGGCAAGCCCTACAGAAACAGCTAGAGAGGGAAAATAACCTCAGTTGTATTTAGGATTTTCAAGAACAACATTCCTCCTCCATCTTTAATCCTAAATGGAAAATGGATGGATGCTGGAGTATACGGTGGTAGAGCTGAAAGGATCCTGTACACCCTTCATCACCCGCTTTGTCTCACGGGAGACTGAGGCTCAGAGCACCAGTGCGTGCACTAGAAACCGAGGCTCTGACGCTCACTGGAATGCTTTCCCTACTGCGCTTTCAGCATCTTGAGCAGCCTTTGTATCCAAGGAGCCAACTTTGCCAGCTTGGCAGGACATGGCTTCATTCAGAAGATACTCCGAAATACACCACAGACCCTAAGGATGTCTCAGTGCCAACTCCGCTGATTACTTAGTGTGAAGTAGACTCCCGCAGTATCTCACTCTGCCCGCCTGGGGAAGAACTGATGCATTCAGTACCCGTTGAATAAATTACCTCTTGCATGGCACTGGGTGTGTTCTCAGGGGATTCAGAAGTGCACAATTAGCTCTCAGGGCCCTGGACAGAGGAGCAGGACAGCAGTTCAGAGAGAGGTGTGCCTCACATGGGGAAATCCACTGCCTGTGCCAGCTACATGCCTTTTCCTTCTTGAGCTTGTGTGAATTTTTTTTTTTTATTCCACCAGAATGAGCTAAACTTTCCAGGGCCTGTTTAATGGCTGGGAAAGTTGCTACAATCCTGCTTGGGTTTTTTTCTTTATAAACCACAGGGCCCAAACTCTTGGGTACATACCCATGAGGCATTAACCATAAAGCAAAGAGACAATTAAATCTTAGTTCCATCTCCAAAACTGTATGCTCCCCACCCCGCTAAATTCACACATAATAAAATACTTAGGAATCGCCTTTCATTTCCCGATATAAACCCAGGGCTGCCAAGGAAGGAGATGGGGACTGAGGGGGAAAGGGCAGGCTGTAGCCTGCTTCAGAGCGGGGGCCCATTCCACCCGCAGACTCACCGCAGAAAAACGAGACTGGGTAGGCAGGCTGCTTTTATGATGGGAGAAATGACTGTTTTTATAGCACACTAAATAAAACCTGCTTTTGGAGCTAGAAGTTTATTGCCAGAGTGGGGAGGGCTGTTTTTGTTTTCTGTTCCCTACCTTTCTCCTCCCACCCTCCCTTTCAGCTGAGATGGCAGAGGAGGGTGGAGAGGTTTCAGGAGTCCTTCGAAAGTCTATAGAAAATGATATGATTTTTAGATGAGGCTGAAACTTGTCCTAATTTATCCTTGCATCCCATGCTGATTTTACAGGGAGTACATTCAGCCTGCTTGGCTTTCCCAAATCGTTAGAAGGCTTCTCAACCAGGCAGTAACAATGGCAATAACCTGCATTTATATAGTGCTTTATGGTTTCCAAAATGTTTTCACATCCATTAAATCTTCAGGGCAACCAGGAGAGGAAGGCAGGCCTGGGGTGATCACTTCTGTAGCATGGAAAGAAAGATTAGCACCCAGAGAGGTTAAGTTACCTGCTCAAGGTCATGCCATGAGTTAGTTAAGGGCTGATTAAAAGCTAAAAAGCATATGATTATATAAAAAGCAAATAAAATTAATGTCCCTACCTAGGCAATGGGAGTTGTTGGGAGTATCCCAAAGCAGGCGCGGCTGAGACACCCGTGTGGATGCAGGTGTTGCACGAGGCTAGTGGCTACTGACCTGCAACTGCAGTGGGCTTTTGTCTTCAGAAGTGTTATACCTCTGTGCATAATCAGCAAAGCCTGGGAGCAAAAGGCCTCTTGCACCCCAGGCTTCCGTGAGGCCTCAGAAGGCGGCTCTTCTCTGGGTGAGTGTTTCCTGAAAGCCAGCCCTAGAAGCCCTGCAAGCTGAGTTGGGTCTGGTTAAGCCAGAGGGCTAAGAGAGGAGGCCCCCAGGCCACCTCCTGCTGGAGTAGTCCTTGAATGGACAGGTGTCTGAGAAGGAGCCTGCTCAAAGGAGCGAGTAGAGTGGTCAAGGTCAATCCCTGTAACTAGAAGTTTGCAAAGAGTGGCTAGAAAGCAGACACCAATTCTGAAGCAGTCTAGGGATTGTGCACAGCAGAAGCTTCTAGTGGGTTCAAGAAGCCAGAGCTAGAAGGAAAGGTCCAGTGGGTGAAAAGGATTCAGAACAGCATGTGGGCCTGCAGGGTTCCCACTACTGTGTCCTTCACCTCCTCTCCTTGTAGGAGGAGGTACTGAAGGGGACGTGGCGGGAGCAGCTTGAGGTGGAAGTCAGGACGCTGTGGACCAGGTTTTGAGCCGATTAAGGGTGTGAGTGTAGGCAGTCCATGTCTCTAAGGCTTAGTCTCTCCATCTGTAAAGCATCTACAACATGCTTCTCAGCTCTCCATTTGTACATCTTTGTGAGAGTACCATGCCTCACCTGTGCTGTGACCAAATTCAAGTTCACTGAATGAAGGGTTCTAAGATGAGTGGTGTCAGGTGCATCAGGCCCTGGCCCAGCGTGGTTTTTCAGGTCACATCCAAACTTTTCTGTCATCATTCTGTAACACCCACTGCCCACAGACAGACACCAGTATTCATCATTGAAAATGTAGCATGTCCTATCCAATGATTGTTCAGCTTGTCATTGTTCCCCCATCCCAAAGCACCGTCTAGATTTCCGTTTTGTTTGTTTATTTATTTATTTATTTATTTACTTATTTATGGTACCAAGGCTTGAACTCAGGGGCACTCGACCACTGAGCCACATCTCCATCCCTATTTTGTATCTTATTTAGAGACAGGTCTCAGTGAGTTGCTTAGCACCTTGCTAAATTGCTGAGGCTGACTTTGAACTCGCAATCCTCCTGCCTCAGCCTCCCTAGCCATTGGGATTACAGGCCTGTGCCACAGCGCCTGGCCTCCATTTGTTTTCTGGTGCAGCCAAAGTCTAAACTTTCTATTAAGGTAAATCATGAGAGTCAGAGACAAGGGGAAAATGTATGTCCATTTCACAAGCTCTGGACAAGCTGGTGAACACCAGTAAGCTCTCTGTACTGCAGGAAGGCCCTGGGCACATCTAGAAAAGATGAAGCCAGGTCATTGGGCACAGAGTAACAGCCCAGACCAGTGAGACTGGCAGTCATCAGCCATGTAACTAATTCCTTGAAAACTAGTTAGCGTCACCCTGGTCATCAGAGACCTCTCCCCAGGCCGGCTATGATTCATCAGGAATTTCGGCTGGAACTGTCATTGAAAGAGCTGTGGGGACAACCCAGTGAGCACTGTGGAGTTCCCTTTCCCATTACTGGAGAACTGCATTTAGGATGGGTGGTGATACCAATCATTAATCAAAAAGTGTGGTGGTAATAACTGGCTTGTGGAACACAAGCACTGTGTTCTGGAATAACACTTTTCCATCTTTGTTTTGTCCAGTTTTTGACACAGCCTGGTCAGGTTAGCTCTGTCATTCCCCGCGCCCCCCTTTTTGAAGTAGACATGGAATCCCAGGTCCTTCAGATAGTCAGTGGTACAGCTGGAATTTGAGCTTGAGTCCCTGTGATTCCTGAATTTAAATAATCTTACCGGATCCTCTGCTGCATCGTGGGTGCTGGGGTAGACTGTGCCCAGAAACTGCTTTAAGAGCTTTACATGGATTATTTGAATCACTTATTGGCTTTATGAGGTAAATGTATTATTATCTCTGTTTTACAGAAAAAGGGACTGCAGCACAGAGAGGTTAATCAATTTGGTTAAGGTGACACAGCTAATAAGATTTGGAATCAGTTAAGATTTGAACCCAGTCACATGTTGCCTCAAGAGTCTGGGCTCCTAACTGCTAACCACTTTCCACTGTCTCTCAGAAGAAAGATAGAAGACAATCCAGAAGATACAGATGCCAAGGAATAGGAGACCTCCTGGAGAAGCTGAGGAGCATTAGCCAAGTTTGGGACCATAATCCTTGCAAAGCCCTTAAAGATTCCAAGAGCAGTAACACGCGTTGACATCAGGGCCCACAGGTCAGCTGCAGAATGGGGGCAGGGGCATGAACTTGTTCCTGCAGCACCTCAGGGAGAGACAGGAAGGAGTCCAAGCCTCTACCCCCACCAGTGAGGTTGGCTCCTCCTCCTCACTCTGCCAGTGGCTTCTGCAAGTCTGTCATCTCCTAGATGAGATTCGTGCTAAATGGATGTTGCTCCAAATGCTCGCTGTTTCCAGTGTTCACAGGAAGCTTTACAAGCTGGAATCCTAGGTGACTGCAGCATCTTCTTGACATTTTAGACTCAATTTATAATCAACTGTTATTTCAGCTCTAATAGCAAAAAGCACCAGTTCTGTCTTAAAAAGTTTTGATAAACAGGAATAAGGAAATATGAGTTAAAGAGGAAAAAGGCACTTTCCTTATCTCCAGTGTTTATTTTATTTTGTTTATTTTAACACACAAAGGTGACTTATGATCTTTGGGCCTTGCCTGTAAGCCCTCCCTGCTCTTGACTGCCCTGCTGGTCTCCGCTCGGTCTCCCTGCAGCCCCACTGAACAAGATGCACAATCGAGCCCCCTCAGTTGCAGTGTTGATGAGACTCGACTGAAGGAGGAACTCCAGAACTACTTGTCAAAACACAGGAGTCCAGGGCTCAGGCCCAGCACCATGACCCCTGGCTTGAGGAGGAGAGGCCTCTGGATCTGTGTTTCACAGAGGCCACCAGTGGGGCTCAACTCGGGCAAGTTGGGGAAATGTCCTTTGAATTTTTCAGCTTGGTGAGTCACAGTCACTCGGGCTCCTCAGGCGGCTTCCTGGTCCCTTGCCCTGCTGCCTCTGCCGCTGAATGTGCTGACGGATTTCATGCACAGGACGTTCAGACCCGAGTGCTCTACTTTTGCCATCTAACGCTTTGCTGCCAATTCCCAAAGAAGAGGCCAGAACATGTCATTTCCTCCTTCTGTGACAGTAGTGGAGCGAAGAACAAAGCCGCAGGAGGAATCGCGAGCACAGTTTTAAAACCTGAATGTCCCTGGCTACCTCCTCACTGTTAGGCTCTGCCCGCAGGCTCTGCTCAGTGCCTTCACTGCAGGATATGTCTGAGGCCAGGACCCTGCTGATTTCTGCTCGGTTCCCCAGGGAGCCCAGCCTGGGGCTCCAGGATGAGCTGGTAGTAAAGGACACTTAGGCAGTGAGGGCAAAGCCTGCTGCCAGAAAGGACGAAGCCGAGTGGACAGTGGCCGTGCTGTGGGTAGTATTCTGGAGCAACAGCTCCACGGCACCTGCATAGAACAGTAGGGAGGCCTCTGCGCCCTTCTGGAGGGACACAGTGACACATGACAACTGCACTTCATGAGCCCCTCCAGCCTGCCCCATGGCTGCCCTGAATGTGACGCTCTGCAGCTCTACGTTCATTTTTCTTTCTGTGAATTTTATGAAGTTGCGTCCAGCTCTTCTGCTATAAAGCTGGTTTTTTATTTGTAGCTCATATAATTGAAAGTCCAGTTTGTATTTATTTGTTTATTTATTTTCTGCCTAACACTAGCACATCTCCAGACCCATGGGATGGGCTCTTTTAAGTCTGCTAAAATCAGCCTGGATAGGGAGTACAGGGAGCTCCCTTCCAGGATACCTCTGCTCTTGGGTGCTGTGACCTGATCCTCTTCTCACCAGAACTTTCTAAGGGTAGATAGACTAGTTCAAGATAGGAAAGCACGAGCTAATAGACTAAACAACATACTTCATGCAGAAGAGAGTTCTCTGCAACTGCAAGTTGATAGGTGGCCTCCAAAGAGGTTATGGATAAAGGTCTTGAGCTCGAGAGTCTGCAGCCAAGAAGACTCCAAAATGGGTGACTGCAAGAAACCACCTTACAAGTTGAAATGAGGTTCCCCCTGGTTAATCTCTCTATCCTTTTCTCATGTCTGCTGGATGTTGTTGTTGTTGTTGCTTCAGAAAAGCAGTTTATTGAAAGATACAACAATATAATAGTTATGTGTACGTAATGCCTACTGTGGGCTAGGCACTATCAAATGCTTGACACTTTCCAACTTCTAGTCTCTCAGCAACCCTGTTAAGAAAGGCACCATTGTCAGATTCTAGATGAGGAAGCTAAGAACCAAGAGGTCAAGTGGCCAAGTGGCCTGTCCAGTATGTGCTGGAGCTGAGGCTCAGACCAGGCACAGAGCCCAAGCCTCCATACTGCTGCCTCTGCATTATGTCATGGGTCTTAGAAACAGTGACTCTAGTCAAGGCTGAAAGTGGTGGTCCTTGGGCAGCATCAGACTCTCAGCCCCCACCCAGACTTCCAAAATCAGAATCTGTATTTTAAAAGGGACCCCAGTTGAACTTTATGCAATTTAAATTTGAGAAGTGCTGGGTTCCAGTTCTCACTCTGCTCTTTGGTCTGGTTCTCTGAGCTGTGTTCCCGGCTTCCTCTCTTCCTCTTTCCAAATGGGCAGAGAGAAGAGCAAGGTGGGGAGGGAGAGCAGGACAGTGAACAGGCTGTCAAGTGCTCTCCTTTGTTACTAGTGCAAGCACACTATTCCTGTTAACCCAAATATTTTAATCAGTCCTAAGAAAAGTCCTGATTTGTGTGGACAGGGAAAGGGACCAGGTCGGGGTGGAAGGGGGCAGTGGGTGGGTGGGGGAGCGAGACAACAGACCCTGGTCAGGACTATACCAGCTCCTGGGTGCCCTGATTCCTTTCTGCTGCTGTCCCCGCACTGTCCCGCCCCCTACCCCTGGGGCTTCGCTGTTCTGTGGAGGATAACAAAGGGTAGCTCCCCCACCAGGCACGTCCTGATATGTCCCTGAATGTGACAGTCCCTCCAGTCACTGCCGATGTTATTAATTTTTAAAACAAACTTCCTGATTGAGGTTCTGGCTGCCTCTAAATTGTCTCTACAAGGAGACTGTGTACTAATTAACCCATAGAAACAATCAATGATGTACCTTTTTCAAGTTTCAGGGTGATTAGAATATGAAAATGAAGAGCACAATGGTGCAGATGTTTTAAAATCACAGCAGACAGCAATTAGTGACACGGGAACCAGCTGCTTATCTCTCCAGATAAAGCCTCTTAATAGGGAATTACACTGGAGGAGTCATTACCCAGATGGATCGCACATGATTTACAGAGGAGGCGGGGCAGCGGGAACTGATTTGTGAGCCAGGTTCCTGTCAAGCTTCCTTGCTTACCTCAGAGGAAGGTGAGCTGGTGGCTGGGGTGGAGGCAGGCTTCACCTTGCTACCTGTTGGCCCGGGTCAGGTGCCATCCAGGGTGGGGAAAGGCAAGAGCAGTGGCAGCCGCCATAAGCACCTGTCTCCTAGGTTCCCGCTCTGTCATTTGGGGTCAACTCAGTCCACTGTCCCTGTGCCTTGGGAGGAATGGAGACAGAGGGAAGAGGAAACAATGAGTTACTGGTCACAATAGGTATCCTTCACTGGAAAGAAAAAGTTCCTTCTTCCTCCTGAATGACTTTGGGGGGGTTGTGTTCAGTATAGCAAGTTCATAGTAATCATTTTTTGATGTATTTTCTCATCTTTGATAAAATCTACATATGTTGACTCTGTGGATGTTAAGGATACAGTTCTAAGAGTTTTGACAAATACACACAGCTGTGTAACTCATATTCCTATCAAGATCAGAGTATGTCCAAAACCCTCAGAAACTTTTCTCATGACCCTTCTAGCCCCTTCCCTAGCCCCCCCACCCCACCCTGTAGGCAACCACTGTTCTGACTTCTGTCATAATGTATTTGCCTTTTCTATAACTTTATATAAAGGAAATTATACAGTGTATACCTCTTTTCTCAGCATAATTGTGTGTGTGTGTGTGTGTGTGTGTGTGTGTGTTGGAATGTGTCTATACTTGGCTCCTTTTGTTGATCAGTCTGTCTAGTGTGTTGATTGACACCTGAGTTGTTTCCAGGTGGTAACAGCTCTCACTAATATGCTCTGAAGTTGTTATAGAAGTCTTTGTATGGATGCATATTTTTACCTCTCTTCATTGAATGCATAGGAGTGGGATTGCTGGGGCATAGGGTATATCGGATTTTAAAAGACATGGCCATAACATTTCCCAAAGTCACTTTTACCATCATGTACTCCTTCCTTCAGCACTGCATTGATACATGACTTACCCCATATCTTCCTTGTTTCAGTCTATTTTCAGTTAGCCATCCCAGCGTGCAATTATAGCTCAGTGTGGTTTTAATTGACATTTCTCTGATGACAAATAGCACTGAGGACATTAACATGAATCCATTGATCATCCCTCCTCAGCATATATTTGCAAGAGTATTTTGCAGTTGTTGGATAAGGTGAAGTTAGCCAATGTGGATTAGATCTTCTGTGTATTTCTTTTTCCTGATTTTTTTTTCTTTGTCAATTTATTCTAGCAATTTCTGCAGGAGGAATGTTAACATATCATTATTTGGGGATATCTATTTCTTCCTTTAACTCTTTCCATGTATCTGAAGTTTGTTACAAGACATAAACAAATTTAGGATTATTGTCTCTTGTTGATGAATTGGCTCTCGCTGTGAAATGTCCCTCATTAACTCTGGTACAGCTTTTTATTCTGAAGCTTCTTTTGCCTTCTATCACTCACCCAGCATTCTTCTATTCACTCTTCTTGTGGCATGTGTTACTCCATCATGCTGATACTAAGTGGGATGATGTAACTTGCTTCATCCTTTTATTTCAAAATTATCTGGGTCTTTATATTTCAAATGTATTGCTTATCAGCAGCGTGTAGTTGGGTTTTCACACAGTCGACAGTTTTTTTAAAAATGTTTAATGCACTTAAAGTTTAATTATTGATATTTTTGTATTTAATACATAATTATTAATTAATCATACAGCTTGTTTTCTGCCTGTCCCATCTTTCATCATCATTGTTCTTCTTTTTGCCCTTTTATGGATTACATTTTTTTACAGTATTCTATGTGTTTTCTAATGGCATTTTAGGCAGAACATCTACTTTGTACAATTTTATACTTCTCTATGGAAGGCAGTGTATACTACCATTGTACCCTTTTATTCATTATCTTATTGTTACTGTACATTTTATTCCCACAAATATCATGAGCTCTCAGATATATTGTTATTCTGCTTTAAGCAATCAGTTGCCTTCTTAAAAGATCTTAAGTAGAAAAATTAAATGTGGCACATATACTCATGTATTTACCATTTCTATCACTTTTCATTCATGCATGTAGATAAGTAACATCTTAGTTCCCATCTGTTATAATTTCCCTTTAGTCTAAAGAACTTCCTTTTATATTTCTTATAATTCAGGTCTTCCATTAATGAAAATATCTTTATCTTTATTGTGCTATCAATTTTAAGAACATTTTCACTGGATAGAGAAATTTGAGTATTTTATTTTTATTTCAGTACTTCAACAATGTTGTTTAATTGTCTTCTGGTTTGCATTATTGATGAAAAATCAGACTTTTTTTTCTGTACTCTGCTATAATGTATCTTATTTATCAGGCTGCCTTTAAAATGTTCTCCTTATCTGTGATTTTCATCAGTTTGTTTACAGAATGCCTAGATGTGAGTTTGTTTGTGTTTATTCTCCTTGGAAGTGTTGAACTTCTTAACTATGTGAATTTGCATGCATTATTCTGTCTCTCTTCCACATCTGGGATTCTAAGGACATGTATGTTAGGCCTCTCAGTATTGTTCCATATCTCAGTGAAGAGCTGCTTATGATTCCCCCTCTGTCTTTCAGTTTAGATAGTGTCTACGGTCTCCCCGTCATGTTCACTGAACTCCTCTTTTGCAGTATGCTGAATACTGTTATGCTACTCCAGGGAGGTTGGTTGGTTGGTTGGTTTTCATTTTAGGTGCTGTACTTTTCAGATTAAGAATTTCCATTTGGTTATTTGCCAAAATAACCAAATTTCCATTTGGTGTACTTGCCATCTCTATATTGAAATTTTTTATACATTTATCTTTTCCTTTAAATACTTGGAGATTTTCATAATGTTGTTTCGAGTACCTTGGAGCTGTTTCTGTTCTAGTTGTGGGTTGCTTTTGTCTTCCTTTTGATTATCTATTAAAAAAAAAAAAAAAAGTGTCCTGGATATTGTGTGGATGCTACATTCTAGAGAGTTTGAAGTTTGTAGTTTTCCTTTGAAGAGTTTTGACTTTTATTCTGATAGCTTAGTGGCAGATTATTGAGGCATCGCTGTTTTTCTTTTTTCTTTTCTCCTTTTTTCTTTCTTTCTTTCTTTTTTATTTTTTATTTTATTTTTTTTTTAGAATTTGTTATGGAGGGACTACAGTAATCCTACTTACAAGAAGTACCATTCCTGAAATTTCAATGAAAAATCGGAGATATTCATTAAAGTCTCCTTGTTTGCTGGTCAGCTCTAAGATTGCCCCATACTTTATGACCTCAGGACTCCACATTCAGTGTGTACCCCCTAGTAGCTGGTCTCTGTCACGCTTGTGGACCCTTGCCTGCAAGTGCAGATTAAACTTGTCCAGAGACCTAAGGCAACTCCTCTAAAGATTTTGAGCGTTCCTCTCCACACAGCTCCCTCCTCTCAGGTATCTTTCCCCCATTTCAGTCCTATCATGAGCCTCAAACTCTAATCTCTGCTTCATCTCCCCCACAGAAGCATAGCCCTGGACTCCACTTTCCTGTCCCCTGACTTAGAAAGTGCTCCTGAGCAGAAGACTAGGGATATTCTGAAGCTTCGTGAGTTTCCCTTCTCTAGAAGCATAGCCAAGTTTGTCTGTGACCCACTGCCTGAAGAGAATGGTTTCGTATACTTTGTTCAGTGTTCTCTTTGTCTTCATGGGAAGGTTATGTCCAACACCTATTATTTCGTCATGACTGAAATCAAGTCAGTGATAATTTTTAATTATAAAAAATTACCAAATACTCAAAGAGGCATATGGATGGGCCTCTGCCTTGAGATTTGCAATAAAAGCAGTGTTCCAATATCATCACAGTCCCTAAATAGCAAGTAAGAATGGATCCTATGGAGGTCACATCCAAGTGACTTCCCAGGGCAATCCATGTGAAGGATGTGAGGACAAGTTCAGCTTATGAAAGTAATAGGAAATTCCATGTCCACAAAGAATTCGGTGGCTCCTCTGTGTCTCATGGAATTAGAGATATGGAACACTTCAGATAGGGAACTTAATTATTCTTCTATACCTACCACTAGGAAATGCAGGAATGAACTGGCCAGAGGAGAGATGCTTTGGGTCAAGTTCAGTGGAAGATGGCCTGTATATTCCTCCTAGTCATGAGACTGGCAATTACATCTTTTTTTCTTAAAGTGACAGAACCGTCTCTCGCTTTCCTGAATGAAATGCTTTGCCAGACTGCCCTCTTCATTTGGGGGCTTGAGGTTTATAGGAAGGTCTATAACATCTCTCTTGTCTGGTTTGTTGGCTACAGTTTAGAAATCTGCAAAATCCAAGGACCTTGTAAAACACATTTGTTTTACACCTGGAACATCTCCTGATAGCCTTAGAGTTTCCATCATTCCTAACTCAAATCCTATCTTTGATATAATCTGGAAGCTTTCCACATTGTCTGCTCATTGAGATGAGCCGCTCTCACTGGAGCTTCAAAAAGAGTGCCCCCATCCACACTCCACCTCCAGAATGCTGGCTGAATTGTTCTGGGTAGCTCTCAGGTATGTTGGTTTTTTTTTTTTTTTTTTTTTTTTTTTGAAAGCTTCCTGGATGATTCAAGAATACACCTTTAAGCTGTTCAGGCATTGTGTACTTATATTCCTTGTCTCCCATAGCCAACTCTTGCTGAGGTTTAAGCACTTGCTTCTGGCCCCTGAGATGGAAAGCTAATACCTCCCTAGATCTCTGGGGATTGGTCTCAATGAGGTAGAGAAACAGAAGTCTCAAGGTGGGAGGTCATGAACACTTGCGTGTCTGGTCCTCCCTTGCTGAGAGGACTATACTCTCATCCAACCATATCATTGGCTCTTCTGTTCTCTGTTTTGCAGTATCCTTGGGACACCTACAAAGGGTTAGTTTCCTACTATGTAAATTCAAAGAGTTTGTGGAGCCAAAGAGGAATAATTAATGTCATCAAGCTGCATATCCTAACAGGGCTATTGTAGTGGTTTGCTCTGCACATTTACCACCAAAATGTGCTGTGAAGGTCATCACAACCACAGAAGAGCCCCACCCCAGAGCAATTATGGTGCTAAAACATTAGATCAATGTATTTAAACTTGGTTGTACATCAGAATTCTCTGGGGAGCATGTTAAAACACACATTCTTTATTCCCACCCAGAGAGATTGTGAATTAGTGGATCAGCAGTGGGGTCCAGGAATCTGCCTTCTTAACCAGCTCTTTAAGTGATTCCGATACAGTGATCCAAGACCACATCTGGAGAAGCACCAAGTGCCAAATTAAGAGATGAAACTTCTTTCATTGTCTCATATCCAACTCATGTAAACTAAAATATCTCACAGACAGTAAGTGTAAATTATTGTCATCAGCAGAAAGAATCATGGACACAGTCAGCCCAACAGAGTAGTTTATCCCCCACGAAGTCATGCCTGATTTTTTTTTGATGCATTATCAAAAAAGTGCATATTCAAATTTTCATTTTTCATATTCAAATCACCATCTTTGCTCCTTGGGACAAACTTTGTTTTAGGTAAAACAAAGATAAGACTGAGTTGAACATTTTCTTTCCAGTTTTAGGGATTTTTCTAAGTTTTTGCTCAGTTACCTACTACTTGCTTTAAAAATTACATAAAAAATAAAGTGCTTTTTAAAAAGAAGCCCAACTTGTACAGAATTAAAATAATATGTGGGATTTATATAAAAGATGTGGAGTAGGGAATAGTTATGTATTTTACAAAGAATTCTTTTCATTACGAAAGATCTTGATTCCCGGAAGACATCCACTAAGATTAAATGTTTCTAAAGCTTTACTGACAGACATTTGGCCTAGGTTCCATGTGCATGGCAAAGACTTTCTCATAAGCAAGCCACACCTTCAAAGTACCTGAGTTCCACATGCATCCAGCACTGGGGGTGCAGGGGAGGGGGATGCAGCAAGTATATATACTGAGCTTGTTTGAAATTAAGTTTGTCACAGTCAGGTGCAGTGGCATATGCCTGTAATCCCAACGGCTCAGGAGGCTGAGGCAGGAGGATCACCAGTTCAAAGCCAGCCTCAGCAAAAGTGAGGTGCTAAGCAACTCAGTGAGATGCTGTCTCTAAATAAAATACAATATAGGGCTGGGGACATGCCTCAGTGATTGAGTGCCCCTGAGTTCAATCCCCAGTACCCCCACCAAAAAAAAAAAAAAAAAAAGTTTGTCACAAAACTTTTGTACCCAGTGGACTGTCATTGATTGTTCCTTCTTTTGTTGCTTTAGGAAACAGCCCTGCTGAGGGCCGAGGGTCATATAAAAGCCTTAAAAGATTCAGGTCTTAGAAAACAAACAAAAAGATGACCTGCACTGTGTAGGTTAATAAAGATCCAAGCCAAAGACCCCAACAAGCACTCCCATTCCCAGAGCTCTGGAGAGGGCTGGGAGGAGGGGAGCCAGTGTCCCCTTTCTAGCAACTGGACTCATTTTGTCATCTCTGTCGGGATGGAGTAAGTGCTCAGTTCCCTGGGAAGGACATATTGGAACTGACAGCCTCACTATTGTGTATATTATATGTCATGACTGACAGGTGAAGAATTAGGATTTCATGAAATGCAATGGATACAGCCATCCGCCAGAGCTGGAGGAGGCCTTGTTCTTGGCCTCTTGGAAAGCGCTCCTTCTTGGTCCCCCTCTGCCCCTTCTCTGCAACCCCTCAGAGCCAGGGTTTAAAGAGCCATTTCCCCCCCATTACTCCTGATCCTTTGTTGTGCTTCCCTTTGATTGCTGAGCTCTCCCAGCAGGGCAAATTGCAGCTGAAATGGGAGGAACAATGGATCCAGCAGTGGTCCAGGGCAGCACTGGGACCAGCAAGCTTAACCACATTACTCTCAGCTGGCCTGCCCTGGGTGTAAGTGAGCCCTACCTTTCAACTGCCTGGGTGAAATCCACCCTCCTGGCAGTCACACGACCTTCCCCCAAAGCAGAGTTAATTGGAAAGTGAAACAATTGACAGGAGATAGGGAGAAGTAACAGTGAGAATGGCTTTGAAGGGGAGCTCCTTCCAGAAGCCTTCAGTCCTTAAGTATTTGGACAGGATTTTGTTGTTCAACACCAAAAGCATCCTAGTGCTCCAATTTCATTGATCTATCAAATGGAAGATCAGTGGTGTTTTGTGTTTTGTGTGCAGCTGTATATTTTGCCCTTGGAATAGACACCCCATCTATTCTTTTATTTATTTATTAATTCAACAAACATTCTCTGAGTACTTGGCTTTATAATAGTTCCTGGGAATCAAAAGATAAATAAGACAGTCTCCGACAGTTCTTAAAGTCTAGGAGAGGGAGAGGGAGAAGTACACAAATAAAGATTACATGGAACTATAAGGACTGTGGTGGACGTCTTCATGGGAGTGCAGAAAATATGGTCTAAGAAACTAGGTTGGATGTGGCGACTGTATGTTGCAGACAATACGTTGCAATATGTAGGTCACTAATCTCACTGTTGACAAGTGAAATACTTATAATAAAATGTACATTCCTTCATTCATTCAATAAATGTTTATTGAGCCCCTACTGGGTGCCAGGGCCTGTGTTTCCTACCCCAGTGATGATGGTACAAGCTGGAAAAGGAGGCAGCCATTTAGTTCAATTAGCACACAATCATGCATAAAACTAAAACTATGGTGAGCACAACAAAGACAAAATACTTGGCTTCAGAAAAACTTATGGCAAGGTATTTTTTGTAAGGTAAAGGACTTCCCAGGGATTGAGCTGAGACCAGAGCATGAAGGGAACATGAAATGGGAACTTGCCAGGTGCCATGAACCAGAAGATGGTACAACAGGGAAAAAGCGGTGGGAGTCAGGGACTGAGATTCCAGTTCTCGCTTCATCAAAAGCCCCTGTGTGGACTTCGGTGTCCAGAGCTAGAAAAACGGAGGGGCCAGAGCTGGAGGAAAGGGGGTCACCACAAGTACTGTTTTGCCCAGCTGCAAAACAATACACCTTTTGTTTCACTGTAATTTTTAATCCTCTCCCTCCTAACCCTCAAAAATGCCTCAGTATGAGTGATACCTCATCATCCTAAGGAGCAGGAAATGCCTTCTCAAAGCCCTCCTCCAGGCCTGTGAGCCTGGAAGTGAGCACACAGTGCCAGCTAAAGCCCATTGCATGAAGGGTAATTTAGCAAAACTCTGATTCTTAAAAGATAAGGAAGTAGCATTTAATATTTTATGCTGTAAATAGGATTTCGATATTTTTCCAGAAATTGGAATAGCAACCTATGCCCACAGCGGTGATGCACAGTAAACACTCAAGTGGCAGGATTAATCCTCTATATTTTAATGATGGTGGTGTTGCCCTTCATCCCAAATCTCACTGCTACTGAGGCCCTGTGGGAGCTCCAGAGAGGAACTGTGGGGCTTCAGGATGAAGCTGCCAGGCCAGGATTACACACAGCTTAGGTCTGATGCCAGGGATAATGGGGCAAACTGCAAGGGACTCAATTATTCTCTCTTTAAAGATGCACCAGCAAGGGAACCAGACACAGTGGCTCACGCCTGTAATCCCAGCAGCTGGGGAGGCTGAGGCAGGAGGATCTCGAGTTCAAAGCCAGCCTCAGCAAAAGCAAGGTGCTAAGCAACTCAGTGAGACCCTGTGTCTAAATAAAATACAAAATAGGGCTGGGGATGTGGCTCAGTGGTCGAGTGCCCCTGAGTTCAATCCTTGGTACCAAAAAAAAAAAAACTATGAGGGACACAAAGAACCTATCTATACTAAAAGTAACTTTAATCTCAAAATAATATGTCCACTTTCCATTGCCTTTGTGATTTTATACATGCTGATCATCTGTGCCTGCCAGCCAGCATTAGTCAAAAGAACATTGGAAAAGCGAGGAAAATTCAGACTCTTGCCTGGCTCTGAAGGACAGTGGGAAGGATTCATTTCAGTTTCCTCATTGTGAAATACAGTATAGAGACTCCCTCCTCTCTCTAACTTGATCTTATTCTCAGATTGCATTAAGCCAAGGTAGCTTCTTGTTATTTACAGAGAAAAGATAGCAAATGAAGCATACTTATTAATGTTTGAAAACAGTGCAATATTATATCTTTACCACTATAATTGAGAAAACCTCTATAAGGCATTCCGGAATTAAAGGTGGCTGTTAACATAGTCATTTGTTTCCAATTTTTAGATACTTAAGCCTTTTGACATTATTATTATTATTTTGAGGGGGATACGAGGAATTGAACAGAGGGGTATTCAACCACTGAGTCACATCCCCAGTCCTACTTATGATTTTATTTTGAGACAAGGTCTCTAAGTTGCTTAGGGCCTCGCTAAGTTTCTGAACCTGGCCTTGAACTTGGAATCTTTCTGCCTCAACCTACCAAGTAGCTGGGATCATAGGCATGTGCCACCACCTCTGACCTGATATTAACTTTTAAGTAGCCCTAACATGCTCATCTTTGTTTCTCTCTCTCTCTCTCCCTCTTTAATTGCCCACCCTCAGGCTTACGAGAGGCCCCAGAAGCACTCCAGTCTCCATTATGACCCAGGCCTCCCGCAGGACTTCACCGGTGACACCTTAAAACCAAAGCACCAGCAAAAAAGCAGCAGCCAGAACCACATGGACTGGTCCACCAACTCTGACAGCGGACCCACCACTCAGAATTGCTTCATCAGTCCAGAGTCTGGCAGAGAAACTGCAAGCACCAGCAAGATCTCAGCTCTTGAACCCGTGGCTTCCTTTGCAAAGGCCCAGGGTAAGAAAGGCAGCGCAGGGAGCACATGGAGTCAGTTGTCCAACAACAGCAAAGATCTGCTCTTGGGAGGTGTGGTTCCATCTCCAAGCAACCACAGCTCGCCGGCCCCTCCTAGCAGCTCTGCCGAGTGCACTGGGCTCCAGTCTTTGGGAGATCAAGATGGAGGTGGTACGAAGGAGTCCCCAGAACCACCTACTATAGGCAGCAAGAAAAAGTCCAGTAAAAAAGATGTGATAAGTCAAACCATACCAAACCCAGACCTAGATTGGGTCAAGAGTGCCCAAAAAGTATTTGAGAACACAGAAGGGAAAAGAGAGGGCTACTCTGCAGATAATGGCCAAGAGGCATCACCAGCCAGGCAAAACGTGGGCTCCATCGGTAATCCTGAAAATGACCCCAGTCATGTCCGGATTACTATCCCTATCAAGGCACCCTCTCTAGATCCAAGCAGCCATAAGAGGAAAAAGAGACAGTCTATTAAAGCAGTGGTAGAAAAGATCATCCCAGAGAAAACACTGGCTTCTGGAATTGCTATGAGTAGTGAAGTGGTTAACAGGATTCTTTCCAACTCAGAGGGAAATAAGAAAGACCCTCGTGTCCCAAAGTTGAGTAAACTGATAGAGAATGAGTCCCCCTCAGTTGGCCTTGAAACTGGTGGAAATACTGAGAAAATTATCCCAGGAGGAATGTCTAAGCAGCGGAAACCACCCATGATCATGGCACCCCCAACATGCACTGATCACTCTCCATCAAGAAAGCTGCCAGAAATCCAGCATCCAAAATTCGCTGCAAAACGGAGGTGGACCTGCAGCAAGCCAAAACCCACCAGCATGCTGCGAGAGGCAGTCATGGCCACCTCTGATAAGTTGATGGTGGAACCCCCCTCTGCTTATCCCATCACCCCGTCTAGCCCTCTGTACACCAACACGGACAGTCTGACTGTGATCACTCCAGTCAAAAAGAAGCGGGGACGACCAAAGAAGCAGCCTTTGCTCACGGTGGAGACGATTCACGAGGGCACTTCCACCAGCCCAGTCAGTCCCATCAGCAGAGAATTTCCTGGCACCAAGAAAAGAAAGAGAAGACGCAACCTAGCTAAGTTGGCCCAGCTAGTACCGGGAGAGGACAAACCCATGAGTGAGATGAAGTTTCACAAAAAGGTTGGAAAGCTCGGTGTGTTGGATAAGAAGACCATCAAAACAATCAATAAGATGAAGACGCTCAAGAGGAAGAACATCTTGAACCAGATCTTGTCCTGTTCTAGCAGCATTGCTCTGAAGGCCAAAGCTCCCCCGGAGACCAGCCCGGGGGCAGCAGCGATAGAAAGCAAACTGGGCAAGCAGATTAATGTCAGTAAGAGGGGAACCATCTACATCGGCAAGAAGAGGGGCAGAAAGCCAAGAACAGAGCTGCCGCCCCCATCCGAAGAACCCAAAACAGCCATCAAGCACCCCAGGCCTGTTTCTAGCCAGCCGGATGTTCCAGCCGTGCCTTCCAACTTTCAGTCACTTGTGGCATCTTCACCAGCAGCTATGCACCCACTTTCAACCCAGTTAGGTGGGTCCAATGGCAACCTGAGCCCCGCCAGCACTGAAACCAGTTTTTCAGAGTTGAAAACTATGCCAAATCTCCAGCCCATCAGTGCTCTTCCAACCAAAACCCAAAAGGGAATACACAGTGGAACCTGGAAGCTGTCCCCACCCAGGCTGATGGCCAACTCCCCTTCGCACCTCTGTGAGATCGGCTCACTCAAGGAAATAACACTGTCCCCTGTGAGTGAGTCCCACAGCGAGGAGACGATCCCAAGCGACAGTGGCATCGGGACGGACAACAACAGCACCTCTGACCAAGCCGAGAAGAGTTCAGAATCTCGACGGAGGTACTCTTTTGATTTCTGCTCCTTGGATAACCCGGAGGCCATTCCGTCCGACACCAGCACAAAGAACCGGCATGGCCACCGGCAGAAGCATCTCATTGTGGACACCTTCCTGGCCCACGAAAGCCTCAAGAAGCCAAAGCACAAGAGGAAACGGAAAAGCCTGCAAAACCGTGACGATCTCCAGTTTCTGGCTGAGCTGGAAGAGCTCATCACCAAATTCCAAGTGTTCAGGATCTCCCACCGGAGTTACACCTTTTACCACGAGAATCCATACCCCAGCATTTTTCGGATTAATTTCGATCACTATTACCCGGTGCCATATATCCAGTATGACCCGTTGCTCTATCTTCGGAGGACTTCAGACTTGAAGTCAAAGAAGAAGCGTGGTAGGCCTGCAAAAACCAATGACACCATGACAAAGGTGCCTTTTTTACAAGGGTTCAGCTACCCTATTCCCAGTGGAAGTTACTATGCACCCTATGGATTGCCTTACACATCAATGCCTATGATGAACCTTGGTTACTACGGTCAGTACCCAGCTCCTCTGTACCTATCGCACACGCTCGGAGCAGCCTCCCCGTTCATAAGGCCAACAGTGCCACCACCTCAGTTCCACACAAGCTCCCACGTAAAGATGTCTGGGGCAGCTAAGCATAAAGCAAAGCATGGAGTACACCTGCAGGGACCCGTCGGCATGGGCCTCGGTGACATCCAGCCATCCCTGAACCCTCCCAAGGTGGGCGGCGCCACTCTGTCCAGCGGTCGGCTCCACAAGAGGAAACACAAACACAAGCATAAGCACAAGGAAGACCGGATCCTAGGGACCCACGACAACCTGAGCGGTCTCTTCACAGGCAAAGCCACAGGCTTCTCCAGCCACCTCCTGAGTGAGCGGCTGAGCAGCGCAGACAAAGAGCTCCCGCTGGTGAGTGAGAAGAGCAAGCATAAGGAGAAACAGAAGCACCAGCACAGTGAAGCCGGCCACAAAGCCTCCAAGAACAACTTTGAGGTGGACACCCTGTCTACACTGTCACTTTCTGATGCCCAGCATTGGACGCAGGCCAAGGACAAAAGCGACTTGAGCGGTGAGCCTGTGGACTCGTGTGCTAAAAGGTACCCTGGCAGCAGCGGGGATGGCAGCAGCACAAGATCAGAGAGCCTGGACGTGTTCAGTGACATGACCCCTTCGAATGACAAGTGGGACAGTGACGTGAGTGGGAGTAAAAGGAGGAGCTTTGAAGGCTTTGGGACATACAGGGAAAAGGACATCCAAGCCTTCAAGATGAACCGCAAGGAGAGAAGTTCCTATGACTCCTCCATGTCTCCAGGTAAGGCCAAGTTTCACTTCAGCCTTGAACTACCTTAGCTGTTAATTGCCGGGCTTGACACTGTGGGCACCATCTTTGGCATGTTGTGTTCACTAGTTCGCAAAAGGTAAACTAAATGGGAACTAAATGACAATGAGTGTCCTGGCACAGTTGAGCTTGCTCTGCATTTCATGCATCGTTTACTTGGTTTTCACTGTCTTTCCTCCACCCTGAAGTCATTGCCTGGGAAGCTGTGAACCACGAGGCTACCCTCGCTAGTTGTCTGGGCTACAGACAACCTACTACACTTATGCTTTTCATTAAAGATGCTGGTTTTAGCTTCTTAGGTCCTGATCTGATGGCTAGTTTGGGAGGCTAATTAGATAAAGCCTCCGAAGCTCATAGAAATACCAACAAGATCCCAAGAATGCCAAGGCTAGATGGGAGTGAACATCTCATTTTTGTGGCATACAGTTTCTAGCAGTCACACATCTGAGGTGTGACATTTCCTTCAAAGTCAATACAAGCTGCCCCCAGTGCATCCTGAAGTCTGACTGATCAGGCCATATTGCCCTTTTTTGGTCCATGGATATTCACAAAACCACCCTTAGCAAACCCCCAGAGTGATGCCTTGGCTACATTCAGATAGTTGCCATTTTCCTGTAATAAAGGAAAGGGGTCTAGCTGAAAGGTGTTTTCTGCCTCCAGTCCCCAACACAAATTTGTCACTGTGTCCCTTAGCATGGACACTGAATTAGGATATTGTTCATTGATCTCAAACTGGAGTTTCATTGCTGCTAGAAAGACCCCACACCCATCAGTTGCAGGCAGGATTTCTTTGCTCACCTCTCCACCAATACAGATCCTTCCCTGCCTGGGAACTTCTTACTTTGGCAAAAGTATTACTGCCTCCCTGTCCATACATCACATAGATGATAATACTCTTACAGAAGAACAGAGAGATGTTTACTAGGAATTCATTGGAAACTTCTTTCCTAGGGGTTGCAGAAGCTAAAAGAATATCTTGTTTTTTGTCCCCAAATAGTGTAAAGCCATCTGGACAAAACCTGGTTTTAAAGGACTGATCATCCATGATTAAGGGTTAGGTATAGTGTCTCACCTCTGTATATGATGTATGCCCCTCACTGTTCTTTCTCTTCCCTGGGGAGTCCATAATTACTGAAGGTGAGAGCAGTCTATTCATGAGGAATGAAAGATATTTTCTAGGCCAGCAGATTTCAGAAAGAAATATGATTATGAGGTGGAAACCACTTAAATATTGCCCCAGATTGCTGCTAGCTTGTGAATTTTTGCAGTGGTAGATGTTCTCCTTGGTTAATGAAGAGACCAATTAGCAGTCATGTTTCCTTCATTTACTGAAGATAATAAACGGCCCACTCTTCCGGCATGCCCAAAGGTGGATCTGGTTCTACCATTTCTTATCCACAGTCATTGCTGAAGGGGCTTGGTTTTGTGCAGAGCCCAGTTAAGCCCACCTGAGCAGGAGGCAGTAGATTAAACTTGCACTTGAGAGATACTGTTGATCCCTTTCAGCAAAATGATTCACAAGACCTAAACTAACTAGGGACAGAGAATGTTCTTATTTTTGTATATTCTGGGCATTGTTTAGCTAGAAAATAATGGTGATCATTCATTGCTAAGAATCTTCAGGCAAAAATTTCCAACTTTATAGATCCACAAACAAACCTCAGATGACAAAACCAGCTGTTTTTGCACATTAAGTTTCTCAAGCAGTCTTTCTAGAATTTCCCCATGACCACACAATTTTGCTGGATGTTGGTTGACTTCACGAAATTCTCCTGATGGGGTTCATCTCATCACTGACAGTATCTCTAGCCATACGGCTCTCCTTGTATTTTCTCATGACTTATTCAAAATTCTCCCTACATCCTCTCCTACTGTCTCATTTGATCTTCAGCCAGCCACAAGATGGAAAGAAACAGGCACCAGGACAATGTCATGAAAGAAAACTGGATTGAGCTTAAAGAAATGGATAGTAGGCCCAGTTCTGTTCTGAACTCCCTGTGTGGCCTCAGGCATAGTGTTCCATTTTTGGGGGGTACTCTCTTCCCATCTGTAACTCCAGGGATATGAACAGACCTCTCTGTATTAGTGTATTTTAGACCTCAAAGCCTTTTCATGGACCTTTCTTCCTAACCATCTTCCTGTGATCTTAGCATACAGGTACAGGTTCATTATCCCATCTCCACAATGTGTGGACCAGAAATGTTTTCTATTTGGGGTTTGTTTTGTTTGAAGATGTTTGTCAGTACATAATGAGATATCTTGAGAGTGAGGCTCAAGTCTAAACATGAAAATTATTTGTTTTATATACACCTTATACACATAGCCTAATGGTAATTTTTATATGGTATTTGTTATAATTTTGCACAGGAAACAAAGGTTATTCATGGAATAGAATTTTCCTTGTATTTTGGAAAATCGTATCAGAGTTTTGGATCTTGGAGCAGTTCATAGTCTATATGTTCAGATTAGGGATGCTCAACTTGTACTTTTATTTCAGTGTTACAGATCAGAACTCAGGTTCAAACAGATCAAGTCACCTTCCCAGGTTCAAAAAGCTATGCATATTGATTCTAAGCAAGCCCATGACTTTACCCAGTGAGCTGAAGCTCAACCACATGTCACCCAGCTGGTTAAGAACAAGTCTAGAGCACAGGTCCTGGTCCCCAGCCTAGTGCTCCTCTATGTCACGACTGCAGAATCCCATCCACATTCTGTAATGTGCCTTAACCAAAGGTGTCCACACAACGATGCTTGCAAAGAGAGGAAGTAAGGAAACAAGGCATTCTTGTATTCGTTCTCCAGACAAGAAAGAAAGAATCCTTGTGGCCTAACCTTTTCTAAATGCCAGCCTAGAAACATCTCCAGACTGGGCTTTGAACCCCTATGCAGAAGTCTAGTTCTCTTGAGTTATTTTTACCATGATGTTGTACCAATCCTTGTGTTAAATAGTTTATTTTTCCTCAACATCTTAATGAATCATAATTGCTGGTTGTTTCCATGCCTAAGTTATGTCTGATGGCTCTCCCTGCTCGTCTTGTCAACTGTCTTACTGGGACAGACCACATTCCCCACCATTCCTCTCCCATTCTCCGCCATTCTTAAGCCTTGGCCTCATCATTCTTATATCCCAAATGTCCCCCTATTTTTGACATCCAAAAGCATCAGGGGAAAAGGTCGTTAGCAGCACTTGGCCCCTAACGTCAGTTTGTCACAACTTTCTGGAGAACATCCATCCTTTTGGGATACACTCCAGAGTGTGAAGCTGCAGGAAGAGGGGGAAGCAGAAGAGAAGAGGCTGAGATTACTGGAGGCATCATGGGCTTTTCAGAGACTGAGTGGAGGTGTTGGCTCAGCTTGATGATACTGAGGGTCATGACTGGAAATAAGGAGCTTCCACAACTTCTCTCTCTCCACTTTTTCCTTCTCCACTCTGGATTCACTTCCCCAGCATCTGAATGTCCTATTGCACGTGAGCTATTCTTCTCTAAAATAGATGCGGCACAAATATGGATGTCATCCCTAAGCCCCTTGATGGGCATGTTTAGGAGCTGAGTGGAGAGAGAGCTTTGAGTGCTCCCTGAGACCAGAGCTGATGAAAGGCACCATACAGATGTATGTCATTACCATTCTAGGGAGAGAAATTAGAGACTCCATTTAGCATGGCAGCAGTTGCACACTCCATTTCCTCTTCCCTGCTTGGAAAATACTTCATTCTCTGTCCCCTGACCCAGCAGATGACTGCATTGTCTTGTTATAACACACCTAGAGCTTACAAGTTGTGCAGACTCCTGACCATTTTTCCATATTGTACTCCTTCTGCTTCTTTGTTTTAGAAGACAGAGGTTCTTCAGCCTGTTTTCTAAATGCATACCATCTGCTAAATCTCCATTTATAAAAAGACTTGCCTGGGGCCAAAAAAATGGATAAATAATGAGAAGGTACAATCTCATCATTGGAAGAAGCCTTATCAGCCCCATTCACGCCTCTCCATCACCAGGCATTGCTGTCTCTCACACATACAGCTGATCAACAGAAAAGCAAACCTGTTCAAAGTTGACAGCTTAGAGTCAGAATGATGCCATGTGCCCTCTAAGCTAAGTTCCCATAGGTGAGGAAGAAGTCTGTAGTATCAGTGATGCTCTTCCTGTTCAGGATAATTAGAAACAATCTTTGTATACTTTGACCTTATTATGCCAGGTACTGAGACATCACAACTACTGTTGCTCAGGCTCCTATCAGATAATGGGAAAACTGAGACAGTAAATTTGCATGTTGTTACCTCTTAGTTCAATGCCATTGTTAGGCAAGGAAGCCATCCCTGCTTCCCAAATGTCAAGTTCTTGCCTCATGATGAATGGATGCTGAGAAATAATCCTGAGCTCACCTTGCAGATATCAGAATCCTGCCATGTAGATCGTGGGGCTCCCTTGAGCCTGGCCTGCTCCACCTCTTCTTGAGGCTTCCGTCTTGCCCTTTGCCAACTCCTCTTATCAGCACTGTGGGGCATTTTGGAGGCAGTCTCTGCTGTCACTCTGCAGCAGAAAAAGGATGTCCAAGCCAAAGTAATACAAAAACCTCCTCCAAGCAGCCATCCAGAGGAGGGAATTAGCCACATGGATGAAATGTCATGAAAGCTCTACAAAAGAAGCATGCCAGGGAAGTTTTCTAAAAATGGAATAAAAGGAAGAAGAGTACTCGTGGGAGGAGAAAGTTAAGACCAGAAGAAAAGAGTAATAAATGCAAAGCTCATGAAGTGTAGTCTGTGTAATCATCATCCAAGATAAAGTCTGCAGGAAGAGATGAAAGATTAATTAAGTAATGGCTGCTGTAGCTCAAGTGGGATTATGGGTACCTGTGCAAGTTTTGTCTCCTGCACTACCCAGGTGAAAAGCCTTTTTTTTTCTTTCTTTTTTTTTTTTTTTTCTTTTTATGACTCTCAGTATCTCAATTGGGACTGTAGCAGTAAAGGTTCTGACCAGACCTGATAATCTAGGATTCTAAAAGTCTCAAATTTATTACAATGGAGTTTAAATCTGAACACACACACACACACACACACACACACACACACACTCAGAATAGGCAATTAGGAAGAAAATGCCCAAGTTATTGGCCATATTGACCAAAAAAAAAAAAAAATTGATGTTCAATGAAGTATTAGAACAGAGCCCTGTGGACCACATTTTAATCCATGGGACCCACCCCATTGGTCTTTGTTCCCAACCACTTCACTTAGGCATTCGATCTCACCTTTTGGGAAGATGAGGCTCCTCATGTCTAACTCCTGCCAACAAATTAGCCAACTCCTTGTACACACTGAAACCACAGTCATCATCTCAAACAAATAGGTTAGAGTCTAACATGACCCATGCATGGCATGGAGGCAGACAGAGCCCACTTGCATTCATATTTAGACTCAGAATTGAAAGGCTCAGAATAATGTAGACATACACCTCATTTTGCTGATGAGCATACTGAGGCTTAAGAAGGTCAAGCGACTCATTCAATGTAGCATATCTAATTGGTTAAAGGGCCAAGACTGGGAAGCTTAATATCAGGGAGAGGAAAAGAGAATCCGGGAGACAGAGGGAGAATAAAAGAAAAGAACAGAAAGGTGAATCATGGGAGAGATGTTAAGCTATATGTTTTCTTTTGCTGTGAGCGGTTGTTAAAGGTAAGCATCTCTTTGACAATAATTTGGTTTCCAGGCTACCTCAGGGGACCCATGTTTGGGACTGGAAATGATCTTTGTGAGTTCTGATGGAAGTCATTTTTTTTTTTCCCTTTCCTGTCTTTACTTATTTTATTGAACCTCCCTAGTTCCTCCTAAGGTTTCCTTTTGGAAATCAAGAATTAATCAAATTAAATGCTGTAACCCATAACTTTCTGGCAAGGAAGATTAAAAAAACAACTTAGACTCACAGCATCTCTTATGCAACATTGACATCAGAAATGGAGCAGTTGTACCTTTGAAGCATGAAGCCCCTGGGCCATTTATCTTCCCACAGTTGGCAAACATTCCCCTGTCCTGTTAGAAGTTTATATTTATACCTTTGTGGGATTAGGGAATTATGTAGATTCAGGTGTGGGTACAGAGAGGTTATAATCCCCAAAGACATGACTTCCATTTAACATGAACCTTTCTTGGCTGGAGAAATCAGTACAGTATGTGTTCCAAAGGCTGGCCTGTCACTGGGCAGAGATAAGGACGGCACCTTTGGAAGGAAACACCACAAAATCATCTAGTCATACCATACATGAACAAGTAATAACACTGAAGACTTGCTAGGATTGTGGTCTAACCTTGAGTCACTGTAGCACCTAATGCAAATTGAATAATTCAAGAAAAAATTTTAAAATTATTTTTTCTGTGCCAAGAATATATTATATGTATTGGTGTGATCCTGGGAAAAATGTTAAAAATAACTACTATCTCAGTGTTTTTGCTGTCAAAGAAGGTACAATCCAGGAGCCTCCATAGGGGAAGAAATCAGCTACCACTTACTGCATTATAAACAGACTGGAACGGCCATGAATATTTCACAGAGAAAAAACGAGGCTATCCCAGTGATGGCGACCGAGCACCATGCTCTCAGTAAGGGGGACAGGGGCCCAGGAGGTACTTCTTTATTATAGTTTCCATCTGAGATGGGTCTAAAGAATAGAAGAGACATCTTTGGAAGGAAATTCCAGAAAACCATGTCTCCATACCATACATGAACAAGTAATAAGACTGAATATTTGCTAGGATTGTAGTCCAGCCTTGAGCCGCCATAGCACTTAATGCAAATGGACTAAATGGCGTGGAGTAGAGCTGGTGACAGTGGCAAAGGGAGGTGGGTGGGAAGCACAACATAGAAAGGGAGCCATGTAAACAAAGGTACTTAGGTGGAGATATCCAAGGAATATTTGAGAAATGGTATTTAGTCCTGTTTTATTGACGTTTAGATCTGCAACTGAAGAATCATGGCAAATAAGAACATTGTGGTCATAGTTTGGAGGATCTTTTTCCCACATTCAGAGGATTGTTTAAGTAGGCAATGGGGAGCCTCTTTTAAAGACTGTAAAGTCATGAAATGACAGCATTATATTTTGACTTTCTTTCCTGACCACCCCCTTCCCCTACTCTGGGTTGGACAAGTGCCTGGCCCTGCGCTCTTCCTGCTCTGTTTTAATTATCCACTGTGGATGGCCTCCACCAGGCTGCCCACCAACCCACCCCCAGAGTATAAGTATCTCAGAGGCATCGTTATCTATCTGATGCTCAGACAAAAGCATAATAATAAGGAAGAGTGTTACTGATTCATTTCTTTCTCTAGTTAAAGATGATTCCAATACATTGGCCCTAAGTAACTGGGAGGTCATGGCACATGAGTCAAATTATAGAAATCAGAGAGAGAATGTGGTTGATATGTGAGGCAGTGAGCTATTTAGTCAGCAACATGGAGTGCTGTGCAAAGCTGGGGCTTTATCCAAGGAGAGAATCATAGGGAGTGAGGCAAAAGATGGAAGAGAGGACCCTACATTCACCTTGAATGGAGATGTAGAATAAGAGGGAATCAGGAAAAACAAGAAAAGTGTTTTGGAAATGCTAGAGGAGAAAGGAAGGGTCAAAGAAGATTGAAGTAACATGATCAAGAGACTCAGAAGCTGCAGAGCTCATGAAGAATGAGAACAGATGAAAATATGAGTTAAAATATCAGTAGCCCTGAAGACAACCAAAAAATTTAAAATTATGTTTTGAGTGCCTTGTGTGTTTAAGAGTTGGTGGGCTGTATGCCAGGTTCAGGTGGCAAGGAGTTAATGGATAAGTGGGTGATGAGAAGATGAAGGCAGCAATGTAGAAAGCTAGAAATTCATCATGGATCTACCAGAGCTCAGCTTCTAAGGAGACTATTTCTGAATTCAGCCCTTGAGAGAAGCAGAACTGCTATTCTCAATAGGCCTTAAATCTGAGGCCCCCTAGTTTTGGAAGCATAAACTTAATGCCAGAGTGCCTTTTACCATTTCGTTGCACCTCCCTATGACAATCATGTATACAAAAGGTATACTCTTTGAAAAGAGGAAACAGATTCCAGGCCACATCCCCCTTTCCTGCCCATATGGTGGACTTTTTTTATCATGATAATGACTATTTGCAAACTTCTGAAAATTCCTCTCTCTGGTACCATGGATGTTCGTATTGCCACTATGAGTTTATGGAAGAACTACCCAAGTTATCACAAAAATCTTAATAAAAACATTTTTTGTGTGCAATGCCTGATGGTTGATTTTTTTCAGAGCTCTTTACTTTCGTGGAATAAAATATATATTGTTTCATAAAACACACTTTAAAAATGATTGGAGCTCTTTAGTCACTCAATGCATAGCATAGTGACAGAGGCTATTAGCAAGACTAGAAGAAAAGAAAAAGCAAGGAGGAGGGGAGACACATAGAGCAACCAGAGAGTAAATGTGGACCAAGTTAAATCCATGTTTACTTGGTAGCCAACAATAGAGCTCTAAGGATCCAGAATCAGAAATGATAAGACCGTCCAGTAAAAGACAAACTCCTGGGGTGGAACCTTGCAGAGGAGTGCATAGTGAAAGACTGTCTCATCAGCAGGGGTGAATATGGCAAGATGAGTGAAGATGAGCAGAAGGAATGACGATAAGTGTGGGTAAAGGAAGGGACCTGGCTAGACTGAAGGTAGCAGTTGAATAGAGAATGGATTTTTTTTTTTTTTTAATTTACAAAATGGGGGAAACGTTTATTCTTTTAGAGAATGGATTTTTAAGAGGCCTGGTTTTCATGAGTAGGATGAGCAGCTGTGTCATGGGGGAAGGTTGGATACATTAAAATAAAAGGGTATTAAGCTCAAGGGGTACTGAGCTTGGTGGTAGGTGCTGGGTGAAACAAAGTATCAGGAAACACCCTGTCCTCAAGGACCAACTAAAGCTATCAGGAGACAAAAGTGGATATAGACACATATATGAAGCAATTGAGAAACTAATGGGAGACCACACATTCAATGACCAGAAATAAAAACCCATTCTATACGAAAAAAAAAAAAAAAAAAAAAAAAAAAATGCTTACAGAGTAATAAGATGCATGTTGTAAAAGCAAGTGGATATTGGTCTTTGCAGTATTACATAAGAATTCAGAACAAGATGGATAAAAAGAAGGAGGCATAGTGGTGGGACAGGTGGACAGAATAGAGAGGCACATCCTAAGAGGAGCCTCTGCTGTGGTTTACCCACTTTTCCAAGGTGGGCTGGAGGAAGAGAAGGTGGGTCATAAATCAGTATGGAGTTAGGGCTCACCTTGTTGATGGAGGACAAGGAGAAATCTGTCCCAGAGGCTCAGTCACAGATAGCCCTTACACCTGAGCAGGATGTTGTGCTTTTCAGAGCATGTTTCTTTACTTTGAAAATCCAGTGAGGTCTGTAGATAGGTGTTGTCTTTCTCTTTGACAGACAAGAAAATCAAAACCCAAAGTTGATCAGTGTTGCACAGAAAAAGCACTGCATCCCAGTTTTCCTAAATGTTCCCAGCATCGCTCCCTTTTTCCCACTATATTTCTCAAGTCTTTGACAAGGTCGATAGCATGACTCAGCTTCTGAGTTATCCCCAAAGTACGCTTGCCAGTGGATTAAATCATGGGCCCCAGAATAAGGCACTAGCTAATAGACAATTTAGTCTTTGCTAAAAATTGTTTTGACGTAAAGGCAGCTCTTAGGAGCCAAAATTATCCATTCCCAGGATTTGGGGCTGATCCTGAGTGCAGAACCATCTTCTCACCTGAAGTCAGAGAGCTGACTGCAAGAGGAGAGTTTCTTTTCAAGGTGGTTGAGTTACGTCAGTGCTTCTAATACTGGCCTATACCCTGTGTCAAACCCCATGCTTGACTTTTGAGCTGGGACATTAATCTATTCCTGCCCTTGGCACTCCGGGTTTGCAGGCCTTCAGACTCCAGCTGAAATCTAAACTGTTGACTCTGCAGCTCTCAGGCCTTCAAACTATACCACTGACTTTCCTGGGTCTCCAGCTAACAGAAAACAGATCATGGGACTTCTCAGCTTCTGAAATCACAAGAGCCAGTACCTCATAATGAATCTCTATCATCCATCTATCATCTACCTGTCACCTATTTGTATATCCTGTTGGTTCCAATTCTCTGAAGACCCTAATGTAGATTTTGGTACTAGGAGTGATTCTAGAATAGGAATTAAGCTGTTCAGGGCAATCTCCTAGGATCTGAGAGTGGCATTAAGCGAGTAGGCACACATCCAGTTTAAAATGCACTACTTCTTGCTGTGAGCATTATTGTCCCTTTCCTCCTCCTCCTCTTTTCCCCAGCAGTCTCTCTCTTCTCCATCCAAATACCTACCCACACAAGGGAGGAATGGGATAGACTGGCTCTGGGTAACCTAACGTTGGCCTGAAGGCAAGTTCTTAATGGGGCTTTGAAGCCTTTGGGGTAGGGCAGCCAAAATTGCTGTCACCATGCAATCCACACAGGCTGCAGACCTATTCCTGAAAAAGCAAAAATGATGTATTTGGGGTCTGCATGATCCCAATTGGCTGTGACTATTTATCAGGTTTCCAGGCCTCTTGCTTAAGGCTTCCATTTCCCCTTCCCTGTTTATCTGAGGGACTCAGAGCCCTACTTCAGAAGTGCCAGAGATCTTGGTTTCCAAGTATCGGCTCTCTCAGATGTATCCCTGGGCACTGCATTCAGCTCCCCCCGCACTGGGGAAGCCACTAAGACCCCTGAAACACTTCATTCATGTGGACTGACTTTCCTCCAGGCCAGGATTGCAACTTCTTGGTCCTGAGCAATGCTTCTCTGCTTCATTTTTCATTTTGATGATCCTTTTGACAATAATAACTCAGAGCCAAATGCTATTATATCCCTCTCCCCCTTACAGCTCTAACTAAATAAATATATTAATTATTGAAATGGAAAAAGGAAAGTGTAGTCATTTTTCAGAGGACACCAGTGAAGGCGGACATAGGTAAATGAATAATTGATGCCAGTTGTAGAAATACCAGTTCCTGTTGCATTGAGTCCAAAATTATCTGACTTAAAAGACCCTTTGTTATTCACCCTAATGGGTCTCACTTTGTTTTCTGATCATTTTCAGCTTACTCTTGCTGTGAGCTCTGCTAAATCTCCTTTTTATCCTACAGAAAATACCATAATTAGCCCTTCATCTAGGTCTCCAATCACCACATTGGCTTCCTTCTTGTAGTATGTTCTCTCCTTTCCCATCTGGCTTCCAAATCTTACCTACTAATTTCCTTAACCATTCTGACATCTTTTTCTCTGATATCACTAATATATTTCCTTTTATTTTAACACAGATTTATATATGGCCTTGTACTGTTCATCTTTATCTTAGAGATATCTTAACTCAGCCAAATCAAATTTGAATAATGGGGAGCTGAGGACCATGCTGTACACTCTCTGTAACTTGTACAGTCCTTGGGATGGTACTAAGTACAGGATTTTTTTTTTTTTTTTTTTTTTGTACCAAGAATAGATCTCAGGGGTACTGAGCCACATCCCCAGCTCTTTTATTATGTCTTAAAGACAGGGTCTCACTAAGTTGCTTGGGGCTTCGCCAAATTCCTTAAACTGGCTTTGAACTTGTGATCCTCCTACCTTAGTCTCTTGAGTTGCTGGGATTACAGGTGTGCACCCTGTGCCCGACTGAATACAGATTCTATTGACCAACTGACCAACTCTGTCCATCCTTGCAGGCAACCATGTGTTGCTGGCATATATACTTTGAAACGCATTACCTTAAGACTAAATTCCTGGGCTGTGAATATAGCTCAGTTGGTAGAGTGCTTGCCTTGCATGCACAAGGCCCTGGGTTCAATCCCCTGCACCACAAAAAAATTAATTAATTCCTCACCTGCTAAGGCAGTCCAGTAGAGCAAAGGAAGCCCAGGAGTTCAAGTCTCTCAGAGGTAGATTAGAATGCTCAGTCCCCCACTTCCTGGTAGCATGACCTTGGGCAACTTAGCCTTTGTGATCCTTTTTTTCTCATCTGAAAAATGAGGCTGTTCATACCCCCCTTGCAGAGTTTTACTAGAGCCAAAGAAAGGTAGAATACTCAGGAGCATCCAGCACACCGCTTACCACATAGTGGTTAATAATATCGTTTCCTCTCACTTCCACTTTGGATAATGTATTCAAGCACAGAAAATACAAAACAGCAGATTGCCATAGAAGTCTCCTTCTATAAACAGCAGGATTCCCTTCCCAATCATGCTCTTACTGGGGTGAAGTTAAATCCATTTCTGAACCTACACACATGGAGGGGCAGAAATCAGCTGCACCAGGATGGTGTCTGATGGTGAAGATAGGGTGTTGAGATTATGCAGTTATGGTGGCTGTGTAACAAAGTACATATTGCACCCAAAGATAACTGACAGCTCACTTCCTAGGCATCATCTACAGGCCTTGCAAGTTTTCTTGAAAGCAATGGCAGTTTCAGTTTCAAACAATGGTTTGTCTTGTAAAGAAGACTAAGCACTCTTAGGTCGCGCCTGTTCTGTAAACCAATCTATCTACTAACCTTCAGCAAACAAATGTGGCCATAAGAGAATTAATGCAATATGTATTCATTTCCATTGCTGTCACAACACAGTACCACAGGTTTAGCAGCTTAAAGCAGTACAAATTGGTTGTTTCCGTTGCTAAGGGTCAGAGATCCAGTGGACTCTGCTGGGTCCTCTGCTTGAAGCCTTTGGGGACTGAAGTCAAGGTGTGGTCAGGAACTAGGAAAGGATCTACTCCCAGAGCCAGGTTTTGATTGGGCATAGTCGTGCACAAAAGCAGACTACCAGAATCAGAGCAGGGGTGTGGTGATCACTCTCTCGTCCAGCTTCCTCCGGTCATGATATTACTTACTTCAATGGTTTAAGTAGTTAGACCATCTTGAAATTTTGGTACATGTCTGAATAGCTTAACAAAAATTTCCTTCTGCCAGGCATAATCCCAGCAGCTCAGGAGGCAGAGGCAGGAGGATCACCAGTTCAAAGCCAGCCTCAGCAAAAATGAGGTGCTAAGAAACTCAGTGAAACCCTGTCTCTAAATAAATACAAAACAGCTGGTGATGTGGCTCAGTGACTGAGTGCCCCTGATTTCAATCCCCCGTACCCCCACCGCCCAAAAAAAACACTTTCCTTCCTACCTAGGCTACAGTGCGCTTTCCTGCAGCCCCTACCTGAACGGCTGAGGGTTTTTTTAATTTGTTTGTTTGCTTGTTTGTTTTGGTTTGGTTTGGTTCTGGAGATTGAACCCAGGGGAACTTAACCACTAAACCACATCCCCAACCCTTTTTTTGTATTTTATTTAGAGACAGGGTTTTGCTGAGTTGCTTAGGACCTTGCTAAGTTGCTAAGGCTGGCTTTGAACTACTTGGCAATCCTCCTGCCTCAGCCTCCCAAGCCGCTGGGACTACAGGCATGTGTCCCCAAGCCCAGCTGAATGGTTGAGTTTTAATGATTCGCTCTCCCAGAGTATGCTGGTAAGGCAAAGCGACAATCAAAGCTGCCTGTAATCCAGGAAGAGTTTGCATGAGAGGAGAAGGTGGCTTGGAACATGTATAAAATCAAAATACTTCTCACTCCCAATTTCTTTTCACAGTTCAGAATCTGTGTTCTATTCCATGTGAAAAGTAAAATAACTCCTTTGCTTGGATTTCTTGCTGACATTTCTTTTCGGTGGGAGTCAGGGTGGGGGCTTGCTCAGAAGCCTTCCTATACCTCCTGGAACAGCTCTATGGCATTTTCATTAAATACCAACCACCAGAATTCTCGTAATCACAAAAACATGTGCCTTCTCCTCAGATCCACTAAAATTCTTTCTCTTGTTAAAAAATAGAAAGTTCAGAAATTAAATTAGAAAGCTAAACTTGATATCTTTAATTCTTTCGGTTTCAAGGGGGAAAGAAAAAAAAGCTACGGTTTTCCTAATTTCCTTTCGGTTAAATACGCCTGAATGGGGAAAATTGTACAAAACGTCTGAAGAGTTGAGACTCTGACATGAGGGGAGGATTTATATTTCCTTGCTGTTAAAAGAGAAGAAGAAAAAGCTCTCAGTTATGTCTAATCTTCAGGAACGCGGTGCCCTGTCCAACCACAAACTGTTGGCAGCACTGTAACCCTACCCAGAATGTTCTCTGAAGCTTTCTCCCCCTCCCAAACCTTTCCTGTGAAGTTATAAATCTCAGCATTTAGAGACGTTTTTATTCAAATAAAGTACGGGCTTTAGGTTGGGTCCTTTGGCATCGCTTCTGCTGGCGATGAGAGGGGCCCCAGTGAAAAGCAGGCACTCAGCTGGCAGGGAGCTAGGCTGGCTCTGTGTGTGAAACCCCATTTGTTATTCCTACACCAAGGGCTTGCTTGGTGGAGCTGGTTGATAGCTTCTGTTGTTGCCCCGAGGAAGTTTACACTCCCAACACACTCCTGATATTTTGGGGAAATGAAATGACTCTGAAGATCAAACTCCACCACTGCTTGCCCGGCCTCATCTTCTGTCACCAGCCAGCCTCCTGATTCCTCCAGGCAACTGTCCCTTAAGGTGTTGTTGCAGGAACCAATCGCTGTGGCCTTGGGTGTCACTGCATGTGAAGACATCCCAAATAATGTCCACTCAGGTCAAACAGGTAAGCGGACACCCGAAATCCACTCCTGTCTTTGAGTTGAGGAACCCTAACTCACTAATCCTTTGCATCTGCTTATTTTGCATGCTTTGGAATAGTGACTTAAGTTTTTTTCAAAACATATTCACCTTCTCTCCTTTGATCATCATAGCCTTGTAAGCTGAGAACTGGCCTAAATTCCTCAGGGAGAAGTCCCAGTAGATTTGCTTGGGGACTCAGTCCAAAAACTGATGGGCACCTTCTGTGTTAGGACAGTGAGCCATCACTGAGAGGAACTGGGAAAAGACAAGGGTTGACCCAACAGATCAAACTGGAAGGCCTTGGAAATGAACTAAGCAAACTCCACCTCTGTTTTCTGAAGTCTTAAATGGGATCAGCAGCAGTTACCGCCTTGTGGGGTGTGTTTGCTTATGAACTTGCAGTGTAATTCCTGATTCATAGGAAGCATGCAATAAAATATTAATCAGTTATAGTGGTTATTAAACAAGTATTGAGCACCTATGGTATGCCACCCTTAATCATATATTTTGTATGTAGTGATTGCAGTTTCTTTTCCATAGTAGAATATTTCACTGATGGTGTCATTTTAAATGCATATGATTATTTTTATGCAACTATGTATTAAATGTCTACCTACTTTGTATCAGAGAATACATAAAGACTCCTGTGACATCGTTCCTGCCCTCCAGAAACTGTCCTTCAAGAGAGAGAGATGCACATGGAGGCAGAGGACAGTGGAAGGCCAGTGGTGCCCAGACAGTATGGGGGTCAAGTGGGAAGGGAGAGTAGTCAGTGCTCCCTAGATGGCCTTGCAGGTCTGGTGGCTGGGTAAAAAGAAAGCAAGGGTCCAAGGCAAAGACAGTGTTATGGTTTGGACATGAGATGTCCTCCAGAAGCTCACATGTGAGACAATGCGAGGAGGTTCAGAGGAGAAATGACTGGGCTCTGAGTCGTGACCTCATCAGTAATTAATCACTGATGGGACTGACTGAGTGGTAACTGGAGGCAGATGGGGTGTGGCAGGAGGACGTGGTTCACTGGGGATGTGGCTATGGGGTACATATTTTGTATCTGGAGAGTAGAGTCTCTCTCTCTGCCTTCTGATCATGATGTGAGCTGTTTCCCTTCGCCACACTCTCCTGCCATGACATTCGGCCTCACCTTAAGCCCTAAGGAACGAAGCCACCCACTTAATGGACAGAGACCTCCAAAACTGTGAGCCCTCAAATGAACTTTTCCTCCTCTACAATTGTGCTGGTTGGGTTCTTTAGTCACGGCAGCAAAAAAGCTGATTGAAACAGGCAGCCAGGAGAATAAAGACTGGAGCCATGAAGTAGCCACGCTGAAAGGGATGCACCGAGTCTGGGTGTGGCTGGCCCGGTGGGCTAAGTGGAGAGGGGCTGTTACACCAGGCAGAGCCCAGAGAGGCTGTCTGCTTCAGCACTGGGAGGCAACCCCAGGTGAAGGATGTGGCATCTTGAGTACAGAACAAGTGAGAGGACTAGACTTATTAAAGTATGGTAAAGCAGAAGCCAAACAGTCAATGGGTTTATTTATTCATTTATTTATGAAGAGGAGAGTGGGATAGTTCCTGATCTCTTTATAATACAATGAGAATATCCCAGATACTCTTGGTGCTAAGAGCAAGATGAATCAAGAGCAGACCAGTTTCATCTGCAAAACAGCCATTTTACAGACTTCACTTTCCATGCCCACGTTAAAGATGCTGCGGAGAGAAAAACAATAAAACAAAGACCTCAGTAGAGAGAGTATACAGTTTTACAAAATTGGCCTGTGAGTGACTTTCTTTAAAAATTGGATTACTGTCTCTTTGCCCTTCATGAGCCTGTATTCCTCACAAAGGCACTGTTTGAAATCTGTTTTGACCCATCCCTGTTTATTAACTTCTGTGTGTATGGCCCTGTTATCAATTCCATGAGGTGCATAAAGATCAGGAAGGATGACAAAGCTATGATTGGAAATCTGCAGATCAACGAAGAGAAATTCTTCACCATGGAGATGTTTGCATTCTTTGACCTTATGCATCCTTCTTCAATTAAAAGAAAAGGGAAAAAAAAAAAAAAAGTAGTACACCATGAAGAACCTGGGAGTGTGGTGCAGTGGACACTGTCTGCAGCTTCGGTTCTGCTGGATGCAGGACACTTGACAGTCTCCCCCCTCTGAACCATTCATTTTCCCATTCCCATTCACCACTTGCCATAGAGATGGAAGTTAGATGTCGGTTCTACTGCCTTATCAATTGATGTCCTTACACTAAAATACATTCACTTTTGTTATTTTTCTCACATTAGTCCAATCATTTTAAAAAGCTCTTAACTATTTATTCAGTTTCTGATCTTTGAATGTGAAGAACCTGCTTGATATCCTAAAACAAATTCTTAGCACTCTCAGGCACCCTGATAAGTACCGATAGATGTTCTGTTGGAAGCAGGAACTTTTATAAGTATCATATGCACTTATTAGATACTAGAATAACCAAAAAATAGATGCTTATCTACTACATTGCATCTCATAGCATTTAACACACTGATGAGTCATGTGAATCTGTTCCTTTTTTGTAACTTACCTGGCTGCACAACTCTTATTTTTGCAAATCTGCCCATTAAAATATCAAAGAATACTAATTCTGCAGAAGATGGCTTGGGAACTACTAATCTAGTTTAATCTCCTAAAATTAAAAATGGCAGCATTAAGGATCAGAGGGTTAAGTGTCCTGTCTGAGATCAAGACACAGAAGTCAAACCTGATATAGAAAGCATGTCTTTAAGCCTGGGTCTCTCTGATCTATCTTGAGATGTTATTTCCCAAAATACCTATTGCCACCTTCTGTGGACCATGCAGGTATATTCATAGGAATAAGAAAGTCTTTAAAGGAGAGGAGTGTGCGGGTGCACGCACACACACACACACTCATTCATATGCACCAGCACTGCTCAGGGCATCAGGGCCCCTTTCTCACAACACCTAGGAAACGTGAAGCAGGTGCAGGGGAGCAGCAGAGAGCCACAGTGGGGCTCGGAGGCCCCTTGTTTGCAGTCAGTATTAACCCTGGGCTGTTGCAAAGGCCAAAGCTTGGCTCGCATTTGAGATCTGAAGCTCTGACATTCAAGAAGCTCCAAAGCAAATGAACCTGAGTGAGTAAATAATTAAACCACAAAGAAAAAGGCAATATCAAAAAAAATTAGTGATCTGGTGTCGACTCAGGAATGCCAGGCCATTGGGAAGTAATTGGGTCTTTATCCACCTGGCTGTGCTGAGGTGGTGCACGGAATCTGTAGAGAAGCCCACAAGTGAGCCATCCTGAGTTTGTGGCATTAACAAGGGGATCAAGGCACAGAGCCTTGGGGAAAGCAGGAAAATAATTGACCACAGGTGTGATTAGTAGATATTAGGTACACGAGCGTCACAATGCCTAGATCTGGACCCACACTCTCAAGCTAAGCAAGTTGCTTACATCTCTGTGCTTCGACTTCTCTGTACTAGTGAAGAATGATATTCTGCCTCTACATCAGTGATGTGCTCCGAGGACTGAAGGAGTGATTCACAGAGCAGAGCCTGGCCTATAAGAAGCAAATGCTCAAAAAGTATTTATGTATTCACTTTTTATTGTTTGCTAATAGGGGACCCCCAGGTCCTGAAGTTGTAACAACAGCAACAAGAAGAACAAAAATGGCCTTTGGCATCAGACATACGTGCAATAGAATCCCACCTCTATGACTTACTAGCTTTGTGACCATATCATGTAACTTAACCTTGATGAGCCTCAGTTTTCACATCTATAAAATGGTAAGCCTTAGAGCCTATTCTGGGACTTACTGTCAAGATTAAAGGTCCTGATCTAGGTAAAGAACAAACAAGACTTACTGTTAAGATTAAAGGTGTTGATCTAGATGAAGAACAACCTGTAATAAAATCATCAATTTATGGTATGGTAGCTCCTATATCTCTGAGGTTTCTCCCATCTCAGACCATGGAAAGATTCTTCAACCTTCAGTATGGGGCCAACCCTGAGAGCAAGAAAAGACTTCCTATAATCAGGAGGCCAGAGGGTTCTAGGATTGTCCCCTCAGGGATGTGCTAGAAGGGAAGGTGGACCATTGTCCCACTCTTTCTGGTCCCAGGTAAAGCCCTAGAAGTGTTTGGGGTCAAGTTCCGGTCTATTTTAGGTAGCTGTCGAGGAGGAAATAGAGGAATTATGTGTGGACAACTGATATATTCTTGGAAAAGAGAAAAGGAGCAAGGAAGGGAGGAATGGCAGATAAGCCGAATCCAACTGTGGTAATAAACCCTGGCCAGTGTACAATCAAGAATGAGCACAAGCCAGAAAAACTGGCTGCAGCTGGCAGACGTCCCAAATCGTTCTGTAGAACGCGGGCCCACGAGTGGGGTAATGCTTCTTGACGGATGGATTGGATCGTGAATGAAACGCTGCCTTGCAGGCACCAGCCTTTGAATTACCCTGATATGTTGATTTAATTCAGAACCTTGATGTTTCCCGAACATTGACTTTTTAACCTTAATTGTCTTCTGATTTATTAGTGGCTCGCTGTGCTTTTTGTATTTCCCTGGTAGAAGTTAAAACCCTGTTTCCTGGGATGGATCTTGTGGCCACTAGACTCAGTTCACAGAGGCCAGCACAGCCTATAAACACAGGCATGTCAAACCCAGCTGAAAGCAGAGACCCCCTCATTTCTCCCTCCAGTCTTTTTTGTCCCCCGTATATATCTGTCCAGGAGTGACTGATCATTGCTTGCTATAGGTAGAAACAATGCCAGCAGTAAAATCTTCCCCAACTTCCTGAGGAACAGTCTTCATCTACCAAAAAGATCTGTGATGTGGTACACTTTTCAGCTAGAGCGTCATGTGCTCTCACTGTTTTTGCGTGTGGGATTAACTACATAGTATCATAAAACCTTCCATATTCCTAATACAGACCCATCCTCCCACTGAAGCTAGGCTTGTACCTGGTGCACAAGCCAGCATGTGTTTGGGGAAGGGCAAACAGAAAACATAGCTCCATCATTCCCCTGCTTGCAAAGGAAGCCGACAGTCACAATTGATGACATAAAACACCAAGACAGGCTCATATTTTAAGAGTGTCAATATGGACTTGGCCCACAGAAGCCCTGATTTCCGAGAGGCATCCCGTCACATTATTGCAAGCCAGTTCTTTTTCTTGTTCCCACTACAGAGTGGACAAGGAATAAAACTGAAAGCTGGAGTGAGGGATAAGACATTTTCCTGTGCAGAGGGAACCCTGATATTTTATGTCACATCTTGTAGTGATAATAATCACAAAGCCCAAATAAACGGAAGCCCAAATGAAGGAGCACTGGGAATCTAACCCTAATAATAGAACACTGCCCAGTCCTTACCCTCCTCATAGCATGTCTCTCCTCCTTTATCTGCCACAGTCCTCGAAATCTCCCTGCTGAAGTAGGTGGAGCTAAATATGATTAGTTTCATTTAACAAATTCAACAGATGAGGAGACAAAATTTCAAAGAAGGGCTATTAGCGAACGTCAAAACAGAAGCTGACTGGCTGTCATTCTGTTTTTTGGTTTTCTTTTTTTTTTTTTTTTTTTTTTTTTTTTGGTACCAGAATTGAGCCCAGGCACAGGTGTTTAACCACTGAGCCAGATTCCTAGCCCTTTTTTTGTATTTTATTTAGAGTCAGGGTCTCTCTGCTTTATATAGGGCCTTGCTAAGTTGCTGAGGCTGACTTTGAACTCTCAATCCTCCTGCCTCAACCTCCAAGCCTCTGGGATTACAGGCATGTACCACTGCACCCAGCTTGCTGTCATTCTTAAACTGGACAATGCCAAGCTTAGTGGGTCTTTAAAGATGGAATACAGAGGCCTGTTCAAGGTTATCCACTGCTGGGCTGATGTCCCCTTCACATTTCGACTGTCAGTTGATGTGTTTTTTTTTTTTTTTAATTAAAATATTTTTTTATTTTTACAGACACATTTTGATGTGTTTTTAAAACCACAGGATGTGATGCCATTTGACATTTTTCCCCAAAATATCTTTATTCCAGGTCTCTTAATGATGGTTTAGGCACAGTTATCCCAATTTTAAGATGAGGATATTAGGTCTCAAGAAGTGAATGATTTGTCTAAGATCATGTATTTAACAAGAGGCCAAGCAATAATCTAAACCCAACTCTGACTTCAGAATTTCTGTTATTTCCTTTCTACAAGCTGCTGATTTAAACAATGCGTTTATTTCACAAATATTAGAGTGCCTTTGCAGCCCCATGGGGGGTTTCTCTCACCCTGATGTCCCCATCTAGAAGTTGAGCATAATGTAGGGCTGGGATCACATGGTGTGAAGTCTGTCTCAACTCCATGAAAGGACTTTAATGGACATGCTGGTCCTTAGACCTAAAGCCCTGAATCTGCATTTACTTCCCATTGCAAAGTGGGATGTCAGTTTCAGTATGTTCAGTGTTTTTGTGCTTGAAACTTGTATCCCTGGAAACTATCCATTTTCAACTTTCAATATGTGTCTGTCCCTTCATTCTAGGATAACTTCAAAAGAGTTGCTTTACTATAATAAAATCCAGTGGTGTCCATGAGTTGTTGTGGCTTAGCTTAAGACTTAATCCACAATCTTATAACAAAATTGTAGTCAGTGAAAATTTATGAATGTTTTTATTTTCCAGGATTTCAAATATCATTTAGTAAAGTTTGGTCCACGGAGATGATCCCAAAGCTTTATTATACTTATAGCAGGGTATAACATTTTTTGTGTGTTGAATAGATCTGAAATGTTGAGCCATTGATTGAGCTGGCGATCTTGCTGTATGAATTTGGGAAGAAGGTTATACAGACCTAAGTGCTACTAAATGGTCCACACAGATACCAAAATCACCAGGAGGCTTTGAGAGAGAAATCAAACATGGTCAAGGCTCAAGAAGATTTGTTCTGTGCAATTTACTATTCTTATGTTTTCTTAACACCACACACTGCAGAGGAACAGTTATCTGTCCCTTGGTATCCATAGGGGACTGGTTCCAGGACTCCCTGCAGATACCAAATCTATGGACATCCAAGTATCTTACATACAGTATTATGTGTGTCATCTGCAGATAACACACACATCCTCCCCTATACATAAAACCATCTCTGGATTACTCATAGTACCTAATGCAATGTACATGTTATATAAATTGCTATCATACTCTATTGTCTAGAAAATAATGACAAAAAGGTCTGCACACATTCAGCAGAGATGCAATTTTTAGAAAATATTTTCAGTTATGTAGTTGTTGAATCTGTAGATATGCAACCCACAGACACAGTCAACCAACCATTATTGTCTAGCAAGGTGGAAATACGTGACTCGTGGTTCTCTGTTCATGTTCCCTCATTTAATAGATTTATGTGTACAGTAGTTACTTCCTAACTCCTGACTTCTTTTGTCTCAAAACTTCTGTGGACGTGAATCTGAGGTAAGGAAACCTCAAACTTGACCCATCACTGTGTGCCCGGCACCTAGTGTCACAGTAAGAGCGGCACCCAAGAGAGGTGGCATTTTGTCTCTCTTCTTGTTTCGGTGGGGCCAGGCAAAAAGCAAACTAGAGTCTATAATTTAATCTCAGATGTCAGCGAATGCTGAGAAGACGATAAGCAGGCTCAGAGGACAGATCACCTCCTCACTGAGGTGGGAATCTTTTGATAGTGGTGTCAAAACATGCATTTTATAAATTGATCACTGAAATAAGACAGAGGAAATGTGTAGTTTGCACAGTAAATCGTTTTCAGGGCTCAGCATTATTCGATTATAACTTGTGTCTCTTCACAAACTGGTGGTGTAGTAGGGTTTGAAATGAGGAATTTTACTACAGTATGTATTAAGAGGGCCAATTTCATAGATCATAGAATCTCAAAGTTAGAAGGGACCTTAGAGGTCATCCAAGCTCAAACAGCTTCTCTGATTTGCACATACCTTTCACCATATTCCTCTTCTGAAAGAAAAAAAAAAAAAATGAGTCTGGTCCCTAGAAACTCATTATAAGACAACCAAGCCATTTCTGAACAGATCCAGCCTCCTCTGCTGCTCACTTCTCTGACAAGCAGGACTGTAGAGAGAATCTCCAAAGGTCTTTTCTTCTTTCTCAAGCATGAGCCTGCTCATCTTGACTGAATGCATAGAAGTTGCAGGTCTCCTGCAGGAAGACAGGTCCCCACTTCTGCTGCCAGTTTCAAAAGCATCCTCATCTCTAGATTAAGGCTACTCATGTGTGTAGCAGGAGGAAGACTGCAGTGCCAGGCTTTAGGAAAAAGGCAGGCAAGGACCCTGGTAGAGAAGCAGGAACCATGAAGCTTCTAGGCCAGTTCTTTTTTCAAATGGCAATATGGCTGTGGCCTCCACAGAGCAATACTTCTTTCTAGCTCTTGGTTCATTCATCTGTAAAATGAGAGTTTTGTTGGACCAGTGATTTCAAGGTGTGGTCCCCAGACCAACAACATTTGCCTCACTTGTGAACTTGTTGGAAAATGCAGATTCTCGGGTATAGTCCCAGACCTACTGACTTGAAACCTCTGAGGGAGGAGATCAGCAATCTGTGTTAAAATTGATGCACACTTAAGTTTGAGAACCAAGGTTCTGGATGATCTTCAAGGTGCTCCATTCTAGTTGTGCTATCCTATGAATCTCTATGGCAAAGCACTGAAAATTGTAGCAATCCACTTGTACCCCGATCTTCCTAGACACACTCTCGCTCGCTCGCCCGCTCTCTCTCTCTCTCTCTCTCTCTCTCTCTCTCTCTCTCTCTCTCTCTCTCTCTCTCTCTCTCTCTCTCTCTCTTTCCCCTTTGGATCTGTGAGCCACACTGCAAAGCCAGTCGGCTTCAGGAGGTGATTCTAACTCCCAGCACATGTACCTCCCTTAAAAATCTATATCCGGTCTCACATGGAATCAATGCTTACAGTCACCTTGTGTCTAAGCAAATTGAATAGAGCTGGGAGCTCAAGCAAACCTACTTATTTATTTCATGACAAGGGAAACAACTTTCAGTTCTGTGAGACTTGACACCTTTGTCAATAAAATCTGCAGATTGCACAATATAGAGTTGTTTTAGAATTCATCTTTCTGACAATAACAGGACTTTCCAAGGGAAGAGCATCCAAGGGTTATTATGGCAGCCACATTTCTGCCCTGAGACTACTGGCTGCCTTGCCCATATTTACATTTTGCATCAGAACCACTTGGTAGATCGGCATCACTCCAGAAAAGAATAAAGAAAGGATTTTAAAGCTCATGCTCCCTTTTGGGTTGTATTTTTATTTTCTGCATGTCTAAGGAAGGCAACCAGATTTTATTTTACTTTTTTAAGAAGCACTTGGTCTTAATACCTGATTAGGCTGCAATAAGGTCGAACTTGTGTTTTGTTTCTAATTAGCAATAAAAACAACAGGGTATTACGTCTGCAGTTGCTTCCCTGTAGCATCTTTCCAAGATTTTCTATTCATGCTGTTCGAAAGTGCCATATACATCGGAAATGTGCGTTTATATTCAGAGCGGGCTTATTGTAGGACGCATAAAAAGCTCCCCATAAAGCGGAAGTTTGGGGAAGGTGGGGTGGAGTCGTAGGTAGTAAAAGCCCTCAATTGCTGGATTGTGTGAATTGAAGTTGCTGGTAAAGTCGGTCCCTATTTGTGACTTCACAGCTCTGGAATAAATGACACTTCAATAACATTTTCCTACACAGTTGTAAAATATACAAATTGGGCGAGGAAATGGTAGCATCATTGAAATGCATAAAAGCAAAAGGCCTGGGAAGTAAGCATATGGCAGGAAGCTGAGCTGGGGAGGCAGGGGACGCTGGCTGGAGGATCTGCACACCTTGGCTTTCTGGAGCAGTCGCCTCAGGGGGCCAGAGCCCAAGCTCCATCCTTCCACAGCTAATTTGGATGATTCTGTGATTATTATATCAGTTAGAGTATTCCCTGCCTAGAGAATTTTCTTTTTTCTTTATTCATGGCTCTGGTTTGACTTGCTTTCTTTTCTTCCCCTCCAAGTTAGCCATGACTTGCTGAAAAGTCTGTGAAACCAAACAACAGCATAACTTGTTCATTTTTATCCACATCAGTAAAATAGTAAGTCTGGTGAGCAATAAGTTAAATAGCGATCCGTGCAGATCATTCTAGGGACTAGAAGCTTTATACATATTTTTCATACCGCACAATATTTGATGCTTGCTCTTATTTTATTCCTGTTCCCACTGCATCATATAATCCCAGCAGGCTTATAAAAGATACCTTTCAAAACTATTTTTTAACCTCTACTTTTAAAGCCTCTTTGGAAGTGAGGATGGCACCTTGGCAAGCAGAGGACTCCAAGGTTTAGTGAGGAGTCTTGGGTTCCAGGACCGAAGACTAATTCCAGTAAGTTGTTCATTGTTCTAGGACTGATATATCTTGGTTTCCATATATTATTTTATAGATGGCAATACCATGGCCTAGAACAATTTAGGGACTTGCCCAAATCACAGAATGGCTTAATGTCCACCACCACTATAATTGCAACTGCAGTATGCATGCCCCTGATAGCCTCTGTCTAACGTGGACTCTCATTAGACCCTCCAGCCCCCAGCCTTGCACGGAGCTCACTGGGTAGGAGCCAGGTCTGTTGAGGGAGTCATGATTAGGAACTCTAGAAACGGAGAGGAGGGGGCACACAAAGGCATCCATTCTATTTTACAGAATCACAGGGTTGGATTCACTTGCTCAAGCAAATGAATTTTGTGTATATAAAAACATGATTATGGAAGAAAGGTATGACAGTTTCCCTCAAACACATGTCTCTGTTACATTCAAGTTTTAATAATAATAATAATAATAATTAATTTTGAGGGCTGACAAAATGTTAGGTGCTATCCTAAGTGCTTTATATGCATAATTTTATTTTTCCACTGACCAGCTGTAAGAAGTCAGCACTACTATTATCTTGATTATACAGATCAGGGAAATGAGGCGTAGAGAGATGAGGTTGCTTTCCAAGGCCATAAAGCTCATGGGAAAGAGACCCAAGATTTGACCTGAACCACCCATCCTGGAACTCAGGGCACTGTCCCCCACCATGCTGGCTCAGGCTTTCAAGTCTAGTTTTTGGTCCCTCTTGCTGCAGCAGTATTCTTTACTCCTCTTGCCCAGTAACACCAGAAATGTTAAACAGCTTCTGCCAGGGCTTCTTCTGGGGTTGGGGACAACCCCAGGTGGTTAACCGAGAGCAGAGCAGGATAGTGCAAGATTTCATCATGCTACCCAGAATGACATGTGGTTTAAAACTTATGAATTGTTGGAGCTGGGGAGGTAGCTCTGTTGGTAGAGTGCTTAAAAACTTATGAATTGTTTATTTGTAAAATTATTCCATTTAATATTCCCAGTCCCTGCTGGACCATGGGTCACTGAAACAGCAGCAACCCCTACTTGTCACCTTTTGGTCTGTGATGATATGAAACTTTGGGAAGAAACAGAGGACTAAATTCTCCCATCTTTGCATACATGACCCACCTTTTCTGAATTTTCGTCAAAAGATATTTTTTCTACCCTATCTTATAAAAGCTGTGGGATCAAAATACCTCATTTGATATAACTGTAGAATAATGACATACAATCATACAACGATAAGGTGTTTATTTATTATTATTATTATTATTATTATTATTACTACTAGTAACCCCCTAAGGGAGATATGTTCCAAGATACCTGGTGGTTCCTAAAGTCATGTACAAAGCCCCTATATATACCATGTTTTGTGCCATACACATAACCCTGCAGTAAAGTTTAACTTATTAATTAACTTAGGTGTAATAAGATTAGTAATAACTAATAATAAGATAGGATAATTATAATGATGTACTGTAATAAAGGTTATATGAATGTGGTCTCCCTCTTAATATGTCTTCTTGTACTGTACTCACCCTTCTTGTGATGACATGAGATATGATTCCTACCTAATGAGATGAAGCAAGACAAATAATATAGGCATTTGCAAGATAGAGTCAGGCTACTTACTTGAATGGAACCACTGTGATACTGCTACAGTCCATCTCTTAGCCAAGACAACTGCTGTGCAAATGGGCAGGTAGCATATACAACATGAATATGTAGGACAAAGGGATTATTTATGTCCCAGGTGAGCAGAGCAGGACAGTGCAAGATTTCATCACACTACCCAGAATGGCATGTGGTTTAAAATTCATGAATTGTTTATTTGTAAAATTTTCCATTTAATATTCCTAGCCCCTGCTGGACCATGGGTAACTGAAACAGCAGCAATGAAACCTCAGATAAGTTGGGACAGTACATCTTAAGGGTATGGTGTGAATTAAGTGAGGTTTAATGTGAATTAAACTAAAGCACTTTGCTCTCCATAGTGTTTGACACACAATGGGCACGTGTTGGTTATTATGTTACCAGTAATTATTATTATCAATACAAGGTACCCTGCAGTTATTTTAAAGTTTATATGCTCGAGGCCTCTGAGATAGGCAGCAGGTACTACTTCCCTTTTCAGGTAACTTATAACTGGTTTGGAGTCTCACTTTCTCCAGATTTTATCTTTTTAGAACTGCACTCTTCCTCTGTCTCTCTCTTAAGTGACCCAGGCCACGTAAGTGTGTGATGATATAACAGTGATCAAAACAATGCTGGCTTCATACCTGAACTGATGTTGAGCTGTTTTACACTAAGGAATCCATCAAGAGTATCATTGTGTTTATTACATAGGAATCTCACACAAGACCACAGCTATTTGCATGATTCTTTCTCTTTTCCTCAATCATCTTACATCAAGCGTATGGTACAACTGTTCTGTTCTTAGACATCTAGGTGCCCATCTCAGTTTGTCAGTATTTGGTCTGTGATTCGCTATTTAGTGTCTGCAGGATTATGTTTAATTGGTTTTTAGGGCTATGAATTCTTCATTGTTCCCTTTTGGTGTTTAGCCTTTAACCAGCCACATTGTTCTAAGTACCATGATTTCCTCACAAAAAGCAGGAGAGGTCCTGCAGGGGCAACCGACATAACATTTTCTGTTTAAAAAACAATATTTGGAGCCGAGAACCAGAGTATACAATACCCCACTAGAGTCTTGTTCCCAGAGGAAAAGAGAGGCCAACTTGTAGAATTTTTTGCAATGAAGAAAAATATACATTATGACACAGAGTAGTAAAAGAACAACTATAAAATGATGCTGTGGCTTCCAGTGTGCATAACCAAGGCCTCTTTGTCCCAGTAGGTGTTGCCTCTCACGATGTCACCCTGTCACCTTGTCACAGAGGTGCAGTCATACATTAACATACTCATTGTTGCTTCTCCAGAACAGCCCTCAGAGTTACTGTGTCGGCCACTCTATAGTCACATACTCAGACAGGAGCAGGGGGATAAACACTGAGGCTCCTGAAGTCACCTGCCCAAGGGAGGTGCTTCACCTGCCCGGTGATGGGCCCTGGCAACAAGACCCCACGCAGCCGCCTCTGCTCAGAATGTTTTCTTGGAGGGTCTTTGAAGCCCCACCACATCCTTTATTCTGGAACGTCTTTGTCTTTGGAAGGAAGATGTGATTTATGGAAACAGCCAAGTCACTTGGAGCCAAGTCTGGCAGAGAGGTCAAGATGGGTAACGGTAGTTTAGAATTTCCCGTTTTAGAGACGAGGGCTGTCAAGAGTTTTCACAGAGATGGCTGGTTTTCTCTGTGAAGATCAGGCTGTTTATTATCTTTAAGCTTGCAGTAGAAAAATACACATAATTAGAACAAATTTATTGTTGAAAGCTTCGGTCCCTAGTCCCATTTACTATTGCATTTTAGCAGAGCGGAATGTGCTCACATGAGAGTGTAAGCCGGCATGTAGTCGATTACATGGAAACACGCAGAATAGTCTGCAGCTCAGCAGACAAGCTGAACAGATAGATACAACTATATACACTGTTTCTCATGGGATATTATTCTTTGCCTTTTCCCGGGCATAGTTTCCAGAATTCTGTAAATGTGAACTTCTTAAATTGTTGATATTCCTGTAAGATAAGCAATTCTTAACCTTTTTTTTTTTTAAAAAAGGTTACATACTTCTTTTAAAATCTGCTGAAAATTATGTACCCTTTTGTAGAAAAAAAAAAAATAGAAATGCGATTTGGAAAGGAGAGGAGATGGATATCGAGTTCAGAACTTTTGGCCTAGGATTTACAAAGAAAACTGGCCGAAACTCACATCATTTATGTGTTTATAAAAGTATGTTGAACAATGACTGTTTAGTAGAAGCTGAGAATTATTTATTGTGTGTAGTATCATTAGTTAATTAGCTGAATTTGATTGCTTTGATATGACTAAGAAAAACATGAGTGATGATTATTAGAGAATGAGAGACATTTGTGGGTCACTTTTTATTGACATTTGAAATTAAAACAAAACATTTAAAAGCAAAAGAAAGTGCAGTAGATCTGTTTAAAAACAACCAAGCTGGGCTCAGTGGTGCACACCTGCCAATCCCAGCAGCTCCCAGGCTGAGGCAGGAGCATCACAAGTTCAAAGCCAGCCTCAGCAATTTAGTGAGGCCCTGACTCTAAAATAAAACATAAAAAAGGGGTAGGGATGGAATTCAGGCTCCCCGAGTTCCATCCCTTGTAAAAAAAAATAATAACCAAGAATGGGAATTCTTAGAAACTAAAATTGATTATAAAGCAAAAATAAAACAAATAAGTAGTCTGAAGGTTGATAACTTTTCTGGGGGCATCTACCCAACCCTGGACATCTGGACTTTGGGTGTTTTAAATGCCAAGAACAAATGTAATGTCCCTGTGCTAAGGGGCATGTGGTCCAAAAGCCCTTCAAAAAGACTAGATTTTTAATGAAGCACAAATCTAAGCAACAGAGTTAGCTATAACATAACCCACCCCCAAAGACAAGAAAATCTCATCTCTCTCTCTTCTGGAGACAGAAGCAGACAAGTTACCTCTGAAAAATCTTAACCTCAAGATATTTCTCATAGGAGTGGGAGTCCAAATAGATATACCCTTTGTGACCTGAAAATGATCAAGTCAAAATTTTCATTTAATTGGGTTGGTGGAAATACTAGGTACTTGGCAGATGTAAGTGCATGTTATCTCTGGAAAAATTCTTAGTGACCATATCTCAAAGAATTCTTATATATAAAATTCTAAAACCATGAATCATGATACAATATCATAATAAAAATACATGAAGAAACAAGTTTTTGTAAGACTCAACAGAAACAACACAGAGTAGAAATAGACCCACTTCTGCAAAAGTATGAACCACCCTCGAAGAAATATAAACCAAGTAAGCCAAAGAACAATAAAGAAAGCATTGAAAAGATTAAGTTCAATCAACAAAGTATTTTGAAAACCACCCATCTAAAAATGAAGTATGTAATCACTTAAATTAGAAGCACCATGATAGATGACATTAAAAATTAGGCATAACTAAAGGTAGACTAGCTGAAATGTAGATCTAAAGAAATTATATGTAATATAGACAAAAGCAATAGAAAATAATATACAATGGTTAAGATAAATCATGAGATAAACAAGATTTTTCACATATTTTGCTGAAGGTCCAGAAAACAGAGAGTAGAAGGAATAAGGTGAAGTGTGTATTTGAATATATCATCCTTAATAATTTTCTGGATGGCTGAAAAGCCTATATCCCCAGAATCAGAAAGTTCAAGAAATTTCATATAGAACATGTTAAAAAAATTTTAAGGTAGATAAGCCATAATCAGGCAACAGTCAGAGGAAATGATAGAAAACCTTAAACAACATCAATCAAATTGTTAGACTTTAAACCAACTTCTCAGTGGTAACAATGAAATCCAGTAGACAGTTGAAAATTATCTTCAAAGGACAGAAAAAATAACCTCTCATTTTAGAAAAATATTTAGAGCAATACCCTCTTTCAAAAACAAGAATAAAGATATTTTAAGTCTAACAAAACTGAGGATGTTTGGTACCCAATACATTCTCCCCAAAGAGATTTCTGAAGAATGTACTTCAGAAAGGAAAAATATTATCCCAGAAATCTGAGATGTGAGGAGATACAGTGAGCCCAAAGAGTGGAAAAAATGTGGATAAATTTAAATTTAAATACACAAACATTGGCTGTACAAACAATGAAAATAATATTCAACTTACAGTGTTGAGAAAATGATAAAAGTAGTAAATGATGTAAATAAGAGTTATGAGATTAAAGTACTTGAAGATTGCTTAATTATTTTAGGAAAGGCTGAAGATATTAACTTTCAATTATATTGCATTAAATTTGAGTGACAGGCTGTCTAGGGTAGCCACTAAACAGTGGTAGAGGTGTGACTTACAAACCCATAGGAAGTGGTAAGAGGAATGAGGAAAAAAAAAAAAAAGAAGATGAAAATTGTACAATATAAAGCACAAATAATCTAAATAAATAAATCAGTAACAGCAAACATAGAAGTTTTAAAAAAGGGTTCTTTTGGATCTTCAAATTTATAATCCAGAAATATTCTAGTTATAAAACATACACATAAAATATATGGAAAAAATATATGGAAATATTTGACACAAAATAAAGGTATGAATAGAGACATTCCATACAAATGAGAATAGAAAACTTCTGTACTTATATTAACAACTATCAAAATAGTGATTATGTATTATCATCATTATCTAAATGATGATTATTATTAACAACCAATTCTAATTTTTACCTTAAAAAAAGTTATTGGCAGTCATAAGTGTCATAACAATCTTCATGGATAACGGGCCAATTTTACCCATAAACATATTAAAATTCTAAACAAAATAATGAAAGGCCCTCTGATCAAGTTTAAGGCAGGAGTACAGTTTTTACTTAACATTAGAAAACATTTAACATTGTTCCTCATTTTAACAGAACAAAGGACAAAAGCCAAATGATTATCTTGATGCAAATAAGCATTCATTTGTGATTTAAAAAAAAAAAAATGTTCTCAACAAACTAAGAATAGACACTTCTACATCCTGATAAGGAATATCAAGAAAAATCGCTGCAGGAGGCAGCATACCTAACTGTGAAACGTTAAAAGTCTTCCCTTCAATATCAGGAACCAAGCAAGGATGCCCACTGTTTACACCTATTCAAAGTAGTAATACAGGTTTCAGCCAGCAAGTTAAAGAAGTGAAAAATAAAAAGGAAAGGTTTGGAAACTGGAAATCAAACTGTTATTACTTGCTTATGATGTGATCATACTGAAATATAGAAAACATATAAACAAGCTCTGCAAATTATTAAATTTATAAACTGAAAACTATGAAATAAATACAGACATGCCTTTTGATATAGATCTCTTTTTATTTTTGGTATATAGAAATGCATATTGACAATAATAATAAAGAATATGGTACCTAGAAATATATCCAACAAAAAATGCATAAGATTTTATTTTTTTTAAATGAGACATAGTGAAATATATTAAAAAATAAAATTGAGAAAAATTTGTGTTGTGAATAGCATCTTTGTCATAAACAAGTATATCAGTTTTCTCCAAAGTGATCTATAGATTTAATAGAATTCCAGTCAAAATTTTAAGGTGTAGACTTTTTTCAACTTCATGATTTAAAAACTAATATTAAAAGCCTTATGAATATAGGCATAGGACAGCTAAAGTACTTTTATGAATAAAAAAAGGAAGTCTTACTCTACCAGATAGTAAAATGCACAAAGTCCACTTTCAAATAAATTATAGAATTAAATGTGAAGGGTGAAACTTTGAACTTTTAAAAAATATAGAACACTTTATGACTTCAGAATAGGAAAGTGATTTTTAAGACAAAAATGCAAACCTTTAGAGAGAATAAATAAATCTAACCATCTTAATGAAAAAATGTTCATCAAAAGACTTGAAAAAGATAATAACTTGTCAATTGGGAAATTATTTGCATTTCATATAACCAACAAAGGAGAATTCAGAATGTTTAAAGAACTTCTATAATTAATAAGACAAAGAACAGCAACCTGATTTTTAAAAATCTAGATAAAAGATATGAAAAGGCATTTAACATGAGGGAACACAAGAAAAATATTCAACCTCATTCATAATCAAGAAAATGCAAATCAAAAATGCATTAATCAGATTGCCCAAAATTAAAATCCAATAATACTCAGGATTAGAAAAGTTAGAAAGCAATGAGAATTCTTTATACCCTCCTTGTGGGAATATCGGTTTGCTCAACCATTTTGAAAAACAATCTGACATTATATAGTAAAATTAAAGATGTAATTAAGTCCTCCACACCCCATCCAGCAAATCCATTCCTAGTTATCTACTCCAGAGAAAGAGAAACCCCTGCATACATGCAACAAAGATAAATTCCAGATAACTCTCAGGGAAAATATTTTCTGTAATAATGATGAACACTAGACACAACTTGAGTATCCCTGGATAGGAAAGTGGATAAACAAATTAGGGAGCTATTCAGACAGAGGATGACTATTAGCCCCAAAAAAGAAGTAGCCATATACACATGTCAGCCTGAATGAATCTTGGAGAATATTGAGCAAGCAAAACATGTAAGTTTATTTCTATGAAGTTTAGAGATATGAAAAAACAAACAACATATTGTTCAGAAATGCATATGTACAGTCACTCACCATATAGTGATGTTTCTGTTAAAGATGGATGACATATGCTGTGGTGGTCCCATAAGACTATATCATCCTGTGATGTCGGAGCCATCCCAGTAAAATACACTTTGTGAGGTTCGCACAATGACAATATCACCTAGCAATGCATATCTCAGATGGTCTCCCTATCTTAGGTGACACCTGACTGTGTGTGATAAAAATGCAAAAATGAGAGGGAGTGATAAAAATGCAAAAATGGGCAACATTTTCATGTATGTTTGTGCATTACTCAGACATTCAGCCAAGAGATTATTGGAGCGAAAGATTACCCCTTAAAGTTACTCCCCAGCTTTCACCCTGGTTTGAGAATGCATCTCTACTCGAGGCAAGTGGATCTTTCTCAAGTTTACCCAGGGCACAGGTGAGGGGTGGGGATGATATATGTGGGAGAGCCAAAGGTACTGGCAATATTTTGTCTTGAGTTGGCTATTAGTGGATAACTGGACACATTGTTTACATTTTGTAAATGAACATATGAAGAGCATATTCTTTAAGTGCTGATACACAGATAGGCATACAGCATGCACAGTAATTACATGTGTAATATAGGCAAAGTTGATATACCTGTATGGAATATACACATAGTATACATCCATATGCTTTATATGTATCACGGGTGGTATAATAATCTTAAAACTCATGGAATTAAGTTTTCTAAATATGGCTATCTTATTATCTAAAAAAGAACAGTAGCTAATGAATTTAATAGCTAATTATTTTTTTCTCTTGGGAAATGTTTGTATAATAGCTCAGGTGTGTGTGTGTGTGTGTGTGTGTGTGTGTGTGTGTGTGTGTATCTCACATAAAACCTGGATGATGCCTTGAACTGATACTTACCAGGATAATGTCCTTTATCAAATTAAAGAAATCAAAACTCAATAGACCCAGAGTGAACTTCGAATGAGACTACCCCAAAATACAATGCAGGGCTTATAACTAAACATCAGGTGACTACTGTACTTCTTGCTCTTTTTCTCTTCTTTAGTAACATCAAATGGGTATGAGACTGTAGAGAGTGGTGTGTTTAAATAAAGACTGAGGACCAGGAGCAATATTTGCCTTGAAACATGACCAGTCTTCTCAAAAGAATTTGTCAGAGAAGCAAAGAAACTGGAGCTTGCTCACCATGGCCCAGACGATGGGTAAAGCCAGGTTCTCAGTGTACAGGTGCTTGGGACTCCAGCAGAACCGTCACTTGGAACATGTGATTCAAGAGCCTGAACAGAAGCCACCTTCTCCCCTTGGTTTATCAGCTCGGCAGAGCCACCTTTGGGAGGTGCTCCACTGTCCATGGGCCAGCATGACAGTGAAAAGGACATATCCACCAACTGGATTGTAACCCTGTTGAACACAAAATAAGTCTATCCATCAAAGATAACATGGTTGAGGGAAGAGGCTACAGCTCAGCAGTAGAGTACTTATCTAGCATGCATGAGGCCCTGAGTTCAATCCCCAGTACCACAAAGGGAAAAAAAGATACAATGATTGAACTGACTCTAAGAATGCTTCCCATTTATATCAACTTTATGGTCCCAGAGGGTCTCCACATATGTTAGCCCATTGGAGTTGATGTGAGGAGGGGATCGAGAGGCAGATGTTAGCGTTTCCACTTTCAGGAAAACCTCACCTCCTGGAAGGTGAGATGACTCCTTTCAAGTCAAGCAGATTGTCTGGCTCCTACTCCAATAACCTTCCTTTCCATTCCACACAGGGTTGGTTTAAAGCAGAAGCAAAGACAGTGGTAAAGGGAAAAAAGATAAGGGAGGTCAAAGAAGGAGAAGGAGGAAAAAGGCAAAATGATAGAAACTGCTGGGCGTTAGTGGATCTCTGCTGAAGTGTCCTGCACCGCTCCCTGTGAACATCATCATTCACTACAGGAGAACGGTTTAGAATGAGGGGCAGTACTGGCCACGGGGAAGTGGCGCTATGAGGGCTGAACAGGACCTCTCAAGAGTTGCAGCGTAAGTCTCTCCATTCCAGGTCCACCTCTTTGCTCTTTCTGCAGCCTCATCAGACCAGCAGCATCTGCACCTGTGCTAGCGGCAGATCCTTTGGCTCTTCAGAATTGGCATCCCTAGTACTTTGGAGATATCACTCATGGGCACAGTGATGTCAGGTTGGGCTCAGACCTTTGCAGAAACCTGCCATCTCAGGACTCCCCTCTCCAGCAAGCATACACCTTCCAGCATTGGAACAAACCCAGGCCTTACACTTGGCCCATTTGCCAGTTGGCTTCCAACTCTAATCCTTAAGTACTACAACCCACTGCCAGTGTGATGCTGAGTATTCCTGTGTAACTTTTTTTGCAAAGTTCTAGCCAAGTCCTGGAAAGGTGCAATTGAAGACAAGCACAAACAGCTTCCCCTTTAGGTGGAGGTCACTATACAATAGTGCAATTCTTGGGATCTAAAGATTGAGTTTTTTAAACTAGCAATTTGATCTCTATTGCGTTAGTGTAAATTGGAAATGGATACCATATCTTTAATGCTAATTAGGCATTGCATTACTTAGTCTTCCAGGCCTCATGTAAATAACAATTAGCAATAATTTAGCAGTTGTACATGCTGGCATCTTCTAAGCCATACCATTGTATACCATTCCAAATTCCTTTTCTTTAATTAGGATCATAAGCCAATCAGTACTAATTAGGAAGAAAATAAGTATAATAATAAATGAAACAAAATTAGTGATTTGTATCTGGTCGGTAGTTCCTTCCCTCTGCAGTTCATCAAATAGTCTTAATGCGTAGGAACTTCTTGTAATTGAAACTAATTATGAGGTTTCCCCTGCTACTTTGAGCCTCATGTTCAAATCCCACGAAGCTCATTAAATAAGTAACAAAACTGAAATCTTTAGCACATATTGTAACTTGAATCATGTTAATTAGCACCACACGCAAAAGGCAGCGAGAGGCCGTTTAGCAGCCCCTGCACTAGTTAAAGGGAAGGGAGACTGGGATTGCAGCAGGTCTTTGGGCCTTTTAAGATGCCAGGCCCGTGGTGCATGGACAGTGTAGAGAGAAAGTCTGGGTGGTGGAGCAGCTTCAATGCAGGGGTGGAGGAAATGAGGAATCCAAAGCAAAGCTTCCCCTGGACCAGGACATTTGCAGCAGAGTCAGTTGTGTATGGAACATACATGAGTAGGGCAATAGCCCAGTTGTGGGGGAGTGTATCCTGACTCCAGGATATTGCCCCACGCTTGATATTTTTGTGGGCACCATTCCCCTACTTTAGATCAGTTATAGAGCTCATCTTTTCATGGTGGAGTGGTGAGCATTAAGAACCCCAGAGAATTAACTTGCCCCGCACAGAGTGAAACTGTATACACATAAACCCATGTGTCTGTTTCTAGTCAAACATATGTACCATTCAGTAGACATATTGACTGTATTCACAGCTTCCAGCGCTGATCTAAATGATTGCCGCTCCTTTCCATATACAGCTAGATGTGGAGATCACTCTCCAGGCCTGGAGTGGAAGGTGCTAGAGAAACATGTTCGCCCACCAATCATCTTTTGCCCTCCTCTGGGCTGCAGAACAGTCTAAAGTTAAGCACTCTGTATGGTGCTGGGAAAGGTTGGAGACAAAGAGGTAAATTCACGGGAATATCGGTTTACCATTTACCCTCCTACAGGAGAAGAACACCATAAACAATATTGTTTACTGCTGTTTTATGTGAAGTACTTCTAAAATAACTCTCACAGAAAACACTTGTTACTCTACCATTCCGACTTGTCAAGTTTGATGGCTTGATGAGAAACAAAGCAGTGACAAGAGCTGTCCTGATAGCCAGCTGAATCAGAGCTAAGGATGTCTTAAACTTAATGTTAACCGTACATATTTAGAGGTAAAATCTTCTGATTCTTATGCAGCAAACAGTTACTACCCTGAGCATCCATCTGGCTTCAACTAAGGCCTCATTCCTCTGCAGGGCCCACCCACTGTTGAAGCTCACAGAAATCACTGCTTTTTATTCCTCTTCTCGCTCCTATAGCTCTTTTTAACACTCTGAGACTTACCCATCCATGCTTCCAAGTTGTCTAATGATAATCTTACAGCTAATCCCTGGGTCTCCATAATAACATTATTACTCAAGAGCAGGAATCCTCCTATAGCATTCTCCTTTGCAGCCCAGTGGAGTCTGATTCAGGCTGAGAACAAACAGTTGCCAGTAAGTCTTGATTTGTTGATAGCGAAGCTTTTAAAAGAGCATCCAGAATTTAACATAAGAATGACTATCATTTTAATTATTCTTATATGGCTCTCAGTATTTTGTATATTATGCAGTGTGAGTGAATGGGAAGGTGAGAGGTCTCCAGTCTACTAAGTGATACCTGAAGAGAATCCTGGGACATGTCTCATGTGCATTATCTTATCTGACATTAGTAGATCATAAACTTGGAGCTTTATCTACATAGGCACAATGGGATTGCAAGTTAGAACAATCTCATAAATAACTCATGACAATCCTTCTTCCTGGTGCTCCATCGTAAACAGGGAAATAATAGTTATTAGTTCGCCTGCACTGCTAAAATTAGCTGACCTGGTTAATCCATTTCATACTGTTAGATTCCATTTGTCTATGTATGCACAGCCTCACACAAGTATTTTTAAGGACATAATTCTGAATCATGTAACAACTGGATAATTGACAATGAGACTAATAAGATAATAGTTGTGCCCTGCCACTAGTGGTTTATAGTCTAAGAGAACTCATGACTGATCATAGCAAAATTAATGACAGCCAAATTAAGATGTTTAACCAAGGGAAGGAGAATAAGCAAAAAACAAAAAGCTTGTCTTTCTTTTTTTAGCTGGAGATTAGAGTTGTCAATATTCTTTCAACCATAGTGCAATGTCACATTCTGTAGCAGTGATCTGTTTGCATGCCTGCCTCTGAGTAGCACTGCACTCTGATCCCCTCACTGGCAAGAAGAACAACAAAGGGTCTCAGATGGTATTAAGTAAGAGGTAAGAGAGAGCTGATTTGGTATGAAAATACTGAGGCTGGACTTCTGAGCCAAAACACCCATTGCCGGTAGAGAATGAGGCAGGAGGCTGATTATCAGGAACCCATGTAGACAGTCAGATCAGACAGACAAAAGCACACTTACATTAGGATCGAGTCATTAAGCAGAGGCATAGTCCCAAGAAGAAAGCAAGAGCCAGGAATGAGAACCAGTCCCTGGGGCAGAGCAGGAGTCACAGTGAACAGCCAGGATGATGGACAACCCATGTGTGGCCCTGAAGCCTTCTGAACAAGTTCTTGCCGGGAAGCAAGGCGTGGTGATGTGGAAACTGAAGACTGTAGCTGGAGAGGGCCCTGTGGATCCTTACAAAGCCCCCAGGCTGCTCCAGATCTGTTCAAAATGGATCTAAATTTTGCAAAATGTAATTTTTTTTTCCGGTGCTAGGGATCGAACCCAGGGCCTTGTGCTTGCAAGGCAAGCAGCAAAATGTAATTTTTAAATAAGAAATACATACATTTTGAGCTTGATAAGAAAACCCCTTAAAATTCTATAACAATTCATTGTAAAATTTTCTTGTTGGAAAAAAAAAAAAGAAAGAAAAATGCAGAGAAAGTTGTAAAAGAATATAACTAAAGATTGGCTGAGATTGGTGGCACATGCCTGTAATCCCAGCAACTCTAGAGATTGATAAGGCAGGAGGATTGCAAGATCAAGGCCAGCCTCAGCAATTCAGTGAGGCCCTAAGCAACTTGGCAAGACCCTGCCTGTAAATAAAACAAAAAGGGCTAGGGACATGGCTCAGTGGTTAAGCACCCTGGGGTTCAATCCCTTGTACCAGAGGGAAAGAAAAAAGGAATATAATTAAGAATGAACGGAAACTAAGATGTCACTAACAACGTACATGATTAGATCCATATACGCGCACGCGCGCACACACACACACACACACACACACACACACACACTGGAAAGTTTAAACTGGAAAGAGTACATACTTTCCATTTTGATCCACTTTAATGCAATACTGATTTACAAGAATAGACTGAGACACCAACAGAGATGAGGCCAGGAGGTACTGAAAGTGGGATGCCAGCAAAATAGAGGTTGTAGCAGGGGAGGGCCTAACCACCTTGCAGACAGGCTGCGCTTGCTCATTCGCCCAGGTGTGCACATGCTCATTCATCATTCATCCTTCACTTGCTGAACTCCTCATTTGAATCCCACACTGCACTCTGCTGGAGCACCACACACAGAAGTGGAGCCTGGAATCATAGCATGACCTAGGAGTCAGAAGGACATGGTCTCAGCTCCTCCACTTGTTAAGTAAGACACGCTTAGTAAGTCACTTAGCCACTCAGAGCTTTGGTTTCCCCATCTTAAAATGAAGACAATATTAATTCCTCCCTTTGGGGTTATTGGGAGGATTCCCTAATAGCTGAAAAGCTCTCAGGCCAGTGCTTGCTACAAAATATGCACACAAAAAATGTTTGTTGTTTTTGTCATTGGCTGTCAGGAAGAGCTCATCAACAAGGATGGCTGTCTGCACGGGGTGGGCTGCCCGAGGAGGCAGTAAGCTGGTCATCTCTGCCTGTGTTCAGGCGAGCTCAGGTTCCTGATGCCAGGGAGTTTTAGGAAGAGACTCCTCCTTGAGGACAAGGCTTGCACAGATGTACATCACAGGTTTTTCCAACTCTACAGCTGCTAATCCTGTCATTCTCCAAGGCAATCACAGTAGGGAGGAGTTGACATTTCTTTTGCACCCTGTGTTCTGAGCTTTACAGATGTGTTGTAATTTGAGTTCTGCAAAAACCCCTGCAATGAAGTCATTACTATTTTCCTTTTGCAGTTAAGGAAATTGAAGCTTAGCAGGACCAGGTAACTTACCCAAGATGGCATAACCAGAAAGAGTAGAAAAGACCATGGATATCTAAATAATTCAGATCTTTCCATGGCTCTGCCTGCACTGTCAGCAGACTGCTCCTCAGGCTGAAAGGTCTCTGGAAACTTGTCCAAGACAGAATGAAGTCAGGGTGGGGGAATGAAGTGCAGAGTGAAGGGAGCCACTCCTCTTTACATATCTAAAACCGCCTCATCAAATACTTTAATAATCATGGTAAGCTGCCTAAAAATACCTCAACTCCAACAAGTCTGAAAAGCTTCCCCAGAACATCTTTACTTCCACACATTTTTTTCTCTTCTTGAAAAAAAACAAAGCCCTCTCAGCCATGGTTCAGGTCACGGGTTCCTTTTCCCTCCATTTATCCATCCCTCTCTACAACTAGCCACCCTGATAAAAGACAGGCCCAAAGCGAGCATTCCAAAAATTCATCTTAGAATCCCACCTTCCAGAACTGGGATCTAAACTAAGTAAGGGGTGGAGGGTGGAGGGTTGAATGGAATCTTTTTTCCTCTTCTTCGAGAGGAACAGATTACATTCTTAAGTCCTTTGCCATGTTATAAACAAGGCTGAGCACACAGCATTCCTCCCGAAGCACGTGGTCTTGTTTGTGAAGGCCCGGTCTCCTCTGGAATACAGTGCTTACTTCAGTTCTGTTCTTCCCATTCATTTGGAATTGATTTTAATTTGATGGTATTAACGGTAGCCAGGGATGGTACATTTCCTTCCTTCATTGTCTCCTTTCCTTCATCTCCCCCTCCACACCCACTGTCTTTTAGCATTAAATGTTTAAGCCTGTAAATGTTTCGAAGGGCAATGCCAGCTTTTAAGTGCTCCCTGGGTGGTGGTTTCACCCCCATATCTATAACCTCCAGGATTTGGTGACATGTTGTGGATCTTTCTCTTACAGAGTTAAGATCTCAGCAATACCCTCACCTGAAAAAATACTATCGAGCTGCTTTCTTTTATATGGAAAAGTATCAGTTCTTTTTCTTTTTAAGGCCAGTTTTAAGAGGTCAGAGAAAATGTGATCCTGGGGAATCCAGTGGAAATGTAGCTGAAAACTGGAACTTTGGGGTCCTTAACCTCTCACTACTTTCTTGGGGGTTGGTAAAGACTTTAAGTTGATGGAATCAGATAGGAGAAGAGTTCTTGGTGTATATCAAATATAGTATTGAGTAATTATATTAGTTCATTTAAGAAATATACTGATATATATTGAAGCAGATGAATAGTTAGTTCCCTGTCTCAATACATCACATTCCACAAAGCCTCCATTTTTCAGAGTATTTTGGAATATTCCTGGATTTGCCTCCAGAGACTTTCATGCTTTTTCTTGTAAATATCCTCAGTGTTTTCAAGGAAACTCTTCATCCTCTGGGAGTATAGGGAGTATACATCCAAAAATGTGTCTGCTTTCAAATGTCACCTTCACTTGTGTACAGGACTAGTAAATCAGTGTGTTTTGTACTTCCCAATTCGTGATTATTACAGGATCCTGGGACTCACTTTGTTCATCTAATCACAGTCTGATTCTAATAGTTCCAAACTTCAAGCAACGTTGGCACAATGGCAATATCTTTGGAATGAGTAATTTGCCTTCCATGATGACTTGTTTATGTATGTGAGTTGGGTCCTAGAGGAGCTGGAGTAGACCATAGTCTATGAAGCCAGCACTATTATGAGCCAGCTACATGGCAGTGCCTACTCTGGGTGCAGCCTCTAAAGAAGTACTCCCCTCTGCAAACATGTGGAAAAGCAAGTAGACCACCTGCATCTCCACAGTCAAACCACCCTCATGTGAGTCCAACAAAAGACCCCACTTCCCTATCCATGTTAAGAACAGTGATGCTATGAAAAGATGAAATGCATCAATAATCTGAAAATCACTTTTCTTAAACCTTTGCAAAGCCTAGTTGCATAGCTAGCAACCAAATAGCTGAGTAATCCAATGTGGTGGCTCTATTTTCAAATTCAGGCTGAGTGACCTTTTTTAACCTTGTGCTCTGATATGGGTGTGTATAGTCCTTCAGTAAGATAATGTCCCACTGATGTGGTGGATCTCCTCTGGGGGATGATTTTGATTCCCTCCTCAGACATTTGGCAATGCCTGGAGACATTTTTACCACAACTGGGTGGGAGTTTCTACTGACATCTAGAGATTAGAGGCCAGGATGCTGATAAACATCCCAGGAGACACAAGACATCCTCTTCACCCACAACAAAGAGCTATCTGATCTAAATGTCAAGAGTGCTGAAGTGGAGAAACCCTGGATGAGACAAGTCTCACCAGGAGAAAATCAAGGCAATGTGTGGCATAAATGTGAGCATAGCTCTGGCAAAATGTCAGAACACTCCTGTCTTCTTTGAGTGAGATTTAGTATAGGGGCCAATCACTGTGGCTCTCTTCAATTCATACAATGACATCAGGAATACTCCAAGTAGATGTTGCCCTTGGAATCCCAAATCCATCTTTTCTGCACCTGCATTTGGTGAGGTTTGGCCTCCTTTCTTGCTGGTCCTGGTCCTGGTGCATCCTGTCCCATGCAATGTGTAGAAGATACACAGCCTCTCTGCCACCCATGATTTTAAAATTTTAACTCCCATTGCAAAATCAAATAGTAAACTGGGAAGGGTCTTCTGGTGATCTTTCCTGTGAAGAAATAGGAACATTGATAATTCAGGTAACTCTCCAGGCAAATGGAAATGCAACAGGATTAGACCCAGTCTCCTAAGTTCTAATCCAGTGCTCATCTCACCATTTGGTTTTTACCACACTTCTGTCTTGTTGGCATGGACAGCTGATTGTACTCCCTGTGACAGATTTCTTTACATGTCCAGGCAGTAAAGTCACAACTCTCATTCAAGGGTGAGAGCTTATTTCTCTTTACCGCTGGACCCTGCAGAGCCTCTGGAGTGTGAAGCTCAATCCACTGACTTTTCTGTTGAGATTAGAGAATGGCTTGCTTTCTTCAGTTCACTCCCAATGTCATTTTTCAAGTTTCATTAATTGACATTGGGAGTGATCCTGATAAGCTTTGCTATCATCATGGTAGGGAACACACCAGGAATATAGCCAGGGTGGGACTAAGGAATTTCATGGATTGTGCTTGATATTTTTTTAAAGTAAATAGGTAGAAGAAGCTCAGTGATCTGCAAAGTGCTGTGAGGGTTTTGCCACAGTATCTCTGTGAAGTAATGAAACCAATATTGTGACAAGACAGACACCAACCATCATCACTGCCCAAGAAAAATGTTATAGTGAGAATGTACAGTCTCCATATACTAATTAGTCACATTTTGTTCCCTTGAAATTTTCTGAAACAAAATGCTTGATGGTTAACCCTTAAAATTCTTCAAGTTAAGGTGGTTTTCAAGCCATTCTTCATTTCACCATAGTAAAAGGAGATAAAATAGGGAATTTTGTGATGGAAAAACAGAGGAGAAAAGTACATAGCTCCCCTAACCCACCCACCCATCAACCATAAGGTAGACCTGATTTTATTAGTCCCATAATGTAAGAAATTTCTAGACCACCCATAGCAGCTTTGAGATACTCATGCTAGTTCTGGGCCTGAGACTTTATGTAGAAAAGGAAATGTGAAATAAGACTGAGGGAAAGAAATGCTAGCTCTGTCATCATAGTTGGTGGGGACCGGATACAAAGCCACTTGCAGACTGACCAAATGAGGAAAAGAACTTTAGAAGCTGACTTGAGGCCCCCCCTACCCCCACCTTCTCCATGAAGTCTTTTAACAACTTTCCTATCCAGCACATTTCCTCTGACTCAAAGCTCTACTTAATATATAATCAGTTTTCACTTACTGACTCCCTTAGATTCCTCGTAGATTCATTTGGTGTCTCTGCAACAGCATTAGTTTGCTACGGCTGCCATAACTAAGTGCCACTGGTTCAGGGCCTTAAATAGCAGACACACATTGCCTCCCAGTTCTGGGAGCAGGAAGTCTAAGATCAAGGTGTTGGCATGGTTAGTTTCTCTTTAGGACTTTGAGGGAGGCTCTGTTTGACACTTCTTTCCTCATGTCTAATGGTTTGCTGACAGTCTCTGGCATTCCTTGGCTTATAAAAACATCAACCCCTAATCTTCATTTAGTACAGCATTCTCCCTGTGTGCTCATCTGTCTTCAAATTTCTTCTATTTATAAAGATACCAGTCATGTTAGATTGGGGCCCACTCTAATGACTTCATTTTAACCTGATGTGTTATTCAGCTTTCCATCACTAAAATGAAATGCCTGAGAGAGTTAAGTCAGAGAAAAGTTTTCTTTGGCCCTTGGTTTTAGAGGTTCCATTCCAAGATCAAGGAGCCCACTGCTTTGGGCCTCTGGTGAGGGCAGCACTTCACGGTAGAAGCCCACAGATATGCAGATCAAACTGCTTGCCTCATGAGCCAGGAAGCAAAGGGGAAAGGGAAGAAACCAGAGCATTACAATCCTCTTCCAGGACACAACCTCGTGACCCAAGGTCCTCCCACCAGATCCCACCTCCTAAAAGTTCCATCACCTTTCAATGGTGTCACCCTGGCGACCATTCCTTTAACACATAGATTTTGAGGGGACATTTACCCAAATTTGGTTACCTCTATAAAGTCTCTATTTTCACATAAGGTCACCTGAAGTACTAGGAATAAGAGCGCCACAATTTTCCCTCTAACAGCAACTGAATCTTAAGGTCTTAAGGGCAGGAATTGTCTTATATTCAGGTAGTCTCTATTCTACCAGGTGAACTTTGCAGCATAAAACATTAGCTGGTTGATCAAAAGTACAATTGGGGCCATGATTACATGGGCTCTCCACATCCAGGTCTGACCTTCAGTGAAGATGCAGAGGGCTGGTTTGCATGAGATTATCAATTATGCAGTTCTGTCAGAGTAGGCCTCATTTCCCCCAGTTATAGACCTCCTCATTACAAGGTGCAAAGTTGGGGAAGCTCTGCGTTTTCCCTGGGCCACCCATGGAAGAGTTGGCATCCCATCCCATCAGCTCATTCCCAAACCAATACTTGCCCCACATAGGATGTCTTTTCCCAACTCTGTTTCCAGTTCCAGCTGATCCCAGCCAAAGGGCACATTTGTTTCATGCAGTTGTTATTTTTCTCCCTTTAATCATAGTATTGTAGTACAGTGGACTGTTCTTTTTTGTTCTAAATATACTAACTGTAGTACAACACCCATTTTGGGGGCTAGTTGATGAAATGGAAACAGAACACTCTAGTGATGCTAAAAGCTTCTCTTTATTATTCTCTTATTCTAAAACTTGCATTGGCTCCTGAGAACCTTCACAGAACGCCTAGTAAGCCTCCAGGTGATGGTTCTGCATCCTTGCCCACCATCTTCCCTACATCATTCCTTGGCATTGAGACATGGTCCCCTCATTTCTCCCACCCAGGCTTTGCCATCTGTCTTACAACTATGAACTTTTTCCATTTCCCACTTTCCTACCATCACTAGGATTTGTTTTCATATTTAACCCAGAGATATTGATACTTGGGAACACTCAAAAATGAGGAGTTTTCTGTTCAAACTATAGTCAGCTGGCCATATTTTGTCTCTCCATTAGGTCAAACTCTTTATCAAATCCAACATAATCCAGTGATCTTTGAAGCTATTCCAAAGACATGAAAGCATACAGGTTGAACCATAGCAAGTTCTGAACCTAAGGTCAAAGTGGGCCTGTTAATTCAGGGCCAAAAGACCCAAAAGGTCATTATTTGCTCAGAATCCCCTCTAGGAATGATCCAGTACTGCCTCCAGAGCTTCCTGGGGCATGAAGGGGGCTCCTTCAGAGTCTCCTTCCCCCTAAATTACTAAACCCAGGCTTCATGATGTCCCAGTTGGTGCCTGAAGCTTCCCCTGCAATCCTGAGAGGTCTGTACCCCTGCAGTTTGTACAAACAAGAGGAGGGTTCAGAGAGAGCTCAGAGTAAGTCCCTGCGCCTCCCTTTTCTCATGGTCTGAGCAGCATGACTAAACTCTATCTCGTCCCCAGGCAACAGAGTTTCTCTTCGTCAACCTCTTGGGTGTTGAGTACACAGGTGTAAGGTCTCAGGGACGAGTCACAGGAATCCTGCTGACTCTGGCTGGAAGCCTGGTTATAACATGATGTGTAATCTTCATCAGAGGCCAGGTATGTTTATCAGGGTCCAGTTGCAAATTTGCATCTCTCCCCCATCCATGTATCAGAATGAAATCCAGATGTACTTCCAGCAAGGGCAGTCAGGGTCTGCTCTCAGGGAGGGGATGATGCTGAAGATCACATCCTGTTCCTCTCTCCAAAGAAAGCAGCTTGCAGAGATTGAAAGAACAAAGGCTTTGGAATTTGACAGACCAGGTTTCTACTTCTGGCTCCAAATGTTGACTAGTTCTGGCTGTAGACAAAACACCTGAGATATCCAAGCCTCAGTTTCCTTCTCAAAGAGGAGAAAGCTAATGCACACCTCAGAATGTCAAGGGAGAAACAAAAATTCACTCCCAAATTCCTGATTCTTTATCTAATTCAAGGCCAGACTTTGACTGACCAATAAGCTAACAAGAGCAGACCCCAAATCCTGGCAAGGGCTTGGGAGTCAGCATTGCCCCACCAGGTAGGAAGAAAGAGACCAGGTCCATCTCCTCTCTTTGCTGTCCAGGTTGGGTTTGGGGCAGACACGGGTTTCCAACAGCTCCAGAGGGATGAAGCTAAGGTGGAAGAACAGCTAGTGTCCCCTTGACTACAGGCAAGATGTGGTGCGTCACCCCAGAGTTGGCTTCCACAGATGAAGAAACAGGAGACTGGGGAGGCAGTCACCACCACACACTGTGGTGGCAACATGCCTTTTTAATGAGGACTCCTCAGAAGTCATGTTCTCAGAGAGGAAGAAGTATGCTCCCTCCCAGCTGCCAGCCATGCCTACAGGCACCGGAAGGAGCATCGCTCTCAGCACTGGGCGCTGCAGCCAACCTCACAAAATGCTTTTTGGTGTTTGCCAACAGGGAAGCTCGGTCTGCAGCTGCAGCCGCAGGTGCTGGCTGCCAGGTTCCCCGTGGCAACCCAGGTGTGTGCCAGGTTAGCAGCTCTGCCTTGGAGAAATGGCCTGTGACTCAGATGCATGTGGCCCAAAGCATGGAGTGGAGCTGGATCCCCCATGGTGGGAAGATAATGATTGTGCCGGTTTTTATGGGGCACAATATAACCTCAGCAGGTGGTTCAGTAGTGGCAGTGGCTTTTTAGAGGGTATGTAAGATTGCAGCAGGCTCCTTGGTTTTTTTGTCTGAGGGATTTTGTTTGTTTGTTTCCATTGTTATCATTGAATCCGATTATCATTCATGGCTTTGCTCAGGCCTTTGGCTAATATGTTTACCACCTCCTGTCACTTGGTAATTCATGTTTATGTTTGTATATTTTATAGAAATGTTCACCTCTAGGATCTTATTTGGGTCTCTTTATGAAATGATGAGTGAGGCAGATTAGGAATTGCTAAGCTGGCCTCTTTGCTATGTAAACTAAAGCCCAGAGAGTGACACGCGTGGTCGTGTTAGGGAGCTATGACCCACACTAGGTCTTCCGAGTCTTAGCACCTTAACCTTTGCAGTCTACTGGGCCGCGTGCCTCCTGCTGGCCCCTGTGTTTTTGTTTCCACTTGTCAGTGAACTGTTTAATCACATGTCTTTCCCTCCGATCAGTTGTGGTCTTGCCTTTGGTACACAGATCAATGCTTGCTAACCACAGTCTCCCGCCGGGGAGGGTCTGTTACTGAGCCTCGCGGGAGAAAGAGGAAAGGAAAAACCCTGAGTTATAACAGCATCTTTGCCTCTCACACTCCCCTGCCCTGCAGGCCCCGTTGCCTTCTGTAACCAGCCCACCCCAAAAAGCTTGTTTGGGCGTGCAGTGACGTGGTTCCCGGAGATTCGGGCTGAGTGGGGCAGCAAGGTGGCTTAATTTCTGGGCCAAAAGCACTCTGGCTAAAAATCATCTGATGCTTTCGGCCCCATCATATTGGTATATTCACGCCCTAGTGGACTGTTAACTTCTAATCCTTTTCAATATAGAAGGAAACTGGAGTCTGGGAAAACCATAAAAGCTGATAATCCTCAAATTACATATGTTCGCACACACACACACACACACACACACACACACACACACAGAGGCTTCCAACCACTTTCTCTGTAAATTTTTAGGAACTTGAAAGTGCCATGTATCAGGACATTTTTTGGCTTAGGCAGATGTTGAAATATGTTTACATTCCTTGCACCAGTAACTAAGCACACAATGAAGAAAGCCTAGAAGTTTTTTCAAACAGTACTGAGACAGCACGCATCATTGATCATGGATGGTTCTCATTGGTGGCACCAAGAAAAGTTTCCAGGATCCCTCCCCTCTCCCAAACTCACAACAAACTGAAAATAAAGACCACAGAAACAATAACAATAGCAAACCCTAACTGAGCACTTACTAGGTACCAGACATTGTGCTAAATGCTGTAAATGTAAAAATAAAGACCCATTACTTATTTATTCCTTACAACACCCCTACAGAGTTGAGCTCCCTGAATATTTACAAAAGAGAAAATTCAGGATTAAGGGGGTTAAGTAATTCCTCAAGGTCACAGCTAACATAGCTGGTGTGGACTTATGCTACTGTCTAAAGGAAATCTAAGCTCTCATTTTAAAAGGCGAATGATAATTTTATAACTGGATGCAGATAGGATTACATATGCTTTTCAGTAAGATGATATAATTCATGTGATCAAGTAAAATCAAACAATTTACTGACATGGATGCTCTGGGAATGCCAAAGAAATATGCAGCAGAGTTCTAGGATTACAGTCTGCTAAAGCTAAATAAGATATAAACATGTGAAAACAAATCACAAATCCGACTCTGATTTGATTGAAACGGGACTATGTTGCTAGAATCGTCGACTTCTAGGGTGGAAGAGACTGGTACTCCAGGAATAGGTGCTGTGATGCTGGCGTGTCCCACCAAGTCACTCCTGGGGTCAGGCTTCGTAAAGACCTGGTCAATGATTAAACAGATAAACTATTAAGACCATCCAGACAAATCCCCTTCCCAGTGTGGAACGTCTTAAAGCAGCAGCCCCAGGGCCTCAGAGACCACAGAGCCTCTCTCTTGGCAGGGACCACATTCAAAGTGCTGACCCCAATAACAAGAGGAGGAAATGGTGCCTTGGTGGGAATCCCCACTCTGCTTCCTTCTTCCACAAGGTCTCACTAGGAAAAACAAAGCAAAAGCTGCTGAATTGAAAAGTGCCTGACTTACATCTGTACCAGTGCAGCATCTCTTCTTCTCAGGGGGCAGGTGACAGCCTGTTGACCCACAGCCAGTTTGCACACCAGTCTTTGCATGGCACTGTTCCAGAGCTGTGCGTGTTAGTCTCGGGGTCTTCCAAGACCTGCTGCCCAAGCATGACTGCCCCTGCCTGAGCGCTGGCTCTGTGTGCTGCTTCAGCAGTCAGACCACACAGGTCTGCATGCCACCTCTGCCCAGCTGTGCGACCTTGGGCAAGCCGTTACTCCTCGAAGACAACAGATGGAGATGGTGTGACTTAAAGAAAATAATCCGACTCACTGTAAGGCTTTATACTGGTTTGCTCTTGTTTTCATAATTTTTTGATATTATTATTGTCAGAAACACTTCAGAAGTGTTTTTTTTTTTTTTTTTAATAAAGATCTTAATAAAATAAAGACCCTAGCATAAAATTTAAAAAGGAAAATAAACAAAGATCTTGGCCTACATTAAGGGCTCTAGAAATGGTAGAAGTCATTTAGGGTTCCATCCTTGAGACAGGTAGCCGAGGATGGACAGATCTGAACCTTGCTATGACCAAACACAGGCAGGACTTGTCTTAATCACCTGTGGTAACAGATGCAGACATGGAAGTGACTTTTGTGAAGGAAGATGTTTATACTCAGGGATCCATACAACCAGGAGACGTGACAAGGGAACACCATGCAAGGCACTTGGGGAAGCACCAGAGGCCTTCAGGAGGCAGAGGGGTGAGGGTGAAGTGTGGGTGAAGACCTTTACATGGCTTCCAAGGGAAGGAACAGGAGAAGATGGGTAGGCAGATTTAGGATTGGCTAGTTGCACAATTTCAGCAGACTCAGGGGTGTAGAGAGTGCCCTAGTTGTCCTGTACTTGGCCCAGGGGAGACATTAAGGCAGGGAAATGACCAACCTCTCAAACTGAGATGCAGTTGGATAGTCTGCATATGAAAGGTGCATTCTAAGGGAGTCCTCCCATCTCCAGCAATTAGCTAACCTGGAGGAGGGGCAGACTCTGCAAGGTCAGTAAGATCCCACAAGTCAAAGCTTCATGAAGTCCAGAAAAACCAGGCACTACAGTCCTGGGTGGCACAATAGTAGGAATGCTACTCACACATGGCACTGTGTTGGCTCCCGTCAGTCTCATGGCCACCTCAGACAGCTTCTAGGTTAAGAAGTGCTGTGGCCGTCTCTGTGGTGGCAGGTAAGGTAGTGGTGAGCTGGGGCCATTCTTTGTAGTCGCACTGATCTATAGAATCCCGGGAGTTCACCCCTTTGGTCTTCAGCTCTTCCTGATTGCTCTAGGTTTGGTAATACATGTCATAAGTGATACTATGGAAGTTTGGTTGCTAGTGAGGATCTTGACAGGCCTGTTTCTAGGGCTGGAGTCCACTTAGACATGGACTACCTGGAATGGCATCTGTTCACTCAGTGGCCTTGACTCACATCAGACACCAGGCATCCCCAATCAAGCTCTGAGGTCGGAAGCTCTAACCATGCGGTTGACAGAGAGGATTCTCCCACCTGGTTTCTCCTGCTCTGTTCTTAAATTTGCTTTCAAGAAATGGCCTGTGGTGTCCAAGACACTTGGGAATACACAGATGTGTTTTAACAACGTGGTTTCTTCTCAGGTTCTGCCTTAATTCAATAACCCCTTCATTCTTTCATGCAACAAGTAAATGATGTTTGGCAGAAATCTTTTTTCCTGAATTCTAAGATAGTACTGCCGAATGAATCACTGAGCTCTGGGATTCAAATTCCCCATAGTGGGAGAGGCATAGAGAGCCAGAGTCTGCTGCACAGTCTGCAGTCAGAATGGAGGGTAAGAATGGAGGGTGTTAGTAAGCTAGCTGTGGCCATCCAGTAAGAAACAACTGAACTTCATACAGTCCAGGGGCAGCAAGGCAGTGCAGACTTGAAGGACTCTGAGGAGTTGGTTTTATCCTATCACCTGATTAACTCTGGTCTCCTCCTCTGGCCACTGAGACTTTCCCTACCCCGAGACCTGTCATCCTACTTGATGGGAACAAATAAGGAGGATTTGCTCATGAATCAGGGCATATACCTGCCTCTTGGGAAGAACCATTCAGATGTGCCCTCCTGCTATTGGATCTGGGCAGCCCATTTCAATCTAAGCACATACAATAAGGGACAGGTTCATATAGATCAGAGTAAGTTAACAAATGTGCTTTTGTTCAACTGGGAAACTTGTTTTAGCTTCCTGTTACCATCTGGTCTAGAAGCTGCTTATTGAATTTTCTCCTGGCATACACTCAGGAGACAAAACCTACAGAGAATCCAGTGTCTAGTTCTTAATAGGGTCAAGAAACCAGAACTTCATGGCTTTGTTTAGTGGATAAAACTTTGAGGCCAGCTTGTGTGCATTTAAATTCTGATTCTACCAATCAATTACTGTGGTAATAAAGATGAATCATGTACCATTCCTGGACCTCAGTTTCTTCCTCTAAAATATGGGAATGAGTATAGTCTTTGTGAAATGAATTAACACATGTAAAGGGCTTAGGGAATGTTCCACTGTCATGGATCCCCTACCATTTTATGTCCCCAAAAAAACTAATGTGTTTCACTTCTGAATGCTCAGAGATGACATGATTAGATTATGTGAGTTATATTCTAATCAGTCATTAATTCATTTATTGGATAAATAATTTGAATGGTGAGGCATGGCTAGAGGAAGTAGGTCCCTAAGTGTGTGGCTTTGGACTATATCTTGTCCCTGGCTTCTCACATGTGTTCTCGTTCTCTCTCTCTCTCCCTCCCGCTCTCGCTCTCGCTCTCTCTCTCTCTCTCTCTCTCTCTCTCTCTCTCGCTCTCGCTCTCACTCTCTCTCTTCCTTCTTAATTGCCATGAATGGAGCAGCTTTATTGTGCCACTGCCTTCGGCCATGATGCTCTGCTTTACTTCAGGCCAACCATGGACTGAAACTCTGAAACCATGAGCTAAAAATAAATTTTTCCTCCTCAAAGTTGTTCTTGTGAGGTATTTTGGTCACAGCAGTGATAAACTAACACACCTATCATGGCGCACCTGCAAGTTAAGTATTACTTATCACTATTACCAGCACAGTTGTGATGAGATAAGAGCAGTCAGGAACTGGAAGGTATGCTTCAGACAGCCAGTGGGGCACCTTCTTTGGCATCTCTGCCAGCTATCAAGGATTCTCTGATTGGTATAGAGCATTCCAGTGCTTGGGGAGGAAACTCCTGCAGATCCCTGAAGGTTTTCTAGGGTTCAAGGCCCAAAGAGTAGAAAGAAATGACTCAAAACCTGGTCAGAACAGCAGAAGCTAAGTGAGCCACAGCATTGAGGTGAAGCAAGTATTGATGTGATAGAACGAGACTGACTTCTCCAGAACCACTTCCAATTTCTGCTCTTAGAGGTCTGAGCAAAACAGATTGTTCCGTGGGATGTGGCCCCAATTCAGAAATCTGCCCCCCCTGCCTTATCAGTGGGTTGGTAACCAATGGTTGCATGAAACTTACCTTCACCACCATCACAATCAAACCTTTATCTAAGAACCTAACCTTAGTTAATACATATAAAGTATTTAGCTGCACTCTGACCTTTTCCAGGACCTTCAAATATGACAGACACATTACTTTTCTTGGGTGACCATCGGCATGACTCCTAATACCCCACCCACGTCTCAGGCTTGTTATGATTGTCAGAAGGTCAGAAGCCTTTGAAGATGTATTAACAGCCTTTCCTTTATGAAATAAGAAAGGAGTGTTAGGCCACGCTTCATACCTGTTAATCTACCTTTATCAATGTGTCACACCAAAAGCAAGGTATAATGAAAAGAAATAAAGAAGTACTTGGTGACAAAAATATGGTATAGAAACAATCTTGAGTTGAACAGAGAAAAACAGATCCCAAGTATTACATATTTATGTCCATAAGTCATCTCTTAACAGGGAGAAAGAAAAGAGATTTGACATTCGCTCCTGAGGATATTGTGTTCTCGGGGTGGATGCTTTTATAAGATATCTCATTCACTTATTCTTCATAATTGCCACATGAGAGGAATTATTAGCATTTTACACTTAAAGAAAACTGAAGGCCAAAGTCCACAGGCTCTACCCATCCCGAAGTTACTTCCTAAAACAGGACCTCAGAGCCTCACAGAAAGATATGGTGCAACAAAAGAAATGGCAGCCGGGGCCTGACAGAGATGACCAGCTATTTTATTTTGCTTTACAGAGGCAAATAATTAGTTTGAGCTCTTGCCGAGTTTCATAGGAACTGGACTGGTGGGGGTGGAGGGTGATTTTCCCTTATATACTATTTTAGGAAAACCCATAATTGAATCTAATTTCTGCAGCTGCCATTGGAAGGCAGGATGGCAGGCAGCGCGTCTGGGAGACAGCACATCCGCAAAGTAGGGTGGAATAAGCCAGCGTGCAACTGAGAAACCCAGGCCAGAGGGCAGAACCCCTGCCCACAGGTGCCACTGAGGCCAGGGCATAGCCCACCGGGAAAGTGGTGGGTGCGCGTGGCCCCTGTCGCCCCCACCTCTGGAGGGCCAGCCCCTCCCGGAGCTCCTGTGGCGGGGAACCTTCTGTATCTTTGTTCTCTCTCCGCCACGGCTTGTAAGTATTAGTCTGATGTTGTTTACTTCTTCTCCCAATCTCTCCAAGGAATATGATTCACACGTTTTCAGATTTATTTGAACAAAATGCAATAAATATGCTGCTTCAATTTTAACTGCTGGCCTGTAGCCAGGGTTTTTAATGAATCTGGCCTGTGCTACCGAAGTGTTCCAGGATCTCCAGGGCTCTGGGCACTGTGAGATTATACACACTGGTGTGCGCGCTCAAGTGCACGCGCGCGCGTGCACACACACGCACACACGCACACAGTGCCCACCTCCCCCCACCTCCCCACCTCCTATTCCCTGAGGGCCGGTGACTCACAGTCAACTGCAGGTTTTTCAGAGCGGACTCTGGTTAAAATTAGCAGGAGCCTTTATCGTTCAAGGAGAGGAGGATTCCTCCGGCTTCTTTCACGGCTGCATGGAAATGCCATCTTTTAATTTTCCCCCTCTGTTGAATTGCTCTCCCCTCCTCTAAAAGCTGCCATCATCAGCCTTTTTTCTCTTCCTTTGTTTTCTTGCAAACGGTCACTAGACCAGGCCCAGCCTGTGGGGACTTCCATATAAAAACAGCTGGCTATGGGGATTTAACGTGGAGATAAAAGGATCCTGAATTGATTTTCAGCACAACCCAACAGCCAGTGCTTCAGGCTTTGGAGAAGTGAGAGGAAAAACAGGAAGAGGGACACACAGCAAGGCAGTAGTGGGGAGACAGCACACTTTCTCAGAAAGAGGGAGGGAGAGGAGACCCACCTGGACGGCCCCAAACCCCTCCTTCAGTAGAGAGAGCTCACTAGGATTCTCTCCAACTCCAAGAACCTAAACTCTGAAATTTTGTGCTCATAATGATCACTTTGGTCATTATGGGTTTATATCTGGAAGCCCCTCATAGGGAGGGAACCGTTTCAGGGAGGGTGGATTTTATAGCACGGGACATGGTTTCCCACTGGTGACAGGGACAAAGAGGTAACTTCAAAGACCCACATATGGATATGGTAGCCAAATGCTGCATGTCACAAAAGGACCCACCACCTATTTTTCTTCTTTTAAAAACAAACCATAGTCTGATCCTTTCCATTATTACCAGTGACTTTTATTGGTGCCAAGCCCCAGCGTGTCTCTCCTCACTCGGAATGACCCTTCAAAGCAAATTGCAGATTGTTCTGCAGGGTTCTGTCCACCTTAATCCATGCCCACTTCATGTCATGCCATCCCCTTCACAATCAGGCGCAGTAAGGATGAAACTGCCAAGGCGGAAACCTGGGCAGGAAAGCACATGAAAGGCTGGCTGCTCTTAGTGAGTGGGAAAGAGGACCAGGGTCCACAGGTCCAGGTTAGAGTAGTGTGACTTCCGGGAACTTTGGTTTCCTCATCGGTGGAATGATGGGATTCGCTCAGTAATCCCTTCCGGCCCTGGTACTCTGTGATTCTCACACACCCAGGGGCTCTCCCTGAGCATGTTTTACCCTTCTGGCATTTCAAAACTAAGACTCTCACAGTTAAACCCCTACTCCTCTATTTTTTTACTTTCTTAAAATGAAATAAGAAGTAGCTCTTATTTCTGCTATGATTACTCAAATCATAAAAAAAATCACATCCTTTTTTTTATAATATTCTTAGAATTGAAAAATATTTCTTATGTAGACTGGAGAAAAACACCATCCTGTCTCAACTTCAAACAGTAGTGTCCATGGTGTGGTTTTGTATGCATTCAGCTATTCTTACCCATACCATCTGCAAACACTGATGCAGTTCAGTTCAACATGTTAATCATGTGATCTCTTGCTAGCCCTTTGCTGGGGGACACTCTCAGAAACACATGGAAAATATCTGTCTCTTTCCCAACTTATTACTTATCTTCCAAGGAAATCTAGATTACCATGTAATATGATGTTAAATACAACATGGCTGCAAGGAGTGTTGTGTTGGGTACTGGACAGATTTTTCCTGCATTTAAACCTCCTAGAACATTCCTTAAGATGTCTCTTTTTATCTCCATTTTATAGATAAGAAAACTAAGGCTTAAGTTAATTTGTCTACCCAAAGCAGAGCTGTAGCCAATTATATCTGAGTGACCCCGATATTGTTATGTTAGGCAAGTATTGAAGTGAATGAAAGAGCTGCCTGCAGAGCTATGGTAGATGCAGATGCTCCCACAAGGTCAGGGGTGAAGATCTAAGAAAGGGAGGGACCTGCTGCTTGAGTTTGCACTGAAAGGAAGAAACAGGGATAGCCCAGGATGATAGAGGAGGTACTGGTCCAGAGGTGGGAAAGAGAGTGTGACTCCTGGTCAAGGTGCCGGTAGGAACACAGAAGACCTCTGTTTTCCATCCCCAGTCCTCCTTCCTAACAGGAAAGCCTTTGATGAGATCATTGGAGAGAGCAAGCCTCCACCTGCTCAAACCTAGGACCCAGTAACTCTCAACGCTGGATGTCCTTCAAGCAAATTCCTGGCTTGAGGAAGGGCTGCCCTCAGATAACTTTGATTATTTTAAAAATGGTGCTTATAAAAACAAACACATTCCACTTATTACATAACTAAGACTGGAAAAAATGTTTTACTGTCAGTTTTATTACTTGGGAAATGTAATAATTTCCAGGTTTGAAAAATATAGTCAGGGACTTTTTTTTTCCTTAGCCTGATGAAAATTGTATATATTTATTCTGTACAGTGTGTTGTTTTGAAATATGTGTACATTGTGGAATGGCTAAATTGAGCTAAAGAACATATCTGTTCGTTCACAGACTTACCATTTTTTGGTAAGTTCTTAAAAATCTTTTTAAAAGTCTTGCATTTATTTCATTGGCATTTCCTGGCCATTTTATTTACACCCTAAATCCTAATTTCAGCCTCCTTTCTTCTATTAAGCAAGCTTAATTCTCAGGCTCATGTCAAACCTGGCAGCTATTTCTTGGTTCTTTGTTCATGGAGATTTCCACAGTTGTGGCCTATTTACACAAAAATTCATTCATGTTTGGGTTTTTTTTTTTTTTTTCTTTTTTTCAACATATTTCACAACTTCTTAATACCACATTAGGCCTTCACCTCCTTGAACCCAGAGCTAACAAGACAGAATTAAAAGAAACAAGACATTTGCTGACAACGTCTCTTTCCCTACCTACACCTTTGCCTAAAGGATATATGTAAGAACCATCTCTCATTCTTCCTGTCACTTTCTGGACAGAAATGTGTCAATCTGTTATTTTTAACAGTCATGGAGAAGAGAGACCATTTAAAGGAAGATGTGACAGAGAACTGGGTTCAAATTCCCAGTGACATTGACTTGCTGTGAGACTTGAGTTATTTTTAACCCTTCAACCTCATTTCCCTGAAATGTGGATACAAAAATTGTGATTAGTATGATCTACCTTTTAAAGTCAGAGAGTTTAAATTTAAAATGACACATGTAATCTTTCGGTCTTCATGGATAGTTAGTTGACCCTGAAATAACCAAAAGGACTTCATTAAAAAGTGGCTTCCTGCAAAACAACCTCAAGGCACGACTTCCTGAGTCACCGTCACCAGAAGGCTTCCACACCCACGTGACAGAAACTCAGCTGAGCCTGCACCTGACTGGGTTTTCCAGGCTGTCCACATCCAATAACTATTGCATGGTATTTGATTCACTGGAAAGAAATAAAAACTCTGATGTTTTCTCAAACATAGAAGTGCTTCCCACATCTGGCTCTCAGATCTTCCCTTGAGATAGACAGGTGTTTTCCCTACTGTTTAGTATCATATGAAACTCTTCTCTCTACCCAAGATGCAGAATCAGAAGGATTTGGAGTCCAGGTGCCATCTTCTGAGTAGCGACCTGACGGATTTCCACCTGACCATAACCATGCCGTGGACACTGGGAATTAATCTCTGGGCCAGTGTGCAAAATAGTCCAGGCAAAATGGGTGCAGAGGGACTGCTGCATAATCATCCATAATTGTGGGCTGTTTCTGTGCTGTACTCATCATAGTGTTCAAGTCCTGTTCTTCAGCAGTCAGAAATTCAGTTTGTGAGGTTTGACTTCAGTTACAGTGGTGATCATCACTCCACTTTCTCAATTATTATACTAATTTTTCCTCATCCTTATGTTGTTCAGTAGTGACATTTTGATCAAAGCCTCCCAAAGTCCCTTTTTCATGGTAGATGCTCAGCAGATGTTGGTTGAATAAATCAATGGACAAATGAATAAATACATGAATATTCTCAGTATGTGTCAATGCAGTGCTATCTATGACTTGCTGGGCTGACTTCAGTTTATAAATCAAAGAAACCATGAATTAGGCTATTTTTAACCAGTGACGAGGATGCCATAATTTTAAAGCTATAACGTATCTGCCTCTTTAGAAACGGATATTAGTCCCGCAGCGTGATCTATGCCTTTCCCTCACCATCTCTGCTCACCTGGTTAAACTACCTGCATGCACATCTGTTCTCTTACACTGATGTCTATTCTGAGTCATCATTGTTCACTCATTTCCTCTTCCCTCCCCAAGCCTCTCATTTTCTTTTTTATATTCAAATCTTCTTCAACAATCTGCGATTGAGCATTGGTAGGAAAATTTAGGCTGCTCACGAAGTCCCTCAAAAACTGTCCAATACCCTGCCCATGAAAGTAGGAAGAAAAGTTGAAAAGCCCAGTGCAAATATAGAAAAATCCACAAGTGCAGAACCCGTATAGTAGAGAGGGAGTTAAATTCTTGAAAACAGTGTGCATCTTTCTGAAAACCTTCATCTCTCTAAATAGTGAGCTGTCTTAATGAACACACCAGAAAATTTAATTTACAAAAATATGATTTAAACATGGGTTTACGTGTCTTCTGAGCAAGAACTATGACTTATTCAGTGTTTTCTGCCATAGTACTTACAAAGGAACTTCTAGTCCAGTAAAGATTGAGGAAGTAAAAAGGAAATGGAGGTGGGAGGGAAATGGGAATTATATACAGTAGTCATACTGCTTAACCACTCTGCATCAGAGGTTGAATTTCAATCCTTGATTTTTGAACATCATCTATTGGCCACTTTCTAGAAACCCACAGGTAGCAGCTTTTACCCTTGCAATCAAGTTGTGTCAATGAAGGACAAGCCATGGAAATGCTTCATGCTTCCTTAGGACCCATAGGTTCAAATTGTTCAAGAACGTAGTAAAATATCACTTCCTCAGTGATGTCCTTCCTGTCCCAACAGAGAACTCACTCATTCTCCTGGGTACTCACATTTCTTGGTCCTGTCCCCGTGCTCCTGATCACAAAAGTATTGACATTAGCATTTACGTATTGCCTCTGGCACATCAAGGCTAAAAATTTATCTTGGTATCCTCATATTTAAGTCTGAGTAAAAAGATACTATTATTAATTACATTATTGATGAGAAAACTGAAGAACAGAAGTTAAACAATGCGCCCAGTTTCAGACCACCAGTAGTTTGTGTGACTGTGACAGGAATGGAGCCCCAGAACCCCCCCTCTAACCCACTTTGAAATGCCCCTCTTCCTCAAAAACAATCATCCTGGTTATCTTGTTACCTTTACTATGGTCTCTATATTAACATAAATTCTAATTTGTAGTCAACCAGGTCAATTATTTATGTTGTGTCTGAGCTATCCAGTAAATAAATTCCATTTTCAACTATTGTGCTAGAATATATGCTAGTTAAAATCACCCTCATAAATCTCTAGCTCAGTCCCAGGTGCAATGGAAGGTAACGTGGGTAGTCTTTCCAGCTCAGGGGAGATTGTTATTTTTATTTAAATTTCTTGTTCCTGTGTCTTGTTTCTTCAACTAAACATCCAGCTACCCAAAGATTGAACTGCTTCTTATACTTTATAGGTCCCCCAAAGGACCTGGAGTTGCTATCTTCACAGTAGGCACTGAAACTTTTTGTCTGAATAAATTAACACATGAGCCAAATTGCTTTACTCTTGTCAACCCCCCACAATTTTTTGAGACTGTAGCATTAAGTTGAATATTGAGGAGTTCACTTCACTTCCTGGGGTCCCAGCTATCAGAGAGCTGCAAGTTCATAGTGATGGGGTAGATGGAGCATTTACCCTGCTACCCCTCCTTCAAGTGGTATATCCCAGACAAGCCTTGGTAGCCTCCCTCACAACTGCATTTTAAATAGTTGAAGTTTCCTGGAACTGTTCCTGCCTGGCCTGTTCTGAGAATGTTCTTTGTGCCAGCCACTGTGCTCAGCATTTTGTAGGCATTATCTCATTTAATCCCCATGACGGCCTTCGAAACTGAAGCTTTGAGGGGTTCACTTGGACAGGGTCAAATACCTAGTTAAGTGACAGAGCTGGAATTTAAACCAAGGACCGACTGGGTCACAGCCTTACCCACCAGCTTAAAACTCCCTTCCTTTCAAGTGGTTTATTTCTCAATTACTGGGCAACACCTTTGGGATTCTACTTCTTACATGGAATATTTCCATCTCCACATCTTTGCTTTGCTTTTCTCCACCCATCCCTCCTCCCGCTTTTAAAAATAAAGATTAAAATTTTTCACAGATAATTCTTATTGTCAACTCGCCTCTCTTACTCATCTCTCTAGTCCCATGACCTTAGTTTGAGACCGCTTCTCCTGAAATGCTCATTCCGTTTTCTTCCTCCTATCCTATCTCCAGTCTTTGGCACTTCCTTTTCTTGACCTTCCACATAAAGCTCAGAGTACAGAAGTCCTTATTTATCCCATCTCACTGTTAGTCTCTGAGCAACTGGATTATCCTGTGAATTAAATCAAATACAATGATCTCTGCCAGTTCCAACCTCTCCAGTGGACAATTTCTGTTCTGACTGCAAGTCCCACCAAAGGTTCTTCATATCCATTGCCCACTTCTTGAAATACATTCCCCACTCTCCTCTGGATGCCTTAGAGACCTCCTTAGATAATTGGATAGATTAATTATTAAAATACTTTCCTTTTATCTTAAACCTTATCATCTGTCTTCTGCTTCCTACAGTGTGATAGTTTGTTGTTCATTTACTCTGTGCTCCATACAGTGGTTGGAACCAAAAGAGACATTTTCCAAATCAAACTTCCTTTGGACCTCTTTGGGACCAACCAACCTTAGAGGATGATTGGAAATAATGCAGTGCATTCATTTCTTGAACAGGGGCTTGCAGAATCAACCAAGTAGAAAGAAACGTTGAGACGCATTTAACCTCATTAGTTTCAGTAGGACTCTCTCCAATCCATCAGAGTTGAGCTACATTAGAGAAACTCAACTATTTCCAAATCTCATTTACATAATGGATGAGATGTGAAATGAGCCCAATGCAAGGGGAGCCACCCGGAGGCACTAAAGTTTATCACAATATGTAAGAGTTCTTTTAGATCATTGCATTAAATTTCCACTAACAAGATAACAAATTAATTGTCTGTATTACTGTACTAGCCCAAAGTCTATTGAGTACAGAATATCAGCTGAGGGGGAGGCAGCTTGGGTTTCCAGAACTGTGGATGGAGAGGGATGCTCAGAGGGAGGTGATGAATGCTACCTTGGCTTTCCCCTGCCCCTTTAAGAAATCCCAGGCACCTCTGTAATCTGATGGTGGACTTTGGCTTTATTAGTGAGGTAAGCGAGGATGAGTAAATCAACTGTATCAGACAAGCCTCAGGACATCTAGAAATTGATCATTCTGCCGAAATAAGCACTCTGTGTTTATTAGCTGGGAGTTCATCACTATCGCTTCTCCTCATCCAATTCCTAAGAGATTTCAAAGCCATCATCATGGTATTAGCTCGTCTGACTGAACTACTAGAGATAAAGATTAGGAGATCTATCTAATGATGGGTCTGAGTTTCTGTGATTTTTTTTTTCTTCTATTGCAAAGAAGAGAGCTTTTCTAGCACACACTCTGACTATATGTGCATGCCTGCACACAAGCCCAGTATTTCTGTTCTATAGGATGAATTCAAATAATGGGATAAAGTAGGTGGTTTAAAGCAAGGATAACCACTAAAACTTAAACAATACAACTTCCCCATACCTAAAGAGACAGTACTTAATAAGGGGAACGTATGCTAAATTAATTTCTCTAGCAGATACAGGGATTGATGTCGTAGTAAGAAGAATAATTAGATACAATAATCATATTTATAATTCCAACCTCCACACACAAGGCCAGATTCTACAGATAGGTCCATGAGAATGAGTACATATTGGATTGATCTTTCACAAACCAGTAAATGTGCATTTATCTATTTATACCTATATTTATATACACACACTGCACTGAGCTCCTCATATCAAGCTCTTTTCTCAATGTGGCTTCTAAATAAGCAGTAATCAAAATGCAAATAAGGTGACCCAGTTAGCATGGAGCTCTGTATTACCATGCAGATGTGCTCTGCAGCTCTGTACTCCAGAGGTAAAAAGGAAGACACTAAAAAAGATGCTTATATTAACTGACATTGATTAGCCCTTCACATTTGAGGGAATCTAGGGGAGAGGTCTTCTAGAAACAATGATCCTATAACTTATATCACATCTGCTGTTCTTGGCTTGGTCTGCTTTTGAGCTTTCCTGTGAATTTAGAATAACAATCAGCACCAGGAGAACAAGAAGACTGGTTGTGTGAAGCCAGAGAAAGTAACTCTTGCAACACAAAGCCAACATGCTGTCCTGAGACAGTTGAAGGACATGGACAGGTTCAGAGTCATGGTTTTGCCACCATCTGTGTGTAACTTGGAGCAAAGCAAGTTACATCCCTTTCTGTGGCTCAGATACAATGAAGAACTGTGTGTGCTGCATTTCTGGCCAAATCTGAACTACTTTAATTTACTTTGCAGAAGCTCCTATATGTTTGGCAAAAGGCTCTGCTATGCTTCATGCACAATGTAGTAGCAAATTCCTAACCTACCTGATCACCAAAGATGTAAGAAGCATACTAGATGCAGTATACTACAACATTGGTTCTAATCATATGTATACATTGGTCCTGCCTTGTTACTACCTTTTGCCCTTGTTACATTTTCCAGAGAACAAGCACCCACTTGTGTCTGCATTTTCTTCAAGTTTGAGTAGAATTACATCAGCATCATGTTTGGTTCTATTTGCCCTTTGTCCTTCTGTGGGGTGTGAGTGTGTGTGTGTGTGTGTGTGTGTGTGTGTGGTGTGGCAGGGGCAGGGAGAGAGAAAGAGTGGGGGAGGATTGGACAGACAAAAACTTTCACTTGAGCTTTAAAGTACCTATGAATCTCAAGCTGGGTATGAAATCTGTTTGGTGTCTGCATATTTATTTGTCCCTCTAAGAAAAAGATCTGATATCTAAGATACCAGAAAGATTAAAACCCCTCCAACTTGGGATATCTCTGCTTCGCATTCTCCATATTTGATGTTTCTCCTTCTAGATGATACCCTTTCCAGATAACACCTTTTCACTGGCTTGATCTTTCCACTATAGGGTCATGAGATACTAACCTCTGCATCTTTAGAAATTACTGCAGAGTAAAATAATCTTTAATATAAAGCTTCATATGGCTCCAGCAGACACAAATGCCATCATTTCAGCCCTTTTCTGCACCTCAAAAGCAAGAATGGCAAGAAGTAATCAAATTGTTTGGTGGTTTCTCTGACTCTAGAAAGCTTAGAATCAGCATTGTAAAGTTAGAATAGATTCTGACCAGGAAGAAACTCAAACAGAATGAAATACCAGTTTTATCCAAGTTCACACAACCAGTGTGGGAAAGAGCTTGCCATAACCCCATGTCACAATGCCCGTCTCTTAACTTTCATATTAACACATTATTTCTTTCTGATGTAGTTTATTAACTGTAAGTATCCATTGAATAAGTTTTGTGTCAGTCTTATGTTAGGAAGATACAGGAAATGAGTATGAAGTCTGTGCTTCCTAAGGAATTTAAATCTTACAGCAGTTCCAGATAACTTGAACATATGAAAAAGTTTAAAATGAGAAAATGTATACAAAAACAAAGTATCATTAAAAAATAATGTGAGTAACATAATTGGCTGCTTACTATAGCCAGGTGCCACAATAAGTATTATTCTTACCTATGTATTAGTTTTCTCTTTCGGCTCTAACGAATTTCCGTGAACTTAGTGGTTTAAGTAACACAAATGTATCATCTTATATTTTTGGATGTCAGAAGTCCAAAATGGATCTCACTGAGCTAAAAATCAAGATGTCAACAGAGCTTTCTTCCTTTCCAGAAACTATTGGCGAATCCTTTCTTTCTTCCTCCTTTTCTTTCTTTCTCCTGCCCAAACCCCCAGCTCTTAGGGGCTATCTGCATTCCTTAACTCATGGCCACCTTCCTGCATCTTCAAAGCCAGCAACATACCATGTCTCTGGCCCTATTTCCTGTATTATATCTCTGCTTTCTGACTCTTCTGTTCTGCCTTCTCCTTGCACTTTAATGGACCCCTGTAATGACATTGTGACCATCTGGATAATTAAGTGTGTACTCCTGATGATAAGGTCGGCTGATTAGCAACATTAATTCTGTCTGCAACCTTAATTCTCCTTTGCCACATTACAAGACATTCACAGGTTCTAGGAATTTGGGTGTGGACAACCTTTTGTGGGTGGGGCATTATGTCCTGTCTATCACACTAAAAAACTCTTTTAGTCCTCACAACAATAGATGAGGAAACTGAGACATGGAGTGTTAACCTAACCTGCCCCAAATCACTCAGCTAGAAAAACAGAGAGTCTGACTCCAGAAAATGCATTTCCCTTCTGTTCTATACTATGCTGAAAAAAAGTGGTTTTAGAATAAAGGAATGTGTGAGCTAAAGTAGTTACGGCATTGCCTAGAATAGAAAGTTTGAGACTAAAAGGAGAGGTGTGTATTGTATTTATCCACTTATCCATCCAAAATTTTTGAGAACCTATTATCTATCAAACTAAGTGTTGGGAGCAAACAAACAAAAAAAAAAAAAAAAAAAGTGAGAAATGATCGCTAACCTTGCAGCTCAGTTCAAGGTTAATTAATTTGCAGTTGCCTAGACATTGGCAGAGAAATGAACAAACAATTACAGATGGAGCCCCAGTCCTGCAGCAGAAGTGTATCCAGGTTGAAAGACAACAGGTTGGAGCGAGGAACTAACTCTACCTGACAAAAGATGTGGGTTTAAGTCTTTTCAGCTGCGTTTCCAGACATATCTCCCATGATTAGCTTTTTATGACTCATCTTAAGCTCTCGTCCCTCAGGAGCACAGAAGGACCCATTGTTTCTGCTTTTGTTCCTATCCTTCCTCAGTCCCAGCAGGCCTTCCCTCCACTTTGAATTATTAAAGTCTACCCATCTTTTAAGACTGGGATTTTTGTACCTGTACCTGTTTTCCTGAGTGGATAGTTGGCCCCATTCAGAGATGAAGTGCCTGGGGCCTCATGGTCTCTGCCACTTACTGGTTCTTAATGGATGGTGAATTAATAAGTGAATGAGAAGGAGACCACGTCGGAGCCCACTGAGATCTCATTTTCCTCCTGATTCATGAAGGAATCATTTGGCCTCCTATCTTGTTGAGTTTATTAGTTTTATAAGTGTTTCCATCTTATCCTACTCTCTACTTCTAAACCATCTCTGGGAGACAGAAATCACAACTCCTAAGGTTTGGTAGTCAGCCCTCGTATAATTGTTGCTTTCAGAATGATTGATCTTAGACGCACTAAATAGTGTACCACTTAAGAGTGACCTCGCCTGAATTTCATCTCTTGAGGTCCTAGAATGAAGTAAAAGTCATTTGGTGCGAAATTAATGTCGGTGAGGCCACAGTCTCTGAGCAGGTCATTTGGGGTCCACAGGCACTTTGCTTGGAATCCAGCTCATGCTGCTTTCTCCAAGCCATGAGCCCTGTGGTGCATGTGCACCCAGGAAGCCATGCCTGTTTCTAATTTGCACAAAGGTGTTCTCTCTTTGCTAAGCTTAGCATCCATGGGGCTGCTAATGGGATGCTTTTGCTCATTTACATAGAGATGTCTTACGGGTAGTAGAGGAGACTCTGCCTTTTGATGATTGAAAAGGCACTTCAGTCATTGCCCTCATAAAATATAATGACTACCATTATGCCACATAGAGAATATTAGGATGCAATTCTTACAAAACAGGAACTTTAGCTGTTTTAACCACTGCCATTTCCCTGCTGTGATAGATGTTAAATAAATCACTGTTGAATTCATGACTAAAATGATACAACAAAAATAAAATGTCTTAAAATGTTTATTGACTTTTGCCCAGAAAAATATTATTCCCAAATTTTAAGGGTCTCCATTAGTAGATTCACTTTCTTCTGTAACAGAGATTTCCCTTTATTGGACATGAGTCTAATTGGCCACAAGAAAAAGGAGCAATGATAGAATCTGAATAGAAACCAGTATATTAGGAAGAGAATGATTTTCAAGTTTTCAGAAACAGTTTCCTCTTGTAAAAATACATCATTTGCTGGTTTACCCAAAAGTCAAACTACTGTGGGGAATGAAAGATCATTGAATTGAGTCAAGAGACATGGATTTCAGCACTGCTTCATCCACACACGGTTTGTGATCTTGGGCAAATCACCTGGTCCTCTGTGCCTCTGTTTCCTCACTGGTGAATTGGAATTCTCACTGTCTACCTCTTACCCACAGAGGCAGTGGCTTCATTAATTTGTTGTCAAGTGACTTTTACTTCATTCTAGGATCTTAAGAGATGAATTCAGGTAAGGTACTCTTAAGTGGAATGCTATTTAGTGGGTCTATACTCATTCTTTCTGAAATCAACAATTATTTGACAACTGACTACCAAAACTTGTTGTAAGGAACAAATAGCATAATGTATGCCAGAGTTTTTGCAAGATTAAAAACCACTAAGTGCTCAATATATCCTCACCCCTAATCCATGCCAAACCAGGGTACTCTGTAGAGGGGATCAGCAAGGCAACTAAAGGGACAACCATCCCCAGGGCATTAGCCCCTCCCACCATGCTAGCCTGGATTGTGTCACCAGGAAACACATGTGTTTGCAAGTATTAGAATTAGAAAATTAATTAAGCCATTCAACAAGCCTATTTGAACCATATACTACCTGCCAGATGCACTGCTCACTGCAGTGGATATTATAAGGTGAATTACTTGGGATCCCTGGGGATGGTTCCATCAACTTCTTTGTTTTAAGGAAACCCTGTGGAATGAGGACCCAGCAGGGAGTCTGAGGATCTAGGTCTTGCTACCTCTTACCAGCTGTGTGATTTTAGAGGAATCACATGACCTTTACAAACCTTCAACTTCTTCTCTAGGAAAGAGGACTAAATAGTAGCCATCCTACAAAGGGTTTTTGTTTGTTTTTTCCCCTATGAAGAAATGAGGCAAAGTAGATAACTAGCTTTGTAAACCTTAGAGCAATGTACAAATGACTCTAAGGGGAGCCTGGTTTTTATTATCCAAGGTCACAAAGCTCATTAAAGGGATCCTGGGAAAGTCAGACACCATAGACCCCGCTTTTCTGCTATGACCCCTGTGACCTTGAGCAACCTGGGGAAGAGGTAATTGAGCAGCAACTACTACTTCGGAAGAAACAAAATCAAAATATTGAAGCTATTGACTCACCTTAAGGCAGTAAGCAGTGCTTTGGTCTCTGACCTTTTTGCATCCTGGGGCAGTCAATAACCTGGCCACTAGATACAGCCTGCTACTGATTTTGATTTGGGAGTAGTTTAACCTTGAACTGAGCTCCAAGTAACCAAGGCAACAGGAAGTCAGCTTCTGCATCGCAGGAGTTGGAATCCATAAATCAAGTCCCTAATGCAAACACGGTGTGCAGGTAGAGGTTTGAGGGGATAAGTGGTCTATGAGAAATTACCTTTGAAAATGAGTGACTGTCCCTTGATAGGCTACAGCACAGTTTCAAAGACTTTTTTTTTTTTTAATTTATCAATAGAGGTCAATAGGTTATAGCTGAATGGTTTCATATAGGTTTAACTTCTTTTATTTCCTCTTAGCTCTTTCTCTTAATTATGAACAGATGTTGGATCCACAAAGTTATTAGCATTGTTATTTCCTCTTTTAAAACATACTGGCCTCCAAATAAGCAGACTTCAAACTTCAGTGTGTTGTCTTGGGGCCTAGGCATGTTCTGAACTTCACCAAGAGCGTTCAGTCTGCTTCCTGAAATTAGATAGTGATCCCTTGCCAGATCCAAGTCACCCCTTCCTTTTCTCATGCCCTGGTGTAAGCGGGGCGCTACATCTCAGTGGTCCAGCCAGTACAAGACTTTATTTGGATTCTTTTTTTTTTTTTTTTTGTGATCAAGCTCCAGCCTCTAAAATCTTCCTCCTATGGAGAGAGAGAAGCCAGGCTCATGCTGGGAAGAAACTCTCCAGATGTCCCGCCACTTTGGCCTCACACCCCACGGAGCATCAGCTGCCACCTGGAATGAAGGGAAACAAAGGCCTCCAGTGGCCACCTGCCCAGTGCCCTCTCCCAAGGAGCAGTCACCCGTTCCATCTCTCGAGACCTCTGCTCTCAGGCACATTTCATCAATTATTAAGTGTTCCTAGATTAGCCTTTGTTTAAAGTTTATCTAGTACTCTTGTCCATGTATGTTATTTCTGGGATGGTTTCCATTATCCTTCCGAAATCCAAAAATGAGTGAGAAAAAGTCAGGGCTGGTTTTGTGGTTTTTTTTTTTTTTTTTTTTCCCTTCTTCTTCTTCTTCAATTCGTTTCCTCCAACTGACAACTAGCAAGCAGTACTCTAATCTGGGAGATCTTAAATTATCTAGGGTTTTTGAAAAAGCCAAATAGTGACAATCTGAATGACAGAGTGTTTTAAGTGTCTTATTATGTTTAACATATTCTGTAACACAAACACTTGAGTAGCAAAGTATGCCCAATAGAGGTATGATCAGATCAACTTTAATGAGATGATGTGGACTGAGACTCATTTAGATCGCGAACATTTGCATGAAAATGGGTACATCTAAAATGATTTGAAATTGATTTTTTCCCAAGTGAGGGTTAAATATTCTTTTATTGCCTTCATTCCCCAAGCATATCATCATTTAAAGAAATACCTGCCCAACCTGTGTCCACAGGTACAAAGATGGCTTACCAGTGAGTTTTTCCAAAGGAGCAGTTATCCAATAGGTCTCTGATGGCTTAGAGCTCCAGAGACCTAGGGAGGGTCTGCCTGCCTCTATTCAAAGGGAATCACACATTTCAATGGTGCAGAAGACCAAAATAGAGAATTGTCATTAGGCTCCTGCCTGCAGTCCCTATCATCAGATTTGTTAGCAGCCAGGTGTTAAAATATATCAGTTATTCTACCCCAGTGCCCATACTCTGATAGATTTCTAGGTTTTTTCCCCAAACTATGTTTATTTTCTCTGTAGAAAAAGAAAGTTTAGCAAATGTTTATAGTTTTTAAAATATAACAATTAAGAAGCTAGAGACTAAAAGTGGACACTATCTTCTCCCCACCAATCTTCCCTGAGCTCTCCCTGCTCCAAGTCACCATTGCTGCTGTTTGGATGGATCTCCTTACAGATGATCCTCTATGCACCTTGAGTATATTAGATGTTTGTTCCTAGCCTGCCACTAGTACACTTGCATATTTTACCAGCTTCTATACACAAACGTATATAGGTAAACACACCTACACGTTTGTGTATCTCAGTGGTTGTGCCTTGCAATCTTTCTGTCATACAATTTGATATGTGTCTATTTTCACCTTCAAGATGCTATGAAATATAAAATCCAAAAAAAGCATAAATGGCATTGCTATTTATTTGTGGCATCTTAAGCAGGCGTTTCAGAGACCAGGGTGGTGAATGGCGTGAAGGTAAGAGTAGGCAAAGTAAAATATCAGTGTGGCTTTCTCCTTAGATTGTTACAGGTGCCTTTTCCAGGTATGATACTACAGAATCTGTATCCTCAGCATGAAATGGGTCTCAACAGACTGGGGTGGTGATTAGGTGTTAGAGAGTACTGCCAGGCAGACCAAGATGATCCTGGGTTTTGCATCTAGTTATCTAGAAACTTCCAGCTCTGACATTAAGAACAGTATGGGTTTATTCAGCTTTGCCTTAAGCTCTCAGAAATGTTTTCTTCTCATCTGTAAAATTGAGAAAACAGTAATATCCACACCACATGCTTCACGGGGTGGTCACAAGACCCAAGTGAAGCTGATCTCCCTGTGGCAGTGAGATAATGGTACTCAGCGAAGGTTGGTTGGGTTGGGAAAAAAGTGTCAAGAAATATGTGATAAAGCCTAGTTTGTTGTTGCTGCTGTCAGTGGCGTGTAGCCTACAGATGAAGAGACCCTGAATACCTGCCCCTTAGTTGGAGGGTCACTTGTTCACTTGTTTTGTAGCAGGAGAGATAGGAGGTGCCCAGAAATCCTTGGTTATGTCAGGAAAGAGAACTAAACCTTTGTTTACTGGTTAAATTTGGTTCTAAAGAAGCAACAGATTATAATAATTATGATATAAGTGATAATATGATATAAGTAATAATAATGATAATTATGATATAAGTAACAATGATGATGATTTAACAGTTACGTAGCATGGACTATATGATAGACATTGTTCTAAGCACTTTGTATTAATTGATTCATTGAATGCTCAAAACAATTACAACAAAATAGGACTTTTACCATTCCACTTTTTTTTTTTTTTTTTTTTGTACCAGGGATTGAACCCAGAGGCACTTAACCACATCCCCAGTCCTTTTTATTTATTAGTATTATTATTTTTATTTTGAGACAGGGTCTCATTAAGTTGCTTAGGGCATCACTAAGTTGCTGAGGCTGGCTTTGAGCTAGCAATCCTCCTGCCTCAGCCCCCTGAGCTGCTAAGAACCATTCCACTTTTACTATAAAAATGTAACACTTAAAACTCTAGGTTTAAAGCTTAGGGAGGTTAAGTAACTTGCTCTTGATTTCACAACTGCAAAGTGGCAGCATCTAGATTCAAGCTCAGGAACAAGGTTTTAGAATAGCTCACAAGAGTCTACCAGGCTTTTCAGCATCATCATGACAGGTCTTGGGATGGTTGTTAGACCCAGACCCTCAAAAGCCCCCGGTTCAGCTTGTCCTTAGCCTAGTAACTGTTGGGACTCACCAATCCCCACAATACATTTCCTGCTCCAGCAGGCTGGCTTTTTTTTTTTTTTTTTTTTTTTTTTTTTTCTTTTTAACGTGTATTACTTGTACATATTAATGGGATTCAGTGTGCTATTTTCACCTGTTCATACAATGCGCCCCACTTGAATACAGCCTTATTTTAGCCATTGTCTCCTTTTCTAGCCTCTAGTGACCACTATTCTACATTCGGGTCTGCATCTGACTTATTCCACTTAACATAATGTCCTCCGGTTCCATCCATCTGGCCGCAGATGACAGGATTTTATTCTTCTAGAATGAATAATAACCCATTGTGTATATACACCACATTGTCTTCGGCCACTCATCTGTCCAGGGCACCCAGGTTGATTCCCTCTGGATCCTGCCCATCCTCCTGTGTGCTCTCCTTGCTGCTCTAGCATGAGATCTGCAAAGCCTTGCCTCTCCTCTTAGGCTGATTTCTACAGCCTAAGAACCTTCCAAGTACCCACAACCAATGACACACAAGCTGTGCCCCGGCTTTTCCTTCTCATTTAGTCTCATGTCGCCAGCTGGAGGCAATGAGCAGTCTCACTGGGGTGGAAACCACAGGAACCCCTTTTATTCTGCATAGCATAACCTTTGTAAGGATGGGTTGCTTGATCTTCCAGAGGCTAAAGGGGGCCTGAAACATATACTCCTTCGCTAGGCCTGTGCCCAGCTCCCACTTCCGGGTAGCCGACCTGGAATGTCACCACTCCTTACCTCAGCCACAAAACCAGGCATAGCCGTGGCTATTTCTTTTCCTTCAAATTTTCTACAATGTCATTTTTTTGTACCCAAAGGAGGTCAAATCACTGTACTATTTCCCGGGATCATATTTAGATTTTGTCATTCATCATCCTATTCCTTTAAATCGACTGCAGGTTTTGGGTTGTTTTTTAGGGATGCCAAGTCCCCACTTAAAAGTGGACCAGACAACAGTGCATAGTAAGAACGAGGGCTCAGTGTCCACCGTGATGACCAGGAAGAAGCCAGCTGTGGTGGACAGTGTTGCCATTCCACCCACCCCGATGTTATCTCTCCTCGCCGCATCCGCTGCAACGTCAGATGCAGGTGAGTACTGTTCAAATGCCTTGGGTCACCACCATGAAGATGGGGGAGAAGAAGGCCCACTAGGAATGACCTGTTGAGTGCAGGTAAGGCTTCTCTGTTGAGCCAACCACCCACTGACACTGAGAAAGGGGGCAGTTCAGCACTGGATTTTGCTCATGGGAAGAGGTCAAAGAAAAGCAGATTAGCATGGCACCTGGAGGTAGGAACTGTCTCTAAAACTTTCCAGTTCATTCTAATACTGGTCCAGTGAGGACCAACTAAATGGTAACAATATCAATTCCTCTTTATTAAGCCTTATTAATCGTCTGCATTCAAGAGTCTTCTGCACATTATCTATATATCTTGCAAAGAACTCTTACTTCTGTCCTCATTCTCAGAAGAAGAAACTAAGAGGGGAGAAACTGGCCCTGCCACCTGAGGACAGTCAGGATCCCAATGCCCATACTCTCCCATCCTGCATTTCACCTCCCCGTCTGCTCATCACTATTGAAAAATGATAGTCACTGAGTGTCCCTGAGGCACTGATACGTTCCACCCTACAATTCCACCAACTCCTCAGCCATTACCAGAGTCCTCAACAGTAGTTGAATTCCTTATTCAGATATCCTGAGTCCTCTGCCGCCTGACCCCTTCTGTCTCCTCCCTGTTCTACATGCCACACCATCTCCTACCAGCCAACCACAGTTTACCAAGCTCACCTCTGCCACCAGGAGCACAGGCCTTGGATGTGTCTTAACACTTGTACTTGGGGACACTCTTGCTTCTCACTTACATCCTGTATTTCTTCAAGGCCCAGCCAGTCATGACTCTGCAAACACCTTTAGTGTCCAGTGTCTCTACTATGCATTTATCATCTTCTTAGAGACAGCATTAGAAAAGGTCTCCTATTTAATGTCTCCCCTGTAACAAAGTTGTACACAATGAAAGGGCAAGGTCCATGGATTTGATTCTTGCTCTCTTCATGGAATGCAGAACAAAGAACATTCCATTGATGTCTGCTGAATAAATACATTGATAAATGGGGTACGCCTGCTACAGCATTTAAAAATGCCTGTCGTGATCAGAAACCCAAGAGGAGACTCATTATTGATATTCACTCTGAACTCATCTTCTCATTCAGCAGGTGGCTTTAGGCAGAGAACTTGTCTATATAACCACCTCCTTGGTGGAAATCACTGGTAACCAGAAAATGAGCCCAATTAAAACAACAGAAAGAAATACTTGGAATGACGCTTCCCAAATTGAGTTCAGCAAAATATTGGCAGATGTTCTTGTGAAATGTTATTTTTGTTGTGAAGCGAGAGTAGGTAATGCTATTTTCCTTCCTGCAGGGCTTTTCCGGGTCTTTGAATGACCTGTACTCATTGTCAGCCCCTGGGAGGGGAGGCACAGAATTCCACAATCTTATTTGACCACATGATTTGTTTTTCTGGGACTCTCTCCATTCATTTGGAAAATCTTGCTCTGAATGAATGGGATCATGAACATGCCTTTACACATTCTGTGTGAAGTAAAAATTTTTGGTAGAAATGGCAGGTAAATGATGTCAGCAAGAAGAAGTCAAAGGAAGGAAAGTCATGGAAGAATGGGGGAGGCCACCCCCAAGGCTTGACAGACTGGTAGCACCTTTGTGAAAGGGGGGAGGGAGCCATGTAGGCAGACTTCCGGAAATGGAAACTGGCACCATAACTGAAACTCTGGGAAGAGATCACTGACCTAAAGCAAAAGATTTGGGGTGTGGGTTTCACTACCAACCCTGCTAATTTCTTATCCAACCTTGTCCATACAGGAGGTCTCCCTTTGTGGCTTCAGAAATTAACCTGTTCTGCCTTTGTACCCCAAGCATAAATATTTTCTGGGGGACAAAGATAGTTGGTCCCTCAGTTTTCTACCTGCACTCTTTCCACTCAATGTGAGTGACAGCATTCATGCTTATATACACTTGCCTCCCCTGCTTGTACCCAGTAATTGACAAACGTGCTGAGCAGGCGCAAGAAACAGGTGGGTATTAGACTTTTAAACCTGCCTCTCCCGTAGTCAGAGCTGAGCCAAAACTCTCTTGTTTCAGGATGCAGGAACAGGCTGTTTAGTTTTGGCAATACTAAAAATGAGACCCTCATGAGAATTGTACAGATTTGGTTCATTTCCGGATCTCAGGCTGCCGAGCAGAACTTTGGGGGGAAAACAAGCCAGAGATCTCCCCAGGTGCTGGAAGCCAGACCTTCCTGAGATTTCGCTCCCCACAGATAAACGGTTTCCCACAAACCTGAGAGAGTTGGGAACACACCAGCTGGGCTTTTATCCAATGCTCTGTTTCACATGTGAAGGAACGGATGCCTCCTGAGATTCACAGATTTGCCTGAGGTCATACTATTGGATAGGAACCCAAATTTTCTGATTTACTGGCTGATTTATAGTCAAACCCCACTTCTGTCATAGGCCAAACATGAGCAAAGGCAGATTTCTTTCTAACTATGAACCCCTACTTCTTTGGAGAATAGTCTGATGGAATAGATAGCACTAACCAAAAACAAGTTCCTGCATTTGATTTCATTTAATTGGGTGCAATAGCCATATATCTATTTCTGATGAGACCCTTCACTTGATTTTTGTTTTCTTTAGCATGCCTGCCTTCATTTCCACTATAAGCAAAGTAATTTACAAGTACTTCTGGCTTTATGCAGAAATCAATTTATTGATAGCCTATTTCCTAACATTTCTATAGTATAGTTCTGAGGAAGTAGACAACATCGGGGCCAGCGGGAGGAAGAAAAATTAGACTAAGTGGAATGCAAAGCAAAATTCTTTAAAGAAGTCACTTAGAGATAAGAAGATACTGAAATAATACAATTAACTAAAAATTTCTTTTATTTAAAAATAATGAATGTGAAAGTTCCTAGCACAGTGCCTGACATGTAGTAAATACTCGATAAATAATCTCTGCATGAAATGAATGGTGGAGAGTCAGGAGCTGTATGCCTCTGCAGTACTGAGCATGATGGAAGATGTCGGAGGACATACTCAATCTTTTTTATTTTTAGTGGGGGTGGTGGATTCTATGGATTGAACTCAGGTACTCCACCACTGAGTCACATCCCAAGTCCTATTTTGTATTTTATTTAGAGTCAGGATCTCACTGAGTTACTTAGTGCCTTGTCCTTGCTGAGGCTGGCTTTGAAATCAAGATCCTCCTGCCTCAGCCTCCAGAGCCAATGGGATTCCAGGCATGCCTCGCCGTGCAACATACTTAGTCTTGAAAGTACTTAACAATCAAACGGAAAACAATTGACAGGTACATTGGAGGCTGTTGGTAGATACTTGCCAAATAATCAATCTGAGTCCAAACAGTCATTTTCCAAACATCCAATCTTTGGCAAATGTTTTAAAAGGAACATTTCTCACCTTGTTTTATAAGCAATATGATATGGGAGAAATGGGTGAGTGTGACTAAAGAGCTTACAAGACTGTCCTAACCTAAGTGCAGGAGGAGTACTTGGACATGTACGTGAACCAGGGACTAACCCCAACCCCATGAATGTTTTTAAGGCACTTTTTTAGTTTCGCAGAATCTGAGCTGCTTACTGATTATGAAGTTATTGATTTGTTGGAGGGACAGCAGGGAAGACATAGGAGAGTGTGGCCACTAAACACATGTCAGTTCATGAGCTACTGGGAGAGTGGGAAGGGGAGGGAGGGACGGCAGTGGCTGCCACCAGAGCTCCAGCAGGTCAGCCTGAATGATCAAACTGCTCAATGGCTATTGATCTGCTACAATCCCCTGGCACAGCAAAGGAGGTCTGATTCAGGGGAGCACCACATCATTATTGTAAGTAATTAGGGCTAATGCAGTAAAAGCTTCAATAAAGTTTGTTCAAAGTGATGCATAATTTGAAACAACTTCTGTAACACTTGCCCAATAATGATTTTATAACCATATTAGATAATCCATACCTGAATAAGTCAGGCTAATTTTTCTTGTCTTCTATATATTGAACTAACTTCTCAGAGAGGTCATGCAATGGTATACAGAATTTATGACTTCATTCTGAGGCATGTGATTTTCTTCTTCCCTTGTATTTAGGATGAAACTATATTAGTAGGTGCGATCCAAATTGTAATAAGAACTCTAAAACATCAAAGAAACAAAAACTGTTATGATTTTGCATCTGAAAGTCTAGATTAGGAGTAACGGGAAATCAAATATATCCTTTTTGTTCTCTCTGTCTCTCTCTGGCTCTCTTCCTCTCTCTCTCATGCGCGCACACGCATGCACACACACACACACACACACACACCAATATTATTCTCTCATCTTTAGTCCAAGGACGAAAAAAAGACATGTATTCAGGATGCTGTCAGTGAACCTCCAGGGCTCTGAGGGAACAGAGTAGACTGAGCACAGTTCTAAGGTTCTATAGGTTTTATCTCAAGGCTAATCCATCAAACTATATAATCTGCCTTGTATAAAAATACCAGAGCCCCTAAATGAGTGAATATATTTAAACTTAAGAAGTCTATTAAATTTTTAGGCATTTTTGCTTCTCATGACTGAGACTGATATTAGGTAAGCTGGTTTAACCAAACTTCTTTAAGCCCAATCAACATCACGTCCACCTATAATCAAGATGCATTAAATACCTTTTCAAATAATGGCATGAATTCTTAATTCTACTGAAATCTAATTAAGTCCAGTGTGCCAGGAACTGGAGAAGACGGATGATGAAAATTGTGTCTAATGCCCAATTCTATGATGCCTGGTCCTTCTCTTCATCAACTGCCATCTGTGAGGAGGGTCCCAAAATAGCAAAATAATATCTGGGTGCAAGAAAGCAAAGAATAGGAATTTAAGAATTGAACAATCATTTTTCCACTTGCATTTTTAGCCTTACGTGGAATCATGGCCTAACACTCCTAACCAAAATAACAAGTAAATTCAGCCAAAAGTCTTGTCTTTCAGAAGTACCAAAAAAGAGAAAATGAAAGTGAACTTTAATAGGATTTGAAATATCTCAGAGGTATAAATATATATATTGAAGAAATTTTCAAATTGTGAATTAAATTCCTATGAACCTAGACTAATTGATTAAAATATACAGTACAAAATGGGAAAAGATCCAGAGAAAATAACTTAATTTTAAAAACATTGTTCAAGTTATATGAAAAATACTCTACCCATAGACACGTGCAGGAGCATCATAAAATAAGTCTGCGTGCAGAAAGCTTTGCTAGAAGCGTCAGGCTCAGAACCTCTGCCCTCCCTTCCCTCTGGGCCACTAGATTCCCAGCGGGGGTGGCAGCTGCTGTTCTTCCTGAGGCCCCATCACACAAAAGCCTTTCTGAAAAACCTCCATAATTATTGTTATTCTTACCCCAGAAGAGTAAACTCTTTTCTGGTTTACCTGAACATCCTAAATCACCTGAGCTATTTCTGTGGCCTATAAGGCTGTACCAATTTTAGGGAAGCATCTAATTCTCCAGAGTCTGGTCTCTGCTTTCCACTGGGCCTCATCTTGGAAATCCCAGCCAGCACAAACCTCTTTTGGATCTCCACTGTCAGAGCATGATTTTTAAGGGACCCATATCAAAACTTCACACAGCTTCACACATGCTACACAGGTAGCATGCTGGTAAAGTTGGTCCGAAAGTAAAGTAGAGGAATGGGCATCGTAGAAAGGGAGGCATTGGAGAAAGCATGTCAGTTAAGATTGTTCAGTTAACATCCTACTAAGCAATAAAAGCATAACCTCTAGGCTTATCTTTCCTACCAGAAAAATATTTTTTTTTGCTGGGCAAAAACCTCCAAGTTAACATAGAGACTGGTAGGTTCTGGCCCTTGAGTCTGTAGCAGATAGTAAGTCCAGCAGCTCAAATCTCCCTAGCTAATTATCAGTCCTCAGGCAGACATGGTGGATGAGTGAAAGGATTTGCATCCTTCACTTACCTTGTTGCTAAGTTTGGGCTTGTTTTACCACGGGATGCTCCAGTTGAAAATGTGTTCTTGCTTGAGATTGCCTGTACCTACAGTGGGGTGATCTCAGACCTCTGTGTTCATGTCTAAAATGAGGAGAAAGTACCGCCCAGTGGGGGGGACTGTGGTGGGGAACACGTGAGATAACATTTGTGAAAGTCTTAGAAAAGTAGCTTACCATGTATAGCAAGAGCTCAGCCAATGGAGTTGTTGTTGCTGATATCATTATTATTATCTGCTTTCTGTCTGGAATGTTTTTCTCTTCCATACTTACCCTTTGCCATTTGATTGCCTGATTCATGCGTGATCTCCGAGTCTCAGCATATGTGTCTTCAGTTCTGAGACACTCATTTTAAGAACTGTTCCAAGGTCAAGTTGGGTGCCACAGTCTCAGTGCTTATAGTAGAGTGTGTCTGTGCCTGTGCCCACTTCTGTGTCCTACACTGGGCTGGAAAATCATCCTCTCTACAGTCAGACCTTAGTTAACTTTGAAACTCCAACCCCTAGCGCTGAGTTGGGCAAACAACAGATAATCATTTAGTATAGATCAAATGGATTGGGTAACAACTGCTGCCTGCACAAAACAGCTTAGTATAATGCAAATATCCACTCTAATACTATATTTATTAGGAAGACAATGCTTTCCCTTTATTTTCCATAACAGCACCAAAAACAAACCATCCCCAGGATGCTTAGCCGAGGGTGAAACCAGGAAGGGACTTGGGGCCCTCCAGTCTCCTTGTTCAACGATGGCAGTCCTGCCCCAGGTTAATCCCCCAGGGCATCCTCGGGGGAAATTATTTTTAGGTAAAGAGTCAGCCCATGAGACACTGCATGCACAATACAAGAGTGTGTGTTTTCAGAGAAAAGCAGGGGAAATGAACATGTGAGATGCCTGTCTTCACTCAGGTTTCTGGAATTTTTAGGATGAGCTACTCAGTAAAGGACTGGAGATTACATTGACCTATGCCATACTTGAATTTTTTTATATGTGATGGTCTTCCACAGTGACTGGAACACTGACTTCCCTCAGCAGTGACCGTTTCCTGTTTAGATTTTGTCATAGTTGATGAGTCTTGAGCATCCCACAGATTCCTAGTTCCTTAGAACACAGGGAACAAAAATAAGAGAAATAAAAATCAAGAATGCTGCTATTGAGCAATTCACAATCCTTTTATGGTGCCAAGAACCTTGTGCAGAACTGGGCACATAGTAGGTACTCAGTAAACACACCTGGACTTAATTTAGCTAATTATTTTCTCTCCAGAAGTGAGATTTTTTTTTTTTTTTTTTTTCATAAGACAGGTTTAATGACAGGTTGGAAAGTGCCGGATCCATGAGAAGTTTAACTCAATTTATCTTCTCTGAATGCTTCATACAGATTACACTCCCAACCACCTCGTGCCACAGTCAGACCCTCTTAAAAATAGAGTAATGATAATAATACACTTTATCTTCTTCCCAGTGATGGTATCATTCACACCTCCATTGAAGCCCAGCGGGAGGTTTGGCTGGGAGGCCTCGGTCGCAGGGGGAGTCAGGTGCGATTATTGTAATGAGCCGCCACACTCCGCGAAATGCCGAGAAGAAAACCTCCCATACGTGAAGCGATTTCTATTAAGATACTCATTTTAAATCAAATATTCAAGCTCTTCTTTATAAATGGGAGAGAATGAAAGGAGATTCTTCCACGGGCAGATTTTATTTAGCAAAAGAACGAGAGAGAGCAAATATTTTATGATCAGTTCTGAGATGAAAGTTCGGAGCCTGCCTTGTTCACCGGCTCTTTCCATTTCCGGAAATCTAATTAAATTGTTGGTTTAATGGTAGCGAGATAATTTAGTGGCGACTGAAAGCAGCTATGTTAATGAGAAGGGGCATAGTGCTTTGTGTTTCCTGTAATTAATGGAGAGTTTTTTTGAAAAACTTCCTGGTTCCAGTGAAGCTGGTATGGCAAGCCCAGCTGTGGAGACCCAGGCAAAGTCTTTCCCGCTCATTGCTGCAGAAGTAGCCTCAGGCATTGTGGAAGAACCGTGCAATGACTGTCATTAAGTATGATCTTGAGTGGTCCAGGCAGCCTGTAGTCAAGTCTAAGAGCATAGAGTCAGCAAGAGGCTCAGAGAGAAAGGAGATAGAGAAAGAGTAGAGTAAGGATTAAAAGACTGGTAATACCAGAGAGAGAGACAGATGGACAGACAGACGGGATCACTTACCCTTCGGCCCTCCTTCCTACCCCTGGGAGGCACTGGAGTGATCCCAGGAGATCTTCTCGGGGCCTCCTCCTGTTGCTTCCACTGGAGTAGACTAAACAAGACTGGTCTGGAATGGACTAGAAGGGACCTTTGCCAACCACCTCATGTTGCAGATGAGTAAATCAAGCCCAGAGAGGTTACAAATATTACCTGATCAGAAATTGGAAACCTGGATCCTTTCTGCCCACCATAGCATGGAAAGGTAAAAACTGGCTTTGGAACTCAAGATCAGGGTCATTGTGGAGTTCTCCTTACAATACCACAGTATTTATTCCCTTAGGTAAGTTCCCGGGTCTGAGGGAGACTTTCTGAGTCCCCTTTCCTCATCAGTGAAAGGAGGAGAATAATGTCTGCCTTTTAAGCAGTAGCAAGAAGGAAATGGAGAACTCCAATGACATATTCAAAACTTAAGGGCCCTGCTCATGTCAAATATTAAGTCACATCATGTCATGCTTTAATCATGTGAAGTCATAATTTGGTCATGTATGACTCAGATCGTAACATCCTTTAGTAAACTATGTCCTCACTTCCCCCACACCCACATATCCTTATCACAGGGCATAGTCCAAGCTCCCTGTTCTTGAGGGTATTAGTTACTACATCAAACCTCTTGCTCAAACATGGTAAGTATGCAAACTGTTAAACTGTTTCCAAATTGCCAAATAAATTTGTTACCGATTCTCAATATTTAAAGCACCTGCCCCATTGCTCTCAATCCTGAGTGACATATGTAGGTATAAGATTAGCCCTTCCCTCTGGGGGGTGCCCTCACTCTCTTTGAGAAGACCTGACTCCAGAACATGAGATGACCAAGTAATATTTTTAAATACATAGATTGAATAACAAGCTGACATACTGACAGCTACCATTCAGCAATTTATTGGTCATTATTTTCCAACTAGGGGAGTTGTGAGACAGCAAGATGACCTGGGAAAATGGAGTGGAAATAGTCTGCTAAGAATGGGCTAACCTAGATAAGCAGACGGAAGCCAAAGGACAGGTTTACCACATTTCTGATATTGCTCAGTTTTCACCTGTTTTGTGTCAGTTTTGAGTTCTATCTGTGTGAAAATAATGGCAAATGGGACTGAAGAGAAATTTGGGTTCATGCACCAAGTGCCTGAAATTCTAGACTGGCGGCATCCTTGATGGGCAGAGATATAGCAAAATAGCAGCCATGGTGGGCCAATAGTGGTCTATAGTTGTATTTTGATTATCCTGCAGAGGATTGTAATTTTAAAAAATTATTTAGCAGCTGCAAATATCACAAGATTACATAATAGTCAAGATTTCTGGCTTTTTGAAACACAGACTTTCTGGCATCTTTTGAACTCAGATTCTTATCTGACAACAAACAGTTGGAGCAAAATAACATTTTCCCATTAGAGTGGATATATTCTTTTTGCTTTATCATGTCCTTCCTCCCTCACCACTGTGGACTGGGTTATCATCCTGACCAACTTCCCTCAACATGCTGATTGACTATCCCCTATTCAAAATGATTGAAACCAGAAGCGTCTCTGCTTTGGAACATTCTTTAGATTTTGGAGTAATTGCATGTTCATCTTGAGATAGCTGTATTGACTGTCCTCCCTATGGGGAAGTCACTGAAGGCATTTGACCTGGATCAAAACAATGTGTATGAGCACTTAGTCTAGCAGGGATAGCGTGTGTGATTTGTAGTAATACTGTTATTCAGTTATAGAATTGGGAGGGTTGGAAAAGTCCTTTGAGATTGTGAAGTTGAGAGAACTTTGGCTCTTCAGTGCTGCCTGTTGTAGCAACTTGCAAGGGTAGCCCAAGTTTTCTCACTATTGTCTAGCTCCCTTTCTTCTGCCTCTTTCCTGTACAGTATGCAACCAGCTTGGAAATAGGGCAGCCCTTGCTTGAACTGTTGAGTCCGTGGCTTCTAAGGTGTGGGCCCATGGGGAAATTACTTAACCTCCGAGGTCTCTGTTCATCTAGATTCAACAGGGATGTAGAGGTCCTCAAGTGGTTGTTATCACACGTGAAACACTGCAGCCTGGATCGTAAGTCCTTCAAAAATGTCAGTTCCTTCTCTTTTCTTTTAGTTTCATTTGAGGGCATGAAGGATGCATCCTGTTTGCCTTATATGGTCTAAGAAATGAGACTTTTGTCACATAGATGTGACAGAAATAATCATTGAGTAATTGAAAGCAAACCACCCATCTCCACTAGCAAAGAGAAAGGCCATTTTTCTCCCTTCTCCCCCACCCGAGAGACCTAAAGTTTACCTCTTCTTTTAGTAGCCTTTGAACTAAGTCTCTTCTTCTGATTTATGAAGTCTACTTTGGAAGGGGATACAAGGAAAAAGGTCAAGAGGCTTCCTACCTCACTTAGAGTTTCTCAACGACCGAGGAGTTCCTCTTGTCCCAGAATTATGTTTCCTTGATGCCTCTGAAGAGGCATCGTATGTTCCTTCCTAGGACAGTCACGACATGAATTTCTAATTCCAATGGACAGATTTAAAGTCAAAGAGAAAATGCTGGATTTAAACTGTGTGATGCTCTCAGCAAAAGGTGTGAATGCACTGTATGCCTGGGTCCAGGACTTGTCCCAGAAAGAGGACAGAACTCAGAACAAAAGACAGAAAGCCTGCCTGCTACTCTCCATCAGTTCAGCAGGGGATCCAAATCAGCTTCCCTGCGGTGATGGGGGTGGGGTGGGGGTTGGGTATACTTTTGTTGCTCAAAAGCACCCTTCCAAAGGATCTTCCTGTCCTCCAATGCCTGAAGATGTTTTGAGAGGACTTTCCTTATTTTGAAATCCAGTTTTGTTTGTGCCTACATGCCCACAATCCTGGTCTTTGTCTCCTGCAAGTTGCCAGAGTGAAGTGATTTGGGCTTTACATATGGAAAGTTCATTTTGTTGTGTAATTAATGGGAAGCAGACTTTGGAAGCTGATGATCCAGGCCCTTATTTATATGAGAGCATATGTCTGTGTTTTGTTTATGACTCACTCTCTTACTCCACGCATCGTAACTTGGGTTTGTTTACACTAACTTTTCCTAGAATCTGAGCCACATGGTATAGGAGCCAATAATTTATAGTCTCTAAAAGGGAAACATGATGAATGAGCTTTTTCCTTTCAAATTGTCAAATCTTAAATTGAGGGAAAAGTATTTGCTGCATTGAGTCTGCCCAAGCTTATATTTATATTTTGAGGGGGAAAAAGGAAAAAGTTAAAGCAGTAACTTTTTTTTCAAAAAACTACTGGTATAGTGCTCTGAACATGAATATAAATATATTTGCCAAGAGAGCATATGACCCCTCACCACAGTAAACCATTATAATTCAGATCCAAATGTTTGGCAGTGAAAAAAATCCTTCATGGTGCAAGCTATAGATGTTTTGGGGCAAGGGGGGTGCATAGAAATCCCTGTACCTTCTGCTGGGTTTTCCTCAGAACATAAAACTGCTCTGAAAAATAAAATCTATTTTTGAAAAAAGGTAAATTCATTTTCTCTATATCCCTATCTATCTATCTATCTGGTTTGGGTTTTATACATATGTATATACATATATATACATACGTGTGTGTGTGTGTTTGGGGCATTAGATAATTAACATATATATATTTGTTCCCTTCCAGGGGACCAATAGTTTCAATCAGTCTGTGGCATTAAATATTCCTGCTGATTGTTTTTAGTGGCTCACAATAAGTTCCAAATTTGTTTCTGTCTTTTTATTTTTTTTTTAAACTGGGAATTAAACCTAGGGGTACCTTACCGTTGCACTACATCCCCAGTTCTATTTATTTATTTACTTATTTACTTATTTATTTATTGAGACAGACTGGCCTTGAACTTGCAACCCTCCTGCCTCAGCCTCTAGGGTTACTAGGATTATAGGTGAGCATCATGCCCATTTTTTTGTCTGTGTTCTTGTCATTGAAATTCCATTTGTCCCGAAAGGAGAAGTCTGGCTACCCAGTTATTTCGCAGTATTTTTGGTCAGGCCTTAGAGAGTCTAAATAGCTAATGGTGCTCTGAGGAGAGCAGGAAACAGCTGAAATATGTGAGGATCTAATTTAATTTACCATGATTTGAATCTTTTTCAAAAAACCCTTTCATGTCCCACACAGACTCTGGGAAGTGCTGGTTTAGGTGAGTCACACAGATTGATTTCAGGACACGGAAGTGAGCTGTGTTCTGGTCATGGGGAGAGAGGCACAGAATTCCATGTCTCGCTCAGGGCCTGGGACAATGAGGATCTTCATCAATACTTGTTCTGAGAATGACTAAGACATGGGCCTGGCCCCTTCGGAAAACACAATTCGAGGGGAGAGATCAATATGGATTAATCCTATAATTATAATGCAGGACAGACTAAGTGCAATACTATCAGAGAGATACCAGCAATGGAGAGGGAGCAGAAAATGAATGTTGAAATGGGGGGCAGGGGACAGCTCTTAGGAGGAGGACTAAAGTGGAGTTTTAAAGAATGGACAGATGTCCCCGGATGTAAGGTATTAATCAAAAGCTGTAAGACTGAATTATAAACTGAATCTCAGAAGAAATTTGGAAGAATTGGAACCATAATGAGTTTTATTTGGTTTTGTATCCTTTATTATTATTATTTTCCTCACTAGGGCAGGAGAGTTGCCTCTGGATAACAGAAAAATGCAAGACTTTTCTCTCTATCTGACATCAGGTGTAATATCCTCTCTGTCACTGACAGAAATAATAGAATTGGGCACACACCTGTAGGCAATGCAAAGTTATTGTTTCTGGGGTACATCCATCATCTACTGAGCAGACAGATACAACAATATGGGGAAGTCAAATCAATGGGTATAATTGTTGTTTTATGAAAAATACAAGAATACTTTATTGTGTAAATTGGCATTTTTTTCTTAATCATCTTCTATAAAAAGAAGAAACATAATCTGCTTTTGAGTCTCTTGAATCAAGCTCAGAAGGAGTTAAAGGGACAGTCATTAACTTTAAGACTATTCAAACCCTTTGAAAAATCTCCAAAAACCCACGAAAATAAAATTCAAATTCAAAACTTTTGCAACAGACTAGAGCACTGGACTAAGACCAATAAAATTAAACTTCACAGATTTCAATGGAGTCTTGCATTTAAACTCAAAAACCAATTCCATGTATTAATGGCCAGGTTTGGTCACAGTTTATATGCAAGCATTTAAGGGAACTAATTGAACCTCCACCTAATATGAGCCAATAGTGTGATGTTATTTAAAAAAACTTCAGGTATTTTTTAATGTGGACTTTATTAATATAAATGCTATGCCTTTTGCTCACTGAAATTAATCAACCCAGTTTTTCTGTACTAAACACTTCATGCTTGGAAAGTGAGTTCAATTCTGAGCACCAAAATTTTACAAGGGCTTTGACAGATGATAAAACCTCTGGGGGAGGATGACCATCTAGTGGAAGGAAACATAGATGAAGGATTTGAGGATGTCTTACCCAGAACAGAGAAGTCTTGGAAGTATATGAGTTTTTACAGATCATATTTATTCAGAAGTAAGGCTCCTTCCACAAAATTAAGAGATTTGTCTGGAGAAGTGTAACCAGATGAAAGTAGAATCTCCTTCTTCTAAAGGGCTAATGAACATGTTTTCTACCATGTTAACAACGACAAGCCTGACTATTACATAAGCAAAAGTAATTATTAAGATCAAGAAGAAAACAAAGCATGGGTATCTACCATTTTGTGTAATTCTTGAAGTGCTAGCATGAGCCACAAAAATTGATTTCATCTGAGCCTACATATTTAAAATGTAGAAATTGCTCTGAGTTCATGTTGGTATGTTCCTTTGTTCTTAACTGCAATTTTTTTCCCAAAATTTAAAAGAAAGAAAATCTCTCCCCATCAGGTAAAAACATGCATGTGTAGTAGAAGATTATATAAGGGATGGGTATTTATGTTTAAGACTAAAGCTACACCAGATTTGAGAGGACAGAAAAAAGAAATGTAAAGAACCCTTGGAGAGGGCGTGCCCACCCCCACTGTGTGGCCAACTGGCATGCTGTGAGACTTGGCAGATGTAGCTCAAGCTTTTTGGCATTCACTCCATTTCTATCCAGCCCCCCATCTTGTCTACTCAATGTGCTGGGGCTTGATCCACATTGCATCAAACAAAAACCCAAGTTGGTGGAACAGAGTAAGGCTAAATGGCCCTTGTCTTCCTCAGTTTACCAGTGTGGCTACTCTCAATTCACTGCTTAACTAAAGTTTAATAGATCACCCCCAGAGAAGCTCCTGCACTTAAAGGATTCTTCAGTTGTCCCTTCCTGGGTGATTCCAGCATGAATTGTACAGCACACTGGTGAATAAGCACCATGCAGCTTTTAGGAAGCTGTGAGCTCCTGTTTTGCTTGTTCTCTGATCTCTGGGCCTGCCAAAATCCAATTGCTTTTGATATAGGTTCTTTGAGTAAACTAGCAATGTTCCTTACTCAGCTCAGACTCTCTCTCAAGTGAGTTACTGCTGTCTTTACTAGTCCAAAGTCACAGATGACTGTCCAACCCCAGGCTTATGAGAAGTAAAGGATTTTGAAAAACTAGGGAGTAGGAATACAGACTTCTTGCCTAACTGCATGAAGGATATCTGCATCAATCTCATTGTGGAAACACTCCATGGGTAGGCCACTCTTGTAAGGGCCGTAATCACCTGCAATTCAATTCATGATGCTGTAGGGAAAGTCAAGATTCATGGTACCCAGACTTGTTCTTTAGAAGTTTAAAATCCGAACAATCCCCAGGAAATATTAATCAGGCACCTACAATATGACAGGAGTTGTGGGACAGAACAACTCATGTCTGTCTGTCTTTAAGAAACCTTAACTATTCTTAGCCTTGAGCACATAGAAAGCTGCGATCCTCTGGGATCAAATGCTAAGCGAATGAAAAAATTCCTCAGAAATTTGAAGAAAAGAAAGGAAATTTTTAAGGCAGTGGATTCTAATTTTTTTGATCCTGTAATGAGATCAGTAACATAACTTTGAATAGTCACCTCATTTAAATACATACTTAGAATATATGCAGTCTTTTTTAAAGATGTTTTATTCTTGTTCATTTTGATTGAATTTTTTTTCTTCTTAGACATGTCACAGTGCTTCTAAAACTGCCTTTTTAGTTAAATAAATAAAATATATGAGAATACATGACATTTTATAATAAGAACCCAATTAACCCAAACACATGGAGAGAAGAATTTTTAAGGTAATTGTATGATTAACTTACAACTATCTCCTTTTTGTAAAACTTAAACTTTAAAAGAATGAGATAAACCCGCAATAAATGATATTCTTAAAATAATTTTAAATGTCGTTCCATTTACTATTATTAATAAAATAAAACTTTTTGCTGCCATGGAAATTATTATATAACAATTATAATATTTTAACATTGTTTTAAGGAGGGCCAAGCGATTGAGTTGGCATACTTTTTTTTTGAATTTTTTTTTTTTTTTAATACTTGTGATAAAGTAATTGGTAGGTCTAATACTAAATTCAGTTTGTTTTGGTATCGGTAGGTCTTATACTGAAGTCAGTTTATTTTGGTACCATATTAGTAGATATTGTAAACCCAAAAGGTATTTTACATGGATATAGAAAAGAAGATGTAATTGAGTATGCTGAAATCATAACGCTATTCTTTTGATTTTATCCCTGAGTTAGGCAAGAGTCTTGTGGAAGCTCCGTTAACCATCTTCCTTATTAAAAATTAGATGGTCTTCCAAACAGAAGGCACTGTGTTTTTTTGTTTTGTTTTGTTTTGTTTTGTTTTATGAGTCCAGATCTCTGAACATCTTCATTTGGAAGTTAAATCTATTTATAAGATCTTTAAATTTGCAGATTTAAGGGATTTTTGGAGGTTGTAATATATCTTTTTCAGCAACAAAATCGCCAAACAATGGAAACATTCCCAATTACCAAAAGTGCTTTTTACCATAGTATGAGTTTTTTTCTGGCCCACTTTATCCTAAAAGAGTAATAAAAGTTTTTGTTTGTGTTTTAATAACTGATAGGTAACATTATCAATAGCCCATAAACAGCACAGAAAAGGTGAGAACATTTAGAACCCCTGTGTTTTTGTTTCAAAGTCTTGTTTGGGAGGCTGATGATATAGCTCAGTGACAGAGTGCTTTCCTAATACACTCAAGGCCCTGGGTTCAATCCCTAGCACCCCTGCACCCCAAATATATACATATTCTTATTTTTTCTAAAATTAACAATGTGGAATTTAGAACATAGGACATTGAAAATGCTCAGAAAGCAACAAACTGATGAGATGCCCCATAAACCCTTGGAATTCATGTAGCCTCTCTACTTCTTTCAGAAACTTCATGCCTAAGTATGACAGGTGATCCATCATCTGAGGTGCTGGACAAGTAAAGACATCACTGTTGTTCCATATATAAAGCATTAGAATACTTAATTTAGTTCTTATTTTTTGCTAAAATATAAGTCTAAAGAGAATTTACTAATGTGTTCTTCCTTCCGTCAGGTGAATAATCTTGCTTTCTCTTGGGGGAATGTGCACCCCACTTGGGAGGCTAGAGAGGCAGAGAGGAGCTAAACAGAGGGCACCGTTTCATAGAGGGCAATGTTTCATAGATGGCAGAGCAAGAGCACGTGGCAAATTTCTCGATTCCTAACCCCATTAATGCCTCCAGGCAGATCTGGGGAGGTGCCCAAGAGTGCTTCCTACCTGATGTCCTTTCCTACTTTGGAGCTCATAACATGAACATGCTCACACCTACACACCCCACTGCTTCACCTCTCCATCAGCCAAACTGCCACCTTTACCCCATGCCTGTCTTGGGAAAAATGTGAAGTAGGAGCAGAACAATGGCCAGTTTCCCCCGCCATTGCAGCTGAGGGAGGATGCTCTCCTACAGCAGATCCCTCAGAGGAAGCTGTTTGAACAGTCCAGCAGTCACTGAGCTTTAAACAAGCAGATCACATTTTCAAACAAACTCCAAAGTATTTTAAGATGACTTTAAGAAACAGAATGGAAACACTGCCCTATCCTGACGAATCCCCCACATCTGCTAACTCTTAATTCTAAATCATTGCTTTAAACAGGAGAGCAGGACTCTAGATCTTGTGTTGATAACCAGCAGCCACTCTGATGTCCTCTACCTTGCATGGGCCCTCTGAACAGGAGCTTAGAAGAGTAATTTAAATTCATGGGATGAAGGAAGAAATTTTACATGTCAAGCCAATTTGCCTCATACTTCCCATTAAAAAATAAAAGCAGCATTAGGAGAATAAAGATAATCACTTAGTCAAATCTAAGTTTAAAAAAAAAAAGTAAGGCACAGTTTACATTGGAGAACAAGTAGACAGTTGAATTCCCTCAAGCTTGGTAGAATGTACTAGATCATATATTGCTATGTGAATGGGCCTCTGCTGGGAACTCTGAAAGTACAGAAAAAAGATGTGGCATTTGCCTACAAAGAACCTTCTAACATGCATCCACACATGAAGCAATTCACACTGCAGCTCTCTGCCTGGATTGAGGCAGATGGTGTTCCAGCTCTACCCTGAAAGGCAATTCAACTTCAGTAGTCTGACCTTCCCCAACATCTTCCTACCTCCCCTTAGGGACACTCAAACAGTAAGGAAACCTCGAAGGTATCTGGAAAGAAATATACTTCCCCCGACCCAAGAACTACCAAAATCTTTCTTGTAAAACTAGGATGTGTCTTGCAAATGGGCAAAGTACAGGCACTGGCACAAATTTCTTGTGAACAGTCTATGTACTAAGCCTTGTTAGCCCTTGATTTTGCTCACAATGCCTATACTTTGAGGGTGCCCAAAAGGCACCCTCAAATTCATTCTTCAATTATCACAAAAGATGTGGCCAGTTAACAGAATACTGATGAGCCAATCCTGTTAATGGGAGTGAGAAGACAGTCTAGATCTGGACCAAAATGAGTTCAACCATTTGCATGGCAATTTTAAGGGTCCAGAAGACCATTTATATTGCAAAGTTATGAAGAAATTAATTTGCATTTTGCCAGGACCATTTATAATTATTCTTTAAAACTAACAGAAAGCAAGCAAGATATAGAACAGCTATAGGAAGGAGAGCAAATATGGAATCAATCTTGCAGCAAGAGCCCAGAAATTACTGTCCAATAATGAAACAATTTGAAGAGAGAAAAATCTGTAAACATTTAGAAAGATAGTGAAATCATGAGCAATAAGGAGAAAGATTTGTGAATATCCAGCCCTGCCAAGTCCAAAGTCTTCCTCCCCCCACACTAGGATTTCAAAATTATTGCCTGAAATAAATATTTTAGAAAGCACCACCCCACCACCATTGCAGGAAGGCAAATAATATTGAATATAGGAAAGAATTATAGCAATCTCTACATCCAGAAGGGAATTTTGAGAGCATGCAGTCCACTCATCCAATGTAACAGATGAAGGGAGATTCAGAGGGGATATAGGGTTCATCCTAGTTCACTGTCATTTGCACAGCGCCCCCTGTGCAAAGTCATTTCTTCTACACGGAGCTCTGTTGTTGTTCACACACAGGGATAACTAATCTAAACTGAAAGTTTGGGTAATAAGCATAAAGACAAAATAAAATTCAGATGTTCCATAGAAGTGAAAAATCCCAGAGATCATTATGTACTAAAGAAAGAGGGATTCTAAGTTGTAACACCTGATGCCATTCACGGTGGTGAGTTAGCTTATGATGTATGCTGATGCAATTGGTCACCACTTAAGACACAGGGAACACATTCCTTTTCTCATACCATTAAGCCAGGAAGGCAACAGTCAGCAGGAACTTTCTAGGGAAGTGGCAAGTGTATGTGCCTCATTGAGCACATCACATCTCTACTCCTCCCAGAATTACCTAAGTGAACTAGAAGTCCAAAAGGGTGGAAACTAGAGCTCCCTGCAGTCTTAGTCTCAAGAACTATCTTTTTCTACCACTTGCCATTCATAGTTTTAACCTTGTATTACAGAAAATATCAAGCATATACAAACACGGGCAGAATAGTATTAATAAATCTCATATACCCATCACTCAGCTTCAGCAATATCGACTCATGATCCATCATTTTTCATCAATACCTCCACTTACCTCTTCCTTCCTTACTATTTTGAAGTCAATTTCAGATGGTATCATGATTTCATCTATAAATATTTTAGTATACATTTCTAAAAGATAGGTGCTAAAGAAACAGATGTGCAATGACCACAATTAAGAAAATTAACAATTATTACATCAGGAAATGTCCAGGCAGTGTTCAAACTTGGAGTTGTTTCATGATCTCTTTTAACAGTTCATTTAAAATTGGCATCCAGGTAAGGTCATCTTATCTTATCTCTACAGTCTCTTTTTAATTTATAGTTTCTCCCTCCACTCACCCTGCAATTTATTTCTCGAAGACATCAGGTTGTTTGCCTCGTTTCCCACAGTCTGCATTTTACTGACCAAATCCCTGTGTGTCCTCTGTATTTTGAGGTGACTTGGTCTAGAACTGTGCTTCCTGGTACAGTAGTCACAAGTCACATGTAGTTATTAAAATTACAAGTTCGGTTTCTCTGTCACCCTCGCCACATTTTTGGTGCTCAGTAGTCACACATAGCTAGTGGCTAACAATAGATAACAGTATGAATAAAGACCATTTCTAGAATGTTCTAGAGGCTTAGTTAAGTTCTGTGAGGTTGCTTTGGAGGGAAGAAGATGTTAAAATTTCCTCCACTAAGGCTTGGCTCCCAGCTGATCTTCCTCACAGTAGGCACTGTACACCTCCACAATTGAACCCTGAAAATGAAATAAAAATTCAAAGAATCTGTTTGTTTTTAAATTCACAACACTGGCATACTTTTGCAATTGGCTTTTTTACTTAACTCTTTTCCATTTATCCCTGTTGCCATATTTATACGTAGTCTTTTAAGATACGTATAAAATTCCATTGTTTAAATGCATCACTGTTTACTCATTACCTTTTAGTTAATATTTGTATTATTTTTGTTCCATTGTAACATACACTAATCTTCAGGGGATGTGCTTTTATGTCTTTTGCCTCCTGTTAGAGGTGAATAAAGAAGCAGGCAATCTTGACATAGACTTGCTGGGGCTTTGAGCTGGACATCTTCAACTCTAACGAGTATTGCCCGATCACTGTCCAAAGTGATTATATCAATTCACACTCCTGCCAGCAATCTGCAAGGATTCTGTTTCTGACATCATTCCCAATGTTGGATAGTTTTCACACTTAATTTTTACCAGTTTAGATCCGCACATATTCAATGAAATAAAAATACAAACATGTAAAGGAAAGGGAATGGAACAGAGAGGGGAGAAATAAATGACTTAGCTCCATCTGTAGTGCTTTCTTTCTTTAAGTAAAAATAAGCTGATGGGACAAAACATTAACATCCATTAATTGTGAATGGTAGATGCAAAGAAGTTGGTCGTGTTATTTTCAGTACTCTTTGATGGGTTTATACTATCAGAATTTTTTTCATAATCTTTTTTAAAATTTTTTGGTACCGAGGATTGAACCCAGGGTTGCTTAACCACTGAGCCACATCCTCAGCCCTCTTTTACATTTTATTTAGAGACAAAGTCTCATTGAGTTGCTTAAGGTCTTACTAAGTTGCTGAGGCTGGCTTTGAACCCAAGATCCTCCTGCCTAAGCCTCCCAAGCCACTGGGATTTTAGGCATGCCCCACTGCACCTGGCTTATAAACATTTTGTAATGCAAGGACTTACTGAAAGTTATGCAGCAAACAAAAAAATTGGAATATGAGATTATCTATTAGTTTATTTGTTTCTTCATTTTTAGTTTTTGGATATTTTATTTTTATTTTTTGGGTATGTCACTCTAAAAAGAAAATGCTTAGAGGGATAATCCATTAGTTATATTTGCCCCCAAATGACCTCCAGATCATGAGTATTTCAATCAAACTTCACTCAGTGCCAAGGAATTGACTTATTTTATACTTGGATGCTGTATTACATGTCAGCAGAATTATTTACTTTATACTTAGCATTCTGTATTATATATGGCATAGTATTTTCTTCCTTGGTGGATCATATAGAGAGGAAATACTACAAATGGATCCTGTATTTGAAATAATGCCAGAAGTTTGGTGGAGTATTTCTGTCTAGTTTTCATTTGCTCATGATCTATATGGACAAGGTACAACACTGTCTAACACAGCGGCCTACTCTTAGCCTCACTCTATTTACACTAGTTGCTTTGAAAATCCAAACTAAAACTGTTTTACAGGATGTGACGACAAAGCAGCAATGGTGAACCTGATTTGTTAGCTCGGAAACAAATTTTAAATCCTGTCCATGTACAAGGTACCATGCTAGGCCCTGTAAGAGACATAAAGCCAGACAAGAATCTGTCCCTGCCTCTGAGAACTAATAATTGAGCAACCTTTTATTCTTACAAGACTAACTACAAAAGTTTTATTTTTATAGACAGAAGCTGGCTCTGGCTTTGTTCTGTTCTGATCTTTGTAACTTGTTTTAGAGATTTCTCAGTAGTTATTCATTGCTCAGTCAGTCTTGCTGACCTTTGGCCAAAAACGGTAGCGTTTTGACCTGGCCTATGGAACTCAGCGCTTCCCACTCCATGAAGCTAGTGGCATAAATAACTTCAAATAAAACCCTCCTGGAGATGTGTGATGGCCACAGCATGAGGGAGAAATGGAGCAACAGGGAAAAGAATGCAGTGGGAGTACCCGGGAAGAAGTGGAGTGGTATCCATGTTTTAAGCATTATTCTCCTTTTCTCCCTTAAGAGATTTATTGTTTCTCTACTAAATAAGTGAAAGAAAAAAAAAAAATAAGGGGATAACCCAAATCAAGATGCTAAAATTAAATGTTCCCCTCTAGACCTAGGTCTTTTAAGTGGACTTCTTTGGGACTGGATATTTAGGGTAAAAGTGGATATTTATCAAAGAATTTAGAGTGGACACACTTCCTAAGTTTACAGCCAGTTGGAGGGAGTGGCTAGTCGTGAGAGAGGCAGTGTGCCTTTGTGTGTGTCCTCACACACAGACATACACATGTGCCTGCTCATGACAGCCACAAGGAGAGAGGATGATCTAAAGGGTGAAAGGCCGGCTCCGTCTTGAAGCCATTCACACTTTATGGTGTCTAAACTTCAAAACGAAGCAGTTCTGAAGGCCATTTAGTGGCAGCAGTACAGGACTTCCTGAGAAGTTAGGCTTATAAAATAGAGACGCATCTGGCCACCAGCACATGAAAAGAACTCTTTGCAGACAACAGTTCAGTAGGAGGAGTGTAAATGATTCAGAAACACCTGGCTAATGCTTCCCTGGAGGTTCACAGGGGGTGAACTGGTTAAGAAGGACTTGGTTAATTGGACATCATCAGGCAATTTGACATGTCCAGTATATTGGGAAGGGACCAAGGGAGTGTTGATGCTATCCCAGTTAGAGTATCCCAGGAAATAATCTTCCCCTAGGTTCTGCCATTGGTGCCAAAGCCAGGTCAGCTCAATAGCCTGAGCTTGATTCCACGTCTCAAAAAATGGGAACAACAGTATTTCACAAAATAATGAAGACTGAAATATAATAAAAAGGCTTTGTACACATACAGGTATTCAGCCAATATTTATTGTTCTTATTTTCAGCTTTAATAAATAAAGAAAAAAATATGAAATATTAGGTACTGAGTCACATCCATAGCACTGATGCTTCGTGATTCTTACAGTCAAATGAAACACCAGTTGTCTAGCTATCTGTGCAAAGAAAGACCAGGTGTAGACTGCTTGCATCCCGAGCTCAATTTCTTTTCTCTTCCCCCCTCTCCCCCGCAGCCAGCTCCTCCCTGAAGAAGCGATTCAAGCGACGGGAGATCGAAGCCATTCAGTGCGAGGTGCGGAAGATGTGCAACTACACCAAGATTCTGTCCACCAAGAAGAATCTGGACCACGTGAACAAGATCCTGAAGGCCAAGCGGCTGCAGAGACAATCAAAGACAGGCAACAACTTCGTCAAGAAGAGGCGAGGGCGTCCCCGGAAGCAGCCCACTCAGTTCGATGAGGACTCCAGGGACCAGATGCCGGTGCTGGAAAAATGCATCGACCTGCCCAGCAAAAGGGGTCAGAAGCCCAACCTGAGCCCGCTCGTGCTGGAGCCGGCCGCCAGCCAAGACACCATCATGGCCACCATCGAGGCGGTCATCCATATGGCCCGCGAGGCACCGCCCCTGCCCCAGCCGCCGCCGCCGCCGCTGCCACCGCCGCCGCCCCCGCCGCCGCCGCCGCCGCCGCCGCTGCCCAAGACCCCCAGGGGCGGGAAGAGAAAACACAAGCCGCAGCCGCCCGCGCCGCAGCCGCCCGCGCCGCAGACCCTTCCCCAGGAAGAGGAGGTCAAGGCCAAAAGGCAGAGGAAATCCCGAGGGAGCGAGAGCGACGTCCTTCCCTAGGCTGTGGGCCTCTGAACCTGCGGCTGGGGAACTGACGAATTGGAAGTGCAGTGGGCGGGCGGGGTCGGGATCCCCCACTGCAGGGACACGATGCCCTTCTCTCCAGAAGCGGGGCGGGCAGATTCAGGCCAGATGACGGGGTTGAGCCATCCTGAGCTCTTGGGATAGCAAGGCAGGGGGACACCTTCAGAAGAAGCTTATCTGTGCTGTAGGGCAGTTCCCAGCCCAGTGGCACCTCAGTGTGGCTGAGTCCTTTTCAGGCGAGAAGACCCACCGGGAGGAGGAAGCTGGTGCTCTCTGAAGGCCACCTGACCTCCACATCTGAGGTGCACCCTTGATTCCGATTTCATTCGCTGGCCAGGAAAATCAAAGGGAAACACCCTCAATTAGGAAACATTCCAAGGGGAGAAAAGCTGCACATTTGTCACCTGGCTTTGTTAACCCACTTCCACTTAATTGGTTTTATTTCTATGGTTCTTTGGTTTTGCAAGCTCTGCTAGGCTTTGGGGCACCAATATCATCTGCAGGTGACCTGAATCTTTCCGTTAACGACAATACAGTTTCTCAGATAGAAGCGTGACATGAGATCGGAAGGTGGAATCTAGTGATAGGCGACCTTAGACCTGCATTCACGTTCTTCTGTGTGCCTCCTCTATCTCTCACACACTGGTTTTTAGCATCGTCTGTTCCTGCTTTTCCTTTGTCCATTGTACTTCCATGTACCTTTCCCTAAACTAGCTGCCTTCTTTTCTTGGTACACATCTAACTGACGTAAATGTTACCTGTGTTGTAAAACTCGCCCTTGGCACCTTGTCCCAAGGAACTTGGCTTTGAATCCCAATCATTGTGAAAAAGATACTCAGTATTGATAGAGCCTTTTTAATAAGTGACTCAGAGCAGCCAAGGATATGTTGACCCAGATGTCAACAAGGTTATTTTTATACTTAAAACATCTCAGTGGGAATAGGCAGAATAAGTTGGTTTTAATACCCCACCATAAGAATGACTGATGAGCCACCAAAAATTAAAACCCCTGACCCACCAGAAAGACAAGTGTCTAGCAATGCCTTGGTACCTGATTTTTTTTTTTTTTTCATACAGAGCTGTCATAGGTTGTTGAGAAAAGGAAACAAAAAACATAATAGAACAAGTCCATTATCTCTTGCTAATTATTTCTTAAAAGCAAATGGGAGTAAGTGTTCTTATCAGAAAAATAAAAGTAAAATGTTCAAAGGGTATCACCACTCCAATTGTATCATGCCACCTTGGACAAAGTATCCAAATTGTGGTTGCCTTAATACACTAAAACATTTTTGTACATAATGTAATTATAAATCTATCAGTCTGCATGGATGCAAACTGTGTGTGACAAATCGTCTTTTAAATGGTCAATTTCAACTGTACATTTCTCATCCAAGTTGTACTCTAGCCATTGGTTTAGCGTGGTCAGATATTCCATCTCTATTATCCATTTCCACAGCCCAAGTTAAACATGTTAAGAAGAGTCAGAATGAATAGGAAGTTAACCCATTGCCGTAGATGTTTTTAAAAGTCAGATGTGGAAATTTTGAATAAGTATTTTCAAGTTCCTCCCTCGCTCCTCCCCTCGCCTTCCCCAAGACATCAAATACCTGGCATGGTAGATTATAGAGAGACACTGAGAGAGAGAATTAAATTTTATAATGGGAATTAGAAGATCTGGTTTACCTCCAAATTAAATTTCTTTTCAGGAAGTTGGGACCAGCTGGAAATTGTATTATCACTTCAGAACACAATATTATTTCCTTAGAGAGAGATGGATCTTTGTTGGGAACATAAGAGAATAAGTAATGGGGAATCTGTGAGAGTAGATTTTAAAATCCCAAGTTAGCATGCTCGCAAACATCGCTGCTCTGTTGTGGCACCAACCATTGTTGAAATCACCTACAGAGCCATCCTGTTCTGAACTGTCGAAATGGACTTCACGTTATTTGCCACCCACTAGGTCAGTTGCACTTAATCCTAGCAATATGTAAGTTTAAAGGACTGTATTTTAAAGCTACTATCCTAGGTACTCAGTTTGTGACCTGGATTGACCTTTGGCATTTCACACAAGTTGAACAGCAAAATCAAACCAGCCATTTTCAATCTGTCATTCCCAAGTCATGTCTGAGTGGTTCCAAAGTCACCCGAGAGGAAGGTTTAAATTAGCCCCTCTCACCCCACCATTGCTATGAAAGAGCAGCCATTTTCATTCCAATTAAGCCATAAAGAGGTTTCTCTTCCTGTTGGATTTGAAAATGATTTCTTTCATTCTTCCTTGCCCTTCTCCCTTAGCGTTTTGTACTGTCTCCCAACCAAGTCTGTAAGCAGACCACATCTTCTTGCAGTGTAGAACAAACTGGTGCTGGCTAAACTTCAAGGAAGACCCAGAGTTTAATTGGCATTAACCTCTAACAGGTGAGCAGTTCCAGATAACTTTGGGATTCATTAAAATTTCCAAACCAATGAAAGCTATTCTAGGAAAACTGCAGCAAAGCTACAGCTTACATGTGAATTCAGGTTTAGGGTTGGCATGTGAGTTAAATGCAAATCCTCCACATGTAGACCCTAAGAGGAGTTTGGGAAACTGCAGAGGACCAAAGCTGAGACATGCTAAATAGTGGCTTAGAGGTGGAAGCAAATCCAGACACCTACACACCTTTCTCTCTGCTCCCCAGTTACTCCCTCATTGTCCTATTACTACTCTTTTGCCTTCACTAACATGACTCATCTCCTTGATACACCATTTTCTTATGCTCTGAGCTTTCCTTAGCCCTTCCTCTCCTGTCTAGGTTCTCCATGGGGCTCATCGACTTTCCCATTTCATTGATTGCAGAACCAGGAAGAGAACCCAGCTCTTGTGATCCAGATTGCCGAGGTCTTAAGCTACCCAACACTGCCTGCTGGGGCTGCATTGCATTTTTCAGAGGGGTCATTGGGGATGCATTAAACTCCATATACAGCTCTACAAAACCTTTTTTGTTAGAAAAAATTGGCTATCTATGGGAGTAAATTTTAAAATCCCAAGTTAATGTGCTTGTAAATATGAGAAACCCCTTGATTTTTTTTTCTTTTTTTTTTTTTTCTGGAATATTCTCCTTTAGCAACCAGATACTGACCCACTTATAATATAAGGAGTCTGATTAGGAAAGAGAAAGAATGAAACCTAGCTATGACAGTCTCCTTGAAGGTGCTGATGGATCGCTAATCCACCATACTAAGTGGTTGGGTTGCTTTTCAATCCCTCATCTCAGATGAGAGGAACTGAAGTTTAACTTCCTCAAATAGCCCGGTCTGGCTACAACCCAAGGAAGAAAGGTCGAATGGAAAGGAGAGCATGCTGGGATGCTTTGTGACTTGGCAGGACCAGGACTCAGCAGCCTCTGGCAGCCCAAGGAAGGTGACTAAGGGCTGGCAGAAGAGGAGCGTGTTAGCTTGGCCGCTGCCTGCAGCCGGAGGCCACGCTCAGTGGCAGTCAGAATTTGCGCTCTGCACATTGCTGGGTCTATAAATATGATAAGCAAGTGGTGACAGAATTATAGTATAAGGTGATGTATTACATGCAGATCATAAAGGATTTGGTATTAGGACTTAAGTAGAAAATCCCACTCCTAGCTTATTACCCAACAATATTCAGATAATGAGCTTTGGGAGAATTTTTTTTTTTTTTTCCTATCACTAGGAAGATTTACCTGAGAACTGTCTAAAGTCTATACATATATTTCCAAAGCCTTTAAATGCCAACCTTAGCGTGGAGAGAGAGGGGGTGGCAGGAGCCGAAATGCCTCAAAAGCCATTTAAGTGTTACGTTGCAGGATTTTCAGTCCTACTCATTATGTAAAAGTAGATAAATATAGACATTTTTCTTAACACTACCCCATCGTATCACAATGGTCCAAATGCCAGAGCTTACAGATAATGTCATCACAGTGCCTAGCAACTCAAACTGTAATATACCGTAGCATTTTCTTGGTGTTTCTTAAAAAGTTTCTTTCCACAATACAAGGCTTCCTCTGCCTCTTGTTTCTTGGAGAGTTCACCCCACTGGCGAGTCTGCCTTCCCTGTTGGACACAGTCATTTGGGGAACAGTCTTAGAAGCACATATCAACCAAGGAAGAAACTTCCTGGATATCTATTGCCCACTTGCCCAGGTATAATAAACACTAAAGGGGGGAAAATTGAACAGAGCTGCCAACGGGTCAACTTGGAAACGCAGCTCCACCCTACGTTGGTGTCTTTCTTTTTCTTCCTTTTTAAAAAAAAAAAAAAAAATCTATTTCTTAAATAATAATAAATGCACATGATGTGTTAAATATGTACATATATATTTCAAAAGAAAAAATGGGGCACAAGATTGTCTTACAAGTCGTGCTGGCTAATTTTTAGTTTGTATTCATAAGTGGTTTTTAAAAGCCTTTTTTAAAGTGTAATTTGCATGTTCTACTTTGATTGTATGTAAACATATTTTAGAACAAAAAATGTATTTGTATTTTATTGAATATAGAGGCAAGAAAAATTGTACATTGTTTGAAATGTTCTTTTTGTAACAGTTTTTATTCATAAAGCATTTTTGTACATTTAAAATGAACATGGACTTGCTGTTATTTGAGGCGTAGATACATCTGGCATGCTTTACTGTCATGCTCCTCCATGGTCTTAGATGTTGGGTTTTAAACATTTTTTTCTAAAAGAAAGCTCAGTCTTTTTCGCTACCAGATCAGGTTAGCACAGTATAGAGCACTTAACTATTAAAAAAAAAAAAAAAGTTAATCCTATTCATATGTTATTCATTGTGTGAAATTAAAGACATTCAATTCAGTCTAACATGAGTTGTGAATTCTTTTGTTTTATTTTCCATCTGGTTCACATCACTAAGGAGTCTAATAGTATTTGGGGGTCTTTGCTCACACCAACTGGATACAGAATCATTGACAAAAATCTAACCGAACTTCTTTTGTCTGCTGCTGAGAGATATATTACGAGCAAGATTTGAGTCTGATCTGCTGGGTTGCTATTCAGAGAATATTTCACTACCTGGACATCAAGCCAGGGATGGCTCACACAATTGTCAGACTCCTGCTGAAAGCAGTCATAGGATGCTATAGGAAGTTGAAGATACATCTTATTCAAAAATTTTAGAAGAGCAATATGGATGGGGATCAGGCTTTCTCCCTAAGTATCCCAGAATGGCAGATAGGTGAAGAATGGGTCCCTGGCAGGACGTCAAGTTTTCCTGGAACCATAAGAAGGAAAAGCTACCTAATAAACCATAGTTACTGATCACCTACCTACACTTAGGACCTTCCTCTGGAGGAACTTAGAAGACGTGCATTTGAGAAATGAACTAGCAGTTCTAAGCAGAACGTGACGAGGTTAAAAATTGATGGGCTCTTGGAAACCGTGTAGATCCCTCCAGTTCTCTTTTTTTCTTTTCCCACCTTTTTCTATTCCAATCTGTAGTTCATATTTATAAGTCTCTTGAAGCTTAATTTGCACATTCTATTATATAGGTAAATGCATATATATCTATGGGCTTTCCCCCTTCTTTGTCTTCTGAGGTGCTTCTTCCAGAAGCTAAGATGGGTAGCAAAAGTCACGAGCAGCCCCCCACCCCAACCATCAATCACACTCTCTGTCACATTTTGCATAACATTCAGTATTCGTGGCACCCATTGAGGAGAAACAGAAGGCAGGTGAAATAAGTGGACTTTTTCAGCTGTAGACTCTCAGGGCAGAGCAATGTGCTGCAGATGGTCTCCTGAGATAAAGAATGTCATCAGCAATCTCAAACAGTAGAATTTCCCCTCTTTCTCCTCTCTTCTGCCTAGGATCTTGCACTGAACCAGAAAATGTCAATGCATTATATAGTCCTCTTCCTAAATCAGGCTCATCAGACTGTTGGCATTTCCGAAATCAGCAATGACTTCCAAGAGTGCCCCTAATATCTTCCTATCAGCTTCTCACACAGGGACAAAACTTGCCTTGGAGGGGATTGCCTCAACTTGGGGATTTTAATCAATCCACAGAGTAGCTGTGTGCTGACCAAATCCTTGAGGAAGTGGCAGGCGTCCACACGTGGCCAGTGTGAACCTCAGTCCTCAAACAGATGGCCAAAAAGAACAGACATTTTCTAATTATTTTGCAGCTTGATTGTATTAATTTTTAAGACCCCATTCCACTAACCTAGCAGAATCTTAGTTCCAGAACCAAGGCATCCTTTTTCTAACTGGAGGAGAAGGAAGTAAAGGTCCCAGCAGGAAAGTCTCACTCTACTTCCTTCTAAATTGTTCCTCTTTGCCTGCTTCTGTTTCCTAGTTTCTAGGCATTTGAAACTCAAAATCCAGAAAGAGGAAGTCTTTTTAATTTTTCTCCTCTGCTTTAGAGGTTATATACATGCCCAGGGGGTGGGGAGTGATAGGCACAAACCGGCCCATCTCCCTCTGTGGGGGGTGGGGAGTGGAGGGAGGAGAATGGAGATGCTGGAAATCAGGTTGAAAAACCTGTCAGGCATGCGACTGGAAGTGAGGCAGTGGAATGTGCAAAGCTAAAGGATTCACCCAAGGTCGGGAAAGACTCTTTATAGGACAGATGAGATATTGAATGGGTGTGAGAGAGAATAGTGTGCAAGAGGTGTGCATGTCTATTGCTACTACCATCAGTTTCGTTTTTAAGGGAAATACCAATATCCACATTTTAAATTGTTACAAAGCTGTGACAATCCACTTTCTCGTCATGAAAAGCTTTTGATTCCCGGATGAATGAAAGGCAACACTGTTTCCAAAGTGTTATGCACAAGATAAAATTGGGAAGTAACAAATGAGAAGTGTTAAAATCTTAAAAACTTCTCAGATTCTTATTATTAAGTTTTATATTTGCACTGAATTCTCTTCTGTTTAATGGACAGAACTTTAATGGGCAGAAGATCAAGAAACCTGGAATATGTTTCCTTTCCTGCTTGGTCACTAAAGAACTCTGTCCCCAGGAGCAAAATGACTTTGAGTCTTACTTGCCTACTTTATAAAATGGGAGACCAACCGATATGAGCTTGCAGCACTCTCCCAATCTAAAGGTCTTTGTTCTGTCATCTGTGTGCCTTTTCAATGAGTCTTACCTGTGACTTCGCCTCTCCCCACCGTTGCATGGAACACGTGATATACTGCAGTATGTGTCTCAGCAGCCTGTCCTGCTATTGCACAACCGACTGATGTGAAAGTGAATATGTTCATGAAAAAAATAGAATGAAGGCATATAATCAAATCCTCCCTGCCTTCCTTTCTTCCCTGCTTACACATTGCCAGGGACCAAATACATAAGAATAAGCAAGAAAGACAGGGCCCCACTGAGTTTTACTGAAGCAAACCTACCTAGATTATCAGTGTCCTTCAAGATATAATCCAAACTTCACTTCCTCTAGGAAGTCTCATGATAACAAGTAAGAATCTTTTATACCATTCATTTGGTATCTGCTCTTAATTTCACAAGTGAGAAGGTGCCATCGTCAGTTGGGGTTGCCATGTAAGGTTGCACAGGTCGTACCCTGCACTAGGGGACATGACTGAAAAAGAAATTGGTGGCTGAGACCCAGTCTGTACCTACACTTGCCAAACATGTCTTCCATGAGTGGGCATATTTGTCTCATTCTCACAAAAGTGCTTTCACGAGAAGAGAGTCTTAAAAAAAAAAAAAAAAAAAAAAAAAAAAAAAAGAATATACTGCATATCACTGAAAAGTAGTGCCAACCCCATACTGCCATTGTCCAAGACCTCCCATACCAGCTGCAGACCCCAACCCTCCCCTTTGTGTCTGCAAAGTTCCATGTTCCAGAAGACCCCTGACTCCACTCCCAAAACAAATAATTGCCCCAGCTCTTTACCAGGGGGAAAAAAAAAAAAAAAAAAAACCAGCAAAACCAGACAACTGCTTAGTTTTAGTGGCACATCCTTAAGAAAGTTTTCTCAGCTGACATTTGACATCTCAGAAGATCTTCAATTTTCCAAAGATGTTGAAACTTTTATTTTGAAATAATTATAGAATCACAGGAAGTTGCTGAGGAATACACAAGGAAGCCCGGTATGACCCTCTCACAACTGTCCCCCTCATGACAATGTCCCACACAGTCACAGTACAGTACTTACACCATGAAATTGGCATTGGCATAATCCCCAGAGCTTTCTCAGCTTCTCCCAGTTGTGTGTGTAACTCACACGTGTGTGTGGTAGTGGGTGAAGATTTATGCAGCTCCGTCACATGTATATGCTTGTGTAACGCCACCACAATCAAGATAACACAATGGTACCATTACCACAAAGAAGTCCCCACACTAACCACCCCCTCCCTGTCACCATCCCTAACCTCTGACAAAGCTCACCCCATCCCCACAGTTCTGCTATTTTGAGAATGTTCCACAAGTGGAATCATGCAATATGTATCCTTTTAAAAAGCAGTCTATTTTTAGAACTGTTTTAGATTTAGAAGAAAACCCTGAAGATCACAGAGTTCACATGAACCTTGCACCTGGTTCCCCTTGTTATTAATATCTTTCAATAGTTGTTACATTTGTTGCAATGAACTGAAGTTCATGCTCTATTCAGATGTCCTTACTTTTTAGCTAATGTCCTTTATCTTTTCCAGGATCCTTCTTGGGATACCACTCTATAGTTAATCCTTATGTGTTCTTAGTTGTCTCTTAATTATGATAATTTTTCAGGCATTTTTGTTTGTAGTGACCTTAGCAGTTTGGAGGAGCACTGGTGGGGGTCTTTTGTAGCATGTTCCTTAAGTAGGATTTGTCTGATGCTTTTCTCCTGATTAGACAGATCATGTTCTGAGTAGACCAAAAGACCATAGAGGTAAAATGAGATTCTGGTCACCTCCCCAAAAGGGTGCATGCTATCAACATGATCTATGGTTGTTGATGTTGACCTTGATCACCTGGCTGACCTAGCATCTGTACAGATTCTACATAGTGAACTTTATTCCTTTCTTCTTTTCTTCACAATGTATTTTTTGGAAGGAAGTCCCTACCCAGAACCCACGTTTAAGTGTGAAGCGGTGTTCCACCTCCTCGGGGGTTGAATACCTTCATACATTATTTGTAATTCTTCTGCACAAAAGATTCATCTTTTTTTTTACATTAATAGTAAATATTTAAATTGTTAAATTTTCATAATTTTACAAACTGTTTTGATTCATTATACACAAATGGGGACATCATTTCATTTCTATGGTTGTACACGATGTAGATTCATACTATTCATGTAATCATACATGTACATAGGGTAATGATGTCTGTCTCATTGTCTTTTTTTTAATTTATTTTTATTGTAAACAAATGGGATACATGTTGTTTCTGTTTGTACATGGAGTAACAGCATACCATTTGCATATTCATAAATTTACATAGAGTAATGATGTTTGATTCATTCCATTTTTTCCTTCCCCCCACCCCTCCCACCTCTCTTTTCCCTTTATACAGTCCCTCCTTCCTCCATTCTTGCCCCCCTCCCACCCCACAGTAAGTGTCATCATCCGCTTATCAGTGAGATCATTCCTCTTTTGGATTTTTGAGATTGGCTTATCTCACTTAACATGATATTCTCCAATTTCATCCATTTGCCTGCAAATGCCATAATTTTATCATTCTTTATAGCTGAGTAATATTCCATTGTATATATATACCACAGTTTCTTTATCCATTCATCAATTGAAGGGCATCTAGGTTGGTTCCATAGTATGGCTATTGTGAATTGAGCCGCTATGAACATTGATGTGGCTGTATCTCTGTAGTGTGCTGATTTTAAGTCCTTTGGGTATAGGCCAAGGAGTGGGATAGCTGGGTCAAATGGTAGGTCCATTCCAAAATTTCTAAGGAATCTCCACACTGCTTTCCAGAGTGGCTGCACTAATTTGCAGTCCCACCAGCAATATATGAGTGTACCTTTTTCCCCACATCCTCTCCAACACCTATTGTTGCTTGTATTCTTGATAATCGCCATTCTAATTGGGGTGAGATGGAATCTTAGTGTAGTTTTGATATACATTTCTCTTATTACTAAAATTGTTGAACATTTTTTCATATATCTGTTGATTGCTTGTACATCTTCTTCTGTGAAGTGTCTGTTCATTTCCTTAGCCCATTTGTTGATTGGGTTATTTGTATTGTTGGTGTAGAGTTTTTTGAGTTATTTATAGATTCTGGAAATTAGTGCTCTATCTGAAGTATGAGTGGCAAAGATATTCTCCCACTCTGTAGTCTCTCTCTTCACATTGCTGATAGTTTCCGTTGCTGAGAGAAAGCTTTTTAGTTTGAATCTATCCCACTTATTGATTCTTTCTTTTATTTCTTGTGCTATGGGAGTCCTGTTAAGGAAGTCTGATCCTAAGCCAACATGGTGAAGATTTGGACCTAGTTTTTCTTCTATAAGATGCAGGGTCTCTGGTCTGATTTCAAGGTCCTTGATCCATTGTGAGTTGAGTTTTGTGCAGGGTGAGATATAGGGGTTTAGTTTCATTCTGTTGCATATGGATTTCCAGTTTTTCCAGCACCATTTGGTGAAGAGGCTATCTTTTCTCCATTGCATATTTATGTCCCCTTTGTCTAGTATGAGAAAATTGTATTTATTTGGGTTTGTGTCTGTGTCCTCTATTCTGTACCATTGATCTACCTGTCTATTTTGGTGCCAATACCATGCTGTTTTTGTTACTATTGCTTTGCAGTATAGTTGAAGTCCTGGTATTGCGATACCCCCTGTTTCATTCTTCCTGCTAAGGATTGCTTTAGCTATTCTGGGTTTCTTATTCTTCCAGATGAATTTCATGATTGCTTGCTCTATTTCTGTGAGGTACGTCATTGGGATTTTAATTGGAATTGCATTGAATCTGTATAGCACTTTTGGTAGTATGGCCATTTTGACAATATTAATTCTTCCTATCCAAGAACACAGGACATCTTTCCATCTTCTAAGGTCTTCCTTAATTTCTTTCTTCAACGTTTTGTAGTTTTCATTGTAGAGATCTTTTACCTCTTTGGTTAGATTGATACCAAAGTATTTTATTTTTTTTTGAGGCTATTGCAAATGGAGTTGTTTTCCTCATTTCCCTTTCAGCTGTTTCATCGCTTGCATATAAAAATGCTGTAGATTTATGTGTGTTGATTTTATAGCCTGCTATTTTGCTGAATTCATTGATGAGGTCTACAAGTTTTCTGGAGGAGGTTTTTGGATCCTCTAAATATAGAATCATGTCATCCGCAAATAGTGACAGCTTAAGTTCCCCTTTTCCTATTCGTATCCATTTAATTTCTTTAGTCTGCCTAATTGCTCTGGCTAGAGTTTCGAGGACAATGTTGAATAGAAGTGGTGAAAGAGGACATCCCTGTCTTGTTCCCGTTTTTAAAGGGAATGGTTTCAGTTTTTCTCCATTAAGAATGATGTTGGCCATGGGCTTGGCATAAATAGCCTTTACAATGTTCAGGTATGTTCCTACTATTCCTATTTTTTCTAGTGTTTTCAGCATGAAGGGGTGTTGTATTTTGTCAAATGCTTTTTCTGCGTCAATTCAAAAAACCATATGATTCTTATCCTTAAGTCTATTGACATGATGGATTATGTTTATTGATTTATGAATATTGAACCATCCTTGCATTCCAGGAATGAACCCCACTTGATCGTGGTGCACAATTTTCTTAATGTGTTTTTGGATATGGTTTGACAATATTTTGTTAAGGATCTTTGCATCTATATTCATCAAGGATATTGGTCTAAAATTTTCTTTCATTGATGTGTCTTTTCCTGGTTTGGGTATGAGGGTGATATTAGCTTCATAGAATGAGTTTGGTAGGGTACCCTCCTTTTCTATTTCCTGGAATACTTTGAGAAGTATTGGAATGAGTTCTTCTTTGAAGGTCTTGTAGAACTCAGCTGAGAATCCATCTGGTCCTGGGCTTTTCTTGGATGGTAGATTTTTAATGGCTTCTTCTATTTCATTGCTTGATATTAATCTGTTTAAATTGTGTATGTTCTCCTGGTTCAGTTTGGGAGGCCCATATGTCTCTAGAAATTTGTCAATGTCTTCAGTAGTTTCTATTTTGTTGGAGTACAGATTTTCAAAGTAGCTTCTCATTATGTTCTGTATCTCAGTGGTGTCTGTCGTGATATTTCCTTTTGCATCATGTATTTTAGTAATTTGAGTCTTCTCTCTCCTTCTCTTTGTTAGTGTGGCTAAGGGTTTATCTATTTTGTTTACTTTCTCAAAGAACTAACTTTTTGTTTTGTCAATTTTTTGAATAGTTTCTTTTGTTTCAATTTCATTGATTTCAGCTCTGACTTTAATTATTTCCTGTCTTCTACTACTTTTGCTGTTACTCTGTTCTTCTTTTTCTAGGGCTTTGAGCTGTAATGTTAGGTCATTTAATTGTTGACTTTTCATTCTTTCCTGGAATGCGCTCCATGCAATGAATTTTCCTCTTAGTACCGCTTTCATAGTGTCCCAGAGATTTTGATATGTTGTATCATCATTCTCATTGACCTCTAAGAATTTTTTAATCTCCTCCCTGATGTTTTTTGTTATCCATGTTTCATTCAATAGCATATTATTTAGTCTCCAAGTGTTGGAGTAATTTCCTTTTTTTACTTTGTCATTGATTTCTACTTTCAGTCCATTATGATCTGATAGAACACAAGGCAGTATCTCTATTTTTTTGCACTTCCTAAGGGCTGCTTTGTGGCATAACATATGGTCTATTTTCAAGAAGGTTCCATGTGCTGCTGAGAAGAAAGTGTATCTGCTCGTTGATGGATGGAATATTCTATATATGTCTATTAAGTCTAGGTTATCAATTGTGTCATTGAGTTCTATGATTTCTTTGGTTGGATTTTGTTTGGAAGATCTATCTAGTGGTGACAGTGTGTTAAAGTTGCCCAGAATTATTGTGTTGTGGTCTATGTGATTCTTGAAATTGAGAAGGATTTGTTTGATGTACAGGGATGCACCATTGTTTGGGGCATAAATATTTACTATCATTATGTCTTTCTGATTTATGGTTCCCTTAAGCAGTATGAAATGTCCTTTTTTATCCCTTCTGACTAATTTTGGCTTTAAGTCCACTTTATCTGATATAAGGATGGAAACCCCCGCTTTTTTACTGGGTCCATGTGCGTGGTAGGTTTTTTCCCATCCTTTCACCTTTAGTCTGTGGATGTCTTTTTCTATGAGATGAGTCTCTTGCAGGCAGCATATTGTTGGGTCTTTCTTTTTAATCCATTCTGCCAGTCTATGTCTTTTGATTGATGAGTTTAGGCCATTAACGTTCAGGGTTATTATTGAGAAATGATTTTTATTTCTAGTCATTTGGCTTATTTTTGGTTTTTAAGTTGGCTTGGTTTCTCCTTTGAGTGGTTTTTCTCCAAGTCAGTTCCTCCCTTTGCTGACCTCCATTGTTGTTTTTCATTTCCTCCTCATGGAATATTTTGTTGAGAACATTCTGTAGCATAGGCTTTCTATTTGTAAATTCTTTGACCTTTTGCTTATCATGGAAGGATTTCATTTCATCTTCAAATCTGAAGGTTAGTTTTGCTGGGTATAGGATTCTTGTTTGGCAACCATGTTCTTTCAGAGCTTGAAATATGTTGGTCCAGGCCCTTCTAGCTTTTAGAGTCTGGGTTGAGAAGTCGGCTGCTATCCACATTGGTCTTCCCCTATATGTAATCTGATGCTTTTCTCTCGCGGCCTTCAAAATCCTATCTTTATTTTGAATGTTAGGCATTTTCATTATAATGTGCCTTGGTGTGGATCTGTTGTGATTCTGTGCATTTGGTGTTCTGTAAGCCTCTTGTATTTGATTTTCCATTTCATTCTTCAGGTTTGGGAAATTTTCTGATAGTATTTCATTGAATAGGTTGTTCATTCCTTTGGTTTGTATCTCTGTGCCTTTCTCAATCCCAATAATTCTTAAATTTGGTCTTTTCATGATGTCCCATAGTTCTTGGAGATTCTGTTCATGATTTCTTACCGTCTTCTCTGTTTGGGTGATTTTATTTTCAAGATTAAATATTTTGTCTTCATTGTCTGAGGTTCTGTCTTCCAAATGGTCTATTCTGTTGGTGATGTTTTCCATTGAGTTTTTTATTTGGTTTATTGTCTACTTCATTTCAAGGATTTCCATTTGGTTTTTTTTTTGAGAATCTCTATCTCTTTATTGAAATGATCTTTTGCTTCCTGAAGGTGCTCTTTCAGCTTATTGGTATTATCATTCATTGCCTGCATTTGCTCTCTTATCTCATCCTTTGCTTCACAAATCATCTTAATCATGTATAATCTAAAGTCCTTTTCTGACATTTCTTCTAACATACTGTCATTGGTTGAGAAGTCTGCTGCTATCCGTATTGGTCTCCCAGATCTGCAATACCCCAGATCTGCAGCGCTAGAGGGGAAGATACATGAACAACATGAAAAAACAAGGAAAGAAAATGATCCAAACAGATTTTCCCCTATAGGCTTATAGTGGCCCTATAGGTTTCCAAAACCCTTTCTTTAAGGGGAGATCAATATTAGCAGTGCCCAAATCAGACACTATGCAATCCTAGACCAAATAGCCCCTATGGGGACAATAACATCATGTAAATAAGGGAGAAAGCGACTCTGAGGGAACAGGTAAACAGAAGGAAAAGAAAGCAAGAAACGTAAAGAAATAAAAACTTAAATTTTTTTAAAAAAATGAGAAAAAAGAAAATCTACTGTATAATAGTCATATACTAATGAAACCTCCCAGTGTTCAGTAGCCTGATGTATGAGAGGTACCTGACAGTGAGCTTCAAGCCTCCAGCAGGTGTCTCGGGATGGGATTTGCCCCATCCGAAGATCGGAGCTACGGCTTCCAGGATTATCCAAGATGGCTGCTCTGGCTTCCAAATGTGTTGGCAAATGGGGAGCTGCAGCTCAGGGGTGGACGTGGTCAGCTGGCAGTCCTGGAGACAGGATGCAGTTGGTCCGGCAGTGGTCCTGGAGGTCGGGTGTGTTTGGTGTGGTTGTGGGATCCAGGAGGCTGGGTGCAATCAGTTGGTCTGGGTTCCGGTGATAGGGCACAGTCAGTTGGTCTGGGGGTCCTGGCGGCAGGGAGCAGTCAGTTGATGTGAGGGCCCCAGAGGCAGGGAGTGATCAGTTGGGCTGAGGGATCCTGGAGACAGGACTCAGTCAGTCCGGCCAGGGATCTTACAGGGCCTGGCTGTTGTCTCAAAATGGCAGCAGCCACGTGTAATCAAACCTGCAGGTACTGTAACAGTGAACTTCCAGGCAGCAGCAGGCAGCTGGTTCTCCACTGGCGGTCTGTGGTCAATCTGCTGGCAGCTGTCGGACGATCGGGAGATGAACCTCGAGCGTTGGGTGATGGATAGGGGTAAGGCAGATGGACAGGCAAGAGGCAGGCAAATGGCGGATGATGGACGCCTGACAGTGAGCAATCTGGTCTCAAAAAAGGCGTCGATATGCTGGCAGATTGCAGGTGATCACAGCAGACAAAATGGGGTAAAGAGCAGGGGATCGATAAGCAGCAAAAACTGCCTCACCGAGAAACAGATATCCTCTGCTTGAATCTGGCATTGCGAAGCGACAAGGAATGCAGCCTCCCTCTAGACCGCCATCTTGGATCCCCCTTCATTGTCTTTTTAAAACATTTTTGGTTTTGTAAAAATTTTAGACTTATATAAAAGTGGCAAAAACATTCTATTTAATGCTTTCACCCAGTTTCCTGTAACATTCACATCTGTAATGTCCACAGTACCATTAAAGCCAAGAAATTAACTTTGGTACAGTACTACTAGTCTAACTGCAGGCTGGATTTCATCAGATTTTCCAAGAAAGCCATTTTCAAAATATGTTATTTTAAAATTTTAACTGTGTTAAAATACACATAGCATTAACTTATCATTTTAAGTCTGCAATTCAGTTGTGCTAAGTATATTCATGTTGTTATGCAACCAGTCCCCAGAAGTTATGGAGTTTAATTTGTTTTGGTAGTGCTGGGGATGGAACCCAGGGCCTCAGGCACCTGAGGCAAGCGCTTTACCACTGAGCCAAGCCCCAAACCCCTTAGAGGTTTTTCATCTTGTAAAACTGAAGTTCCACACCCACCAACTTCTCTGTTTCCCTTCCCCAGCCCCTAGCAAGCACCATTGTTCTTTCTGTTTGTATGAATTTGAGCACTCCAAATATCTCATATAAGTAGAACAATGCAGTATTTGCCTGTTAGGAGGTATGTCTTTTATCCTCCATTTACTGCTGAGTAGTGTTCTCTGGTTTGAGTGTACCAAGGTTTGATTGATCTTCACCCATTAAAGAATGTGCAGGTGGCTTCCACTTTGAAATCATTGGGAATAAAGCTACTATGCACATTCATATAAAAGTGCATGCATAAAAATAAATTTTCACTTCTCTGGGAAAATGGATCAAAAACTCTGATTGGTGGATTGTAGAGTACATCCATTTCAATTTTGGAAAGAACTATCAATCTATTTTCTGGAGTAATCATACCATTTTACACTTCCATCCACCATGCATGAACAGTCCAGTCTCTCTGCATCCTCACCAGCATTTGATGTTATTTGACACTATTTTTTCTTTCAGTCATTCTGATATTTGGTTGTCTCAGTATGTTCAAGGTGTTAAAACAATATGCCATAAACTGAAAGCCTTATAAATAAAAGAAATCATTTCTCATAGTTCTGGAGGCTGGGAAGTCCAAGATCAAGAGAATGGCAGATTCAATGTCTGCTAATAGCTGACTTTCTGAAGAAGACTTCTTGCTGTATGTTTTCATGGTGGAAGGAATGAATGGGCTCTGTTGGGTCTGTTTGAAAAGGCACCAAGCCCATTCATGAGTATCCTACCCTCATGACCCAATCACCTCTCAAAGGCCTTCTTCCTAAAAGCATCAACTTGAAAATCAGAATTTCAGCATACAAGTTTTAGTGGGAAACATAGTCATGATAACTCACTGTGTATAGCCATTTCTGTAACAGCTAATGATGTTGCACATCTTTCCATACATTTGTTTGCCATCTGCATATTGTCTCCAGTAAAATGTCTCTGCATGTATTTTGCCCACATTCTAATTGGATTTTTAAAAGTCTGAGTTTTAAGAATTCTTTCTGTGTTCTACATATAAGGCTTTTGTTGGACATATGACTTACGTATATTTTCTCCTAGTCTACAATTTGTCTTTTTGTTTACATGTAAAGTCTTAACACACTCCTGAAACATGGACATCATTCACATTTTAGCATAGCAGGAGAGGGTCAGCAATATAAAGTGACTTGTTTTTGAAACACATAACTGGAATTAGAACTTAGTTCATTTTAACTCTTATGCAAATCTTTTTCTGCAATGGACAATAATTTAGTAGTCATATTAGGTCATCCGTTTGTCTTTCTTGATGAAAAAGAGTTTTTCAATCAATTATGGAGTGCTAGTTTATAAAACTTAAAACTCAAGTCCTTCACTTCACAATGGATAAAACAGAGGGAAAAAAGAGATGATATTAATCTGCTACTCTAATGCAGCTTATTAATTACTGATGGAATCCAGTCTAGAGTCCAAGTCCTGGACTCTAGATCTTTCCCTGTTCTACACACTTTCTTGAAACTCTTCCAATCCTACCACTTCCAGGATGCTCACATCCTAAGAGGCTGGGAGAGAGAAGACCAGTGATGTGGGAACTCAGGAAGGAGCACTTCGCCTTAGAGAGGTGCGGGAATGTGAAGAGGTAGAGACATGACGTGGGCATGTAGTCTGACAAGGTCAATTTTAGGGGTTTCCTCAGCAAGGATAAGGGGGCTACTGATGCCTTGTGAATGTTATTATTACACTCCAAACATATATGATATTTATTTTCCTGAAAAATCTGTAACAATCTTAACAGAGGCTATCTGGGCCTACTAGTTTAGTGCACTTCAACGGAAATCTCTCTTATGGTCTGGGTATGTGGTGTCCCCCAAATGCTTATCTGTGAGATAATGCAAGAACGTTCAGAGGTGAAATGATTAGATTATGAGAGGTTAATCCACTGATGTGGATTCACTAGGTGGTAACTGTAGGCAGGTAGGATGTGGCTGGAGGAGTAGGTCACTGGGGGTGTACCTTTGGGGTTATATTTTGTCCCTGGTGAGTGGCGCTCTCTCTGTGCTTCCAGTTTTCATGTCCTGAGCTTCTTTCCTCTGCCACACCCTTCCATCATGATGTTCTGCCTCACTTGGGCCCAGAGCAACAAGTCAGCCAACCAAGGACTGAACCTCTGAATCCATGAGCCAAAATAAACGTTTCCTTCCCTACATTGTTCTTGTCTGGTCTTTTGGTCACAGCAACACAAAAGTTGACTAAAACAATCTCTAAAACATATTTCTTCCTCAGTTCAACAATTTATGTCCATTCAATTGGCCCTCCATTTCCATGGGTTCTGAATCCTTGGTGCAGTGAATGTTGCTAAATGATGGTGATACATTCTGAGAACTGCATCGTTAGGTGATTTCATCATTGTAGGAAACTCACTGAGTCACCTTCACAAACCTAGATGGTGTGGGTCAGTCCCTCCAATATGGCCTCTGGATGCAATCAGGAGACATAGTAATGGTGAGATACTAAAGGCTTCTGCTGCCAGTGTAATGCTCCACACTGTTCAGAATACACTTTTTAATAGTAGAACTATGCTCTATGATGATTAAATGTAGAGTAAATACAAAAAACAGTGGCATAGTTTTTCATTATCATTATCAAGAGTTATGTACTCTACATATTTGCACGTCCTCTATTCTCTATCTGGAAGTGTATGAGGTTTACTTACATTATTACCTTGTTACAATATCACCAGACAGTACGAATATTTCAGCTACATTATAATACATATTTTTTTGAAATAAGTATCCCTGTTGCTCAGACCGGCCTCAAACTCCAGGGTTTAAAGTATTCTCCGGCCTCAGACTCCTAAATAGCTAGGATTACAGGCATGTGCCACTGTGTCCAGTTTCTGTTATGATCTTATGGGAGCTTCAACATATACTTGGCATGCTATTACCCAAAATGTTCTTATATAGCACATGACCATATAGGGGAGGATGTATGTAGGTTATGTGCAAATTTTACACTGTTTTCCATAGGACTCTTTACAGGGGATACCCTGAAACCAATCCTTCTTGGACATTTTGTTGGTCAGCTCTCCATCTCTATAACAAACACCCAAGATAAACCAAGGAGGAAAGGTTTGTTTTAGATCACAATACCAGAGATTTCAGTCCATGGTCACTTGGCCTTTTTGCCTTTGGGGCTGTGGTAAGGCCGTTCATCATGGTGGTGAACACATGGAGGAGGAATCTACTCACTAATGGCAACCAGGAAGCAGAAGAGAGAAAGGAAAGGGCCAGTCACAATGTCCCCTTCACAGGCACGTTCCTGGTGCGCCAATTTGGACCCACCTCCTAAGGGTTCCACCACCTCCCAATAGTGCCACAGGCAGGTGACCAAACCTTTAACATATGGCCTTTGTGATGCTTCTCAAGCCTTTGGCTTAGGTCAGGAGGGTGCATTGCTCTTTTCATAGTAAGCAAGGTACATGTTTACAGGTAACAGTGAAGCCCCTGAGAGCTCTTTGGGTCTTTGAAGACATTTAATTTTATTTTTAAAACTTTACATAAAACACCAATGCAAAAACCACACAAAATGTGGCTTTGTGAATAATGGCAAGGAAAATTCTCAATAAGCCTCCCCTAGGTCAAGCAAGAGACCCTCTAACACCGCTCCAGGGGTCCCTTCAGACCTTTCTCCATAAGTAGCCACTCTCCTAAACTTTAGGGTGATCTCTTTCATGTATTTCTCTGTGGATTTACCATTCAAGCACATCCCCTTTTAAGTCTTTTGAGTAGACATGTCTCCCCCGGGGTTTTGTGTGTGTGTGTGTGTGTGTGTGTGTGTGTGTGTGTGTGTGGCGATGGGGATTGAACCCAGGTCCTTGTGCTTGCTAGGCTAAAACTCTACCAACTGAGCCATACCCCAGCCCCCTCAGGGTCTCCTCTTTACCCCTTCTTTTTCTTTGCATGTACCTGTGGAAGAACTTGAACTACATAACCTGCAGAGTCTGCCACAGTGCGGACACTGCTGCCTGCATACTCATGGTGCAGTTCAACTTGTCCTCTGTCCTCAGAATTCCCTAAAATGTGGCAGCTGGTTCTAGAAGCAGGATCAGCTTCAGGTTTGATCCTTTTGATAAGGTGGTGGCATTGCATTCTTCTCTAAGGAAGCACACATTATCTGGTTGTCTCTCTGTGATGTTAATAGGCATTGGTGCTTAATATTTTGATCTAAATTTTGGTGATATTGATTATTATCAATAAAATTCCATCGATTAATTGGCAAGCTGTGGTTCTCTTATGGTATAGTTCTTGTAGGAAAAGCAGAATAAATATTTGATTCTTCCTTTAGGATAATGAATTAATTTCCTATCATCCTACCAAGAGGACTGACTAATCTTTTTAAAGAATATTTTGAATTCAAGAATTGAAATATATTTGAAGAACCTCAGTCCATTGCAATTATTACCATTACTGAATCTTAAATTTTTCCATCTCTAACCAATTAGGGTTTCTTCCAGTTGGTTCCTTGGTCATTTTTATATAGCACCAGCAGTTTCTTATAACCAATTATGCTGTGATAGCTTCTAGATATCCAGTATGACAGATGTATAAAGCTCATCTTATAACTTTTCTGTTCATACCTGAAATAAGTCATTTCTGCAAGAACACTTGCTTCATTTTTTTTAAGTGAGATGTGGTAGTTCAGATAGATAGATAGGGACAGCAATAAGTAGGTAGACAGTGAGAGGCAGATATAATCTGAAATAAATTTGAATAGGTAATATCAGAATGAACTTGTTAGATGTATATACATGTGATTGTATACTTATTCATATTGACTCTTTTAATTCAAAATTATTTCAAATACCTGACTTTGATTTGGAAGAGTTTTTTTACTACACTTACATCTGTACCTCCTCAAAGAATTTTTAAAATTATTGCTTCATCTTATTTACTCCACATCATATATACACGCTGGTTCAGTGAAACAATGCTAATACTATCATCAACATGGTACCAGGAATTTGAAAAACAGCACTGGTTTCCTTCCTTCTGCCATTTCTGAGGGTTCTGTAGCTACACTTTCAGAACATGAAGGACATATCCACTTGCTCCCTTTTAACACGCATATAATCTTAGGTCTGGGGGTAACCAGCTGTTTAAGGTTTGTGTCCACATATGGTCATGCCAGGGTTTCAAGCTCATCCTCAAGGAAATTCCTAAGAAAGGACCCACAGGAACAAAGCTTCCTCAGCTCTTGCATGTTAGCAGGAGTTTGTACCTTTATGCTGATAGTCCATTGGCTGTCTATGAAATCCTTGGCTCACAGCTTTTCCTTGAGTATTTTCAATCAGTCCTGCCACTGTCATCTGGAATAAAATTCTGCTTTTGAAACTTAATTAAAATCTTAATTTTCTGTTTTATAATTTTAGATACACAAAGTATGTTTTCTTTTTATTTAAAATGCAATCATTGTATTAGAACGTATCATGATGTTGGTAAATAATCTCTTTAAACATGTAATTTAAATATTTTTTTAAGGAATATCTTTCTGAGATCATATATTCTAGTATCTATTCTGTTTGTGTGTGTGTGTGTGTGTGTGTGTGTGTCTTCAGAGACTTCTACTGTCTTCGGTGACCTTCTTGTGCAGCTTCAATTTTAGTTTCATGAATACTTTTTATCCCTTCCTTTCATTTCTTTTTCATTTAATTTTTTTCCTCCTAACCTGTCATGTCTCTTCAGGTATTTCGTGTTGTGTTTATTTCCTCTTGGTTCTCCTGGTTTCAGGTTCACTTCACATGATATTTTCATTTATTTTAAATTTTTTCCTGAGTTCCATCACTTAGTTTCTGAACTTTTCTAACATGTGCTATCGTTTCATGTCTTTAGCATTTTCTTAATATATTTTAGAATATTTTAAAAGAGTAAGTTAGGTTTTGATATGTTTTAGAGGTACATTTTATTGGTGTGCTTTAAATTTGGTCTGTTTTTCTATTTTACTTTTAATAAACTTTTATGGAAGTTCACAATCTTTTCTTCCTAATTTTCATTTGAAAGTAGTTTTCCTGGGCCTTTAGGAAGATACAGAGTTGGGGATGGTTTTTTAAATTTTATAAGTTCTATATTCTGCTGTTTCTCTGGTGTTACCAATACTGCTTTGCTTTCTAAGGTCTCCTGACCGCTTTCTTTACTTGGCTTTATTTGAACTTTCTCTTTCCCTTCTAGCATCTCCAGTGGCATTTTAAATGACACAGAGATTTGACATCAAATACATTGTCAAGTCCTGGCCCCGTGCTGCATGCCAGGTGGGTCTTAAGATGGCCTAGAATCCATCCCGAGTCACAAGCAAAGGTTGTCTCCAACTTCATTGGGGACAATAACACACCACATGAATGAAAATGTGCCATGCCACTAATGGCATGGGTTGGAGAGTGGAGAGAAAGAATATATCTAGTGTAGATAAGCACTGAGTTTGACCTTAAAGAGTACCTGTGGACTTCCTGAGAAAGAAATAGTACAGGAAGACAGGTCTCCAACTGACTTTTGTTAACCCTGCTCTCCCCTTTTCCACTGGCAGTTCTCAGAATAACTGTGGAATGTACTGGGATTGCAAGGTCCTAGGGTAAGGAGGAAGTTTCTAGACCAACAGATTGTGTCTTCATTTCTTCTAGAACTTGATAATCTGCAACACTTATGCTCAGCAATCCAAGTGATGTTCAGGGCATAAAACCCAGAGCAGAGTGCTTTTTCGGGGGAGTCTCTGGGTTGTGAAGCAATGTAGGAAATGTGCAGATGAGAAGTCCCCCATCTCCACCCCACCACTGCCTCCCACCCCTGACAGCTTTCTTGAGCTTTCAGGGAGGGTCTTTCATGGATCCTGTGCTTCTGTTTGTTCTTGCTGCCTACCTGTGAGCAATAAACTTGCTTTGACTAACATGGTGTGTGCATGTTTTGTTTCAGCAGACTTGAAAACCTATGTAAAGAACTGGTGTCCCCTGAAGTGTGTCATAAATGTAAGGACAAAAACTACAAGCAAATATGCTATAATAGGCATGCACATGAAATTATTAAGGAACAGGGAGGAAACCACCTGGCTAGTAGGATAAAGCACCACAGAACAAGATGGGGTCAACGGGGAACAAAAGAGAATAAATAGGAGGGAAATATAATATTAAAAAGAAGAAAGGGGGGGGATAACATTGCTGAGCATTTAAGCTACATTTTTAAAACAATAAAGAGGACTTAAAATTCCAGAGAGATTGGGTCTATGGTTTATGGGCCAAGTCTTATATTTGGATTATGTGATCCTTTCCCTGCTTAGTATCTTGCACATAGAATATTTCAGATTTGCTGATTCAACACAGTAGTAAATTACTATGGGCCTAGTTTTTTAAAAAAAGAAAAATGTCTTCGTGAGCCAATACAAATATACTGCCCATAAAGTCGGTGCTGGCCCTCAAGGAAAGTATAAGCAACGATGGATAACACAGTGGAGATAAAAAAAATTCACAAAGCAGTTAGACCGTGAATGACCAACAGCATGGCTCGATATGAAAAAAAAGGACCACCCTTTTTGACATGTTTAAAGGATGTTATTTTTAAGAGTCACCAACACATGTGAAACAAACACAGAGCAAATGAGCTTAAACTCAGATAAAGATAAATGTCAGTGCTTAATAAGTGCTATTTTTCTCTGTCTTCTCCTTTCCTCCTTTTCTAACACTGCCTTATTTGATATACTGTCTATTGACGTATGGTTCACAAGGTAAGAAAGTTTTTTATGCTTTGGGATGGTAAAGGGAAAGAATCAAAAGAAGAACACTTCAAGTCACATGGAAGTTAATTGAAATTTAAATTTCAGGGTTTCTCAGGAAAGTTCTCTTTGAACAGTCCCATTCATTCATTTGCATGTTATCTGGGACTGCATCTGGGATACCACAGAGTAGAACAGTTGTGAGAGAACTCATGCAGCCTGAGACTTCTATTATCTGGCCCTTTACACTAAAAGTGCACCCTGGAACAGACCCTCTTGACCCTTGATCCCCAAAAGGTTAAACACAGATTGTACAAACATGATTTAGAACACTATGAAATTTATCTTGCAGTGTTACAACTGGCTCCTGAGAGGGAAACAATCGCCCTCTTATTTTTCATAAATCTCAGACCCAGTCACTTTTGTCTTGTCCTTCAGTGCCCCTCCATCATTTGGGCTTCCAGTTCCTTGTGTGTGCTGTCTTTATCTGGGCTGTTTTCCCAATCCCTCCATGT